>NC_139461.1:107455357-108138571 GCF_057233095.1 Heloderma suspectum
GTATTAGCTATCCGACCCAATTTTGTGTCATCTACAGAATTGATCAGCATTCCCTGCACCTCCTCCTCCAAGTCATTAATAACAGTGTTGAGGAGCACTGAGACCAGGACTGAGCCCTGTGGTACCCCGCTCGTTACCTCTCCCCAGTTCGAAAAGATCCCATTAATAAGCACTCTTTGAGTCCAATTCTGTAGCCAACTGCAGATCCACCTGATAGTTGTTTCATCTAGCCCACTTTGAGCTAGTTTGCTCATCAGGATATCATGGGGCACTTTGTTGAAAGCTTTGCTGAAGTCGAGGTATATTATGTCCACAGCATTCCCACAGTCCACAAGGGAGGTTACCTGATCAAAAAATGAGATCAGGTTAGTCTGGCAGGATTTCTTCTTGACAAATCCATGTTGGCTTCGAGTAATCATGGCATTGTTTTCAAGTTGTTTACATATTGATCGCTTTATAATCTGCTGCAGACTTTTCCCAGGGATTGAAGTCAGACTGACTGGTCTGTAGTTCCCAGGTTCCTCCTTTTTCCCCTTTTGAAGATAAGGACAACATTAGCCCTCCTCCAGTCATCTGGCACTTCCCCTGTCCTCCATGATTTCTCAAAGATAATAGGCAGTGGCTCTGAGAGTTCTTCTGCCAGTTCCTTCATTACTCTAGGATGCAATTCATCTGGTCCTGGAGATTTGAGCTCATGTGATTTGACAGAACACATCAGTGGCACGGAGTACCTTCTACCAGCTTAGGCTTGTGGCCCAGCTACACTCCTCTCTGAACAGGGATAACCTGGTTACAGTAGTCTACACTCTAAGAAGTAACCTCCAAGTTAGATTACTGCAATGCACTCTATGTGAGACTGCCTTTGAACATGGTTTGGAAGCTGCAGCTTGTGAAAAATGTGATGAACAGATTGATAGTGGGGATTTTGGCCTGCTTGCACTGGCTGCCTGTACATTTCCAAACCCAGTTCAAGGTGCTGGTTTTGGCCTATAAAGCCTTGCATGGTTCAGAACCACAATACCTAGCAGAACGCCTCTCCCATTATGAACCTATCTGTATACTACTATCAACATCTAAGGCTTTTCTCCAAGTGTCTTCTCTGAGGGAGGTTCAGAAGATGGCAACAAGGGAGGGGGCCTTCCTGGTGGTGGGCCCCTGATTGTGGAATGCTCTCCTCAGTGAGGTCTGCATGGCACCAACATTGTCATCTTTTTGGCGTCAGGTTAAGACTTTCCTCTATTCCCAGGCATTTGATGGCATATGATGGGGCCTTTTAATGTTAGGGTTTTGCGGGGGTCCTGATAGTTTTATTGTTAATTATTTTTAACTGTTTCAAACTGTTTAAAATTTTTGTACCTTATGTTTTACTGTGTTGTGAACCTCCCAGAGAGCTCTGACTATTGGGCAATATAGAAACATAATGAATGAATAACTGGTAGGCTAGATGGCATGACTGTGGAACAATCTCAGCAATTTCTCTTTCTGGGGATATCTATGAGAGGAGGAAGCTAGAACAGTGCTCTGAAGGATATGGGCAGCTGAAAAGGACTGGGAAATTGGACAGAAGGGGGAAATTTCCAAATTCTTGACAATTTGGCTTTACCAAGGCTCTTTCAGATGGTAACTTCTGAAGATGGTTGTGTAGCAAACAACTGGGACCATTGGAACAGTTCCAGGAAAAGAAACCAGCCATTATGACTGAGTAGCCCAGAGTGCCTATCATATGTACTGTTGGGCACCAGTTGGCCTGAAGCAACCTGTTCATATGATATACTAGAATAGCACATGTGATCTCTTAAATCCGAGCCATCTGGAAGTTCCCTAACCCTCTCTTATGAATATGTTTGTAGTGTTGACATTCCATCGTATCTGATTTTTGCTGACTGTTACTCAGCGAAGTCCCTTTTGTCTCATATTTCATGATGATTCAGATCCGTATTACATTTTTTCATCTGATCTCCAACTACTCTGGCCAGTCATTTCAAAACTAGTTTCAGATGCAGTTTCTGTGAAATGTTGCACTGAGATTTAAAAATAGCCATTGCCTTCCAATCTAGAGGTGGATGCTTTTCAGAGAGAAGCAAACTGATTTCTCTTCTCGCTATGTATAGAACAGTCTTATACAATTGTACCTGCCTACTCACCATGGTTGAAATTCATATTTGCGCACAAAGACAATCTCTTACTTCAATATTTTGTCCTTTTGTCTTTTTTTGTTTTTCTTTTGGTGTTTCCATGGTGCTTTATATGCTGTCTCAGTTTTTTTCTCTGTTAAAAGCCTATGTGTCATATATTCATACGTGTGTGTATAAACCTGGGACCGATTCTGATCTCAGCTATTTGTTAGTATTTATAGTAGATCCAGGGAGTTCATGGTGGTGTACATTGGGTTATTTTCCTTTTAATCTTCGCAACCACACTATCAAGTGGTTTAGGCTAAGAGAAGGTCTTGCCCAAGGCTTTTTCCATGGAGGAGAAGATTAATGTTTGAGTGGATTGCTGAAACCGTGCCAGAAACATCTCCCACAATAACAAATGACTATCCAGGAGGAAAGCAGAAGCCATTCAGCAACTGGGAATGCAGAAAATTGACTTGATATTGTAGAATTTTAATCTCAGAGATTTAAACTTGTTCCAGTACAGAGTCCCAGCTCAAAAGCAATCTGGAACATAAATGTTGCTTACCCCACACTCCTCTACATATGTGTGGATATGCTGGCATGCAAGTGGATATGCACCAGCACAGCTACAGTGACACCCTATGCTTCATGAGTGAGGCAAATCTGTTGTGTTATACTGCTTGTCAGCTGCCCCTCACAATAAGAAGTTATTAAGAAATATCAGTGTACAGGACTGTGCTTATGAAACTAGCTGTATGGTAGCTGA
Source organism: Heloderma suspectum (assembly GCF_057233095.1). Lineage (NCBI taxonomy): Eukaryota > Metazoa > Chordata > Lepidosauria > Squamata > Helodermatidae > Heloderma > Heloderma suspectum. The sequence goes on from NC_139461.1 coordinate 107,458,244, forward strand.
ATGCCTTTAACTGTGTCATGCTCAAAACCATCCCAATCACGCCCCATCCAAGTCCATGCCATGGGACAACTTTGTCATATCTAGTAACAGTAGCTCTTGCTAGCATAGCACCACTGAACAATCTGCTGATGGAACATCCATTGTGAGTTTGTAATGCCAGTACAACACCATGGGATGTCATGTTGCACCAGCCAGCATAACAGTAATAGTTACCCTTTCTCTGTAATGGCATCTCACCAAATCAAGCCCACAGCATGTGTTCTGGAGAAAGCACATTTAGACTTGGATTCAAGATTTGAACTGTGAATTAACAGTCTCCAGCTCAATGGATGCTTACACATACTAAGATCAACAAAACATTCCACCTGTTAGTCCCATTGCATCTCTTTACTACATGAGCTAGGGGCAGCTTGCAGGTAGAACAGTTCCCTCTTGCTCCCTAATTGGCACGAAACCATGGCCCAGTCACAGGATAAATTAACTAGAGGCAAACTAGGGAGGCAGTGCAGACGAGGGCAGTGCTTTTATGAGGCAGAGTGAGAAGAGTGGGGAAGCAGCAGGTCAGGGCCAGGGGCCCTGCCCGTCAGGCCACTGCAGCCATCTGCTCACCACTTGGTCCCCATCGCTGCCGGGCCACCCTTGAGTGTGACTCATATCAGCATCTGGCATTGCCAGAATTGCATCCACATCTCCCTGGCTGGCTGCTGCTGTACCAACCTACTCACCCACTTGCTGTTGTAAGTAAATAGCTGGTGGTGGCAGGGTTTTTGGGAGTGCCTGCCCCATACCTTGCTGCTCATTCTGAAGAAGCGGTTCTTCAGAGAAAAGCATTGTGCGTGAGGTGGCCCTGGAGAGCATCTGCACCACTGCAATACAATGTACAGTTACTTTAAGGTTACTTTAATGTTTAAATTTATTTTAAACTGTATTTGCTTTTGTCCTGACAAAGCAGCGGCAGCACAGGCACTGTTCACTGTGTACCCATCCCACAATGTTTTGCTCCAAGGAAACACTCCTTCCTTGGAACATGGCATTGAGGGGTGAGATGGCCCTGGAAAGCCTGCAACAGCATAACAATTTTTAAAAGGCAAGCTGGGGGGAATGAGGTGGGGGCAATTCTGCCTGCCTACTAGCCCACCTCAGTGCAGCTGCTTGCACTGGCCCTGGCTATAGAGTCCTAACCAGAGTCAGATTTAGGGGCAGACAACATCCTGAAGCACCAGGCTTGGGGGCACCCTGATTTGGGCAACACTCATCATAGGCTATCTAATCAACTGTCTATTCAACAGCTGAAAAACTGGTATAACCAGCTAATCCTCACTAAAGCTGTAGCACTACTTAATACTGATTCACCTAGTGGCTGGGCTCAGATAATCAGCAGGGAAAGAAGCCATGGTGGCTTCTTTTCCCTGCCCTGCGTGTGGCACTCGTGCGACTGCCATTTCCCTAATTACTCTCACCACAGTACAGGTTGCTGTGTTGTCCGAATCCAGTGAGGTATGCAGTGGGGGTGGCTTCCAAACCACCCTGCAACCCATGGCTTGTTGTAGGTTTGGAAAGCACCCCGACTGCACACCTCACTGGGTTCCGACAACACAACAATCTGCGCCGTGATGAGGGAAATGGCAGGTGTGCTAGAGCATGCACAGGCTGGGGAAAAGAAGCCATGGTGGCTTCTTTTCTTCCACTGATCATTCTAACCCAGTCTCTGTTGGTGCAAAGTTCAATTTCTTGATGTTAGAACATTTCAGTTATTCTTAAAATTAAGAAGTTTCTTAGAAGAAACAAGATTGTTTTTTTTAATTTCTTAAATATGGGATGAATATGTATTATTTCTTCTTTTTTTATATAAACTGCCTAATAACCATAGTTTCTGGGGCAGTATATAGTAAATCAAAATAATAAAATGCAAGATAAAAATAAAATAATAACAGGTAAAATAGCACAGTATAAAAATCAAAACAAAATCAGCAGCAGAGAATAAATTACAGTGCAAAGACCTAAAAGCACTAAAATTATTTTCTAAAATGCTGGGAAAATAAAAAAGGTCTTTATCTGGTGCCAAAAACACTACAATGTGGGCGCCAGTCAAGTCCAAATAGGAATTTGCACAGCCATGCATATACAGTTATTGTTTTAAATGACAGAGATAAATCATGCATATAAATTACATATCAGTGTTGTCAAATGGGCTCCAAATGCATTTTTTTAAAAAAATCATTAAAAAAAGCAAGAAATGGAGGGGGTATCAAAGGTACACCTCACCTGGGGCACCATTTGACCTACCCCTACATTTCCACCAGCCCTAGAACCTTATCCAGGGTGAATTAAAGTCAGTGGGGAATTAAGAAAGCAATCCAATCTGACCACCAGATCAGAGGCCCACCTTAAAGGCCAGAAGAGAAGGCATAATTTCACACAAGATCTGCATTCAAACACCCTGAACTTATTAATCAAGTAATTCACAAGTGTAAGTTGGCAAAAGATTTATCTGTACTGGACAGCAATGAGAGTTTAAAACATGTTTTAGGAACCAGAAATCTAATGTCTCAAGTCCTTAGCAAGCAAATATCTCTTGACAAGTCATATACTTCGAGCTTTTCTACATGAGGATGTTAATTTTTATTTATTTATTTTTATTTATTTATTAAATTTCTTAATCGTCCATCTGGCCAGTCACCCGGCCACTCTGGGCGATGTACAATGGTGCAATTTAAAACAGTAAAATTATACATTAAAACATTATTTAAAAATACCCTAACCCACCCCAAATGCCTGCCTGAATAACCAAGTTTTCAGTGCGTGGTGGAAGCTCATTAAAGAGGGGGCATGGCGGAGTTCCCTAGGGAGGGAGTTCTCTGTGGTGGCCCCCACTCTGTGGAAGGCCCTCTCCCTCGTCCCCACCAGTCTAGCTGTCCTGGCTGATGGGACAGAGAGAAGGCCATCTGAGGCTGATCTTGTTAAGCGGCCTGTCTGGTGTTGCTGGAGGCGCTCCTTGAAATAGGCTGGGCCAGAACCGCATAGGGTTTTAAAGGTCAAAACCAACACCTTGAATTTGGCCCGGAAAACAACTGGTAACCAGTGCAACTCCCTCAGCACCGGAGTGATGTGATCATGCTGGCAGCTGCCTTTAATCAGGCAACCTGCCACGTTCTGCACCAGCTGCAGCTTCCGAACCGTCTTCAAAGGTAACCCCACATAGAGTGCATTACAGTAGTCTAGACGAGAGGAGACCAGGGCATGTACTACTGAAGGGAGCAGATGGTCAGGAAGGTAGGGGCGCAGCTGCTGTATCAGATGGAGTTGGTACAACGCGGTCCAGCTCACAGCTGACACCTGAGCCTCCATGGACAGCTGGGAGTCTAAAATGACCGCCCAGGCTGCGGACCTGGTCTTTCAAGGGTAACCGTACCCCATTCAACACCAGGTCATCATCCCCCAACCTACTCTTGTCTCCCACCAGAAGTACCTCGGTCTTGTCAGGGTTCAGCTTATTCCTCCCCATCCAGCCACTCACCATCTCCAGACATTTGGACAGGGATTCTACGACCAACCCTGGTGAAGATTTGAATGAGAGGTAGAGCTGCGTGTCATCCGCATATTGATGGCACCACACCCCAAACCTCCTGATGATAGCCCCCAGTGGCTTCACATAGATGTTAAATAGCATCGGGGAGAGGGTGGAACCCTGTGGCGCCACACACATGAGCGGCCACGGGTCCAACACCTCCTCTCCCAGTGCTACCCTCTGGTACCTGCCGGAGAGGAATGACCGGAACCACCATAATACAATGTCTCCAATGCCCATCCTCTCCAGGCAGTCCAAGAGGATACCGTGGTCAACGGTATCAAGAGCCGCTGAGAGGTTGAGGAGAACAAGGAAGGGGCATTCACCCCTATCCAAAGCCCCCCTCATATCATCCACAAAGCAACCAAGGCTGTTTCTGTCCCATGCCCAGGTCTGAAGCCCGACTGAAATGAATCTAGATAATAACATTTCGGCTTCTTCCAAATGTGCCTTCAACTGCATCGCCACCACCCGCTCAATGATCTTGCCCAAAAATGGCAGATTCGAGACTGGGCGAAAGTTGTTCAAAACTTGGAGATCCAAGGAGGGCGTCTTATCACTGCCTCCTTGAGGGCTGATGGCATCACTCCCTCCTCAAGGGAAGCATTCCCCACTGCCCTGATCCCCTCACCCAATCTCTCTATGCAGCTCATAATGAGCCAAAATGGGCAAGGATCAAGTAAGCAGGTGGTCGGCCTTACAGATGAAAGCACCTTGTCCACTTCAACAGAAGGAGGAAGCTGGAATCGATCCCACAAAACTGGTTTGCCACAGGCCACCTCTCGCTCGCTAACTGTATCCACGGCGCACAGAATAACGCTCCTAATCTGATCAATTTTATCTGCAAAGTGCCTTGCCAAGGCCTCACAGGACGCCTTAGAATGCTCCAGCAGTTCCAGAGCAACTAGACCAACCAGGCTCTGGACCAGTTGGAACATCCTCCTGGGACAGCACTCTGCAGACATGATAGAGGCAGCATAGTATTCCTTTTTTGCTGCCTTCATCGCCACGTGATAGGCTGAAGATACAGTTCAAGCCCATGTCCGATGGTCTTCAGAGCGAGACTTCCGCCACCGGCGCTCTAGCCGTCTCACCTCCTGTTTCAGGGCTCATAACCACAGATTAAACCATGGTGCAGTTCAAACCCTGTTCAGGGGGAGAGGGCGATTTGGAGCCACCCAATCTAATGCCCCAGTGATTGAAGCATTCCAGCCACCCACCAGGGCCTCGACCGAGTGGCTGTTTGCGTGCTCCAGAGAATCCCCAGGCGTGTTCAGGAATCCATTCAGATCCATAAGACACCTGGGGCGGACCATCTTAATGGGTCCTCCACCCCTGCGGAGGGATTGTGGAACCGAGAAGTCCAGCGTCACCAGATAGTGATCTGACCATGACAAGGGGGTGGTGGATATACCCCCGCCTTCCAGATCACTCCCCGCTTCTCCAGAAACAAATACAAGGTCTAGTGCATGACCAGCTACATGGGTGGGCCCAGTTAGAATAGGGTACAGCTCCCAGGAAGCCATAGTCTCCATGAAGTCCTGAGGTGCCCCCGTGAGGATGGCCTCTGAATGTACATTGAAGTCCCCCAACACCAATAAGTTAGGGGACTGCACACGCACATCAAAGACCACCTTAAGCACCTCAGCCAGGGAGTCAGTCGTGCAGTGGGGTGGATGGTACATGAGCAGAATCCCCAGACTGCCCTTCGGGCCCAACCTCCAGTACATGCACTCAGCGACCTTGGTGTCCTGGAGAGGGGGTCTGGTGAAGACCAAGGACTCTTGGTAGATAACAGCCACTCCCCCTCTCCGATCCCCAGCCCTCGGCTGCTGTGCATATGAAAATCCAGCTGGGCACATGGCCACCAGAGTTGGAGCAGTGGCCTCAGCCAGCCAGGTCTCCATAATACATGCCAGGTCTGCACCCTCATCCAGGATCATGTCATGGATGAGGGATTTTTTCTGGGTAACAGACCTGGCATTGCAGAGCAGCAGACGAAGGCCAGAAGATGGAGTCACGCCTCCCCCAGCCATCCTTTGGCTCTGGACAGGCCCAGAACAGGGGACATATGTTACACATCTCTCCCTTGTTCCCCTTACCTGGCATGGCCTGCCCCTAGTGCTCCATCAGCACCTGCCACCCAGTCTCTGTATAGAGACTGTTAATCCACTGTATCTATGTTTGGTTTCGTCGAAGAACTGAGATCTGAGCACTACACAAAGAGCATTTCCTTTCCTGCTTTTCTGCTACATAACTTCTAGGTGGCACTGTGGTATAGTGAAATAGCACAAATACACAAAAGGAAATCTCATTTTCTTTCGCTTTCACAATTAAATGCTGCACTTTCCCTGAACATAAGAACATAACAGCCCTGCTGGATCAGACCAAGGGTCCATCTAGTCTACCATTCTATTCACACAGTGGCCAACCAACTGTCGACCAGGAAATCACAAACAGGAAACGAGTGCAACAGCACCCTCCTGTCCATGTTCCCCAGCAACTGGTGTACATAGGCATACCGCCTCAGGTACCGGAGGTAGCACATAGCCCTCAATAACTATTGATATACTTCCTTTCCAGGAATTTGTCTAACCCCCTTTTAAAGCCATCCCTGATCTAAAAAAAATTGCCAGAAGTGCTCTTTAGACACAAAAGTGAAACTGGAGGGTCACATCATCATCCTAAGAACCTGTAAACAACCATGAATAGGGAATGATGAGCACACGATAAATGCCTCATATAGAAAACCCTTCTTTGAAGATGAAGATGAACATTTATTTTTGAATACGGATGAGTTCAAATATGCTTTTAAATGTTGAGCCAGGTATATCGTTATATATTTTAAAAACTCTATATGTGTGGCCAAGGTTATTTATCATTTTTCTGATATTATGTTTATCCCAATATCATGGATGAAAATACAATGTGATATAAGCAATAAAGTGGGGCAACTGTAGTTAACGTTAATATGATTGCAGTGTTTCTTGTTGATTTTTTCCACTGTGATATTGTTGCCCTCTACTGGCTTTTATTATGTATGCACACATTATAAGAAAATGATTGATCTACAGTCATATCTCAGTACCATCAAACTTAAGCAGATGGACAGATGGAGAGATAGATAGGGTGGATTTTCATGGTTACTGCTTATTCATTAAAAAAACAAAACAAAACACCCCTCTCTCCTTGCCTCTTGCTATTACAGAAGTACTGCTACTGTTCCCCATAATACCAGCATAGAGAAACCCCATAATACAGGGGTGGGTGGACTTCAGACTTGTGGGATTTGCATTCTTTTTTACTAGAACCTCAAAGTCCACCAATTGGAGCTTGGGGTAAAAGTCATAGGGTGCTTCTAGACAGATGGTCCCTTGCACTACCAACAGAAAGTCATTGAGCATCTCTACATCAGCCTAAAATCCTGCATTTAAAACAGGGCTTTCTGCTTCTATTTTAAATGAAGGATCATGACGGACTCCCTTTACATGGGCTTCCTTTCCCTCCCCCCTTTCCCCCCTCCTTTCCCCCTTTTCTGTATCTTCCATATGTTTCATTATACAGATGCTAGATGGCACTGTGGTCTAGCTTCTCTTATTGCAGCTTTTCCTTTTTCAAGAGGGAACTCAAGCGGAACTCAAGCACTGTAATTTGACCGCTCATTATCTCTGATCTTTTAAAAAACAGAATAAAGGTCATTTAGTGCAAGAAACTTCCTGGAGGTTGATGACATCATCTAAAGGGCACGCAAACCTCCGTGAGTAACAATCTCAATAGCAGGATAAAAGCTCCCTGTGAAGAAGTCCCTAGTGTAGCTATTCTATCTTGCTTTCCTTAAAGGATTTTTGTGGAAAGAAAAAAGACAGACGGAACAGTGGGAAAACAAAAGCGTGTCACACGTCAAAGATAAAATTCCATGTTTGAGGCAGGATGATTGCACAATAAAAGCCTTGTCTACAAGCACCCTGCACTTAGAATTTAACAAATTCTGAGCTCAGGAATTTGTTTTGTGTACCAGAACTGAATTGATACCACAGGCCTTTCACACAAAAATTCATGCCTAGAAACCCATACTCCAAGCTTTCTTCATCTGAGCATTATAATTTAGGGTGGGTGAGGATCATTTTGTTGCTGTAATACTTTTGTTGTTGCTCACCTTCTGCACATCACCCAGAGATCTATTGGTAGATTCTGATCTACCTTCTACCCACCCATGCCTTGGGCCCAGCTATCTAAAGGATGGGAGAGAGAGCTACCACAAAAATAGTGGTATTTTTTATGGAAACAGGGCTTACAAGATCCTATACCCAGACATAGCCACGATAGCTTTTAGAACTCCGATAAGAACAAGCTCTTGCAATGATCAGCAGGTATACACACTCCCCACACTCTTTCCATCTGATATCCTGTCATTGGTCAGAACAACAGACAAAAAATGGCAGATGGAACACGGTGGGTTGGCCTTGATTCCTGGCATAGGATCCAGGATACCTTGGACCTGATTCTGCCCAGATTTATCCCCCTGCCTGACCCTGAGCATGTGACTGATCGCCATACTTCTAGCTGGCCTCTCTTATGCCCATGTGCTGGACAAGCCTATGACCTGGTGAAAAAAGAAAGATTCTTCTCATTCTCAAACATATGCAGGCTTAAGAATCCACCAGCTGCCATTTCTAAAACACTTACTGTTGTATCCAGATGTAGTCATACTTAGAGTAGATCCACTGAAATCAATGGGACTTACATTAATCATGACTAACTTAAGTCCCATCAATCTCAATTGGTTTATTATAAGTCTGATTATGTCTGGATCCAACCCATAATGTTATTTCCCACCAGCCTTTTTTTCCATTTGCAAATTACTATGAAATGTGGTTCTAAATAAAGCTTCCTGACTTATGTTTATGCAACAACCTGATATCTCACACCTACATTTGATTATCTGTTTTTCCTAATTGCTGACATTTAATTTCTATTTTTCTTTAGCTGCTCTTGCTAGTTGAGAAAAGTAGACGTTCTGTGGCTTATTGGCAAGATTACACAAATAAATGTTTATTGGTTTAAAGATCATTCCATACAACACTATTACCTTTTCATGATTCTTAACTGCAAAAGCAAACAAGAAGTCAGACCTGTGTAAATTTAACTTAATGAACTAATAAGAGCTGTAAGTAAGTTTGTTTATAACCACGACCATTTCAATAAAAATTTGTTAGAAACTGATGCTAATTTTTTAGCATGTATGATCTTAGAGCATGTATGATCTTAGTATGATCTTCAGATTTTATGCAATAGTAAGTCCAAATGAGTTCAGTTGGATTAACTTTCTGGCAAGTTATAACTGTTTTTTAAAGCTCTTGATTGTTTACAAGTGTATCAATGTATAAGTATTTGTACACAGACTTTGTTTTGACTACATACAGCACCCAGGAAAGAAAATTCTGCAACTTTCAGCATGCAGAAAGCCCCAGGAGGGGGGGGCTTAGTTATAAGAAAGAAGCTAAAAATACTTTACTTCAAAGTAGTTACAAAAGTTGTTCCAATTTATTTTACTAAAATGTAGTTAACTACTAGATAACGTCAGACTACTTGTTGGGCTGTAGTTAGCAATTCTAGTTAAGTGACTTTTAAAATAGTGCTATCAGTGTATTCCCCTTTGTAGCTGCAGAGTTAATGGGCTTTTCTACATGAGGCTTTTAACTCACACCTTTACCGAGGTGTCTGCTTCTGGATCATTTGCAGGATTAATATCAGCTCTTTTACATGTGTTTTTTCACATGCATGTGTGTGTGTTTCTCTGCCTTTCTATATGTCCCATTACACAACCACTAGGTGACGCTGTGGTATAGTGGAATTGTGCAATTACATGAAGGTTCTATAATGCCATTGAGCAAAAATACTAGATTTTCCCTGTTAGGAAAACCCCCGCAATAATGGTCACAAAGCATGGGAGAGGCCCTGGAAGAGGAGGATGTCATCTAAAGGACCTGCCCAAATGGCAAACTCTATAATGCTCTGCATACAAAGGTAATAATATTGCCATTATGCATAACAGTGCAATCCTAACTTGAAGATCTGCAGAATGGAAGTAGTTAGGATAAGGTAAAGCGCCTCCCCTGGTGGAAAGTGCCCATTGCTGGGCTCCGTCAAGCTCCATCATTGGATCGCCTCCCACCTCCACCTGCCAGCCCAGGCATCCACCGGCAGACCTGCGTCACCACAGAAGACATGACAGCGGAGGGGTCAGAAAGGGGGTGAAGCATTGGTGGGATGTGGGCAGGGTATGGGCAGAGAGCAGTTGTGCTGCATCCAAATTCCCTCCATTCCATGGACATGCCAACACTGAAGTGTAAAGTTACACATAGTTAAAGGTTGGTGTAACTAATCCCCTCACATTGTGCATTAAACTTCCCTCCCATTAGGGGAGGGGAAAACAGAATTCTAAAAAGCTCTCTGCCACCACCTCCTGCCACACCCACTCAGAAAGCACTCAATCACAGCACACCATCATCAGCATATAAACCCTACACAGGGAGACCATAACTAAGAGCTTTTCCACACATGGCATTTATTGTGCACTCATCATTCATTCCTTACTCACAGTGGTTTAAGGGTTCTTTTAGGGATGTCATGGGTGCCCAACTGGGTCTGGGAATTTGTTGGGCTCCCCCCGCCCACAACCCCCGGACTGCACCCCTTGAGACGCTGTCCTTGCTTGCCCCCTGTTTGCGCCCTCCAGGACTAACCGCAATCCCATTCAATATTAGAGGATTATACCTCTAATATTGCGCTTGGTTAGCTTTCCCAGTTCCAAACTGCGCATATTTATGTGCATGTTTTAACTTCCTGTTTTATGTAGCAATCAAAGGTGAAAATGGCGGGCAGTCACCGGGATCGCGGTGAGCCTGAGGAACTTGCCAAGCTCGTGGGCGGCCCAAACACAGGTCCGGGGGGTGCGAGCGGGTGCGCCACTTCAGTGAGCGCCCGGAGAAACCGAGCTAGGGTGAGTTCTTACATCCCTAGGTTCTTTAGACGTCTGTTTTTTAAGAGCACTTTCCCGGGGGGGGGGGTAGAGCAGGAAAATTGATTATTATTTGTGAAAGCGAAAGAAAAGGTCTTTGTATTTCCTACTTAAATTTTCCTACTTGTGTAATTGTGTTATTCTGCTATAGCACACACATTAGAGGTTATGTAGCAGAAAAGCAGGAAAGGAAAAGCTCCTTTATGTAGAACTCAGATCTCAATTCTGTGACAAAACCAAAAGTACATACAGCAGATTAACAGCTTGGTGTAGAAAGGCTCTAAAATGATAGATTGTGTGGAATGAGGCAATAGTTCTCTGGGTTTATGTCCTGCACACTTCGATTTCAGAAGGGTGAATTCTGGTGATGGGATTCTAAGGAGAAATAGCAGTCTGCACAACACAGGGGGAGCACTCTGCATTCAGAAAAGGGACTTTGCACAAACAAAAATGAAAACAGAAACCTTTTCAACACGAAGGGGACAATAAAGATACTGTGCTATGTGACTTTGTAGCATGGTGTGGGTGTGTATTTGAGCGAGGGGGGGTTGAATGTGTCTGGGGGTTGTATTCTTCTGGGATGGAATGGGCTGCAACAAATAAAAAGGTAATCTCCTTGGGGGATTTGAACAGAGAGCTTCAGCTATGGGACAGTATAGAACTGCAGACAACAACAACAACTACTACTTGTCATATCCTGGCCATGTGTGTGGCTACACTGTCAGGCTTTACCACAGTGAGGCCTGGTTTCTTCCAGTCTCTCAGTGCTTTCACTCTCTCAGCAGTGTGTGGGTGATGACATTGGCAGGAGGGGCTGTGCGCGGTGGATGTCAGGAGCTGATTGTCTGGCCTCATTTATTTATTTGTTTGTTTGTTTTATAGCATTTGCATCCCGCCTTTCAGGTAAAAAGGTCCCAGAGCGGCATACAAAGATAAGTCTGGGCAGGCTGTGTCGCTGGGCAGCTGTGGGTATGTGATGGTTCTTGATTGGATGCTGTCAGCACAACTGCTACAGATATCACAGGCATGGCTATTTCCTCCCTGACAACTGGATACAGCAGATTTGTAACTGAGGTAACTGGGGCAGATCTGGTTTGTGGTGGTTTTCTACCATTAGAATTGCACTGTAAGCTTCCATGCACACATATGCCGATCTACATTTCCTATAAAGTGAAAATACAGAAAGATAATGGTATGAGGCCTAGAAGAAACTAAGAAATCATACTTGAGGACAAATGTTAGCATGTTTTATAGTCTTTAAAACATCCCAAACGCCAAACAGCTAGTTTATCAAAATACCCCAACACAATTATGTCTTGACTTCCTCTTTTATTCACTTCCTGAACTTTTCTGGTATTTCCATGTTTCACATGACAAAAACTCAAAGCAAGAGGGCTAAACTTTCCTCTGTGTTTGAAGAGCAATTGACTCCTGTCTGAAACTCATAACAGCTTGTTTATACAGTGCAGTTTAAAGAGCTTCCCTATCCACTGATATTATCTAATGTCCTTCTTCACTGGGGTTTCTGTCTCTGATATTTTATATTAATATACACCCAAACAGCCATTTTTTGGGAACTTTCTAATATCAATTTATTTATTTATTTATTGCAGTCAAGACAAAAGGATCTGGATATAAATTGATACAGGAGAAAAGACAGCATGAAAATGTGTTTTTCTCCTGTTTAATTGGGATAGCTAGGATTCTTCCATAACCCACCAAGATTTGTTGCTGTCATTCTGCTGTCTACATCAGACCCAAGACAATTGTTCATGCGTAGACAGGGTCACTTAGACTAAGATGCTGAGTACTACAGCATGCTAGACATCAGACAAAGGCTATTTTCTGGGTGTGATTTATTGTAGTAACAGGCCTTGGCAACAGCTTAAGTCCATAGTGATGGTGAAGTGCGCTCATAGTTTCTGCAAAAAAACAGGAGGCAGAACTGCTTCCAAACAGGCACTTGACACACCATGGGATGCAGCACTTCCAGCAGGATAATTATTGAGAAGCCATCACCCAAGAATCCACATCACGGCAGAGAAGCCAAAAAGCAGGTAATACATTGTTAAGTGTTTTCCACTTCTGCCAATAGTGAGAAGTTCTAAAGTCACTGCTACAGAGTTTTGTTTTCTTTAGATGAAAGATCACTGGAGAATGATGGTGTCTTTGTAATGTCTGCCTTATTTGCACACATATGAGTAGAGCAGAGGTGGGCACCACATGGTCCACTGGCTGAATGTGGCTCCCGTGGCTATTTTTGCAGCCTGCTAAGCAAGGTGTGCAGGACATGCACACCTTGTTTGGAAGCAGTATCATGCTCCTGGAAGTGGCAATGTTGGCATCTGCAGCAGTTTCAGCACGGGGGGGGACACTCCTGGTGGGTTCTAAGGAGGGCACCCCAGGAAGATGCCCATTCTTATAGCAGACCTTAGTGGGAAACAAAAGATTCCTGCAGCAGACAGCAAATTCACCCCTCCTGCATTAGATTTCCCAAAGCAACAACTCCTGCTGTCCCTCAGACTGCAATACAATCAACTCCAGTCAAAAATTGCCATCTCTCTATCATCCAGTCTGTGTCCCGAGCCAAACAAGAATTGCTTCTAGTTTCATTCTGTCCTTTCCCCCAACTCTAATGGATGTCACTTTCCCAAAGTAGATTCCAGGCCATTATAGTCCTTTTGTTAGAATGAACTGGCTCATTACACATATGTAGGTAGCCATGGCACTGAATACACTAACATTGAACAGGCAAGACAAGACTCACTATGGGTCCAACTATGGAAGTAGTTTTTCTTTCCCTTGCTGTTTAAGAGTGGAGGAAAATGCCTCTATCACCTCACTAAGGGTGACTAATGTCTCTTAACTGAATGGGTGAAGATCCTGCTATAATGCTACATCTGCTTGAAGCCATATTAAACTGCCCCCTGAGTATATTCTAGTAGGTAATATATATATGTGTGTATACCCTGTGTGCGTGCTTGTGTGTAAATCACCCTCTTAGGTCCAAACACTCCAATTCAGGACATCTTTATTCTGGACTTCACTCAGTCCTGTGATATTTATAAACACAGGTATAGGCTTCATTATAAGTGTGAAGGGGGTCTGAAAAAGTATCAGTTCAGCTTTGCCCCCAAACTGCTATAGTACCCGGTCATCTATCCACCACAGTCTAAGGAAATCAGTGACCTTGGAACCTAGAGCAGCACAGACGCCCCGCTTGCAGCCATTTTCCTAACAGTATTGGTAACGGCTATGTAGATATAGTGTCATTTCCATAGAATTGCTGTTGTGAACACATTTAATTATTTTATTATTTATTTATTTATTTATTTATTTCATTTCTATACTGCCCAATAGCCGAAGCTCTTGATATCAAGATCTCTTGATCTTACATATCAGTTACTGATCGAAAGACATGGTGCAGCTGTTCCGTCTTTCCCTCTTTAACAGATTGTTTTGTGGCAAGAAAGATGATGGAAGAAGAGGTGGGAAAATTTGGGAGGATTACAAATGGAAGACAACATTGTCTGGACCCCCTGTAAAATTCCATGTTCAAGGCAGGACAATTGCGTAATAAAAGCATCATCTGAAAGTACATGAGGCTGTTAAACTGCTGCATCTACTTTTGGTTTCGTTGCAGAATTGAAACACGAGCACTACAAGAAGAGCATTTCCTTTCCTGCTTTTCCACTACATAACCACTAGGTGGCACTGTGGTATAGTGGAATAGCACAAGTTCACAAGTGGAAACAGCATTTTCTTTCACCATCAGAAATAGTACCCCATTTTCCCTGCTCTAAAAACACTTGCCAACAGTGCTGTTTACAACAAAAGTGAAACTGGAGTGTCATGACATCATGTAAAGAACCCGTAAACAACCATGAGTAGGGAATGATATGCACACAATAAATGCTTCGTGTAGAAAAGCTCTAAGACACTATTTATATGTCACTGAGGTAGTATATTAACCATCCAACAACCTATTTCTCTGAGGTTCATTCATTCCAAGGTTGCTTTAATAAACTATCAAGTCTTGTTTGTGTGGTGTCATGAAGATCATATTGTTTCTTCCCATGCCAGCTCCACTGGTATTGGAAAGAACAACATAATCAGCACAAACCCATATGGACAGAGCCTTAAATGTTACTGAAGTAACCAGCAACCAAACCAGGGAGGAAGCAGTTTTTCAGTGCCTATTAGTGATACACCAGTAAAGTCGTCTTCAGAGAGACAGATAGTGCAAAAGGGAACCAAAAGGATAGGACTGAAATAGCAAGGAGGTTGGAAAACAAGACCTACAGTGCTTCTAAACAAGGGATTCATATGCAATTACCACTGTTTGTTCACTCACTTTTTATGGGGCATTCACACGATGTTGTTATCAAATTACTGACCTCTGTTTTCCTCATCCTTCTTTAGGTTTTTTTTAGACTGCAGAAAATCCAGTTTTTAAAAAAGCCCAGAAGAGCAGTGCAATCTCCATATGTGTAGACAGTCTTAGTGCTGTTCTTCCAACTTTCCAAAGAGGTGTGGTTTTGACAGTGCACTGATAAATCAGGCAGGGAAACCTACCACCATTTTGCACATCTCTTCAATTATCCTTTGTTCTACTATCCAGCACCTCCTGTCCAGCTTTGTTCAAGAGCGTCTGGGGAAAATAAACGCTGCCTGCTTTCTACCCAAAAGATTCTACCCTGAGTAAACCCCACCCCCTGAACAGCTTTGTTGTGGTTGAGGAACTAACAAACTTAGCCTCTCCTCAGGCTTCCTTTTCTGCTGCTTTCTTTATTCTCTGCCTCTAGAATCTTCTTTGCCCCTGCTCAGGGCAGGCCAACCAGACAGAATCCTGGTTCCTGATGCATTAGCTGTCCCCATAAATGGCTTTGAGGAAGGAGAAATAGAAGAACAACTTAAAGGGTTTAAAGGAAAGGTTCTAGGTCAGGAGGTGGACATGTTTTTTTAATTATTATTTCCTTTATTAGTTGTTCAGTTTCATTATTCTGACAATAAATGGGGAAAAACAAGCTGTTTCTTAGTAACTATTGTAAGGAGTCCAAAGTGGCATGTGTTGGGAGAAAAATATTCCCTTTTGCTTGTGTAAAATTTGCTAATTATCCATCTCGGTGGAAGATTGCATTTTGAGCGAGGACAGAGGGGTACAGCAGCAGTTGCCAACTCTTTGCATCTCTCCTTGTTTATTTGTGCATGTTCCTTCCACCAGCACCCTTTTGTTTTGTTGCTAGTTTTCAATCCTTGGGGGAGCAAAAGTTGTTCCCCAAGGAAGAAGATAATTAGCACAGGGTGTGTTGTCTTCAGGCTTGTGGGTTCTCCTTTGTTTTTTCTTTGAACCCTGAGATCCACCAACTGGAGCCAGCTGCAAAATTGTGGTTCAAGTGGCAAACATGTTATAAGAATTAAGGAACAGGGTGGCTCTCAGCAGATGCTCAGCCCAAGAATTTGTGATCCGAAGAGCTCTATTTTGGGGGTTGTATTTAATATTTGATTGTTGTGTCTTTAAATACGCATTGTACAAAAGGGGACAGATGGGGTTACTGCTAGTTCCCCATGCTGGAAATCTCTCAGCAAAGATGGCAGCAGTTTTTTGTGAACCACCCAGAGGGCTTCGGCTATTGGGCGGTATAGAAATGTAATAAATACATACATACATACATACATACATAAACAAACAAACCAGAACCAAGCTCACAAGTCCTTTCATGCAGAAATCCATTCCTGGCTTTCTCACAAGCATTACGTTTAGCAACCTAATTTAGGCTGGCTGGGTGAGGGCAAGCTTTTTAGTTGTTGCTGTAGTTAGGCAATTAAGAGTTAGAAACCCTTGCCAATCGACTGCAAATCCTCCAGAGATGTACCAGTAGATCTCAATCTACCTTCTGTCCACTGTGGTCTAGCAGCTGCGGCAAGGCCCAGTAGCCAGATGGGATTTCTGCCAGCACGTAGCTGGCGCTCTGCTATTTGAGAGGGGTGGGGAGGAGGCTGTGTGGAGTCCAGAGACAATTGAGTAGGAAAAGCAAAGGTAACAAAGGTGTTGGCCATAAGCAAAATTTAAATTTCCAAATTTAGAAAGAGTTTTAAAAGGCATGTAGAACAAAGTGTATATAAGCCGCTCATATTGGTGAAAGTGCCTGACTGAGCCTTTCTCAAGAGGAAGTCTTTCTGATATTAAAGCACTGAGTAGGAGATGGTATAAGAAAATGATATCCATAAAACAAACACTGGGAGAGGTCTTCCTAGTGATCTGTGCTTATATATTACGAGTTTACTCTTGGGGTCCTTCCAGATGGAGGTCACCTAGTGCTGCTACCAATCAAAGTACATAGTGCAGCTATTCTGTCTTTTCCTCAACTGATTTTTTGTAGAAAGAAAAAGACAGTAGTGGTGGGAAAACACAGTAGGGTTACAAATGGAAGACGTTATCTGGAGCCCCGGAAAATTCCATGAATGAGGCAGGGTGATTGAATGATAAAAGCCTCATCCAGAAGTACCCTTGGTCAATACTGGGTTGAAATGGATTTAATGAGCACAGCACCTATGCCAACAATGTATAAAACTCAAAGGTAGTTATGTTTGCATGGCACTACTATGAAGAGAGGAAAACGTTCTCAGTTAGCAAAATTGATTCTGGAAAAATACCAAATTAAGGCTGTAATCTTGATCATGGCTACCATCATGTATTGGTCATGGTGGTCCAACATTGTGCCTTCCCTCACCTTTCTACCTGCTGCCACCTCCAGATGTGACCTTCTTGCATCCCCCCACCCTCCCCAAGCCTTTTCTGATTTTCTCCACACAGTTCTTTACTTTGCACATTTGTACAATCCTCTGCAAGATTTTTTTAAGTAACAGTGCAACAGTGGCAAGTTTAGAATGGTGGCTGATGCAAGCAAAAGCCATGCCAACAGGCATGGAAATAAAATCATATTAACAGGAGCTGGGGTAGCATTTTTGGCATCAGAGAATTCACAGCTGTGCCAACTCTGAGTCTGCTTGGCAGTAATATATGGCCAGAATCAAAGCTCTGGTGTTAAATATTATGCACATTTATGACGCAATGTAAACAAACTAAAGGAGACCAGATGCAAAGGATGGCAGGACTATGGCCTCCATGAAGCAGTCCGGTTTACAACATCCTTGGCTGCCTTTCACAACAATCACCACTGACATTCAGGGGAGGAGAACAGCCCTTCTCAGCCCTTCCCTTCCTCTGTGGCAGTTTTCAGAAGAATAGAACAGACTTAGACAATTGAGCCAAGAGCATGAGCAAACTCTGGAATTATATAGATATAGATATAGATATAGATACACATACATACACACACACACACACATATATATACACACACACACACACATACACAGTAGGATTTGTGTACATATACATGCTAATGTCATTTATTTTGTAGGCTAAAAAGGATGCATCTCTTGGAACATGTGACAATATCTCTCAAAGTGGGTCGGGAGTTGACGATAATTCCTGTGAAGGAAGATTGTCAGAAGACGGTACAGAACAGTTACCATGTGCTAAAGAAGAAAATAATGAGCAAGATATAGGTGCGGATTATAACAAGTCTTGTGTTACAAAAACAGTGTTTTGTGTTTGATAGCAGGAAGAGAAATGTTTATCCAGCTTTTTTTCTTCTTGTTGTCATTTATCTCTTATTTTTCATGTTCTTTGCACATTTATAGTCCACATGTGACAGAACCATGGATGTTCACCTAGGCACTCCAGCCTGCTTCTTGAAATGGGGTGGTAGGGAGACAGTAGATCTACTTGTGGGTAACCACCCAGCTGACCTCTTGAAATGGTTAGAGTGCCAGTATTTCTATGCTGAGCTGTGCATGCATGAACTGCAAAGCACAGACAGATAAGCGTTGGAACGCACAGGAATAAGGAGAAGAAGCAAACGTAAACAAGACAAGGAGCAGTCATGTGGACACTGCCCAATACTGGTGGATTAAATGCACATGTGAAAGGGAATAAAATCCATTATCCACACAAGTTATTGTTTGGATCGTGCACCAAGATTTCAAATCCCCAGTTCAATACTCCATTGCAGGTACGGCTGCTAAAGTGGTTTGTGACTCACTATGAAAGGCCGCAGTCTTTAGACTGTTGACCCAGTAGCTGCTCTACTGAAGTTTGTAGCTTGTTATACAGATTCTTTGGGCATTTCTACACCAGCCTAAAATCCTGCATTTAAAACGGGGCTTTCTGCTTCTGTTTTAAATGCAGGATCACAACTGACTCCCTTTACATGCACTTCCTTTCCTGCCTCCCCTTCTTCCCGTATCTGAGTCTTCCATTATCTTTCATTGATCTCGCTCCTCTTCTGGCCACTTTAAGTCTTTTGACTGAGGAAACTGAAGCAGAACACAACGGTGTGATTTGATAGCTCATTATCTGCAATCTATTTAAAAACGGAACAAAGGGTGCATTTAGTGCAGCAGGGTCACGGCAGAGTCACTGCATCATGTAAAGAACCCACAAACGTCAGTGAAGGCGCAATCTCAGTCACAGGATAAAAGCCTGGTGTGAAGGAGCCTTTTGAAACTACATAGCTTCTGGATTAGAGTTCTCTAAGGTATTTTGTAAAGGAAACTAAACTTGCATATGCATAACTTGAAACATGCAGCATGCTGAATGCCTTCCTTCTTAAACCAGGCTTTGTGCCATGGCATAAATACTTAGGATGTATTGCTGCACAAACCACACTGACCAGAATGGGACCCAACTGTGGTTTAGGGTGTGCTCTTACACCAGGACAATGGAGGCTGCTTGTAAGTATAGCAGATAAATTCCCCTTATTTTTACATTTAAAGGAAACCTGGTTTAAGATAATCTATAAATGGTGTAATGATCTACAGATTGTATACCACTCTACCAAAATTAAATAGAATGAACAAGACAAATATTTTTGACTGCTTGAAGATGGTGTGATTCATGCTGACTATTAACAGTTATGATCAATTTGCCCTAAAGTTTCTAGATATTATAATTAGGAAGGTATGAGAATTTTGTTTCAGTTCACAACTCATCCGAACTTGCCCCGTTCGCCACTACAAACGCAAATGGGAGCACATTTAAAAATATATATATTTGCACATTCCCAAATGTGATCATGTTTAAAAAATTTGTGAGTTTTTTTTTAATGTGCATTTTGAAACGTAATAGTACCAATGGGGATCAGAAAAAACAGCTGTAAGGCTGGAAACCAAAATAAAGAAGGAACAGCTGCACCAATTGAATTCCCAACACGTTTCAACACAGGTCTTTATCAAGGGACTTACAAACTCTTAGGGTGCATTCCTATCCATGTTTAGAGAGAACAAAGTCCTACAACTCCCAGCATTCCCCAGCCAGCATGGGACTGAACCCTTAGAGACTTTTCTGGAGGATTCCCTGAGCATTTCTACACCAGCCTAAAATCCCACATTTAAAACAGGACTTTTTGTTTCTGTTTTAAAGGCAGGATCATGAAGACCTCCCTTTACACACGCTTCCTTCCCTGCTCCTTTTCCCCCTTATCTGACTCTTCAATATGTTTCATTATACATATTGTATAATGAAACATACTGCTAGATGGCGCTGTGGTCTAGCGCCTCTCTTGCGGCTTTCCTTTTCCATGAGAGAACTCAAGCAGAACTCAAGTGCTATAATTTGATAGCTCACTATCTCCAGTCTTTAAAAAAAATGAATAAAGGTCATTTAGTGTGGGAGACACCCTGGAGATCTATGACATCATCTAAAGTACCCGCAAACTTCTGTGAGAAGTCTCAATAGCAGGATTAAAGATCTGTGTGAAGATGCCCTCTCTCCCTTACTTCTTCCAAAAAAGAAGTAAGGGAGAGGGAATCCTCCAGAAAAGTCTCTAAGGGAGCAATCCTATGGCCACTAGACACTGTCTAGAGGGCCATAGGATATGCTCTTTTCCAGGAACCAATCTTGGAGCCCACACTCTGAGGTTGGTTCCCGGAAAACCGACTTCCCCCCATGTCCACGCTGCCTCTGAGGCAGCGCAGAGAAGCCTCATCCTCCGCACTCGGAAGAGGAGCACGGAGCGACTGAAAAGGGGCGGGGCTGGGGGCATTCCCGGGTGGGGAGAGTGGAGCCACGTGTATGACACATCCTATGTAACCTCCTCTCCTGGTCAGCCCCCCGTGGCTAGGCAGCCAAAAATGGCTGTCTAGCAGAAAATAGCAAGGCAGGAGAGGCACAGTGGGAACGATCCCCCGTCCCTCTCCTGCCTTGCTTTGGATAGGCAGTCGCCTCCGAGGTTGGAGATGGCCGCCTATCTTAATTTTGCATTTTAAAACGTGCATTTGTCCAAAAAAAATATATATTTTCACGCTTTAGTTAATGGGGGAAAGTACACATTGTAGGAAATGCACACAGAAATATTCACTTTTCCTGTTCAAATGAACCAAAAAAAGTCACAAATGAACATGGTTCTCCCATTCCTAATTTTAATATTATTACTGAAGTAATTATGAAATTACAGTTTATAAACACAGACAATATTTAAGTATGATTCTACTTTAAGTCAAGCTGTCAATTCTAAAAGAAATAATGTATTTTTAATGATGAAACTATAAAAATTATTATGCTAGGTATTGGAGTTTTAAACACTGTTCCAGAGCACAGAGAGTTTTGGAAATAAATCTGGGGGACTGCGGCAATGTAAAATCAGATCCCTATTAGATATGCTCAAGAAAGGAAGGGGATTTATGATTTAATGGCATTTACAGAATATTGGTTAAAGATTGGAATTTAGGATAACATTTATGTATATGACAATATTATGTAATCTTTGATGAAAATGGTAAATTAAAAAGATTAACTGGAACTTCACAAGAGCTCATATAAATTCAAGGGTATTTTTGCTGGATAATTTCCTGGTGGATTGTGTCCTAAATGTTCAACCAACACAGTATAAAAATCCTCTTGTAAGCAGAGAACCTGCCTGAGGCCAATGAACAATGTAATTTCTGTGTTTGACTTTAGGATAGATTTCGATTATAGTACACAACCTTATTTCCCCTCTCAACATTTTTCCTTGTGTAAATAAAAATATGAATTAACTCCAAGAATTTAAAATAGCAGTGAACTCAACCTGATTACGGTTTTTTCTTTATTAAGAAAAAATATATAATTTAAAACTTTTTATTTGTGAAGACAAAGGAGCTGGACTTCCCAAGAAACCAGTGAGTTTAATAGAAAGTGAAAGACAAACATCATCTAACATTTTGGAGGAGCTTCGGATGCAAGGAATAATCAAGACCCCTAGTGCAGCTTCTAAAAATAGAATAGCAGATGACACCATGGTAAGTAACTTTCAAAATTAACTGAAATATACTTTCAGCTTTGAGTTGATGTTTTCTGCTATAAGCTATGGGTTACTTCTACGATAAATCTGGCTTGTGGAACAGGGAACTAATTTTATTGATTTCATTCAATTTCTTTCTGAAGGCCTCTTGCTCTCTCAATCAGCTTTATGCTTTCTTCCTTGCCCTTATGTCTGCACCTCTATCCCAGAAAACCTTTCTGATACTGCCTCTCTCTTTTCTTTCAACTCCCTCTCCCAAGCCCACCTTTTCTACGAAGACATTGGCACAATCCCTCTCCCCAAACTGAATAACTGGGCTGAATACATAGGGCATCTCTACACCACGTAAAATCCTGCATTTAAAACAGGGCTTTCTGCTTCCATTTTAAATGCAGGATCACAACAACTTCCTTTTTCATGCACTTCCTTTCCCACTCCTTCTCCCTGTATCTGAGTTTTCCATTATCTTTCAATGATCTCGCTCCTCTTCTTGCTGCTTTTCCTCTTTTCACAGAGGGAACTTAAGCGGAACACAGTGGGGTAATTTGATAGCTCTATGATCTATATAAAAATGGAACAAAGGGCATTTAGTGCAGGAGACGCCCTGGAGGGTCACAGCATCATGTAAAGAGCCTGCAGACTTCCGTGAGGGAGCAATCTCAGTCGCAGGTAAAAGCTCCATGTGAAGAAAGCCATAGGATTGGCTCCACAGAAACACACGTGGGGCTGGAAGCTGACTTTCCTTCTTCCACTTCCCCTGGCACTCCCCCCAGCCCCCCTAAAGTCTCCCCCTGTGTTTGCGGGGACCCTGCTAAATAGGGTTGGCTGTGGTGCAGGGCCTGAGGGGGAAGTGGGGATCCCCCAAAATCAGGTTGGAGGATACCGGAAACATTTGCTTCTGTTTTTGATTAACTTCAGCTTAGCATGTCGTTAGAACCTGAAACTACAGTTAATCTCAAACTATGGTTTGTTGAAACAAGCCTGTTTCATAAATCATGATTTGAGGCTAGCTTATTTTAAACAAACCATTGTTAAGATTAACCACAGTTTGTCAGGCTTGGATGACACAACAATAAAAAATGGAACTGAATGCTTCTGACCTCCTCCTCACAGCCATGCCAGAGAACGAGAGTTGTGGGAGAGTGTGTGAGCCCAGGTAGGCCTGTGATGTCTGGATGCAGCCATTGGTAATAGGCTAGCAAAAAATATGAACTGGCCTCTGATAGCTCCATGTATGAAAGTAATCTAAACTCACCAAAGTAATGGGCCAGTCTTATTCATATCCATTCTGAAGTAAGTCGTAATGTATTAATTTAAAAAAATGAAAATTCAAAATTATCAAATTACAAAAAAAATACAAAGATATGCTACATAGATATAGACACAAAAACACAATATATTTTGAAATTACAGTTTAAATGTAAGAATGCCAAACACAGATTAAACCAAATTCAAATAGAACTCATTACCATTAAGAGCACTTGAAATATATTGTTCCACTGGCCTCTAGCTTATACAAACTTTCTGATACCTATTATCTGATCTGATTCTAATAAGTTGATTTAATATATCTAATTTAATTAGATACCATTTTATATAACCATGCAGTTTTTGTAGGTCTTGTTGCTTTGTAAATGTAACTCTTGCTGCTGTGACCATACACATAAGCAAGTTCTTGACAAAATTTAATAGACAAAACATTGGATGGACTTGCTGAAAAAATGTCATTGTAAGTGTTTACAACTATTACCCAGAATTTCACTACTGTTTTGCTATATCACAACAATGACAGACTTTTTTTAGCATATCAATACTAGTGTTTAATGTGCTGGTTCCTGTATATTTTACTAATTTTCCAGAGAGCTAGATCTCATTGGAATGCCATCACGTAACAATTATCTCATATACTCAATGAAACAATTAAGTTTAATCCTCTAGTGAACAGGAAGCAACAAATGTCTTATGAAATATCAATCTGTACATCTGTTCCGCTTCATCATATAGGGATTTTTGCATAGGTGTGCTGAGTTCATTAGAATGCAATAGATTTTTGATGTATGTAATTTATGTATGTAAGTTCCAATATGTTCAATGGCAATAGTGAAGCGTGTGTAGGACTGCAGTGTGTGTAGTGCTTCCCTTCAATGTGTATTTCTTTCCATTCTACTTAACAGAAGTCATTTTCAAAGCTTGCAATTTAAATCTTTCACATGTGCATACAAAGTAGAATAGGCTCTTCACCTTTAAAATACTGTCTTCCTTCACATACACACACACACACACACATATATAAAATTGTATATATCTATTTCAACAGTTGGTACATATGGGAGGACCACTACAGAAACCACCAGCCAAACTGGAAAAGCTTGAAAACAAAAGGAAGAAAGAACATAATTTAACAATAGAGATCACTGAAAACAAGACCACTTTTCTTGAAAATAGAAGAAAGCCACTAATCTGACCCACTTTACTATAATGTCTATACCTATACCTAATTATACCTAATAATCGAGAATGTATGTATCATCACAATAATGTATCTTTGAATTAGGGAAGTCTCGATCCTTCTTATAAACTAAGTTCAACATTAATTGTGCTGATAGACCCATTTAACTCTGACAGAAAGATAATGGTAGCTTTAACAATAGTTCTGTTCAGGTGTTCTTAATGTGGTTACAATCCATGCATGGAGGGCAAATGGGATCAGGATTGTGGTGGTAGGCCCTCCACATATTGACTGTTCATCTGTGCATTGAGCATATGTGTGTACAAGTTTTATGCACACAGGCTCTCTCTGTGCAATCTGTACCCTGAAAAGGGCAGGGCCTACACACGTACAACTTGTATACATGTAAGTTGTATCCAAAAAGGAACAATCAGTATGTGGAGGTCAGGATGGGCCCTGCCACTGCAATCCTGAACCCTACCCTCCACATGTTGATTATACCCATATTAATAATTTCTACATGGGGCTATTGTATGTATATGTGCATCTCCAAAACTATGTTATGCCTACTCTGTCTAAAGAGTCATCTCTTTTCAGACAGGAGAAGAACAAGTGGAAAAAGAATTGCTGGTTGACAAATCTTCACCAATAATCTATCATGAAAGCAGAGCTACAGGGAGTGAGATAGACTGCTCAACTTCTATAGTTAAAAAAGCTTCAAATACTTTTCAGTTGCAGTCCTTAAATAATCTGAGGGCAGGAACTTGGATGGAGAAGGAAGATGTGAATGATAATGTAAACAGTTTGGAAGAGTTTAGTGTGGTGGAGTCAGATGTAACTTATAACACAATAAATGAAGTATTCTGACCAGCAAAACTGCTTTGAAACATACTGAGTCATAAGAGTTTTAATCTAATTAAATGTTATTGTCATCATCTTTAGGTTTTTCTCCTACATTGAAAGAAGCGTTAAAAACAAAACAAAAAGAATATTTGATTATGTTTTAATTTGGTCAGGTAATTTCTCTTTCTTCAAGAGACAAATAAGAGCATGATGCAAATAGTTCAGCAGGATTGTGTATATTTTTGAAAGTTCAAGGAGAAGAACAGCAAACAGGAAGAAGAATGTTTAAAAAATTGTTACCCCACTATCACTGTTCACTATCACTATACACTTAACAGCATAACAAACATTAATCAGAACTGAGCAGCTATGAATAACCACAGGGAAAAAGACAACCTGAAGCAGCAGCATGACCTCCCCACCTTCACTGAGATAATCACATCTAAAATTTAAATGTGTATTTTTAACTGGTTGAAATAGTTTAAATGCAAGTTAATTTTACTGTATGTCTCTTTATGTTTCATACTGTTTTTATTGTCATAAATGTCTGCCCTGACATCTTCTGGATGAAGGTGGAAAGTATAATACTTTAAGAGAGAAATCCTATAGCCACTAGACACTGTCTAGAGGGACGTAGGATATTTAGGTTCCAAGAAACCACATTCTGTACTCCTCCCTCTCCCCCTTGTAGCCAGCACAGTTCTTTCTGTGCCAGCTGCTTCTCCATGCTTACAAACAGAGTGTTGAGAGGGTGAAAAGGGGGCGGGGAGGGGAGGAGACCCTGGAAGCCTTTTTACAAGGCTTCCTATGTGCACACAGCCTCCCCCGCCCCCGCTCCGCCATCCCCGGCTAGACACACAAAATTAAGCATCTAGCTGAAAATGCAGGTCAGCTGGACCATGGAGGAGAGGATCCCCTCTGTGCTCCAACCGCCCTGCATAGGATTGCGTCCTTAAATAAATAAATATGTAAGATATCTAGTCAACATGAAATCCAGTGCCTTAAAGAAGAACATTTAGTCTACTCCATTCTAGCCAATGTGTCTTGCATTACCTAGATCCTGAGGTGGATCCACTCTGACTAGCCCATCACTATCAGTAAAGAAGGTGACAGAATTGTGGCCAATCTAAACTAATGTTTTATCTTGGAACGTAATGGGCATCTCTACACCAGCCTAAAATCCTGCATTTAAAACGGGGCTTTCTGCTTCTGTTTTAAATGCAGGATCACAATGGACTCCCTTTACACGCGCTTCCTTTCCCCCCTCCCCTTCCCCCCCTTCCCCCGTATCTGAGTCTTCCATTATCTATCATTGATCTCGCTCCTCTTCTTGCCGCTTTAACTCTTGTCACAGAGGAAACTGAAGCGGAACACAACAGGGTAATTTGATAGCTCATGATCTACGAGCTATTTAAAAATGGAACGAAGGGCATTTAGTGCAGGAGATGCCTGAGATGATCACTGCATTGTGTAAAGTGCCCGCAAACTTCCGTGAAAGAGCAGTCTCAATTGTAGGACAAAAGCTCCGTGTTTGTTGTTGTTTATTCGGTCAGTCGCTTCCGACTTTTCATGACTTCATGGACCAGCCCACGCCAGAGCTTCCTGTCAGCCGTCGCCACCCCCAGCTCCCCCAAGGTCGAGCCCGTCACGTCCAGAATATCATCCATCCATCTTGCCCTTGGTCGGCCCCTCTTCCTTTTGCCTTCCACTTTCCCTAGCATCAGCATCTTCTCCAGGCTCTCCTGTCTTCTCATTATGTGGCCAAAGGACTTCAGTTTTGCCTTTAAGATCATTCCCTCAAGTGAGCAGTCTGGCTTTATTTCCTGGAGTATGGACTGGTTTGATCTTCTTGCAGTCCAAGGCACTCTCAGAATTTTCCTCCAGCACCACAGTTCAAAAGCATCTATCTTCCTTCGCTCAGCCTTCCTTATGGTCCAGCTCTCGCAGCCATAGGTTACTATGGGGAATACCATTGCTTGAACTATGCGGACCTTTGTTGTCAGTGTGATGTCTCTGCTCTTAACTATTTTATCAAGATTTGTCATTGCTGTCCTCCCAAGAAGTAAACGTCTTCTGATTTCCCGGCTGCAGTCAGCATCTGCAGTAATCTTTGCGCCTAGAAAGACAAAGTCTGTCACTGCCTCCACGTTTTCTCCCTCTATTTGTCAGTTCTCAATCAAGCTGGTTGCCATAATCTTGGGTTTTTTGAGGTTTAACTGCAACCCAG
Organism: Heloderma suspectum; assembly: GCF_057233095.1. Classification (NCBI taxonomy): domain Eukaryota; kingdom Metazoa; phylum Chordata; class Lepidosauria; order Squamata; family Helodermatidae; genus Heloderma; species Heloderma suspectum. The sequence goes on from NC_139461.1 coordinate 107,485,700, forward strand.
CTTTGGCACTTTCTTCTTTCACTTCATCATGAGGTTCCTCAGCTCCTCCTTGCTTTCAGCCATCAAAATGGTATCATCTGCATATCGGAGATTGTTAATGTTTCTTCCAGCGATTTTAACTCCAGCCTTGGCTTCATCAAGCCCAGCACGTCGCATTTTGTGTTCTCTACAGGTTGAATAGGTAGGGTGAGAGTATACAGCCCTGCCGTACTCCTTTCCCAATCTTAAACCAGTCCGTTGTTCCGTGGTCTGTTCTTACCGTAGCTACTTCGTCATTATACAGATTCCTCAGGAGGCAGACAACATGCCATTCTCATGTTGCACTATCTTGAAGCCAACATTGTTGTAAGGCAATATTGTGCCTAAAGGTACTTGGGTGGGAGTCTTGGATCCCCACCTCCTCACACTTGGGTCTCCAACCCTGACAATAAATAATATCTCCTATTTAAACCTCCTGTCTGTAACTCTGCAACAAAGTATCAATGGACCCAGATAGGTTTATATGGTCTAAGGATGTGGTTGTTCCTTCTCTGATATCTTCTTTATACCTCTGTGCTTAAGAGCTCAGCTGAAGCAGTAATCTTGTTCTTTCGTGCTCAGTATAAAAGATCATCAACACAACCATTTTATATGCAACTTAGATGTTACAAATGTGACTTTATGCATTTATTTTAAAACTTTCTAAGCCACACATTCATTCAGAGAGGATCCCGGGCAGAGTTGTTGTTGTTCAGTCGTGTCCGACTCTTCATGACCCCATGGACCATAGCACGCCAGGCCTTCCTGTCTTGTGCTCTCTCCCGGAGCGTGCTCAAGTTCATATTCATTGCATCAGTGATGCTATCTAGCCATCTCATCCTCTGCCGTCCCCTTCTCCTTTTGCCTTCAGTCTTTCCCAGCATCAGGGTCTTTTCCAGGGAGTTTTCTCTTTGCATTAGGTGGCCAAAATATTGGAGCTTCAGCTTCAGTATCTGTCCTTCCAATGAGCAGTCAGGGTTGATTTCCTTTAGGATGGACTGATTTGACCTCCTTGCAGTCCAGGGGACTCGTAAGAGTCTTCTCCAGCACCACAGTTCGAAAGTATCAATTTTTCGGCGCTCAGCCTTCCTTATAGTCCAGCTCTCACAGCCATACATTACTACTGGGAAAACCATAGCTTTGATTAGACGGACCTTTGTCGGCAAGGTGATGTCTCTGCTTCTTACTATGCTGTCTAGGTTTGCCATAGCTTTCCTCCCAAGGAGCAAACGTCTTTTAATTTCATGGCTACAGTCACCGTCTGCGGTGATCTTGGAGCCCAAGAAAGTAAAATCTGTCACTGCTTCCATTTCTTCCCCTTCTATATGCCAGGAAGTGATAGGGCCAGATGCCATGATCTTAGTTTTTTTAATGTTGAGTTTCAAACCAGCTTTTGCACTCTCCACTTTCACCCTCAACAAGAGGCTCTTGAGATCCTCTTCGCTTTCTGCCATTAGGGTGGTATCGTCTGCATATCGGAGGTTGTTGATAATTCTCCCGGCAATCTTAATTCCGACCTCTGATTCATCCAACCCGGCATTTCTCATGATGTACTCTGCATATAAGTTAAATAAGCAGGGTGACAATATGCAGCCTTGTCGTACTCCTTTCCCAATTTTGAACCAATCGGTTGTTCCATCTCTGGTTCTTACTGTTGCTTCTTGACCCTCGTACAGGTTTCTCAGGAGACAGGTAAGGTGGTCTGGTACTCCCATCACTTTAAGAATTTGCCACAGTTTGTTGTGATCCACACAATCAAAGGCTTTAGCGTAGTCAATGAAGCAGAAATAGACGTTTTTCTGGAATTCTCTTGCTTTCTTCATGATGCAGTGAATGTTGGCGATTTGATCTCTAGTTCCTCTGCCTCTTCTAAACCCAGCTTGTACTTCCGGTAGTTCTCGGTTCGCATACTGCTGAAGCCTAGCTTGTAGGATTTTGAGCATCACCTTGCTGGCATGTGAAATGAGCGCAATTGTGGGGTAGTTTGAACACTCTTTGGCGTTGCCCTTCTTTGGAATTGGAATGTAAACTGACCTTTTCCAGTCTTGTGGCCACTGTTGAGTGTTCCAGATTTGTTGGCATATTGAATGCAGCACTTTAACAGCATCATCTTTTAGGATTTTAAATAGCTCAGCTGGAATACTGTCATCTCCACTAGCTTTGTTGTTACTAATGCTTCCTAAGGCCCACTTGACTTCACTCTTTAGGATGTCCGGCTCAAGTTCAGTGACCGCACTATCATGGCTATCAGGGACATTCAGATCTTTCCTGTATAGTTCTTCTGTGTATTCTTGCCACCTCTTCTTAATCTCATCTGCTTCTGTTAGGTCCCTGCCTTCTTTGTCCTTTATCATGCCCGTCTTTGCACAAAACGTTCCCTTGAGATCTCCAATTTTCTTGAAGAGATCTCTAGTCTTTCCCATTCTGTTGTTTTCCTCGATTTCTTTGCATTGTTCATTTAAGAAGGCCTTCTTGTCTCTCCTTGCTATTCTCTGGAACTCTGCATTCAGTTGGGTATATCTTCCCCTTTCTCCCTTGCTTTTCGCTGCCCTTCTTTCGTGAGCTATTTGTAAAGCCTCATCAGACAGCCACTTGGCTTTCTTGCATTTCTTTTTCTTTGGGATGGATTTCGTTGCTGCCTCCTGAACAATGTTACGGACCTACTGAGTTCCTCAGGCACTCTGTCTATCAGGTCTAATCCCTGAAATCTATTCCTCACCTCCACTGTGTATTCATAAGGGATATGATTTAGGTCATACCTGAACGGTTTAGTGGTTTTCCTGACGTTCTTCAATTTAAGCTGAAATTTTGCAAGAAGCAGCTCATGATCTGAGCCACAGTCAGCTCCAGGTCTTGTTTTTACTGACTGTATGGAGCTTCTCCATCTTTGGCTGCAAAGGACATAATCAATCTGATTTCGATATTGACCATCTGGTGATGTCCATGTGTAGAGTCACCTCTTGTGCTGTTGGAAAAGAGTGTTTGCTATGATCAGCATGTTCTCTTGGCAAAACTCTATTAGCTTTTGTCCTGCTTCGTTTTGTACACCAAGGCCATGCCTGCCTGTTATCCTGGTGATTTCTTGACTTCCTACTTTAGCATTCCAATACGCTATGATGAAGAGGACATCTTTTTTTGGTGTTAGTTCTAGAAGGTGTTGTAGGTCTTCATAGAACCGATCAACCTCAGCTTCTTCAGCCTCAGTGGTTGGGGCATAGACTTGAATTACTGTGATGTTGAATGGTTTGCCTTGGATTCGTACTGAGATCATTCTATCATTTTTAAGATTGTACCCCAGTACTGCTTTTCCCACCCTTTTGTTGACTATGAGTGCTACTCCATTTCTTCTAAGGGATTGTTGCCCACAATAGTAGATACGATGGTCACCTGAATTAAATTCGCCCATGCCTGTCCATTTGAGTTCGCTGATTCCCAAGATGTCGATGTTCAATCTTGCCATCTCATGTTTGACCACCTCCAGCTTACCTTGATTCATTGATCTGACATTCCAGGTTCCTAAACAATATTGTTCTTTACAGCATCGGATTTTCTTTTCACCACCAGACACATCCACAGCTGAGTGTCCTTTTGGCTTTGGCCCAGCCGCTTCACTCTTTCTGGCGCTACTTGGAAATACCCTCTGCTCTTCCCCAGTAGCATATTGGACACCTTCCGACCTGAGGGGCTCATCTTCCGGCGTCATATCTTTTAGCCTTGTGATACGTTCCATGGGGTTTTCTTGGCAAGAATCCTGGAGTGGGTTGCCATTTCCTTCTCCAGTGGACCACATTTTGTCAGAACTCTCTGCCATGTCCTGTCCGTCTTGGGTGGCCCTGCACGGCATAGCTTATGGCTTCACTGAGTTACTCAAGCCCCTTCGCCACAACAAGGCAGTGATCCATGAAGGGGCCCGGGCAGAGTACATGGCTTTAAAATCAAATATGGTAATATAACAGCAGTAAAAGAGAAAACATCAATACAGTAACATTGAGAGGTAGAAAACTATTCAGCCAGCAAACACCAACAACATCAGTTTTAAATGCCTGGGAAAATACAAAGGGTTTGACTCAGCTGAAAGGAATAGTACTGGTGCCAGTCATACTTCTCTCAGGAGGACATTCCAGACCCTCTCCTTTGCAAATGCATAATGCATTTCTAATGATGGAACTTGGAGAAGGGCCACCCCTGATTATCTCAATGCATGGACAGGATGGTATGGGAGGAGATGCGCTTTCTGATATTTGGGCCCCAAGCCATTTGGGACTTTAAAGGTAAACACCAGCACTTTGAATTGGGCTCAGCAGCAAATAGCGGTCCAATGTAATTCCTTCAGAATTGGTGCAACCCTTCTGTACAGGAAGGACCATATGGTTACAAAACTACGGCTTGTGTTTGCTGGAGAAGGACTAACATCAAGGGGTTGAGCATTTCTACCTACCTCATCCACCACCTTGGATCCTGATAAAGCCTGCTGCCTGAAGACCAGTGCTGGGAGGAGTGTTTGCTGGAGGGGGACTAACATCAAGGTGTTGAGCCCCTTGAGGCCACCTGCCTCACCCACCACCCTGGATCCTGATAAAGGCTATTTCTACATGAGGCATTTATCGTGTGCTTGTGATTGGCCATTCATGGACATTTGTGGGTCCTTTACACAACATCATCAAGCTCCAGGACGTCTTCAGTGGTTTCTCCCAGTTATCCCACCTTAAAGAAGATTGGAGATAAGCTGGAATATTTTTTTAAAGCTGCCATTTCTGCAGTGTGTAGAGCCGACATACCACAATAATTCTGCTGCTAGATGGCACTGTTTCATTGAAAAATATAGAAAGCCCCATTAAGGCTCCTGAGAAAGGGTGTTTTCAATTCCATGTCACGTTCATAGTCTAAGGGAGCCAATCCTAATCGTGCCACAGAAACAGAAGCAAAATGCTTTGGTAGGGCTGTGGGATTTTCTGTTAATGTAGAGACACCCAAAGCTTGCTGCCTGAAGACCAGTGCTGGAAGGAGTGTTTGCTGGAGAGAGATTGAACAATGTTAAAACTTTGTGGATATATCGGGCTTGAAGAAGGACTGTCAATATTTAGCTCCCCAGGTGAGAGACAGGGAAGGAACTATGAGAGGACATGCAAGTGAGAGCTGGGACAGACAAAGGCTGCCACAAGTGAGACCTACAAACCAGTGCTTGTTGGCTAATTGTGGAGAACCCTCATGTGGAACAGAGATCTATCTATATTTATTAATATTTTTGTATCCTGCTTTATTCTCCTGTTTAGTGCTCATTTGTTGGATTAGTTTAATTTATTTGTTCTGTTTTATTGGAGATAGATATATCTATCTATATAGAAACAACTACAAATCACCATAATGTTCACAGTAGAAATACCAATATATATATATATATATATATATATATATATATTGATATTTCTACTGTGAACATTATGGTGATTTGTAGTTGTTTCTATTGTATTTTTTTTAGTACTGTTATATTTTTTGCTGTTATCTTATAAACTATATTTTTGTTCATTTGTTATGTAGTGAGCTGCTTTGCTTACAACCTTGTGGAAAAGGGCATACAAATAAAAGATGATGATGATGTTCTTAGGATTTTCACACAAAGTTCTGTGTATCTGAGCTCTGGGCAAGAAAACCCAAAGCACCTTTTTATCTTTTCCTAGGGCTGGGCTGAAGAGAGGGACCCTCGGCAGTAGAGTTCAGAAACTCCCCAAGCAGCTTGACAGATAAGGGCAGGGGAGGGCCAACAGGAGGCCAAGACCCATTACCCTGGAAGAATCCAGAAAGGCTAACAGGCTGAATAAGCAGCTTCTGTAAGCCAGATTAAGCTGTGGGCTGGAGGGTGGCCCCCTGCCACCAGACTAGGGTATGTCAGGAGGTTCAACCTGACTGGTGGAAGCCAATCAGTATATATTTTTAAAACTTGTAAAGAATGGGCCCACCAACAGGGAGTCATCCCTCCTCCCACATCCATCACAACAGTATCCATAAATAAGACACTTATATAATTACCTAGTGGTCTGTCCAGGCTATGGAAGAGGGTGGGTTTGACATACCTTTAGAATGGGATGTGCCAGCCCAACACCATGTTATATAGCACATCAAAATTATAAACTTACTAAACAGAAAGCATTGGAACTAAGAAACAAAGGTAGATGTGTTATCATTACACTGCCATAGGGAACAGCTACTAGGAAATAATTTTCTCTTGGTGAATGCTATTATGATATCTGTAAGGTCATGACAACAAGGTTCTGCTTGAATTGTTTGGTAGTGTTTTTAGAGCATTGTCCCAACTAGAGCTTTATACCTGACAGTAGCCAAGACATGTCTTGAATATTGTGCATTTCATCTGGCAAATAAGACATAGCTCCCACAATCCATGCATTTCTATTCTGCATGAATTCCAAAATATGTGCATCCAGCTTGCCTTAAAATAGACATAAGAAGAATGTTTGAAATGGTCTGCATTCCTGTCAACAAGTGATAATCAAGGAACTTTGTGGTGTTAAAAGCTTAGCCAGAACACTGGTCTAGAAAGAAAGACATCAGATTACTGTATCTTCTGTGACTGGCAGCGCAATCCTATAAATGTCTATTTAGAAGCAAGTCCCATTAATGGCGCTAAGTCCCAGGTAAGTGGATATGAGACTGTAGCCCGAGGGTGCTTTATCTTTCTTAAAAGTAACCTCAAACCATATTTTTCCCCATATTGGTGAAATAGTACTTTTGAGTAAAACCACAGAAACCCGTGAATATTATACATCATATAATTACTGACAGGAGCCCCAAACTAGCAGTTATATTTGTCTGTATTATTTGGGAGAATTATATCCAAATCTTGCCATTTCCAGGAATTTTGAGAAAAACCTGGATATTCCTTAAATTCAGTAGATTCCCTTGCAGCTAATGAATAAAGAAGTGGAGCAGATGGCATTAATTCTCACTTCCTTTGTCTAATGAATGATAAGCAAATGTTTCTGTAAAGTGTGAAAAAGTTAACACGCTTTCATTTATTTCGGTGTTATACTTTTGTTGTTTTATTTGATGTAATCCTTGTTTGTTTTAATTTTATATTTTTAAACAATGTATTGTTAAGCGCCCAGAGGAGGTTAGTTGATGGGCGATATACAGCCATTGCTAATAAATATACATATTCATTTTAAATAGAACCATACTAAGAATTTCCCCAGTCAAAAGGACAATTTAGCCTCATGAAATGAAAAAAACAATTTATTTGATGAAGCTCAGCCTTAAGGAGCCAAATCTGTAAAAGTCAGTATGTCCTCAGCTTAAAACAACAACAACCTCCTTCTCGGAATCCTTGTTCAATATCATTATTCAACCATTTTGTTGAATTGTGAATCATTCTTCAAAATTTAGAGCGAGTGGTGCAGTTTTGGAGTTGAGATGAAAGAAAAATGAAAGCTGAGCAGAAAGGTGTTGCATTATTTAGCCGGTGAAAAACATCTGAGGTAGTTCTGCTATGTGAGTATTCAGTGTAGCAAGTCATGTAGTTACTTTTAATTTGCTGGGGATGCAGGCCAAGCTTATATTAACTGTACAAAATACATTCTCTCTCTCTCTCTCTCTCTCTCTCTCACACACACACACACACACACACACACACCCTAATCCTGAAGAAAGGGAAAGGGGGCAGTCTGACATAACGTTTTCCAACAGCTGCCATAACAACATGCCTGCTGCCAGACAACTGCAGAATGCTAGAGGCAGTTCTGCACGATTCCAGCTCCTAGTCTAGCTACTGTTGTGTATGAAATATCAAAGCAAAAGCCTTTCTGTCTTCTCTCTGCCACCACATCAGGCCAAGCTGCAACATGTCCTTTTCTGGCTCTGTCCAAGCACAAGAATGCTTCAGAATGTTGTTAGGAGAATTCTGCTGGCTAACGGGACACTCTTGAGCTTTTGACAGCTTTGTGGCAGAGAAAGGAACAGCAAGTGCTGCTTTTCCCACCACACCAGCTGATGATAGAAGAAGCTGTAGAGTGTACTGCACTTCCTGCCATACTGTTGTTGTTGAAGGCACAGGAAGTAACATTTCACGATTGTTCAACCTGTTCTATACAGAGTTGTGCTCCCCCCAAAAGAGACAGCTTCACAGTCTGAGAGTGTTGATAAATCCAGCTTTGAGTACTTCCAGCTGAGGTGCTTATGGTGCTATTGCCCTGCCTCATTCATGGGATTGGTGGGGGTGGGGGGCGGTCAGGTGTCATCATCTTTCAGTCATAACTCTTCCATGTTTTCCCACCACTTTTGTATTTCTTCTTGCTGTGGAAAATCCATTATGGAAGCAAAGACAGAATAGCTGCACAATACTTTCTGATGGTTAATGCTAGGACCCTTCCCTCTAGAAGACCCTTTGGTCACTGGAGTCCCAAGTGGGATCTGTGGTACACAGTGTCCTCCACCAGCTGGGCTGATATGCCAGCTGCAACCCCTCCTGGACAGAAATAGCCTTGTCTCAGTTACCTGTGCCCTAGCAAAAAACCCCTCCCAGTTTAGACTACTGTAAAGTATTATATGTGGGGTTGCCTTTGAAGACTTCTTAGAAACTTCATCAAAATACAGCTGATAGATTACTAACCAGGACTGGTCAACTGGAACACATCCCATGGGTTCTTCAACAAATGCATGGGTTCCCAGTTCATTTCCAAGTACAAATCAAAGTGTTGGCTCTTACTGTTAAGGCCTTACATGGCTTGGGACCTGTGAACTTGAAAGACTGCTTCTAACACAAACCTGCTCACACTAAGGTCACCCTCAGAGGCCTTTCTTCTGGTGTCTCCACACTCTTTATGGAGAAGATTGACTTTGGGGAGGGCTGCTTAACCCTTTCTGGTATTCTGCTCAAAATTTTCACCAGCGGTTTTTCCACCCAGAGTAGGTAAAGATACAGGGACCTTTACCTTTTCCCCATAAAAGAAAGGGGGAAAAAATCAAATGTGGGTGTGTATAGTGCTTATGGCTCGCCCAAAATCACCTATGGGGTTCATAGCTGAGCTGAGATTTGAATTAGCAGTTCTTAGTACATTTGCGTTACAATCGTAATTGAAACAAGCACCACTTTTAAGACCTTTTCTACACTAGACTGTTAATTGCTGTATATACTTTTGTTCTCATCACAGATCTGAGCTCTACACAGCTTTTCTTTTCCTGCTTTTCCACTACATAACCTCTAGGTGGTGCTGTGCTATAGTAGAATAACTCAATTACACAAGTAGGGAAATGCCTTTTCTTTTGCTTTCAGAAACAATACTCCATTTTTCCCACTCTAAAAAAACCCAGGAACCTGCTCTTAGAAAACAGACACAAAACTGGAGAATCAAAACATTGTCTAAAGAACCCTTAAATAACTGTAAGGAATCATGAGTGCACAATAAATGCCTCATGTAGAAAGGCTCTAAGATTTATGTGTGAAAGCACCATGAGTTACATGGCCATTCTTTCTCCACAGCTAATAATTCTAGTATTCAGTTCAGGACAGGATTCCTATTATCTTCTCCATATGCTAAATCTTCTTACTTTATTCCTAATTTTATAATCTATAATTTTTCCTTGAATAAAATATGGACGTACTTTAAGCATTTAAAAGTTTATAAAGTGGGCAGAAACAGAAACATTATGAAAGCATAGATTCAGTTGTCACAAAATCCAAGTGGCACACTTAAGAACTAAGCAGACGCCAGTTCTTTCCTAAAATCTAGTATTCACAAAGAAGCCATCAATAAGTAAACACCATCTAGTATACTGTTGCCTTTGTTCAGTTTATTCCTATTGATTTATTCATGGTTGTATCTTATTTCCGTATTCAGTTTCACAAGTGAAATAGCAGAATAAAAGATTATAAAGCAACAAGAAGAGAGTCTTGCCATGCAATCCTGTGCATGTTTTCTCAGAAGTAAATCCCCCTGAGGTCAATGGGTCTTATTGCCTTGTCCACAGCCAACAACAGGGGGCACTAAAAATAGCCAAAAAAACAAAGTGATGCAAGATCATGTGTGCCAGTTTATTTTGTGTCATTTGCCCAACGTTTTGGAGATAACCTCCTTCCTCAGGGGCTCACTATAATATATATTACATAACATATGACAGTTTTATACATATACATACACAAGACATACTGCACAAAAAATACGATGGACTAATCAACTATATGCATTCACAAATACATTACAAAATTTCAGCACAAGAAAATTCTCAAATAAAACTCTTACATGAATGTATTTATAAACAATTTAAAATGTATAAAGCATGTAACCCATACTTATTTACCTGGGAGTAAGTCCCATTGAACTCAGTGGAGCTTAATTCCAAGTAAACATGCGTAAGATCAGGCGACATTATTGAAAAACACATAATTCTATGTACAGATTACTTTACCATGTTTTTCTTTATATAAAAATGTCAAAGGGTTCACACCTGTTAAGGATTTCATGTGTGTTGAAGCTCTAAATAGCTTTCAAATCAAATCTGCCTTCATATATCAGTGTTAAAGTTGTCCAATTATAAACAGGTGCCCATGAGCTACAGTGCTTACTTTTACTACCTTGATAGTATATCCTCTGGGGTGACTTTCAAGTCTCTATACGGGCACTGTCTTTATTTTTGTCATGTAAAATGCCAAGCAGAACATCTGTGCATTATCATGTTACGCTTACTATCTCAATCTTGGTTGTGTCAGACAGAGAGGATCTGTTTTCCTTAGGCCTGGAGGAATCTTTCTCAGAATAAAACCAGTCTTGGTGATACTATAGTCTACTTATGAAGCATGCAGTGTATTTTCTGAAGCACTTCACTCTTAGCATACTCACGACTCGGAAAAGGTCACCAAAAAGGGAGACAGGCACATTATACAATCAGCAAAGCATGATAAGGGGTGTGATAAGGGGTGTGTCTAAACTACAATGGCTACACACTTCTTGAAAATTTTGTGACATGAAACAGAAAGCCAACTGCAGCTGCTATAGCTCATGACTAAATGTCTTGCCAATTTCTCAGTGATGCCAAATGGCACTAGGTTAGACTATATATGCTTTTTGTGGACAACAGCATGTGTGCTATAAAAACCTGTGATTATTTACATACATGAACAATCATTAAGAGTACTGGAGTGTTTTTTAATGTACAAATGAGTTTTCCCCAACCTGGTTTATAAAAGGGCTAAGAAGTAAATTGCATACTGTAGGAAAATGGTTAATATATTTTTCCCTCCCAAACCTCTCCTTTTTTGTATACTTTGGGATGTTATCCTCAGTATAGATTGAATTGTTTGTGCTGCGGAGAGTAATAGCTCATAGTGCAATCCTATACATGTTTACTCAGAAGTAAGTCTCATTGAGTTCAATGGGTCTTAATTCCAGGTAAGTGGGTACAGGATTACAGCCTTAATGAAGGAAATAACTCTTTTCCTCAGTAGCCCAGGCATGAGGTAAAGCAGCCTATAATATTACTCTTGTCATAAGGATGCCATCCACATTACATTACATGCACCATCCACATTAGAAGAATTATATTGAATGCAACCAAAATTTAGACTGGGTTTATTATCATCCATTTAATATCAGATGTCTGGTAACAAGGAGCAGCCAGGAGTAATTTTTTAGGGATGTTTAAGAAAATGCTCACAAAGTAAAATGCAAATAATCTATGAAATATCTTCTTCCCAAACTTTCAAGAGGATGAAAAATAAAGAGTAGTATATGAGTAACTGGACAAACTGAAGTGACTTGTCGCATCATCTGGAGCTCATCATTCTGTCCAAAACCATGATCAGCCATTACAAACATATATCTGGACTGGTGTCTCTCAGCTCCTCGTGTATGTATGCGTGCTTAATTGCCTTAATAAGTGCATGGAGCTTTTATCTGTGGAATGGTGTCTGTTCATTTCTGTCTTTTTCACAATCAACTAAGCTGTAGAGCTCATACTCTGGGCAATAGGGCTTTCTCCCCTTGTGGCCCTGTGTGCTTTGCAAACTGTGTTCATGCTACCAAGGAACTCAAGCCCCTGGGATTTGCTAGGTTCTCCCTGACTGTGCCACAGTAATGTATACTGGTAGTAGTGTCTTTGTGGCTTTCATGATGTGTTTTTATTCATGTTGGGTATGATAGTGTTGTGGGCATGGGGGTTGGGCTTGATGATCTCTACAGATCCTCCCAACTCCATGGATTTTGATTCTGAGAGGATTAATGGGCCTAAAACCTGCCATATAGATTTTGCCCAGGCACATTCTATTGTTAAGTAAGCTAAGGTGATAGGTTGCCATACAGGCTAGTTAGACTATTTTTCTCTGAAAGATATGGCCAAAGGGAGCATGTCTTTCTTTTTCTCTCCTTTGGTTAGAGAGGATGACAAGTTATTCAAGCTCTGGTGTGTGAAGAAAGAGCAGTCTGGGAGAACGCAGGGAGGAAGAAAATTGAGCACGTGCTTTTCAGGAATCTTAGGGTGCTAGCTGCCCCTCTAGAGAAACCTGATGGGGAGCAGCAGACTTGGGAGTGTTAAGTTGTGAGCTTCCACCTATGTTCAACTATATATTTGTAAATAAATATTACCAAATGCCGGTAAGCCTCCAGTGCCCTCACTCCAAAGGAAACCAAAGCCAGAGTAAACACCGCATCCCTGGAAATCACCATTCAAAGGATTGGAGCATGCATAACAAAATCATGGAGTTGTCATGCCATTGCTGTACATTGCTTGGTTCCTTCCATGCATCGGTAATGTGCATGTGTTGCGGGGGTGGGGGAGGTGGTTTGCAGAGCACACAACAGCATGCTTTGGTGAGTGATAGTAGAGTTGCCATCAACACTGTGAGACTATTGGTCTGTGTTGCTATGCCATCTCATTTCTACAGGTAGTTTTGCTGTTTATTTTCCTGTAAGAGGGAACAGGATTCCAACTTCATTACGTATGCTGTCATAAGCAATCACTTGTTATAGTGGGACCACAGGATTAGACTGTATGTTTTTTTAAATCAGGTACAGTAATTAAGAATAACAAATGTGTAATCCCCCCCAAATGTGTAGCACATCCATGAGCTCCAAAGCCACATTTCCTTGTTGTAAATCAGGTTTCAAGGATAATAAATCTCCAAGACTAGGAACATAGCATGGGTAGGAATATGAGAAATGTTAATATATTCTGAGGGAATCTTTATAGTTTCTTCTTCAGGTGACACCAGCCTGCCACAGACAGTATTTTATTTTATTTATAACATCTATATCTTTCTTGCTCAAGATTACCAAAGCTTGCTAACAAAACTATATGTGTCTGTATGTGTAGCAGTCTATATGTACATCAGCGCACATATATATCCAAAACTGATATAAAACTGTTCAGTATTTATATTTCTAGATCATGCTATTTCTTTAGAGCACATAAAATATAATATTATTACATAGACCATAACAGTCCTAATAATACAAGGGAATAATACAGGGATGCTTTGGGTCCCTGCTTCAGCTGCTCACAATAACAGTAATGATGACAATAATATCACCCACAAGGAATTCTTCTGTTTTATAGTTTGCAATAATATTAAGCCATTATATTTTGCCTTGTGACATTTCCTATATCTTACACATGTTCTGCAGAAACATACGCATGCTGATAGCACCAGTGATACCTTTCATATCATTATGGCTACAATGTGCACATTTCCGTAAGGGTAAGCCCCATTGGACTCCGTGAGATTTACTGCTAAGTAAATGTGTAAAAGATTCTGCTGTGTATATGGAACCCTTGGTCAGCACCCAGGGCCGGGGTCAGCATCTAGGGCAGGCGTGGGGAACCTCAGGCCCAGGGGCCAAATCCGGCACTTCTGGGATCCCCAAATGACCATGCCCCCTTCCCCTGGCCCCACCACTGATAGTTTCCTCCAACCACTGATAGCTTAGTGTTTTTTGGCTTTTGTGCAGTCCTCCCTCCCCGCCTTCTAAGGTTGAAATGCCTCTCCTAAGGCTTAGCCACTGGTAGTAAGAACATTAAGCTAAAATGTGGTAGGGTTTTTTGTGTGTATTTTTGGACCCATACCTTTTGCCTTCAGCCCTACCCACCAAATCCAAATTCCAACTGAATTTGGCTGTCAGGCTGAAAGAGGTGCCCCACCTGGTATCTAAGGGGTTATACCCCTTTCTTGATATTCAGCTATGACTTGAGCCCTCACCCAGGAAAACCTGGGACCGCTATGCAGATGTCTGGGTGGTTGCTCCCCTCATAAATACCTAAACTATGACCAAATAAATTAACAAATGGCAACAATGTCAAAAATAATAGCATAGACAAAACCAGAATGATATACCCAAGTTCCAAAAGAAGCCTTCTCACTTCCTCCTAAGGTCTAGATATGCCGAGAAAAATCAGCGTCCTTTGGCTTTAGGTTAACCCCCAAATGCAAAGTGTTAGTGAGTGTCCCTCGATTGCCCTGGTACCAGATGGAATGCAGCACAAATATACCAAGCCAGTAGTTAGCGGCAGGAGTCTGTGGTAATTCCTTTGAAAAATTTAGTGTTTTGCAATAAATACTAGTCCAGCAGATGGCGGGAATCCTGGGCTTCAGAGAATTCCACACAGAATTCCTTGCAGAAAAGGTCTGAAAGAGTGGGTCCCCAAGGAGAACTGAAGTACTGGGGTTATAACACACATATTTAGGGGACCAAGTGAAAGCCAGCCTCCTTACGCAGACGAAGTGTAGTTTGACCGTATGAAGTAAGAAGTCTAGCTAGCCAATTAGAAATGTACTTAAGGATTGTTCCATCTCCCTAATGGTTTTGAACTTACATTACGAAAGAGCTAGCCAGTTCAGACCAGTTGGACTCAGTGGAGGCTGATGGCTCCGATGTCAGTGAGGCCGTGAATCCACTGTTGGTTTCAGTCAGAATTCTAAAGGAACTATCCAAGCACCTTGGATAGTTCCTTTGGAGTTCTTACTGAAACCCAGAGTGGATTCGCCGCCCCACTGACATCGGAGCCACCAGCCTCCATTGGTCAGACTATTATAATATGATGGGATTAAACTCAGAAAGTGGATTGGAAATGAAGCCAAGGATAATGCTGCAGAGGTTCAGATTTACAGATGTTCTAGATAACACTGTTGGTCTATATCAGAATACAGGGGTTCTTTAAAGCTCTGGATATATTTATCAGGATGGTGAATTTGAATGCTTATTTTCATCAATGTTATATATTTTAGTTGATACATTTTGTGATTTCTCAATGGGTTTCCATTTTCAAGAACTCTTGGGAGAATCCTCTCTGGCCCAGATTACTTGTTACTATTCGCTTGTCAAGTTGTTCTAAAATGTCATCATGCCTATGCAACCCAATTGTGAGCATTTCTCCAAACAACATGCTTGGTTCACTTGTGGGTAGTTCTCTTGCATCTGATCCACTGAAAAAAGATACAAAGTATTTTTGTTCTGCTATATTTCCTTGAACACTATTTTATCCTCCAAAAGCTGCCTCTGTCTAGCTTCCTGTTTCTAATCTTATCAGCAATCATAATTTTTAGCAACCTGTCCTTCACTTCCTTGTTGACCTGCTTTACTGTAGATTCAGAACAAATATGGCACTTTTCTTTTTCTTCTTTCTTAATTTGTTCTAGACCTTTGCACATTTAATAATGCTGGCATTTTGTCTGCTATGCTTATATTATGCCCCTTTTTGTCTGGATTAAACACAATCTGACCAAGCTACTGTAACTTTTGATAGTTGTTCAATTTTGAAAGCTAAAGTACATAAACCGAATTATAAAATTAATTAGAATACAATGAGGACTCGTCTCCCCCAATTGCACAATTTACTTTTCTGATATCTTGCTACCCTTCTATAGTATTTAGGACATTCTAGCACGTAGATGATATCCTACGTAAAGTATAATGAGAACTCATTTAGATATATTACATGCATTTCATTGATGAAATTTTGTTTGAAATGCAATAATTAGTCAATAAAGCATTATCTAATATTGCGAGCTCACAGCTTAAACTCTTTACGAAGTCACTTTATAAATTTAGATTTCACTGTTTAATGTGTTTTTGTTTTATCCTAGTATGTGAAAGGAAAGCTTCCTGATAACTCCATCTCTATTTCAAGTATCAACAGAAAACTCAATTTAGGTTTCAAACCTATACACTTACTAGAGAGTAGGTCCTATAGAACTCAATGAGGCTTATTTCTGAGTAGACATGTATAGGATTGTGCTTTTAGGTCATAATGCCCTGTTCCAAATGTCCTTCTGGGTCATTATCATATGCTGAAATAAACCATTGGTAGGAATAAAGAGTGGAATATAATCAGAAGGCCTTTGTTGTCTTCAGCAGCCTACTGAATGACTACATGACATCCACTGCTCTCTGACATGACAGGCATCTGGTGTGTATAAATAAATAAAAAGGCTGACAATACACTTAATGTTAATACCATTGAATTCAGTAGCACTTGGTAAGCTGACAAGCTGTCTGCTCATAGCTACCCTGACAGGAAGACTATAATAAAGTGTAACGGTGAAAACTATTCATTGTAAGTGATAGCCTTTGAGTCAGCTTCAAAGAAGCCATATTATTGTATTTCCAAAAGACACATTAGACAGTCTAACTTATACCCTGCATGGATATTGATAATTTATTTAAATTGCAGTAGGAAATAATCCTTATTCTTACATTGAACCATTTGTTAATGTCCTTGGCATTATCATTGGAATTGACTTGGGTTACTTAGGTGGCCCCAGATGAGTATGGGATTTCAGAAGAACATTAGGAAACTTAAAATCTCAACCTGTCAGGATTCAGTTTTGAATTCTACTTATGCCTGTCAATAACCAATCTCTCTCTCTAATGAGTCTAAACTATCGGTAAGTGTATGACTTCTGACAAGAAATGTAGTTATTGCTTCATAGTACATTTTAAAAGAACATTTGACAGCGAATGATTCTCTCCTGGGTTACAGAGGCCTACATCTTAATGTCACATTTTATGAATCACCTCTCAAATGGTTACAGTCATAAAGAGTATTACAAATGAATTCACGCCAGGAACAATTGTGGCTTGATCACTGAAAAATGTTCTAAATTGGTTATTAAGGTTCTTTCACAGCATATACAAAGCTGAAATCTAGTAAATATGCAGTAAACAACCTGATTTCTAGAAAAATCTGGAAATAGTACTTTTTAATCCTGAAACTAAGGACGTGGGGTCTGCATCATTAAGTAGGCAACTTTCTAGCACAGAATTACTCAAGGTACAGATAGCACAGAACAATGAGCTGTAAGAACTCTGCACGTTAAACAGCCTCAGACTGAAGGGGAAGCAGGATTTGCAATGGCAGTTACAGTGCAATCCTGTAACACGTCCACTCAGTCATAAGCCGCATTGAGTTCAAAGGGAATTATTCCCAGTCAAGTGTATATAGGACACCCTTATGATGGGACAAGCCTTCCTCACAAGGTTTAAAAATCCTTCTATCTGAAGTTAATTTTAAATGGCACCCCTGAAATGCATGCATGCTTTCTGAATGCTTGTCATATTTATAAATGTGATATATATGATAAACATGTGCTTCTTGATCAAGGATGGTCATTGGCCAGCTAGCTGCCTGCGGGCCAGTTATGGTCTTAGACCACCTCCTTCAGCTTCTCACTCTTGCCTTTTAGGGAGCAATCCTATGGCCACTAGACACTGTCTAGAGGGCCATAGGATATGCTCTTTTCCAGAAAACCACCCTTCCCCCATGTCCGCACTGCCTCAGAGGCAGCGCAGAGAAGCCCCATCTTCGGCGCTCAGAAGAGGAGCGCGGAGTGACTGAAAAGGGGCAGGGCTGGGGGTGTTCTGGGGAGGGGAGAGCAGAGCTGCCTGTATGACACATCCTATGTGTCGTACATGTAGCCTCCTCTCCTGGTCGGCCCCCCGGGGCTACACAGCTGAAAACGGCTGTCTAGCGGAAAATAGCAGGGCAGGAGAGGCACGGCGGGAATGATCCCCCCGTGCCTCTCCTGCCTTGCTTAGGATAGGTGGTCGCCTCCGAGTTTGGAGGCGACCACCTATCTTGATAGGATTGCGCCCTTAATTATGGAGATGTAAGTAAATGCGTGCAGGCAGTATTCTTTCTAATGGCTTCCTAGGAAGTAAGCTTGCTCCTGCTTTTCAGTATTCTGGCCAATGAGTAAACATGTTTAGGACTGCATTCTGAGATGATTTATACTGCAGTATTACATCTCTCTTTGGTTATCACAGTGTACCTGAGGATCTTGTTTTTATGGCCTTTTTCTTATTTAGGTTGGTACAAATGTAACCATTCTGTATTTTTAAAATATGTTGTTGCGGCTCATTTCATTTATAGCATCCTTTCCTGACATGGCTTATTAAAACAACCTACACAATAAACGTAATTAATGTAATAAAACGACGAAACATCAAAAATAAGATAAGTTCAGCTCCAATTTATTTATTTAAATTATATGTCACCGTTCAGTAAGTATTACTGGGGCAATTCATAAGAAATAAGATCATAAAAAAACAGTAAAACAACAATCGAATAAAACACTAGAATAAAACTACATCACATGTTTAAAAAACCTTGTCAGATGTTAAAACTCTGGGAAAATAAAACATTTAAAACCCCATTCGATTTTTAATGAAAATAAGCCCTTCAGCTTTTTCCCCTGCTCAGGATTAGTGGCTACCCAGACTCCCAGGATCTGTCTACCTTTGCCTGATATAGTATAAGGGTGCAATCCTATGCATGTTTAGACAGAAAAAAATCATACAACTCACAGCATTCCCCAGCCAGACATGACTGGCTGGCTGGGGTATGCTGGGTAGGGATGGGCGGATTCCCTACCTGCTGGTCCGGCCGGGAATCCGCCCTTGCGGGGAGATGATCCGTTCCTCCCCCCGGAATCCTCTTCAGCTGGCTCTGCAGCGATTCCACAGAGCCACCATCTGGCTCCGAAGAACCAGCAATATAGCTGCCATTGCCATATTGCTGGCTGATGGGGACTGACTGTGGATGCAAATAGCATCTAGGATGCCATTTGCGGCTGTAAAGGTCTTAGTTTAAGCTAAATGCAGCCATTTACGGCTGCATTTACCTTAAACTCAGACCTTTACGGCTGCAAATGGCATCCTGGACACCATCTGCATCCGCAGTCAATCCCCCTCAGCCAGCGATACGGCAATGACGGCCGTATTGCTGGCGCTCCGGAGCCAGAGGAGCTGAAGAGGACTCCGCAGAGAGGCGGAGGTAAGTGTTCCGTTCCACCACGGACTCCAGGGGGCCAGATTCTTTAGAATCCGGCCTCATTGGGGTCTGTGGCAGAATTCTCCGCCATCTCTAATGCCGGGAATTGTAGTTTTTTTCTGTCTAAACGTACATAAGATTGCACCTAAAAGTACTTATTTACTCTGACCACAGTAATTCTTTATTGATGGTTGTCTGGCAAAGATGGTTGGTATCTGTTTCCTATTTCTTATAGTAAGTAGAGCAGCACGTACAATATAAAGGTTATAAACAATTGGCTTTTGGCACTGAAACCATTGTACTACCAATCATATAGTATCTAATATTAAAATGTCAGCTTTACTATCGTGAAGGGAGCATGTAAAAATAAGTGTATGTCTTCCTTATATATCACATAAACGTAAGAGGCAACGATGCAGACAAATGCTCCGCTGGTTCAGTACCCTAGCAACGTATATCATGTATGATCATTCTTATTCTTATGCTCTTTGAATTTTTACCCAAGTGGGAACAAGGTTGCCACTTGTCCATCATAGCTATATTTATGTACTGTATGCACCATGATGCCTTGAATGTCTGACTTCATAAACCAAAAGTGACTGTGTGGCTACCTAAGTTTTAATTTAAAAAATTAAAATTCTGTGCAGCCAAGCAAAAGCTTCAGGATATCAAAGCCATGTTTTCCCATAGGATAGTAAGAGAAGTAGAATCAGCTTCTTATGAGACTCACATTCAACTATAATGATTCAAAGAGATACCTGAGAATACTAAAATTATTTGACATACTATGTATTTCATTCTTGAAAGTAGGGCTTTCCCCTGACAAAGCAGTGTAACTAACCAATCAGCAAGGCTACTTTGACTATTGTGTGAACACTTCTATAGCCCCCCTCCTGAGGTCAGTATCCAAGTAAAGGTAATACTAGCTAGCTCTCCAAATTTCCCAGTTTAGTTTTCTCCACATTCTCTTCTCCAACTTTCCCTTCTTGTCCTCTGCACCATTCTCTCCTTTTATTCCCCAGGGAAGAAAATGTTTCCCCCACTCTGCCAATAAAATCAAAGGCAATATTTTAAAAAAAGTTTCCCTTGTTTTGGACTTACCAGGAACACCTTAGTTTGTGCTACTTTTCCTGGGAGTGATGCTGTGAGGGGAAAAAACTTCAACTGATATTTGGCTTCTCATGCAGAGAAGCACTGGAGCTGCTGAGAGGAAAAAGTACTTAGCAACCCTGGTAGCAGAGTTTGCAACAATGATCCCTAAGTTTAGAAATAAAATGAAGTTGGGGGGAAAAATCCTACCATGTCTGCCAGGTGAACCCTACTTGTTCCCTAGCATTAGGGTAAAAGTGGAGTGAATGAGAGCCAGTATGGCCTAGACAGTGGGTAGAGTTGAACTTGAATCTGGGAGACCTTATGGACTAATTTGTCTCAGTTGCTTCTTTGTAAAATGGGAATAACAAACTACTGTGCAAAGAGTAACACAATAAGGCAGTTTATGAAATATGAATGCCCTATGAATACTGAGATGAAGATTGCCAGTAATCTATCAGTTGTATGGGCTGTTTATACTTCTGGGAGCTCTATATCTGTAAATCCACATCCCTTTCAGATGAAATTGTGGGCCCAGTTTTGGAACAGAAACTGCCTTTGAACCCCTAATGGATGAATTGTGCAAGGATACATGACCCTAAGGATGCTCTTAGACATCTCAGTTGTGTCCAACCATGATATTCTTCTGGCAGCCTTGCAGGGTTGGGATGGAGGGCAGTTTGCTTAAGTGGCTCTGCTCATTTCTGGTGAGCAGGGCCCAGAAAGTGGTGCTGGGGGAATACTGGTCAGCCCTTGACTTTTAGCTCATGTGGTAAGACAGGTTTCCATCTTGTCCCCCATGCCTTTTAATATTTTTATGAAACTGCTGGGAGAAGTCGTCCAAACATTTAGGCTACAGAGTCATCAGCTGAAGACTCACAGCTATTCTCTCATTTTCAACAGATCCAAGGAAGGCAGCTGAAACCCTGAACCATTGCTTAAACAGCTGTGAAGGGCTGAATGGGGGTGGTGGGACTTGGTTAGGGGACTATCTGATCTAGAAATGGGAGCTCAGCTGTTATGGACAGTGTTGCACTCCCCCTGATGAATCAGGTTTGCAGTCTGGAAGTAACTGGTTTTTAGGAACTATGAGAGATTTTGCAGGGGGCGGGGTCAGACCTGACCACAATTATCCACACCTTAGTAAACTCCATGTTTGACTATTATAATGCACTCTATGGCTGGCTTTACACAACACAATAACCCATATTCAGGCTGATGATGGACTGATTGTGGGCTGTTGCTGAACTGTGGGTAGTTGCTGAACCATGGGATGTTGTGTAGTGTAAATCCAGCCACGCTAACAAATCATGGTTTGTTAACCACAAACAGCCTACAGTTCACAAGCCAACAACCATGGGTTCTCGTTGTGGCTTGTCCATGGTTAACAAACATGGTTTGTTAGCACCGCTGGGTTAACACAACACAACAACCCACATTTCAACAACCCGTACACAGCCAGCAGGGCTTCCCCAAGGAAGCGAGCGGAAGCTGCTTCTGCTGGGTGATGCAGTATTGAGAACTGGGCTTGCTGCCTCTAATGCCAGCTGCTGTATGAACCTCCCAGAGAGGGTGGAGCGGACTAAGGAGCGGGAGGTTGAAGCGGTTGCTCCTTAGCAAACAGCCGCCTCTGCCTCCTTGCACCCCCTCTAGGCCCAACTCTCCCTACTGAGCGCGGGACTAAGCAGAGACCGCCGCTCCTCGTGCTCGCCTTCTCTGAATAGCACCACGGAGCCTCAGCCCTCCGAATTAAGCTGCCCCAGTCGGAGCGCCCCCTCGGGGCGCGCTCTCTCTCGGCGACGCACGCGCGGGAGGCACGGGCTGGCTCAGGGGTGAGGAGGACGCCCCCCCGGCTGCTCGGGGGTGCCCTCGGCCGCCATAACATGACACCGGCGGCCCCGCCCGCCAGAGACGAAGAAGCCTCCACGCGGCTTCCACCTCGCGGCGTCCGAGGTCAAGCAGGACGCGCCCCCGGGGGAGGCTCGTTGACCTTAGACGCGCTTTTGGTTTCTGCCGGCGGCCTCTTTCTCCGGGCACTGACGAACAAAAGGGAAAGGGGGGCGCGAGCCGGCCGCGGCCCCTGCGAGGCGCACGTGGAGGGGCTGCTCGCCAGGGAGGCCCCGTCGCCCGCCCGCCTGCCTCTGCTCCGCTTCTCTCGCAGCGCTTTCGCTGGAGCAGTTTTCACTAGCGGCCGGGAGGAAGCGGCCAATAGCCGCACCGGCCCCGCCCGGCTTCCCGCCCCCTCTGCTACAGGGAGGGCGGAGCGGCGGCAGCCGGGGAGGTCGCGCGGGCGGCTTTCGGAGGAAAGCCGGAGACGGGCGAGGGCTCCCCAAGCGCTTGCGGCTGGGCCCGGCGCTTCCCCTGGAGCTGCCGCCTCCCCCCTTCTTTCTCCTTTAACACCATCTACCTCCTCGAGGCAGCGTGCGAGGCCTCCCGTCGGCCTGAAGCTGGTCTGGAGAGAGCGAGGGCGGCTGCTGTGTTTTGGGGGAAAGAAAGGGGCTTGCTGGGTGACCGGTGGGCGAAGCTGGCTGGGAGCGGGCGGGCGCGCGCGCGCGCGCAGAGCCGTCGAAGTCGCCGTTGACCCGCAGCAGCAGCAGCAACAGGCGTTGCTCCTTTTCCTCCTCGTTCCTTGTTGCGCGGGGCTCGCGGGAGGGGAAGCGGCATCTTTTGGAAGATGCACACGACTCAGAAGGATACCACGTACACCAAGATCTTCGTCGGGGGTCTGCCCTACCACACCACGGACTCCAGCCTCCGCAAGTACTTCGAGGTCTTCGGGGAGATCGAGGAAGCCGTGGTCATCACCGACAGGCAGACGGGCAAATCCCGGGGTTACGGCTTTGTAAGTCAAAGCGGGGATGTGCGTGTGCCGCTAACGCAGTTCGCTATCCAGTAGCAGTAAGGGAGGGAAAGGCAGACGGGAGGCAGTTCGTGGCATTTTGGGGCTTGTGTCGGCCGATCCCCCTTGGCCCCCCAAAGGGGGGAGTTCTGATCACCGTCAGGCCGCGGGGATGGGAAAGGCAGGTGAGCGGTAAACTTCCTGGAACTTTAGTAAAACTTGCGAGCAACCGACGGGAACAGCAGCTAACCAGCTGGTAGGATGATACGCAATACATACGAAGTTTAAAAGGGGATGTTTTATTTTCCCTCTTAAAGGAGTTGTGTATTTTGGTGTGTTGCTTCTTTTCCGTGTATGGGGGGGGGGGGGAGAGTTGTGCCGTGTCCTCTGGAGATTTGCATCCTACTTGCATATGAAAAGTTGCTAGAGAAATTTTGGCATCAGATGAAGCCAGCTGGTTTCAGACTGATATGACATGCTAGTATTTTTATCTGCTCCGGCACATGCTCCTGTGTTACTGGTGTTCAGTGCCTGCTTGCAAAATTCTGGGCGCACAGTTTGTGGAAACTGAAAAGCCTGATTAGGTTTTTTTTTCTTTATTAATTTGACAGAGAAGCAGAGACTAAAGTTACTGACTGGTAGTGTTTTGGATGAGGAGGGGTGAAGGGATCTGAGAGAGTCTATTGGAAACAGTGTTTGGTTTCACACACAGTGTTTTGCTATACGAGCCCCCATGGTGTAGTGGTTAGAGTGTTGGACAGGGACTCCAGAGATCTGGGTTCTAGTGAAGCTCATTGGGTAACTTAGGGCCAGTCTCAGCCTAACCTACCTCACAGGGTTGTTGTGTGGATAAAATGGAGAGGAGGACTATATAAGCCGTCTTGGGTTGCTTGCAAGAGGGCGAGATACAATAATAATGAAATGTGGAAGCACAGCGTTGGGCTGAGTTGTACCTAATATAACAGTTTTGATATTTTGCACTGCTTTATTGTCAAGGTGACGATGGCTGACCGAGCTGCTGCTGAAAGGGCCTGCAAAGATCCTAACCCAATCATTGATGGAAGAAAGGCTAATGTGAATCTAGCATACCTAGGAGCAAAACCGAGAATAATGCAGCCAGGTAAGAACAGCCCCACTCTTCTGTAGCTGACTTCTCATTACTGGCACAGAGAATGGAAATTGAAAACCCTATCCTATTTCAGTGGAGCTACTTTGGAATGAGTAGTTTGAGGATTGTGTCCTAGCTTTCTGAAAATAACACAATTCTAACAACAACACCTTTGTCACCCAGTTCTATGGCTTTTATGCCAGCCAGTGCATGGTGAAAGATGGTTTGTGCCAGTGTAATACAAAACTTGATATTATGAGGAAACAAAGACAGATGCACTAGCACAAATATGACTTAGTTGTCACAGTGACATTACAGCCCTTTGAGTCTGAACCACAAATGGTGAGGCAGGCCGTCCTAGGGGTTGAGTGGGTGGGAGACACATAAGGCACCTGGGGCAGGGTTATGTGTCAGGAATGTGGAGTGATCTACCACTGCCAGAAGATGAGCAGTGGCTGGGAGTTACTCCCTGTTACACACGCTCTATAATAAACAAACGGAAGAAGGAGCTGCCAGTGACTACCCACTGTTAAAATAATTTTGAGTATCCTTTTGTCTTGCTCCACAAATCCTTGTGCACTACTGCGGAATACATGCACCTAGCTGTGTACAAAAATCTTTGCAGACTCCCCCGCTAAAGAGATGGAGGGGGAGTCTGCAAATAGATGGAGGGGGAGTAGGAGGGGTCCTAGAAATGGAGTGAGTTCAAAACCACTGTGGAGTATAATTTGCATGTGCCTTGGCAATGTATGTCGCAGTTTTTCTCCTGTTAAAAGCTAACCAGCCTACCCTACTCAGTTTCCTTGTAGTCAAGTTCCACTGATTTCAGTGGGATTTGCTCCCAAACAAATGTGCGTAGGATTATAGCCTTAATGTATGTGAACAGTAGATACCCAGGGAATAGTAAATACAAAGGAGCTTTTCCTATATATCTGTTCTGTGTGGTACATCCATTAAATTAAGTAATGTCCTTCTTTGGATACTTTTAGTAAATTAAAATTACAATGGCACTATCATTTATTGAAGATTCATTCCACCATCTTATGAATATAAATCCTGGTTTTACATAAATGTCTGGTTCTGAAACCAACTTCTTCTAAGAAGGAGACCTTTTGCACATGTGCTCCTGTAATACTGGACTCATCATTTCTGGTGCAACAAGTTGACAGTTTTCAGCAGTCACCGTAGACACTCAGTGCCATTTATTGTAGATTTCTTTCAGACTTTTTGTCTGGCATAAGCTGAAGTGACAGCTGGAATGGCTTTCCATTTCCTTGTGAGACCAAAGTCCCATTCTGCATCTACAGGAATATGTTATCTCAGGTTGACAAGAATAGCAAAGTACATTATTGGCTACATGGACTTGCTAAGCTCGGTATTAGCATTCATGAGTTAAATACTATTAGTTGTTTTGGTAAAGGTTGGCCAGAGTTTAGCCTTGGAACTTTTCTTTGAGTCTGAACGTTTTATTGTATTTGACTAATAGCCATTACAAGCAACATAACTTAGAATATCATATAATAACAGAAGGTAAACCGAATCAGGTTGATGAATCACCTGCACAGGAACTTTTCTCAGTACTTTGAGCATGTGCAGAATGCTTTTCCTCACCATTGAGTAATCATGGCCAGCCTACAATGCACCCCAAACTCGTAGAATGGATTCCAATCCTAGTGCTTCTGATTTAGAAATTATTTCTGAAATTATTTTATTTTAGATTATTTTTCAGGATTCTTATGGGAGAATGAATGGGTGTACCACACAGAATTTTAACATCTCAGCATGTCCTCTTCCCCCTAACACACCATGCCATTCCTAAGGTCCTCTTCCATTGAAAGCATTAAAGTATGTTTATCCCCATCTTCTTTGAAACCTCTGTGTTTAATCCTTCTATTATCATTAGTGGATCTTCTAGATCCAGCTTGGGTATTATACCGACCTTCTCCAACCTGGTGCCCTCCAGATGTTTTAGACTTCAACTCCCATCAACTCCAGCCAGTATGTGGAATGATCAGGAATGCTGAGAGTTGTAGTCCACAATGGCTGTAGGGCATGAGGTTGGAGAGTACTGTATTATACAAATATTATGTAGTGGTATAGAAATAATTTAGAAGTAATGTATTACTACTGTAGCCAATATGAATGTAATGTTATAGTAATGCCTTATTTATTTTAGGTACTAAGAAATTGATTTATGTTGTAGATTATTTCCCCTATACATTTAAATCCGTAACTAGGAAATGACCTATACTTCTTGTGGGAATGTATGATATTGTTTGTATGAGCAAATATTGGGTTCTATACACTGGCTTAGGTCAGAAATTATGCCGAACCATAGTCAAGCAAACGTAATTATAGTTCAGGGTGATGTCTGAATTGATGTGCCATGATTTGCAGTTGGCTGGTAAACCAGAATTGCAAGTTATACTTTGTGCTATGGTTTGGCATGGTGCCTGAATTGACAAATGATAGTTTCAGCCATTGCTCCACCTCTGGAGGTTACTGCCCTGTGGAGATGGGGGCAAACCAATGAAACTGAGAAGATGGAAAATACAAGCATCTAAACTACGTGTTTAATTCCTTTGGTTACTCAAATTGCCCCATTTCAGATGTATCACTAAACCACGGTTAGTACTATGTGAATGGGCAGACGCAACCGTCCGACTTGTTTCACACATAACAACCCAGAATACAGGTTTAGTATGGGTGTCATTGAATCATGGGTTGTTGCTGAATCGTGGGTTGTCATTACGTGTGAACCCTGCACTATGATTTAACTATGGGTTGTTAACCATGAACAACTGAGGAAGAGAACCAATGGTTTGTTGTTGGGTTGTGAACTCTGGGTTGTTTGTGGTTACCCTGGTTTTGACCAAGTTACTTGGACTGCCTTCACCCATATCAAGTCTGCCCACAGTTTAAGATCAGAAGTGGGGCCCTTCTCATTTGCCCATCTGTGAGAGGTACACCTTCTCTGCAGTGGCCCCGCAACTTTGGAACAAGTTGCCATCAGAGGTCTGCCATGCTCCGTCATTGCAAGCTTTTAAGAAAGCCTTGAAAACTTATTATTTTACCTTGGCTTTCTCTTGATATGACTATTATTGCCGTTGTTGTTGTTGCTGGTTTTATTGTTGTCTTTTATTGTTTTTATTGCTATTTTACTGTGTTGATGTTTTTATCACTTTTAAAATTTTAACTGTTCTTATGTATTTTATTGCTGTAGGCCGTCTTGGGAGGGCTCTGCCCTGAAAGGCAGCCAAGAAATATTATAAATAAATAAACAACCCATAAATTTGCACCCAATGACAACCCGCAATTCAACAAAAATCCACACTCCACTTGGGTTGTTGTTGTGTGCAAATCAAGTCATCGGTTTCTGCATTCCCTTCTCCTCTGGCATGGTCACAAGATGGTGATTGAATGTGTGCATTTCTGGTTTTAACCTAATCAAAGTTCATTGTTATGACCAAACCGGGACAAACGAACGGACTCTGGTTTGTTTAAATTATGGTTTGTTGAATGAAACTAGGACCAAACCAGCCTGGTTCAGAGAAAATGTTCCTAATCTCCTAACCCTGGTTAGGAGATTGGGAATGTGCCACAGGCACACAAGTTCCTTCTCCAGCATGAACTTCTCCCTCCCTTCCATAGTTGGTTTTAACCATGATGTGTCGTTCCCTCTGCATCAGATTTAACTAACTGGCTTAACGCCAACTAGATTATGTTGTAACCATGTTTTACAAACTCACTTTGAACTCTCCTTAACAACAGAAACCTGGTTAGTGTTAACCATGGTTAGTGCCAGTGCAGGTATAATCCTACATCATGGTTAAAGCAAACCATGATAGGCAGGGGGAAATTCATACAGGAGGTGAGGGAAAGGAGCACACTAGACCATAGTAACTAAGGTTAGGAGATTCTGAATGTTATTTCTGCCCCAAGCTACAGTGACTCGTGAGAAATAATACCTCTCATTAATTCTCTCTCATTAATATTGTACTGTAGAATAAAGACTACTGTACTGTGTACAGCTGATCTTATTAAAGCTATTAAAACCAGGTTAGATCATATTTTTCTCATTTCTATGCCTAAAATCTGGATCATGTATTAACAATTTTATATATTTTAGGTGATTTATACACACCTCTTCATCAACACTGATCCCAGGGTAATATTTATTAGAATGTATAAGGCTGCAATCCTATGCCCATTTACCTGGATGTAAGTTCCATTAAACTTAATGGGGCATAGTTCTGACTGGACATGTATAGGATTACATTATAAGTGAAGTTAAAATGCAGTGGACAAAATGCTCATATAGAGAATGTGATCTGTTTTGTTGGTAGGTTTTGCCTTTGGTGTTCAGCAGCTCCATCCAGCATTAATACAGAGGCCTTTTGGGTAAGTCTGCTTTAAACTAGTCTTTGGGGTGGGAAAAAGATAAGGTGTACATGGTAATGGCCTCTAATGTGGCTGCTAGTAGTAAAATTACATTTTTCAAATTTCCAGATTTAAGATGCTATCACTTCATTAATAATTCTCTTAATAAGTACTAGAGCTGAGTCAAGTGGTGTTAAGATGCATGCTATCCTTGTACTCAAGCAGTCCTTTGCTTGTAAGATCATGTGGTAAAAGAAGGTGTGCCTTTAATAAACAACCCACTGTGCCCCATTTTTCTTCAGCTTGACTCAATGTTTATTTATCTCTTTCTAATCTGACAGGGATCGTTTACAGTTAAGATAACTGATGAGAAGGATATGATGATAAGAGGTGGAATAGTTCTGTTTGGAATTAAACTCTGTAACCAGTAGACTCAAACACACAAACAAGCTAAAATGGTGATTAACGATGCATGTATGTTTTTTTCTATATAGTCAATAGATATCCGTGTGCTTTTTTTATTTATTACAGTAATGAAGTGGTGTTGATAGCTAAACTGTGTGCTTTTATTTAATTGAAAGAGCTGTAGTGAAAGTTTTTGGTGGTCTTCTCATTTTGGTTTTGTTGAGAAGTGTTGACTTTGCCATGGGGAGCAAAGGGACTTTTTTTCTCTCTTGCTTTCGAGCTTAGCCTGTGAATTCTTTATCTTTTTTTTAACCGTACGTTGTAGTGAGTGCTAAATTTGTGTGACTTCTTTTTTTATTTCTTTTTTTTAAAGAAAAATCAACATTGCTTGCATGTTGCAGTTTTGGTTTTGTTTCTTGGGAAGGGTGTGGAGCTCTTTCTATTAACAATATGCGTCCACCTGCACTTTCCCATTAGATAATTTTTTTAGTCTTTATCAGATTTAATATGTAGTATTTCTTTAAACATATGCTACTCTTAAAAGTCATTTTGTTCTTTAATTCTATAAGCATAAAAATAGGAGGTGAAGTCTGCTTGCCTTGAATTTTCTTTGCACTATATCCTTTCTAATTCTTGCTGAGTAAGACTCATGGCAAAACTTACTAGTAAAATACTTAACAAGGAAGCAAGGGTGATACATCATAACACAGACACTTACTGAACAATAACTTTGGATTGTTATGTCTTATCATGAGATACCAGCAGCTATACTATTAACTAGCTCACTAAAGCTCAAAATAGACAATGATCGGGTTTGCATGATTACCTCACCCAACATAGGTCATTTAAGCCATGGTGGGTTGTGGGGTGTGCTGGCTGCCCTTTTGAATATTCAAGCCATGGCAGGCAGTCGCTGTGGCTTCTTGTGTCATGCAAATGCAGTGAGGGTGGCTTATGCGAGGGTTAGACAACCCTCACATAACCCATGCTTGCTGCAGCTTGAATATTCAAAATGCCCGCTGGCACTTTAAATAAGCCACTGAGGGCTGCAGTGATTGTGCGAACTGGCCCAGTGGGTTAGATTCAGGGTTAGCCGTCTGTGAATAGAAGGAGGCCTTCCATTGGGGGAGAGAACTATAATCCAGTGGATCCTCCCCACTGAAGGAAAGGGGTAGGGTGGCAGTTTTCACCAATCCTCCTTTCTGCTGGAATTCCTAGTGCCATGTTGCACACTGTTCTGGAGGATTTCCCAACTCACCAGAGGGGGGAATTGGTGAAAATTGCCATTCCCCCTCTGCCTGCAGAATCATCCAGTTCTCCATGCAACTCTGGATCCAACCCATTGCATGCAGTTGCAGGCATTGGTTTTTAAATAAATCCAGATCCCACGAGATTTACGGGGAGGATTGATTGGCATGGGGAGGGGATACTTAAACCTTTCCTCTTTAGCTGTTTTTCTGCTCAAATTTCCCTTCAGCTGTTTTTCCACTCACAGGACAAAGATACAGGGATCTTTATCCTTTTCCCATAAAAGAAAAAGCAACTGTGTGTGTGTGTGTGTGTGTGTGTGTGTGTGTGTAGTTTCAGCCAGCTATTAAGTGTTAATTTTCCAAAGCTTCCAAATCTACAACATACTTTATTGTATTGACTCTTT
Organism: Heloderma suspectum; assembly: GCF_057233095.1. Lineage (NCBI taxonomy): Eukaryota > Metazoa > Chordata > Lepidosauria > Squamata > Helodermatidae > Heloderma > Heloderma suspectum. The sequence continues at coordinate 107,516,459 of NC_139461.1, forward strand.
TCTTTCTTGCAGAAAACTTGAAATATAGCCCTGCTATTTGTTTTGAATTGGCTTCTTTTCATTTATCCCAGCCTACAAATAGCTCCCAAAATATTGTAAAACGTTTTTGCAAAGCAAACAGATAATTTCCTGAGTACTGTTACTGTTTTTGAAGGAAACTTTGATACAATATAACTCTCACAAAATTACTAGTTTTATCTAAATAGGTGAAAGGGGTGAGAAAAGGATTATTCTGTATTAGTCCTTAAAGTACCACAAATCTCATTGTTCTCTTTCTATGACAGGACAACAGGAGGCACTCAGGGCCAAACCAGATGTGGTTTGCTGATTTTATTATTGCATTGTGCGTTTCTAGTTCTTAAAATTTTAAATCGCAGCCATTCGAGGAGAGATCAGAAATGTAGCATGCAGGGAGAAAGGTTTAACCCTTCCCTCCCACACTGCAGTCCGAGTGAAAATACCACTCCAAATGTTATGCACCCCAAAAGAAATGATTCCACTGGCACCATTGGAAGTTTCCCTTCCAGTAGAAATAGCAGCTTCAGGAGGGAGATTTTCATTAGGACCACAGGATGGGAGGAAAGTGTTAACCCCTTCCCCTCCTCACATGCTCTGGTCCTGATCCCCTTCCCCATGGCTGCTGTCTACATTCTAAAAACTATGCAGCTAATGCCAGGTCTAGTTTGGCCCTCAGTCAGTCCATTGAGTGGGGTGGCCAGATGCAAAAGAGGTCAGGGTTCCTGCACATTTTATAGTTGTGTAGAAGAGGGAATTTCAGCAGGTGTAGCTGAAATGGACCAGCTACACTGGCTAAAATTCCGTCTTCCACACAACTGTAAAATGGTGAGGAGGAGGATCTCGTATGCTGCTTTGGACTCCTTGGAGGAAACGTGGGATGTAAATGTATCCCACATTTATATGGGATAAATAATAATAAACTATTAAAGGTGCAGGAGCCTTGTCCTCTTTTGCATCTGGCCCCTCTACCACTGAGATGGGAGAGCCAAAAATCAGTTAGTCTAACTAACAGCACAATCCTGTGCATGTCTCTTCAAAAGTAAATCCCCCTGAGTTCAATGGGACTTACTCCCAGGTAAGTGTGTATAAGATTGGGCTTCAAATTAGGCTGCAGTCTATAAACAAGTTATGCAAGATAAGAGTATTTGGATATTTTGTCAATTTACAAACTGATCTAAAGTTTGCTGAACGAGCACATACGTTTTACCAACATCTCCATGAGCACAATGTCACAGGTCATAATATTACCATCCTTGAGGGTCCCATCATGTTATAATGTGTTCCATCAGTCACTTATGTAGATGGGGTAGATCCATGTAAGTGGTATTTTATGCATATACAGCTGCTTTCTCCACTGAAATCAATGCCTTGCGGGAGTGGCAAGGATGGGACTCTGCATGCATATGAAAGCTCTCATGCTCACAAGGAATTGCTGTTTAAAGTAAGACACTCCAGCACAAAAACTTCAGGGTCAGAGAACTACTGCAGTCAAGGTAACTGGTATACAGTCTTAAATGCACTTACTTGGAATGTGGAATATGTATCCAGGTAGTCATGCATAAGAATGTATAGCTTAATTCTAAGTATGTGAGTGTGGCTAATTGGAAGAACTTGAAATCAGGACATAAATGAAACTGTGTTCATTCATTTATATATTAGACCTGCCTTTCAGCTCAGAGTTTGAGTTAAGAACTAAGTTGTCCATTTAATATTCTATTTTAACTGGCTTAGGGTGCAGTCCTATGCATGTTTAGACAGAAAAAAGTCATACAGTTCCTAGCATGCTGGGAGTTGTGGGACTTTTTTCTGTCTAAACATACATAGGATTGCACCCTTACAGAATTTTCTGCCTGTCTTTCATCCTTTACTCTCGACAATGCAATCCTATCTGTTTGTTCAGGATAAGCCCCACTGAACTTGGTGGGCTTATTTTGGAGTATACATGGATAGGATTGTGCTGTAAGTGAATCAAGTTTAAGCCACTTGTGGGTCTTTACTGTAACTGGGTGAATTAAGTATTGTTTTGACATGTGGTATATATGACTGAGTTACAGTAAGGTTCTACACTGTAAGATGAACGGAATATGCAGCACTGTATATAAACTTTTAAACACTTCTTTTCATCACCTTTTCTGTGATGGGCAAATCCAAAAAATTATATTTTATAAAATGTCTTCATTGAAAGCTTCCCTTCAGTATTTTTCTTACAGTTTGTTTCAGATAGATAGATAGATAGATAGATAGATAGATAGATAGATAGATCGGCCACGGTGGCTTAGTGGTTAAGATGATGAACTGCAGACTGGAAGGTCAGCAGTTCGAGACCCGAGCGCTACGTGACGGAGTGAGCTCCCGTGTTCAGTCCCAGCTTCTGCCAACCTAGCAGTTCGAAAGCAAGAAATTGCAAGTAGATAAATAGCTACCGCCTCAGTGGGAAAGGTAACAGCGTTCCGTGCACCTCGGTGTTCAGTCATGCTGGCCACATGACCACGGAAGCGTCTTCGGACAGCGCTGGCTCTTCGGCTTAGAAACGGGGATGAGCACCGCACCCTAGAGTCGGACACGACTGGTTGGGGACACCTTTACCTTTACCTTTTATATATGTGTGTGTGTGTGTGTGTGTGTGTGTAATGGCAATGCAAGCATGAGAGACTGGAGGTGATTTAATAGTAGGGAAATAAGTTGGGCCCTTTAAGTGATCATTTAGCAATACTTTACTGTTTTCATGGTGTGAAATGTATAGTATAGGGGAGGTATTTCACATCCTTTGGAGAAAAAAAATTACTTTTTAAAATATTGTGTTTTTTACCATTATCTGAGTGGGTGCACCTTAGCATAATATGCAAAGATAACAGTGGAGCTTGCTACCGTGCCTTTTGCAAATAAGAGTGATGAAAGGCTTCTTTCCTAATAGCCTGCCATGTCTAGAATGCAGGAAATTCGTATTAACAGAAAAGCGAGTGTCTGTTGTATTTTGCTCTTAACAGCTATGCTCTGCTGTAGGCCAAAGATGCTTTTAAAGTAGATTATTTATATTAAGTATAGTGAGAGGACCTACTTATGCTTTCATAACACTGCTAGCCAGATGTTAGTGCCTTCTGAATCCACCAACTTGGATGGCTTTAGACAAATTAATGGAGGATAAGACTATCAATGGCTACTAGTCATGATAGCTATATATTACCTCTAGTATCAGAGGCAGTATGTATCTCAGTACTAGATGCTGGGGAATACAAGCAGGAGGGTGCTATTCTGCCCATGTCCTGGTTGCGGGCTTCCCACAGACAGCTAGTTGGCCACTGTAGGAACAGAATGCTGGACTAGATGGACCCTTGGTTTGATCCAGCATGAATGTTCTTAATGCCCTTATATATTCAGTTTATTCTCTCCAAGCTGGTTATATTTAGTTCAAAAACATTTGCTTGATCTATCCTTTAGAAATCTTACTATAACTACCGTGCTGTGTTCATGTAATTCTGGGTGCTAGATAACCATAATCATTTTAAAACTAAGGATGGTGATCTGGTGGGGTTAGTTCTGAGGGGTATGTTTCTGTGTATTTCATGCAGTCCATTGTCCTTGCCACCATCATTAGCTGGTGTTATTCACACCTCATTCCCTATCCCATGTAAACTCTTACTTCTGGGGTCATTAAAAAAAATGTAGTTCTTTAAGACAAAAGGGTGATATGGCTCTACCCACTCCAAATCCCATTATGCACACTTTTTGCTGCTTCTCTCTTTCTTGGGTCAGTGTGTTCCTGCTAAAATGTGCTACTGAATCCTTCTCCATTCCACCTACCTTGTAAATTGAGATTAAGACACAGAGCTGACCTATTTATTTTCTTATATTTGTATTATTATTTCCTGGAATGTCTGTGTAACGAAATATAACATATATTTCATATATGTTATATATTTCATATATGTTATCTCTCTCTCTCTCTCATATATATATGAGATTAACACACAGAGCTGACCTATTTATTTTCTTATATTTGTATTATTATTTCCTGGAATGTCTGTTTAAGGAAATATAACATATATTTCATATAATGTTTGGGGGGTGGTGCACAAATAGTGAGAGGTTTTTTTAATTCACCTCCATGTGATTGGAGGTGGTGGATCGATAAAGAACTGAGAGTGCTATGAAATTTAGAAAGGATGTCTACTATATTATGAAGAGCTACTCTATTCTGGAACAGGGTATAACTGTATAATCTCTTTATTAACTGTAGTGAAATTGTTTTTGAATTCAAGATAAGTGTCTTTCAGCCAATCTGTGGCTTGCTTTTCTCTCTCTGCTTGCCATTCTTTCTCCATTTGATGGCTGCATTTGGATGTCACAATAAACCGTTGTTCAATGTGATGGGAACAAAGATAGCATTGCCCCTGGGCTCGTGCAGTCCCCCTCCCCTCTTCTCTGGCACAGCTGTGAGGATGAGATTGAAAGCTTTGCTTCAGTTTTTGATGAATCACAGTTTGATGTGTCAGTAAACCCTAAACTATAGTTAATTTTAACTATGGTTTTGAATAGGCCTGTTTCATAATTCATGGTTTGACGTTGGCGTCTTTCAAACAAATCGTAGTTAAGATTAACCACGGTTTGTCAGGTTCAGATGACACAACAAGCTATGGTTAATCAAAAATGGAAGTAAAAACTTCAAAAAGTTTCACTGCGGTTGCTCTGGAGGAGGAAAGAAGAGGAAGGAGTATGTAAACCTGGCAGGACGCTAGGATTATTCACATGGTTTATTGTAATGACTGAACCAGTATCAGAGGTGGTATTTTGTAGTTTTACATATGACTTATCTGTAACTTTCCGTATTTATTTAAATACATTTATTTCCATATTTCTAAGGCCTTATTCATATTCCATTGGAAATGCTCCCACAGTGATCAATAGGAACAAAATTAGGCCTAATAAAAGCTAATCAAGAAATGCTTAGCAGTAACTGAGCTTCCACAAAGCTTCCATTACCAGTTTTATGCAACTGTTAACAGTGATGGTGGTGGGCACATTGCACAGTGTGTGATCAAATGTAGAATCATGACTAAAACATCTGGTTAATGTTAGGAACTTGAGAATTGTGGAAAAATAAAATGCAAATGATACAATATCTTTTGCAGTAAAGAGTGAAAGAATAGTGAAACTATTCTGATTCTTGCATACATATACAACCTCTGATATAAAGAGTGTGTTCCTGGTTTGACTCTGAATGCAATGTGCTAGCTATCAGAAAAGGCCCTCACTAAGAATTTCTGCTTTAATAGGTCAAGAATATGAAACTTTGATACTAACTTTTTGTTGTAGCTATATTTATGTTGACTAGGTTATGTTTCTGTTTTCATTGTTTCTATGCTATACAATATATATGATGCAGCTTATTAACTTTGTGATGGCTCTCACCATAAAAACAATGAAATATTCCTTAGTTTAATGTAAATTAACCAGGGTATTCAGCAGGAGTTACTTCTGAGTAAATATGCATAGGATCAGGCTGCATGGCTGGAATCCAACCCACACTTACTTAAATATAAGCTCTGTTGAAGTCACTGGGACATTCCAAATTTGCAGTGCAGCCCTGCACATGTTTCCTCAAAGCCCCACTGTGTTCCATGGGATTTATTCCCAGGTAAGCATGTTTGCTATCACATCCTTAGGGTAAGATTGGTATAGTAGAAATAAGCATTAAAACAACCAAAGTAAAAATACCTCCTTCCATGAAAGAAATCTGAAACTATGTTCGATTCCAGTGTTACTACCATCTACTACACAATAAGTTCAGAAGAATGCCCCTCAAACTATTGAATAAAGATGCCTCAGCAGCATAATGGGAAACTGCTCTTTAACCTTTTGACCTTGCTGAGCATAAAAGGAGCTAGCGTTACAGTATCATGGCGATCTCTGCATGCTGGCCTTTCCAACAGATGGAAGTTTACTTTGGCCTTATAAAGTCATTTTACTCAGCTGGAAGGCCTTGTCGCATGACAGATGATCAAAAATAGACCCGCTGCAGCTTGTCCTGTCAATCACCATGTGCGAAATGGCATAATAGTGGGGCGCCTGAAAAGAGTTCATGCATATTGTAGACTAAGAGGTTCTAAAGGGATAAAGTTTCATAATTCCCCACCTGTTAGTTTCTTGGCTTAAAAGAAACAAATCACAAGGGCTTCCGTTCATTTATGTGTTTGGGGTTTTTTTTAACAAGAAGGATTCAAGTCCTAAAATCCATGAGGTCGGTGCTTCTGTAGGCACAGAAAGCTGGAGGGTATTTTTTTCCCCTCTTTCCTGCCAACTACTATGATAAGCTGACCTTCACATGATAGTTAAAGACTCCCTCTCTGTTAGATTTGACAGAAACAAACCTCTGGAATTATCTGTTTTAAGTGAATAATATAGTCAAATGATCTACGAACTAACTTCTTGTGTGGTCTAAAAACAAAGCCACAAAGCTATTATTGATTTGTTGTTGTTCAGTCGTGTCCGACTCTTCGTGACCCCATGGACCATAGCATTCCAGGCCTTCCTGCCCTGCGCTCTCTCCCGGAGTGTGCTCAAGTCCATATTCATTGCATTGGTGATGCTATCTAGCCATCTCATCCTCTGCCGTCCCCTTCTCCTTTTGCCTTCAGTCTTTCCCAGCATCAGGGTCTTTTCCAGTGACTTTTCTCTTCGCATTAGGTGGCCAAAATATTTCAGCTTCAGTATCTGTCCTTCCAATGAGCAGTCAGGGTTGATTTCCTTTTGGATTGACTGATTTGACCTCCTTGCAGTCCAGGGGACTCATAAGAGTCTTCTCCAGCACTTTAAAAGCACAGAAATATTTCTAGTGTGGACTCAGCATTAGAAGCGATGAATCATTACCACCATATTTGAAAAGCTGTAAAGGCCCTTGATTGTTAAATAAGGTTCACTTTTCTTACTTTGCCCACCTCTTTTCCATGTGACATTCTAACACATTGCAGTTCTCCCATTCTGAACAGTGGGAGAGTGATGATGTAAATATTTTTTCTTAGTTGGATTCTTTTTATTCTTACTATTAATAATATTTTTCTTAGTTTTGTAATATTTCAATGCTTGAGTTGCAAACATTGAAGGGGGGAGCGATTAGTTGCTAAACTAATAAACCTTAGCTTTTAAAGTCTTGAAAAATTACTTTTCAGAATTGACAACATTGGTGAACTGAAAGTATTCTCTTGCTCGGCAACTTTAAATGGCATTTGAAAGTAACTTTTATTTAAACACATTTCTATTAACCTTAACTATATTTATATAGGGTGACCAGGTGGAGCTGACTTGTGCAACAGCTGGAAAGGAAAACTTTTGACATTGCATGAGAAGTTGAAAGCTTTTATTCTGCATCTGGAGCTGTGTGTGTGTGTGTGCGCGCGCGTGCGTGTGTTGGAGCTCATTAAAGCCGTTCTTCATGTGGGTGAGAGGGTTTGTTTCTTCCCTATAGTCTGAGCTACAGGTCAAAGCTTTGAAGATAGTACTGCTAAAAGCTGGTGGAAATAATACATTTTGGGTTCTATGTAATGTGAGGGATCAGTTCATGCTCATGTCGTATGGCAGGTGGGGAACTGAGAGCTGGGGTAGCCTAGTGGCTGAACGGTGTGAGCTTTGAGGTCCATATTTCAAATCTTAACATAGCCATATACTCAGTGGCCTTTAGGCAAACCATCACCTCTGAGCTTCAGCCCTCCCACCTACAATAATACTGATCTGCCTTGCAGACTTGTTTGTAAGGATTAACAAGATGATATATGTGAAGCACTTCGAGCACTCAAAGCACTATACAAATGCTGTATTTTGAGATATGACAGCATGGCTACAACTACCAAGATTAGCCTGCTTGTTTTAGTAAGCGCACAAAAAGAAGTAACAGTTCATGATGTGGAGGATATTGAACTATGTACTTAACAACCGTGGGGTTGTTGCTCAAAATATGTTTCTGCTTCTGTTAAACACTAGATCTACCCGAACATAAACCTGCCCCAGCTCTCCCCACCCCTTCCAAAGCTATGTCTTGTATAGAAATAAACAAGCTGGCACAAAGCAGGAGACCCGTGGTCTGATAAGTCACAGCAGGTTTGACTTTTGCGGCCTTATAATCTTTTCAGAAGTGTAATGCACACCTGTGTAGGGATCACTGTTATGTATTTTAATGGCATCTATGTAGCTTCCCCTCAATGGCCTTTTGTGACGGAGTGAATTGCACTTTAGTTGGTTTGAAAAGTGTGATTCTTGCTGTGTTTACCACACTTGTGAACTTCTATTTAAACTCCTTTGTCGCCTGTGTTTTTTTATTTTTTAATAAGGGTGACTGAGGTTGCAGAGGAATTAATGTGTGCTGAGTCTGCATAGCAATTTAAGTAGGGTTGCCACGATACAAAACTTTTATTACTCTAGATCATGATATTTGTGTAACATAGGTAATGTGGTCAAACAAATAAAGAAGTCCTGGAAACTTTTAGTATTGTATTGTCAAACTAAACTTGTTATGTAGTTACAAAAACTAATAATGTTCTGTGGAGCTAAGAATGTTATACACTCTCAATAGATTAGCAAGTATTAGGGGGAAATGAGTCACTTTTATGTGACTTTAAATTCTGTATTCTCCAGACTAGTAGTTAGAACTATAATTTATTCCCTCTTCTAATAGATGTCCCACACATATCAAGGTCCCGCTAACTATTTTAAAATTATTGGTAATGTGGCCTTACAGTAGTTACTATCAGTGCTGTTAAGTCAGCGCCAGCACTGTGACACTTTTTTTTTTTTTTCAATAATGCCTCTCCCTTTTGGCTTCTAAGATGATCAGTTTTTTCTATTGGAACTAGTTATTGTGGCAACCCTATGCATATAACAACAACTAAATTTGAGTTTGTTTGTTTTTTTAGTTCTGAATTGAAAGTGAGATTTACTTGTGAGATCTAACTTGGTCTTCTGTTTTTCAACAGGATCCCTGCCCATTATGTATATCCACAGGCTTTTGTGCAACCAGGAGTAGTCATTCCACATGTCCAGCCTACAGCAGCTGCTGCCTCTACCACACCCTACCTTGACTACACTGGAGCGGCATATGCTCAGTATTCAGCTGCTGCTGCTGCTGCTGCTGCTGCAGCCTATGACCAGTATCCCTATGCAGCATCCCCAGCTGCTGCAGGATATGTCACTGCTGGGGGCTATGGCTATGCAGTCCAGCAACCAATCACTGCGGCAGCACCTGGGACAGCTGCAGCAGCTGCTGCTGCTTTTGGCCAATACCAGCCACAACAGCTGCAAACAGATCGAATGCAATAGCAGATGGACCTGTGAAGAAAGTTCTCTTATTCTTCCTATATTTTTACCTTCCAGCCTTCCAATAGAAATAGTTTTAAAAGAGGCAATTAACCGTAACTCATCCAGCTTTAAGGAAAGCTACAATGCAATATAGTATTACAAAAGCAAATGCCACTGTCTTTGTACAGTATGCATCCATATCATGGGTGGTATTGTGGGGTGGATATTTGTAAGAGCTTTATGGTATCAGCCAAGGCATCATCCTATCATGAAAGGATGACAGAAGTAACAAAAGAAGCTTATATTAAACAAAAAACCAGTAGAAGATGCATTTTACAATATCAGGGAAAAAAGTCCAGGTGAGCAATATGTAGCCTGTATCAAGTTGAAGATGACTATTTAAATATTGAAAGCACTGACTGTCATTGCTACTTTTCATTATGGCCTACAGAACTTTCTTTGAATAATAAGAAAATGTTTTCTGATGATCTCATAATGGGCATCGAACAAACTAAGGAACGTGGCCTTTCCGGGGGGGGGAGGTGGACAGGCACCAAAGTTTTTTCTCTTCTGTCCTCTGTATGAATGGGACTATGGAGCAAGTGGTGTGGAATTAATGGGTGCAACAGCTGTACAGACAATCAATAACACAGACCATTCTGGAAAGAACACATCACTTGTGCTTGTTTGATGAGCTTGTCACATTCTAATCCCTCTCCTCATCCTGTTTCACTTTTAGGAAACTTTGACTGCTGGTGTCAGCTATTCTGATTCTGAAATAGGATCAGCCCTTTACTACAACAGCATTCTCTTTTTATTTATTGTATCTATTCATGGCTTGCGAATAAAGGCAGGAAGAAATTTGCTGAATTTAAACCTTTAAGAACTGTGTTAAGGGATTGGGGGGTGGGCAGTGGAATGATTTGTATACAATTTAATACCTATTTAAATATTTATTTGCAAAACAAGTCTTTTCATGAGACAGCTTGTGGAGATTGCAGTTCTTCAAGGGTTAATGCTATGTGGGTTATATTGTGCCTTAATTGTAATGCTATTTAAAGATATATTTATTTTGAAAGTTCTACTATGCTGCGCTCTAAAGAAAACAACCTTAGATGTGAAACTGTAAAATTATGTATTCATCTCATGGTATAAGTTATTTAGCAGGTTTAGCTATAGTATATAAAATATTAACCTAATCGACTATAGATGCTGACATGGGTTTATTTAAATTCAGTAAGTACACCATATTGTAAGGGTACTTTTAAAACACATTTTTAAAGGTTTTGATCTTAAAAATGCTAGTTTCATGATTTTCCCTCTATCTCCTTGACTGTAAAAACTGTTTTCATGGAAAAAAATCACTATTGATTTTCAGTAAAACTTATTTCCTTGGAAGTGGGAATTGGTAAAGGAATTGGGCTATAAAGCTATAATACTCCACACACTTGCTCAGGAGTAAGGCCCGATTAATGCATTGCTGTTGTGTAATAGGAACTGCTTGGTCTGGTCATATACCTCACCAATAATGTCTGCAAATGGGCACAGTGTGAATCAGATGAATGATGTCAGAAATATCCATGTGATTTGTCCAATCCATGGGATTCCTGTTTGCAGACAGTATTGGTGCCACATGGAATTGAACTGCGTGGAAACAGCTCTTATGCTGCAATAGTAGCATATAATTAGGCCTAAGTCCCACTGATCATGGTGGGACTTGGTCCCAACCATGTGTATGGAGGACTGGGTCTGAAGCCCCAATCTTAAATGCAATATGTGGAAATAAACTCCCATAAAATGATCCACATAATGTCTTTATGGGTTGTGGGTTGTCAGTATTTTCTCCTACAAAAAATAGGTAGTTTTTCACTTTCATCTCTGTATAGATCAACTCTTATTCCTTTGCTAGGAAATGCTGCTTAACATTGTCCTGTGAAACTGCAATAACTTGCAATTTTTATTCTTGACCTAAAAAGGAATTTAATATTTTACACTGTATTGGAATCTTTTTATACTTGAACAATTTCATACAAGGGAAGACAGGATAGCATTTTTATGGACTTTATCCAATGTCACTGGATTTTCTTTGAATACTAGCCAGTGTTATATAAAGTAGATAACATGACTCTCATGTGCATGTTATTTATTATGTATATTGCTTTATAATGTTTCAAATCTTCTAATCTATACACTTGTATTAAAAAAAACAATAAAAATATTGTTGAATCCAACCGACTTAAAGTTGTGCCAAAAAAAAGTTTCTTACTATATCAGGATGTCTTAATCTGTTTTCTGAAGTTCCTGTACTCCAGTGTTCCCAAACCTGGCGCTTTCCAGATAAGTTGGACTGCAACTCCCATTGTCTCCAGCCAGCATGACCATTGGCCATGCTGGCTGGGGATGATGGGGGTTGTAATTGAAGACATCTAGAGGGCACCTGGTTGGGGAAGGCTGCTCTAATGTGAGAAAGCAAGTCCAGTTATTTCAAATATGCAAGTCAAGACAAATGAAATATTACTTGACTTGCTGTATTATTATACACTGCTATCAGTGTTAAGTCTCAAACAAGTGCTGCTACATACAATGCGTAATTAACTGGTGCAATTTGCTGTCACAAGATGTGGTGGCAGTACCAGTGCAGATAGTTCTAAAAATTAGACGGATTCAGGTTTATCAACGTCTACTCATAACTAAAGCTGAACTACTATATTCAGAAATAGCATACACTTGTCACCGTTATTTGGTAATCAAACAAGGGATGCCCATCACCTTCATGTCTTGCTTGTGAGCTTCCAAGGATATCTGTCAGGCTGCTTTTGGAAACAGCGTGCAAACCGCCCTGAGAGACCTTTGGGTTTCAGTGAGAGATATAAATTGAAATAAATAGATGGACTTTGGTCTGATCCAGTGATGAGGGAAGATTATGGATTGCATCAGGCCCATTGAGGATGAGTAAATTAAGGCAGCCAGCTAATATGTTGGCTGCACAGCGTTCCCTCATGTATCACAGGTTATGGAAATCCCTGCATCTCAAATGAAATCAGACATGATTTCCTCCATCTGGCTTTTTGGAGGAAAAGCATTATACAAAATAAGTGGTGGGAGAAAAGCAAAGAAATATATACAAAACACTTTGGACAGTGCACAACAACTATGGGCTAATTTCAGATCACAATGCAATAATTTTGTACCTATAGTTGACAAGCGCAATCCTAGACAATGAGAACAAGATGCAGCTTTCACAACATTGAACATTTTAAGGGAAGCATGTTGTACTAGCAGTTACTATACTACAAGTGTTGTTTGCTAATGCCTTCTTTACCTCTCCCAGCTCTCTTCAGGATTATTGAGCAATTAGCTCCATATAGGTAAAACGATATGTTAAAAGAGAGAGGTTTGAATGGTATAGAGAAACCGTGTTTGAGAGACAGAAGGAAAGGGTGGTGGTATTTTTTAATGTCTCCATCACTACTGTGATGTGGCGTATAAGGAAAAATTATCTGGGAAGTCAGAGAGGTAGGTTTGGTTGGTGCCCTTTAGGATATGACACCTAGAACTAGGGCCATATTAAACTATGTTTAGGATTTCACCCCACCACATCCTTCAAAGCTTTAATAGGAACACTTGTCCTCTGTCTTCGAAGTGGTGCAGTTTGAACCACACACACACTTCCAGTCCACTTGAATGACTCAAACGTTTCAACTAAGGGATATAAATTTGAGAATGACACTGATGAGAGGTAAACGTATAGTGTAGAACAGGGCTGGCCCAAGACACTTTGCCGTTTGAGGTGAAGGACAAGAGAGCACTCCCTCCCCCGTTCCATGTACAGAGGTTTGGGAGGGGCTTTAGCTCAGTGTGACAGCATATAGGTCCCAGGTTTGATCCCCAGCCTCTCCAGGCAAGGCTAGGAAGGAATCCTGCCTGAATCTCTAGAGAACTGCTATCAGTCAGTGTAACAATACAAAAAGGAATGTGCTGACTTGAGAAATGTCTGCTTAAGAATTATTGTTTATATATGTTAAAAACCTAAACCATCAACAAATAACTTTGGTTATGTTCATCTGTCAGACACCTGAATTTATTCAGTCAATTTGTCCGTCAAGGATATATCCTATCTATACCTTTGTGTATCATAAGGCTGCAGTCCTGTAACAGTTACCTGGGAGAAAGCCCCACTGAACGAAATGAGGCTTTCTTCTGAGTTGACATATATAGGATTGCAGTGTAAGTGGATTATTTTTCCATATGTGATCGATTTCTAAATATGCTGTCAACAACCAAACAATGACTAACAATGCAATCCTATACATGTTCACTCCGAGGTAAACCTCATGAAATGAGACTTACTCCAAGGAAAGTGTGTATAGGTTGACAATCCTGTATGCATCTGAGAGCAAGTCCCACTAAACTCAGTGGGGCTTACATCTGAGTAGATGTGTATAGGATTGCACTGCATGTCTTTGTGAGGCAAATCACCCAAGACTCATTTAAAAATTCCAATTAAGGGTAACTTAGTGTTTAGAATTAAATAATATATAATGTTATTTATTTCATCATAAACCTAAACCCGAAACCTTTTTACAATTCCACCACATATGATGTGATCCAACAAATTTGCAGCCTCAGCAAATATTTTTTATATGTAGTTAAATTTAATAAATACCATCTATAAATCCATTTCAGTGAATACAGTTCAGTGTTTAAATATTCCAGGCATTATCCCAGTCCCTTAATCAGGAACAGCGTCAAGGGCAGGCATGGCTGGGCACCTGCTGGGGGTCCACACTCCAGCGGGGGTTCACTGACAAGAACCCCCTGGAGTTGCTCCTCTTCTTCACCATTGCAACCTGCTTGTTAGCCTGCCTCTCGCTCTGGCCCAGGCAATGGTGGTGATGAGAAGGAGGAGCAGGAGATGCCACAGCCTCCTTGCTCCCTGGCTCTCTGCATGTCAAGCAAGCAAGTGGTAGCGATGATGAGAAGGGGGATGAGGGTTAATAGGAGCTGATGACAATGGTGGTGAGAAGGTAGATTCCCTGAAGGAGGAGCCCCATTGAGGGTGTCTTGCTCAAGCGCCCTAGAGCTGACATTGCTATTACTGATACGGGTTTACCCATATAATTTCCCTATGTTATTCTTAAACCTTCAGCTGAATCAGATGAGATGTTAATCAAAATATTAAAATTTTAGAATCCACACCCTTCACTGTTGAAGGGTGTTGCATTATTAAGAATTCCAAAACAGTTAAAGCACATGTGGCCTGCTGAGCTATTGTAGAATCAAGTAAGACTTTTTGTGTCTAACCTGGAAAAAAAATTAAATGAATCTGGACTAATATCTGATAGCATCCCCCAAACTTACAAGTACATGGCTGAGGGCTCACATACAAGCCTCTTAAGAGCACAATCCTATTCATTACTTTAAAAAAGTTATTTTCCAAACAAATAATTTTGTTTTTTGTTTTTACAAAAATTACAAATATTGACTCAAAAAACTAGCAAATGATAAATCATTCATATTCCATTTTACAAGTAAAAAATAATTACTTGCTTTTCAGATATAAAGTGCAATCTATACAGCCCCATAATACCCCCAATAAAAAGGTGGATTGACACTTTCTGACACTTTATTAGACCAGTGCATAATAAAAAGGTCCATTTTTCAATGACAGAATCATATGACTGTCTGCCCTCCCTCACTCTGATCAAATTTGTAATTTTTACCACAGACACTATATCCCAAGTTTTGATCAGCCCTTCATCCGTGCTTTTTTTGAATTACAGGATATGGTTAACTGAACTGCTGATAGTAAACATTGAACTATTTCCATATCAGCTAAGACCAGATCTTTAACATATCCAAACAATAATACTAGTGGCTGTTGTGGTAATCTATAATATCTTATCTATCTATCTACAGACAATCCTGTGCATTACTAAGAAGTAGGTCTCTTATTTTCAGGCAAGTGTGTGTATAGGTTTGCAGCCTCAGTCTGTGTATCAGACCTATTGCTTACAAAGAAGTCTTCATCAAAGTACGTTTACATTTATGACCAATGCTGCATCACTGCTGATGTCTTTACCAGTGAGCATTAACAGTACATACCCTTCCTTCCTGCTGCTCTACTGAGAGGCATCTGGGAGAACTGAGTCAGTGAGTGGCTACCAGCAGTCTCTCTGCATGTGATGTAGATCATTCTGGTGCCATGACAGTGAAGATGATAGTGCAATGCCATCTTAGAAGAGGCATTTCCACCTGTGAATGAGAAAAGGGAGAACGCTTCTAAGACGGGGGGGGGGGACCTTTTTCCTGTCAAGGTCCATGTTACCTTGGTCAAAAACTGCATTCCTGCAATGGGCAGAGCTGCAGATAAGGTGGGTGGGCTTTGCAATGTAGGTGGAGTTTGGAAAGTGGCCAAGGTCCACATGAGGCTAGGCATGGTCTGCAGGTTCCCCACCTGTTCTACGGTGATGCCTGCTGCCTACAGCTTTTGTAAGTATTGATATTACAGATATGTTTTAATCTGCTATTGGTTTCCCTAGGACACCATTTTAATTGATAAAAGATTTTAACATAACCATATTTCTATTCTGTAGCAAGCAAAAATTAGAGGGAAGCTATGATGGCATATAATACTTCACACGTTTTGTTCTCTTTCGGTATTACTGCTTATAGCCTCAGTATCACACTCTGTCTTTCCAGGGATCTTATCATGAATATATTTTTTCTTCCTGGCGTGACGACATCTGGAAAAGTACTAAAAGAAATGAAAATAGAGTTTGAAATTGACAGGAAGCAGCTGTGAAGTGTGAAAACAGAAATATGCTTTTTGATCTTCAGTAAGATATAACATAACACTATCAGCAAATTTCTCATTTGTAATTGTCCTCAGGGGCATTGCACTGCTGCTTTTTACCATTCTGCTAGGTCAAAAAGGAGGTGAAATCTTTGTTCTTGAAGGAGGCAACCTGTTGTTGCATATCCCACTGAATTTTTAATTAATTCCACAAGCAGCCAAAGCTATCGTCTAAGACTGATACTCTGCGTCAACACATCATGGTTAATAATACATTAATAACACATTTTAGTGATTTGAAGAAAACCTTACAACTCATTTAGTGTAAATACTGTAAGAAAGGCTAATCAGCAGCCATCATTCATGGAACTCCTGAGCAACTTATCCAAAGGGTCAATATTCAGGCCAAAGCTGTGTGGTCCCAACATCCTTTAAAGTAGGGGTCTCCAATCGAGCACACGCAGGTGCCATAGCACCTGCATGCATCTCCAATTACGCCCATGAAGGGGTCCCCCATGTGGTACCCGCAAAACTTTTTAAGTATGTTTTTTCCTAATTTTAAGAAATATACATACGTGGATTTCTATAGATACATAGCAATCAATACATATGAAATGCATACCACTTTCTAGCGATTATACATAGGCTTCAACAAAAGTGGACCAAATATCCAAATCAGTATCCTTTTGAATTCTATATGCCACCTGTTCAAATACTGAAAGTGTTGTAAGGTCCTCAGTCCATTGCATTATAGGAGGCAAGTATTTATCCTCCCAGTGCTGTAATATCAATCTTTTAGCTGTCAAAAGGGTGCGAAGAATCATTTTACGCTGACCATTTGTTAATTTCCATGAAGCAAGTAAATAATTAAAAGAGTGTGTTTGTTGTTATTTATTCGGTCAGTCACTTCCGACTCTTTGTGACTTCATGGATCAGCCCACGCCAGAGCTTCCTGTCGGCTGTTGCCACCCCCAGCTCCCCCAAGGTCGAGCCCGTCACCTCCAGAATATCATCCATCCATCTTGCCCTTGGTTGGCCCCTCTTCCTTTTGCCTTCCACTTTCCCTAGCATCAGCATCTTCTCCAGGCTCTCCTGTCTTCTCATTATGTGGCCAAAGGACTTCAGTTTTGCCTTTAAGATCATTCCCTCAAGTGAGCAGTCTGGCTTTATTTCCTGGAGTATGGACTGGTTTGATCTTCTTGCAGTCCAAGGCACTCTCAGAATTTTCCTCCAGCACCACAGTTCAAAAGCATCTATCTTCCTTCGCTCAGCCTTCCTGATGGTCCAGCCCTCGCAGCCATAGGTTACTAAAAGAGTGTCTACATCAGTGAATATTAAAGATTGTTCCAGTACAAAAATTATCTGTGTAATAACCTCCTCTCCCAAAGAAGCAACTACTGGACATTGCCAAAACATATGTTTAAAAGAAGCATTTTTATCACTGCCAGCAATTAGCCGAATTAGACAATCCCTTATTAAAGAGATGTTGCAGTGTCCAATAGACACGAAACAAATGCTTTTGCTGAATAAGATGCAGCCCAAGATCCATAGACGTGACAGGTAGATGTCATTTTGTGGTGGTGCCCACAGCAGTTTCTCAAATTCCCAAATGTGCCCACAGGTCCGAAAAGGTTGGGGACCCAGCTTTAAGGAATGTCCCCTTTATAGAGAAAAGGACCTGACTTACTCAAGGCCACCACCATGAAGTAGCTAGTTAACTTTTCCCCATGTAACTTTATTGGAGCCACTGTGAATTATGTCCATGCTTGTTTGTATAGCCTCACCCTAGGTTTCATTTCCTGGTTATGCCAGAGTGAGAAAAAGAGATGAAACCCAGGAATTGGCTTTTACATATATGATCATTATATCTTAATTTTCAGTGATGCAGATTTCCATTGTATGGGAATTCATCTCCCCAATAATATTATTTATTCATTTAATACATTTCTCTACCACCTTTCTGCCAAGGCGATTTACAATTTTTAAATACTGAAACAAACAACTGTTAGAACCTGTCCCCACCCCCTCAGAATATAGTTATCTCAGGCTGATTGAAGCTCTTTTCAGATGCTGATGACATGAGCTCCCCAGCCTGGGTTTCTTTTATGTTTTTCCTTAGGGCACACAGATCTTAAATAGCCCCAGGGATGGTGCTGGAGGGGCTGATCCAACACTGCTCTCAAGCCACTGATGGTCCCTTCAGGAGCTGATGGCAGGAGCTATCTGGCCTGGGCTGCTCTTCTGGCTATAATATATGTAATAATGATATTATCTGTTCTTCACTGTTACTGTGAAAGCTTTTTGAGCTCCTTAGAACTGGAGACAAAATTTACGAAGCTGGGAGAGAAAACATATTTCAGCCCATAAATTACCGTAAAGTAGCCATGGCCTCCAATGCTTCAAGTCATTTACCATTATACTATAATTATGTACAGTGTCATCTTACTAACAGTGTAATCTTATGCATGTCTACTCAGAAGCAATGCCCACTGAATTCAGTTAGACTTACTCCCAGGTGAGTGTGTATAGGATTTCAGCCTAAGAGATTAATGTGTCTTTGGGAAACAAATCCATCACTCTTTCGAATCTTCTAAATCCTTAGGGTAAATGACATTGAAATCCATGGGGAAGTTCAGTTGAAATCCTGAGGATGGTAAAAGGTCTTTTTGCTGTTCAGCTATGGTGCTGTTCAGCCACTGAAAAACTATGTAGTTAGCAGACTTCTTTATCAACCTGTACCAACTGATATGTCTTAAACAACTCATCAAACCTGCTGCCTCAAAGTGTTTACAATTATTTGTGGTGGTCAGAGCCGCAGACGGTCCTAATATCTCTTGATCCTCAGATGTCTTAGAGTGGATATAGGGAACCTCCAGCCCATGTCTTCTATTAGCATAAATCACTGGCAGCCTTTAGATTAGAGGAAAGGCCTTTATTCAGCTATAAAGCTGAATCTACACATAGCAGTTTTACTATTATCATACTGCAGTGATAACTATTGGTGTCTATTGGTGTCATGTGTACCAATAGCTATCATTGCAGTATGATAAAGGTGAAACTGCTATGTGTAGATTCAGCCAAAAAAGTGTGCATATCTAGTCCATGTAGGCTCACCGCAGTAAGTGAGAGCTCCTCCCACAGACTTCCTTTCCGAGCACTTCCTATTCCCTTACTAAATCCTTAGTTTCTCCACTTAGGGCACAATCCTATGTGTGTTTAGACTCGACAAAGTCCCACAACTCCCAGCATTCCCCAGCCTAAGGGAATGCTGGGAATTGTAGGACTTTTTCTGTGTAAACACACATAGGATTGCACCCTTGGTTCCATTACTCTATTGGGCTAAAAAAGGTTCCCCACTCCTATGTTAGGTCATGATCCAGTCAGGCCTTTGGATCCTTCCCATCCATTTCTAGTGGCACCAGCCCCCTATTTTCATTAGCAGCCCTTTCACTAGTGAAGAGCTGTGCTTAACAGACAGCTGTATGCATTCAACAACATGCTTAAAGGAGTTACTGAATCAGTCCCATCATGCTTTTCTAAAGCTCAGGTTTCACAGTATCTACTCAGTCTTTGACAATTGCTTTATGTGGGGAAATGTGTGTATAATCATGTTACTAAAAAACATTGGTTGATTTACTGTTTACAATAAGTATAGCTTGGAGCTCCGCGTAACTATCAAATGCTATCACTAATCCATGACAACATGTAGAACTCTATTAATAAGAAATGCTGTTATGTGGAAAAGTCAAAGACCATGGTGTCCTAGTTCCAAAGAAACTGAATACTCACTGTGACACAGCATCTTACCTTTCCACATTAGATCATCTAATATATTTGACACACAGAAATTATAATGTGACAAGCTCATACTAGCCAAACTCTGGAAGGTGGTCTAAACAGAGAAGAGTAATGAATTCCCAAGGCTTCAAAATAGTTTATATACATGAGAACTTCAAAACACTTTCATAACACTGAAAGCAAGGGCAACAAATGAGGAAACAGGATACTAATGTTAACAAAAAATAATAATTTTAAGAATAACTCCAATTTTATTTCCAAAAAGCTGGAATAAGAAGGATATATTACTGCTCAAGAAAAAGACTATATGGAAGAGTAACAATAACTACGAGTGTGAAATGGGTTTAAAATGAAGAGACTCAGGACGCAATCTTATGCACGTTTAGACAGAAAAAATTCTTACAACTTCCAGCATTCTCCAGCCAGCATGGGGGGAATGGCTGGCTGGGGAATGCTGGGAGTTGTACGACGTTTTTCTGTCTAAACATGCATAGGATTGCACCCTAAAAGGATTAGGACAATCTTTCTGAACAGGTAAGATGTGCATTAAATTTACATTAAATTGAGATAAATTTGCAGCAAGGCAACAATGCAATTAGAGCAGGGGTCCCCAACCTTTCTTTGGGCCAAGAGAGACATTTGAAATTTGACAGACTGTTGTGAGTGCTCTCACAAAATGTCTGCTATGGTGTCTGTGGCCGATCACAAAACACCCATTTCCCATAAGGCAAACTGGTGAAGCTAAAATAAAAGTAACTTGCCCCAGAACCAAAGTACAAAGCAGAGGTGGGGTCTGAGTTTCAACCACTCTTGAACCTGCAGTTTTCTGCTCTAACACCTATTTCAGAAAGCAAACTTATAAGGCTCAGAGACAAGTAACTTGTACAACAAACTGAGTACAAGGCCGAGGTGGATTCTGTGCCCCAAATGCCAAATCACATATTTCCTCCTACAAATCACAACAAAATAACTAGGGCTGTGCAAGCTTGTGCTTGTGCAAGGCCTGAACCCCAAGTCAAGGCGGGCTACTTTGGGTCACTTCGTGCCCCTTCTGAGGTGAAGCAGAGGGGCATGAAGTGATCTGGAGCGGATTGGGGGCTCTCCAAAGCGCTCGGTGTGCTTCGTCGCATGGGGGGGGCTCCGGCCCGGCCCCCCTGGCCCAGCCCCCTCCCGGAGCTTCCAGGTTCTTACCTGAGCCGCCACCGCCAATGCTGCCCTTGCTGCTGTTGCCACCTCTGTCATCCTTGCCGCTGCCTTCTCTGTTGCAGCCGCCACCTTCTCCACTGCTGCCCGCCGCTGCTGCCACTGTCTTCTTCTCTGCTGCTGCCCGCCGCTGCTGCTATCTCCTGAGGCCTGGATATGCAGTGACTCGTCTTCTTGCAGGGAGTCGCCATTTTTAATGGCGACTTCCTGCAAGAAGGGTCGGCGCGTGTACAGGCCTCAGGAGATGGTGGTGGCGGCAGTGGTGGCAGCAAGGGAGAAGGCAGCAGCAGCAGTGGAGAAGGCAGTGACGGAGAAGGCAGTGACGGCAGAGGTGGCTCAGGCAAGGAGCTAGGGGGTTGTGCGGGGGTGTCAGAGGGGACCCCAAGCGGGGTTCACCATCTGAACCCTGCTTCGGGTTCAGGGCTGAGGCGGGTCAGAGCCCCCCCGAATCTGCTGAAGCCAAATCAGGCCCGCCTCGGAAGCCGCAAGTGGCTTCCGAGTTGGATCAGGGCGTCTCTGCACAGCCCTAAAAATAACCATTTCACCCAAGGCAAGCTGGTAATGCTCAGAGAAACATACACATATCCCACCCCCCAAAGCTAGGCGAAACATACACATAGAGCTTAGGCAAAACACCCCTTACTCCACACTGCCCCCGCTAGCTCCCCCAAGGTGCTCCCTGTCATCACACCCCGACTTACCTTTTTATTTTTTTTTCCTTGTGGGCAGCTGGGCACACTTCAAACTCAAGTGTTGGGCTGTAGCTGCCCACCATGTTATTTTCGAAAAATGCCTTTGCAATATGCCAGCCACCTAATTAAAACCTTTTCTAATTAAAAAAAAAGAGTTGCTTTTAAAAAATACTTTGAGCTCAGAACACATATCCTAGCCATTAAAACAACATGAATGTTTGCTGTGAGAGAAGAATATAGTTAATCCTTTACAAACCTGACTGATAATTTTATTTCTCTGTCATTCTAATGACTGACTTGATTCCAGGGCTACAAAAGGACAGAAGCACCCACAAACATGTCAATCATTTTCAGAACAGATGACACTTTAAAAAGGAACCATCAAAAATGGTGTGGGTAATTGGTGGGGTACTTGAATTAAGTAGAGTACTTTAATTCAGTAACGTACTTGAATTAAACATTTGAACTCTTGGGGCATTTAAATTTTGCATCCTTAGGAGTAGTTTTGTCGCTGCCTCAGTTGGCCTCTGAAATGTCTGTCTTGGGCCTTTGAGACGTAACTTGGCATGTGGGAAAGTGGGAAGGGGTTGGAAATATTCCCTATTAAAATAATTACAGAAGCGGGAGATTCCAGTGTGGCCATTGCAGGGAAAAGAGGGTAGGCGCCACTGGCTCTCTTTCTCTCCTTTCAGGTTGTTACCTAGTCAAATAAGCCATGGTGACTGCAAAGGCAGTCCATCCAGCCTAAAGATTCTGCTTTTTAATGCCAGGTCAGTTGCAGGGAAAACATCAATAAGTCAAAACAAAACACAAACAAGTCATTAACTGAGTAGATGTGTACAAATGAAGAGATATGTCCCTGAATGTTCAGAATAGCTTACTTCTGAGTAAGCCTGCACGGGGTTCCTTCTAGGTCTCTTTCTCCCCCCCCCCTTTATCAGTGATCTGTCAATCAGTGAGAGTGATACACTCAGCCTTCAGAATTAACTTACTCTTATCTCACTTGACAGTTCCTTGCTAAACTCCCACCCTGCTCCTTACTGTCAGAATGGTGAACACTGGAATTCAAAACACTGAAGTGCACTAGCAACGTTCTAGCTTTAGAGTGAACCAGAGGATGCCCAACATAATTTTGCCAGTAGTTGCTGTCATGGGCTTTAATGGGGCAGAAAAACCTTGATAACTTTTAAACCACTGCTCAGAATTTTATCAAACCAATGAAAGACACACCTCAACAACCCTGAATAAAGTTCTTCTATTGTTTTCCCCAGAATCTGAAAGAAATATATAATATGCCGAGTCACAGCTTGAGTAAAATATACAAATGTTATCAATTATTAGCACTTTTTCACTTGCTGTATTTTAATTTTGCATGATTGTAGATTATGATTATAGATTATATAATCTAATATATAATATATTTCATTATATATCAAATATATAACATATCTACTATATAATATATAAATTATTATATATTAATAGATAGAGAGAAATAATCCGTGTCTGCTCCTTGGTGACAAAGGGTTTGAAGCAAAGCCTCCACATCTCCTAAACCCTATATCCACTGCACCATTCTACTTTCCATAATACCAGATAGGTGGAGAAAATATTCAAGATAAGCTACTTTTGACTTCCTGTCTAGATATACTTCTTTGACATTTTGATTGAGATGTGTAAGTGGAAGCAAGGTAGGGTGTTTCCAGACAGAGGGCTCCTAGCACTAACAGTGAGAAGCCACAATGCAGCTATTCTGCCTTTTTCTCCTTGATGGATTTTATATGGAAAGAAAAAGACTAAAAAGTGGTGAGAAAACACGGAAGGGTTGCAAGTAGGAGAAGATGATGTCTGGACCCCCCATACAATTTTGTGAATAAAAGCCTCATCTGGATTTACCCTAGGTAAAGTTTGCAGTGCTGTTTCCCTTACCATTCCTGTTTTTAGAAGAAAATAACTGTGAACCTTCTTTTCTAGGGTTTGTTTGTTGGTTTGTTTACTACTTTGCATGAATACTGTATCTGAAATAAAAGTATGTGTAAGTGGCAAATCAAATAGTGTTGTTGCAGTTGAAGATTAGTCACTCTCCTTGAGTAGGAGATAGTTATTTATGGACAGATTGTGACGTGGCT
Organism: Heloderma suspectum; assembly: GCF_057233095.1. Taxonomy (NCBI): domain Eukaryota; kingdom Metazoa; phylum Chordata; class Lepidosauria; order Squamata; family Helodermatidae; genus Heloderma; species Heloderma suspectum. Next base: position 107,540,380 of record NC_139461.1, read on the forward strand.
ACAAGCCCACACAGCAGAGGAATGCTTCATTTTATTTAATGGCAAACTGTTGGCAAGCAGATGATAGTACTCGCAGACTTCCAAACATGTCTAGTATCTAGATCAGATGAAGGTGAAAAGTATTGGGTTCAAATTGTGATTGGATCGCTAAGGCTCTGTATACACCCTGGATTCTTTGGTGAGAAAAGTTATAACCAGGAGTTAGCATTACTGTTTAAAAAGAAGAAAACACACTAGGGCATCAAAAATTCCAACTGGGTCAGGGGATGTCATAGCCCTTTCAATTAATCCCTTCTTTAAATAAAACATTGATTTTTGATCAGGAGGCTAGAGTACCATTAATAATGGCTTTACTGAATTATACTTTTATGATCCCTATGGGCATAATCCAGCCAAAGATAACCCCTCTCCCCATTTACTTCAATTGGAGAATTAATCACATGCTGACATATCTCCCATTGAAAGTAATGGGACTTAAAGTGCTTAGATTTGGATGGATTGTGTGGAATGGATTCCACACGCACAATGGGGCTTTCCCATCCCTCTCCCCACCACACATCTCAAAGACTGCAATCCTATGTATCCTCTTGAACATACTTGTGAGTAAACATGTTTAGGATTGATCTTCACATGCACCAGATGTGAAATTCTGAGCAAATGTATACAAATTAAAGTATTGACAGCTGGCAATTTACAAATGGCAATAAATAGCAATAAAAGAGGAGGGTCTTGGAGGAACTAAAATATTAATAGAGAGAAATTAAATGGGCTTTAGCATATTCTGTCAATATCTTGCTAGTTCACATTGCTATGTCTTTTTAAAAATTCAGTTTCTTTGTATTTTATTACTGCTTAATACATAAATATTATACTATTATACTCAACATAAGCAGTAAGCACAGGAATATTCTTCAGTTGTGGAGAAGTCTCCAGTATGTTGCTTCATGTGATCGATAGGTTGATGTGCAGGAGTTGAGTGCATAGCCAATCCATCAGTAAATAAATGCTGTGGTTACTAAATATGCATGTGAGCATTAGGAAAGATTTCTATGTAAGGTTTACATGGAACTAATATGAACTGCATCTTGTCTGACATTCTTTGATTTCTGGAACACAAATGCAAGCATGATGCTCTGTAATCTGTAGATCACCCCATTTTCTCTCTCTCTATCCCTCTTCCTTCCCATGCAGCAGGCTGCCAGGGAAGAGACAGATTACCCTTGATAGAGGTCTGAAGTGATTGTATATGGAGGGCTTTTCAATTAGGCTGAGGGACATATGAAATTAAGCTGAGGACCACATGTGGCCTTCGGGTCGCAGGTTTCCCATCCCTGATCTAAACATTGCATGTCCAAATACATTAGACTTCATGTAATTAAATAAAACAAACAACAGGCTCAAAGTTAAGTATATGCTTAAATGCTTTTTATTTGCACTGGGCATAATCCAACCAGATTTATGCACTTTCATCCCATTAAATTCTATAGGAGAAATGTATGTATAGTCTCAAACTCTCAAGTTGAAATCAATAGGCCTTAAAAGTCTGTAACTTTGGCAGGGTTCATAGTATGTTACATTTTATTTACATAGAGCAGGGATGGGGAACCTCTTCCAGCCCAAGAGCTGAATTCAATTTCAGAGAAGCTCTTGGGGGCTGCATTCCAATGATGGAATAGGCCAAAATACTAAAATGCCAGCATATTGTAGCTTAAAGTTCTTACTGCCAGCAACAGAGCTTTAGGAAGGACATTTCAACATTTTAGAATGGGGGAAAACGGCACAAAAGCTGGGAAACCACCCTTGGTTGGGGGAAAGGGGGTGGGGCCAGGGAAAGGGGCATGGCCTTTTGAGGACCCCTGGAGGGCTGAATTGGCACCTCTAGAGGGATAGATTTGGCCCTCAGGCCTGATTCCCCCCCAATATAGAGTCTGTTTGAAACAAATAGAAAAACCTCTATAATAACGCATCTATGCGTTTGTAGTAATCTTAATTGAGGAAATTGCATTGCTAGGCTCTCCTTTATGAAGATTCTAGAGTCACATCAACCAATAATTTTACTAACTATTGTTTTTTGCCTGTATAACACTTCTGAATGTAATTGAATCCTACGTTTACTCTCTTTTCTATCATCCTTTCAGTTCTGCTCCTACCAGTAGAGCAGCAAAATGGGTCCACCCACAGACATGGCAGGGTTTTCTGGATACTCAGAGGACTCCCCAGATACGCAGAAAAATATTAGTTTGCAAATTAAAAGAAAATTAAAAACACACACCCCAAAATGGAACAGTGAGGACTGAGCATGTTAATTGCCCTCCAGGAGGCACAGAATGTTTATTACAGTCAAGCACCTATTTAAAAAAAGCAAATGGAAAGGAGTCCAGAGAGGGATTTTATTTAATTTAAGGATTTATATATCTCCCTTCATTTTGGAAAACTTCCTGGGGAGGTCACAAAGATAGAGAATTGCAAAATTAAATCATGTTACTGAAAACAATAAAACAGTATAAATAATTCTGGGGGTAGAAATAGGAAAATTTAAAAACTGTTGATTAGAATCAGCTAGGTGATGTGCTAAAAAGCCTGTGCAATTAAAAAGGTTCTTCATCCGGGGATGAAAAAACATTCAGTTCAGCACCAGGTGAGCCTTCCTAGGGAGGAGCATTCCACAGGCAGAGAGCCACAACTGAAAAGACCCATGTCTCGAGTCACCATCAACCTGACCTTGGAAGGCAAGGAGACTTGGCGTGGGGAGAAGCACTGGTGGTGACTGTAGCATTCAGGGAGGTTCATGTGGTGTGGGAGAAGGCGGACCTCTACCACAGGGCTGGGGAACTTCAGGCCTCGGGCCAAATATGTTTTTGTCTGGGGTCCCAATTAGGCCCTCTTGGGTATCCCAGATGGTCCCACTCACTTTCCCCTGGCTGCCAATCGTTTGGTAGTTTCCCAGCGTTTGTGCAACCTGTGTAAAAGGTTGAAATGCCTCTCGATAGTCACTGGCAGTGAGAGCTATTTAAGCTAAGATATGCTGGTATTTTTTATATTGTTGGCCTCACTCCCTTTTCTTTTAGCTCCACCCACCACTGGAATGCTGGCCCCAGAAGGTTCTATGAAACTGAATTCAACCCTTGGGCTGAAAGAAGTTCTAGAAACTGGGTCTGAAGTCATTTTGGCCTACGCGATTGCCTATCAAATTGCAGTATCCTCAAGCAGGGTTGGAATTTGGGTTGGGAGATGCATGTCCACACCTTGACCCTAATTCTACTTCCCAGCCCAGGCTTCTATATGTTTTTATGGGCTCTGACCAGTTTGATGCTAAAAGATTCAGGTGGAGGCATGATTTAGGATGGAAAGAAAAATACTTCTCCTGATTCTAATTAAACTCCTTCCCCTGCCCCACCCCGCCTCAGGATTCATTCAGTCAGGGGTGCAAAACCTCTTGGGCCAAATTCAGTTTTGGAGAAGCTTTCGGGAGCAATATTCCAGTGGTGAGTGGAGTTGAAGGCAAAAGGGGTGGGGCCAAAAATACACAAAATACTTCAGCTTAAAGCTGTTACCGCCAGTAACTAAGCCTTAGGAGAAACATTTCAAACTTTTGCAATGGGAAAAATGCACAATAGTTAGGAAACCACCAAAAGATCTGTGATGGGGGGAAAGGGATGTGACCTTTTGGAGAACTCCACAGGGTCAGGTTGGAACTGTAGGAGGGACAGATTTGGCCCCCGGGACAGAGGTTCTGCACCCGTGCTTAGGATGCAATCCTATGCATGTTTACACAGAAAAAAGTCCCACAGCTCCCAGCATTCTCCAGCCAGCCATGTTGGCTGGTGAATGCTGGGGGTTGTAAGACCTTTTTTCTAAACATGCATAGGACTGCGCCCTTAAAGTATATAAGAATTGGGATTACGTTAAGGTCAGCGAATTCACACCATGAGGCATGCATCCCTCAATCCCAATGCCTCCCTCCAACTTTCCCATACAATGTGGGGAGGAAGAGGTAAAAAGACTCTCCTCCCACCCTGTACCACTAGAGTTCAGGTCTAGATGAGCACCTTCCAGCTCGCAGAGTCCTGCACCTCAGCCATCAGCTGTATAGTGATTCATTACAGTGCTGGACTGCTGAGATTCAGACCTATGTGAACAGGAAAATACTCATCTTTCTCAGGCCTCAACAATCTTGCACTATTGCACAAGTTAAGGAAGTGTGTGTGTGTGTGTGTGTAGAAATAAAGAATGGGGAACACATATCCCAGCATGGTGCCCCTAACTTGTCATGATCAAACAAAAAACCTTCTAACATGCACACACTTGGAAATATCTGCTTAAAATAATGTTGTTGTTGTTCAGTCGTTCAGTCGTGTCCGACTCTTCATGACACCATGGACCATAGCACGCCAGGCCTTCCTGTCTTGCGCTCTCTCCCGGAGCGTGCTCAAGTTCATATTCATTGCATCGGTGATGCTATCTAGCCATCTCATCCTCTGCCATCCCCTTCTCCTTTTGCCTTCAGTCTTTCCCAGCATCAGGGTCTTTTCCAGAGAGTTTTCTCTTCGCATTAGGTGGCCAAAATATTTGAGCTTCAGCTTCAGTATCTGTCCTTCCAATGAGCACTCAGGGTTGATTTCCTTGAGGATGGACTGATTTGACCTCCTTGCAGTCCAGGGAACTCGTAAGAGTCTTCTCCAGCACCACAGTTCTCATTATTATTATTAAAATAATGAGATAATATTAATTTCTGACACTTTTATTCTCACCTCTTTAATGCATGCTTATGGGTGAAGCATGGGTCCTCATCTGTGTTACCAAGAGTAGACAAAAATCATGATTCTTTTGGATGAATTAATATTCCAATGCCATTCATCCAGTCATCATCCAATGATAGCATAAGGCTTACGATGCATAAGTCTGCATCATTCCTGCATTTAGTGCCATTTCACATGTTTGCATAGAAGACTTAGCTTTAGGACATTCTGTGCGTCAGCTTTCTAGATTTAGATATGCACCATAACATATCTTCCTCCCACAGTGGGTCTGGGAACTGTTATTAGAGACACAGCCTAGCTGTCAAAGGCTTTGCTTTCTAGGGCATAGAAATCAAGTTCTACCTGAGCTATAAACATATGGGATTTGCATCAAGGGCATTGTTTTATATTTGTTGAAGAATGTAAGCTGCTTTGAGTGGCTCTTTTGAAACAGAAAGTATGGGGTATATATTACCCTAAATACATACATAAATGGGGCTAAACTAAATGTGGCATTAATTGTGTGAATGCAATTAACATGCAATATTTTCTACTTATACAGTATGTCACTTCAAGGAGTTGTGCATTTCTATAAACATATTTTATGTTTCTCCAAGCGTACCTTAGAATATTATGCTGTTAATCCTAAATTGTGTTAAATGCTTTAGTTAAAACGAGTGGACTTGAAAATAGCTTCTTGCCCTTCATTGTGTCACTGTGCTCTTCCCGTGGCCCCTTCCTTTAAATCAGGCCCTTCAGATGTCCTGGCCCACAACTCCCATGATCCTTCACTGCTACCTATGTTGGCTAGGGCTGATAGTTGTGGGCCAAAACATCTGGAGGGACACAAGTTGCCCACCCCTGCTTTAAATGTTAAGTGCTGGTGTCTAATATAAAAGGACCTACTGACAATAGGGTGCTGGGCTTGTTGGGTTCAGCAAAAGTAACTGGAGACCAGTGATGGAAAATGTTGTGCAAGTACAAAGCAAAGCGATATGCTGATGATACCTTGTGTAATGTGCCACTGACTCCACCAAAGTTTCTGTTGATATTCCTTATTTGTGGTCAAATCTTTTATTCTGAAAAGCTGTCCATACTCTGATAACAAGCCATCTCCCAGGACATTGTTGCGTGTCCCTGGCTTCAGAATGGCGTGCTGGGTTCACCGAAGCACACAGAATACATCTCACTGCAGTGCTCCTTCTTGAGTGATCCCTTTAACCTGGACTCCATGGTGGTGGGAGGACCAGCATGTCCCGTGAGGCTGTGGAACGAAGCTCAGGAAGGGTCCAGACTTGATGGGGAGCCGCCTTGGGAAAACTTTTCTTCCCCTCTTTTCACTACGCCACAGTTATTATTGTCCCAGAATGCTGCCTCATCTTCATTCGTTGACCAAATCAGACTGCTCTCCCTGACTCTGAGCCTGGCTTTTCCCAAGCCCCCCTCCATGGTGTCTGTTCCGAGGTGCTCCATGAAAAGCTCCCGCCCACCCCCAATTTCCCTCCAGACAGCGGGCTGCGTTAGTGGAGCTGATGCTGCTGGAAAGCATCTTTCTCCTCCTGCTGCTCCTCCCCCTCCTGGGTTCTCTGCATGCCCACGCTCCACCCTCTTTTGCTTTCTCCCTCCATCTCTGCCGGCGTCCGTCTCTCCCCCTCCCCCCTCCTCCCCCTCCCCCCTCCTCCTTTTGGACGTTTCTTTATTTGGCGCTCCCGGAAACGGGCTGGGCTGGGCTGCGTCTCTCTTCCCTGGCGTGGCCTTTGTGAGTGACACCGGCTCACACTGAGCGAGCGGGGGGGGGGGGGCGGAGCAGAGCGAGCGGCCGCGGATGTTCATCGCAGAGAGGAGAGGGCGACTTCCCCGCCGCGGCTCATCGAAGCAGGTAATTCAAGCGCGGAGAGGGGCGGGGAGGGCGGAACCAATCGACCCTATGGTGCGGGTTGGCCCCAGAGGGATGGGCAGGCCGCGGGTGCGGGGGGGGGGGAGATTTGGGCAGTGCAGGAGAGGCGGGAACGGAGCTTGCTGGGCGCCGCGAGAAGAAGCGGGCCTGCCGAGGGGCCTTGCCCAGCGGCGCGCTTGCGGCACCGCTCCGATCTGGCGTGAGAGGGGGAGGCCAAAGAGCGGCGCTCGTGGAGGAGGGTCGAGGGAGAAGTCCTGGTGGGTGGGGCTCATTTTGTTCCTTCCCCGTTGTGTGTCTTCGTCGAGGGGGGCTATTCGGGGCATCGTCCCCCCCTTGCATGTGCTCCCTTCCCCCGCCCAGGTGGAGCAGTGGCCTAGCAGCTAGAGTTGCCCGATCGCCCCGGTTCCACCGAAGGGCGACCGCGCGGCTCGTTCTTCCTCCGCCTCGCCTCTAGAACGGAATGGGGAGGACGGCTCCGGACGGTTGAGGGCAGGGTGACCTGCTGACAGCCTGCAAGAAGGAGATACTTTCACTTCGTGGGATTTTACTTTGTTCTGAGGTTGCAGCATCGCGAAGCTCCCTCTGTAGTGAAGCCACCTGTGTGTAGTAAGCCTACCCGCCCACTCACCCCGGGGGTGATAAATGTCATAGCCGCAGGGGAAAAAAGGAAAGAAAACACAGGCATTTCTGTTATCATTAAGAGCTGTCATTAGGATTTGCCTTTTAACACACCATTTCATGCAGGATGACAGTCTTGCTAGAACTGTGGGTGATAGCAGTCTCTTCACACTTTATAAGAAAACCAGCTGGCAATTTGCTTAGATTTGTGTCAAGCGATGCTTCAATTAACTGCATTAGGCAATTTCCGAATTTTGATTAGGAACATTAGACTCTCAGTATGATGTGAATCACAAAGGGCCACCAGTCTATACTAATAGTAAAAGCGTGCGTGTATGTGTCTGTCTGTCAGAACCATTGGTCCAACACCATGAAACTTAGACACCTGAAACTTGGCATGCATACTAAAGGGACCCTAGGAGTGTGCATCGTGGGATTACTTGGTTTTTAAAATGCATTAATTGGGTTTCCTTAATTTAAATGTGTATCTGTGTTTGAAACCTGCAGTACTATCTTCAGTTGCTAGGTAGCAGACTCCCCTAACCAGTGCATAGTTTTGCAGTCCATACAGTTTGAAGTGGGGGTGGGGAGGAGTCTGAGGGACAGAGTTATATGGCTGACCCCTCCCTCTTGCTGTCCGGCAGATCCCCTCAGGAGAATGGAATGGGCAAACCCCTCCCTCAGGAGGCTGTGGGGTGCCCCATGGCATGGGCTTTGCCTATCGGTGCCAGTGGGCGTGCCTTCACTCAGATGGGGTGGAGTGAATGTGTCCAACTCTGACAGTTGCATAACTTTGCTTGAAGGTTCAATGTATCACTCTAAGGGCCATTCCAACCTGTGCAAAGCAGAGTATATTCACTAGATTAATAAATTAATAAAAAGAGGTGAAATCCAGAACCACTGTGTGGAAACCTTACCACTAAATTCAGTGTGGTTTGGCTTGTGATCACAAAGCTTTGAGATTAGCCCATTCAAGAGTTAAAAGGGATAAAATGGTATTGCACAACCCAATCCTATGTGTGTTTACTTGGAAGTAAGCCTGGCCCACCCCATCTGAGTGAAGGCACGCCCACTGGTGCCGATAGGCAAAGCCCATGCCATGGGGCACCCCATAGCCTCCTGAGGGAGGGGTCTGCCCGTATTCCCGCATTCAGTGGTGCCTATTTCCAGATAGGCTGCAATCCTATGCACACTTATCTGTATATTTTGAGAGGATGTTTAACAGAACAATGGTAATTTCAAAGAGATTCCAGTGCTTCAGTATTACATTTTGAAATAATGGCTCTTTTAAGGAGATATGCATGCTGTATAATTTCAGTAGAATATCTGGAACAATTCCCTTCCCGCCAAATACTGCAAATACAGTGTTTTTTTTTTGTTTTGTTTTTTGCAGGAGTGGGGTAGAGAGCAGGGTTTGTTAGAAAAGTTAGATTCAATTTTGAAGAAAGAATTTGTGGAATGACTCCCATTAATAAGTCAATATGTAACAGATTAAAACCTTTGTTAGAGAAAAACACACATTTGGTTAACAATAAACTGCTGTTTAAAATACCATAAAATAAAACAGAAGTAAAAACAGAATTCTGGGCTACAGGATGATACAAGTCAGTTTTCTATGAAATTATAAGTATTTATTTACTAAAGTTTCATTCCTCTTTTCTCATCAATATAGGAGACCCAAAGCCAATTATATATATTTTGGAGAGAATTGTATAATATAATGTATAGCATCTTAGAATTGACTTTGCTTGCAAACACAGAATTTTTTTAAATCAATGGAAAATTAGTTAAATTCATAGTTTTCTTTTAAACTTTGCAATAAAGATTTAACTAAAGGGTGGGATTGTAAATGCACTTAAGAATTCTGGAGATTTTTCCTGCAGCTTCATAATTTGTTTAGGTCTTTTTTCTATATAAATAATAATATGAAAAGTTAGCTCCTATGTTTATAGTCAAATGTCACATGTTCATGATAGTCCTTCTGTAGTTCAGTCACCTCTTCCTTTTGAGGGATGTTAGAGGTAAGAGATGTGTCATCAATGCTGGCACATGAATAAAAGATGTTCTCTTAATTAAATAAAAATGAAAAGGGACTGTGCATTATTCACTACTGCACTAAAGCTAATACATTACTTGGTTTGGACATCTAGTGTAGATAGACTGTAGTTCTGGTTTATGTGGAAGAATATACCCTGAGGGACCAAATAGTATTCCATATGCTTAGGAAGCTAATTGAATTGTCAGTTCAAATCAAGCCTTTGCAAATATTAAATACAAAAAGATACAACACTCTGATTATTAGGATCTGAAGGTATGTCATCATTTATTCAAAACTGTGAATAGTAAGGGTGGACTATTTCGAAAAGGATAAGAGGCTGAGATGTCAGGGCTTTAACGAACTCAGAGAACTGACAAACGTAATGACTTCCGGAACATTCTTCATTCATTCCCATCAGGCTTTTGTGCCGGATTGTTCTCTGTGGTTGTCAGTCAATCACCACTTTGACAACGGGACAGACATGGTAGGTTGAGAATTGTGGGGGTAGGGGGTGGGGAGGGGAGAGGAGAGGGCATTTTGCCCCATAGTTTGCCTCTGCAGGCAACGTCCTCCATTGGGGAGGCTGCATAGCCTGTAAGAATGGAGCAGGGTAGAGCTCTGGATTGCAAGAAACTCTGTTTCTCTTCCTTGATATAGAGCGGACTTCATTCTTGGCCACTGGCAACTCGCTTGTTGTTTATTTACTTATTTGCATAATTAGTTATCCTGAGGTAATTATTTTGAGTGCCAGTTCTATAAACACACAATTTAATTGAGATCCAACCCCTCCTCTCCCCTCTCTGATTTGTCATTACTATTTTACTTCTTGCTGAGCAAAATGTTGCTATCCCAGAATTCCTTGCAAATAGCAGGTGTGTGTGGAGGTTGCTGCAACTGAACAGTTTAGGTTGTTTCTATCCAGCGGAGGAGTACAGGTACCCTGAATTGTGGTATTGTAAATTATCCCTTTAATAGTAGTTCTCCTGAGGTACTGCTGGATTTCCCACCAGGAAGTAAGTAGCATAAAACTGCCACTGAATTGTGAAATCTACAGGAGTAGGGCCAAGTAGTTCTGTGGCAGTTCCAGAAGTAATGTAAAGACAGCTATTGTAGGATATTAGTATCATTATTTGGCTACGTACTGCATCTAAGAATGTAAGAATATAAGAACAGCCATGCTGGATCAGACCAAGGGTCCATCTAGTCCAGCATTCTGTTCACACAGTGGCCAACCAGCTGTCGATCGGGAACCCACAAGCAGGGCATGAGTGCAACAGCCCCCCCACCCATGTTCCCCAGCAACTGGTGTACATAGGCACACCGCCTCTGGTACTGGAGGTAGCACATAGCCATCAGGACTAGTAGCCACTGATAGCTTTTTCCTCCAGGAATTTGTCCAACCCTCTTTTAAAGCCATCCAAGTTGGTAGCCATCACTACGTCTTGAGGTTGCGAATTCCATAGTTTAATTATGCGCAGTGTGAAGAAGTACTTCCTTTTATCTGTCCTTAATCTCCCACCAATCAGCTTCATGGGATAACCCTGGGTTCTAATATTATGTGAGAGGGAGAAAAAAGTCTCCCTGTCCACATTCTCCACACCATGCATAATTTTGTACACTTCTATCATGTCTCCCCTTACCCTCCTTTTTTCCAAGCTAAACAATCCCAGCTGTTATACCTTTCCTCCTAGGGGAGATGCTCCAGCCTCTTAATCATTTTAGTTGCCCTTTTCTATACTTTTTCCAGCTCTACAATATCTACAAGGACTGTACACAGTATTCCAAGTGTGGTCGCACCATAGATTTGTATAGGGGCAGTATGATATTGGCTGTTTTATTCTCAATTCCTTTTCTAATTATGCTTAACATGGAGTTTGCCTTTTTTACAGCGGCCGCATACTGGGTTGCCATTTTCATTGAGCTGTCAACCACAACCTCAAGATCTCTTTCTTGGTCGGTCATTGCTAGCTCAGATCCCATTAGGTTATACTTGAAGTTAGGATTTTTTGCCCCAACGTTCATCACTTTACACACGCTTACATTTGCCATTTTGATGCTCATTCTCCCAATTTGAAGAGAGCGTTTTGGAGCTCTTCACCATCCCTTTTTGTTTTAACCACCCTAAATAATTTTGTGTCATCGGCAAACTTGGCCAGTTCACTGCTCACTCCTAATTCCAGATCATTTATGAACTATGTATATGGGAAAGATGCCTCAGCGGTTGTAGAAGCACTCTTAATTTGGAGCAGATGTTACATTGATATCTTTCAGACAAGGATCATTAGCCTGTTTTTCCATATATGGTGTTGCTAAATAGTTGCTAAGTAGCGTTAGTCCTACTAAGTAGTGTTAATCCTAGTTAGAGCTGACTACTTAGAGCTGACTCATTGAAATCAATGGGAGTTAAGTTAGACTAACATTGGATACAACGTATTGGATACAACCCATGATGTTAAATAATTATAATTAATTTACAATAATCATTGGTGCAAAATACTTCTTTATGAGTCTTCAAAATAGTGTTGCAAATGTATCATTTACATTTGTTTCTATTCTTAATGGAATACATTACAGATTTACCAACCAGTCTTCTTTGACCTAGGTACTAAACCTTACCAGGCCTGATATAAGGTATACTTGTATACACTCTGTTATTTACTTCAGCAGGGCTATTTGAATTGGACTAGTGGCATGTAATTAAATGGATTACAAGTATTTCAGAGAGTTTACTTACATGAAAAGTCCTATGCTAGTGCATAGCAAAAGGGGTACTGTAAACTCTGCATGACCATTGGTGGAGGATATACTTAAAATGTTATACTTCATTGGTTGCAAAGAGAAAATAAAAGAAGACAAAAGATAAGCATCTGTGCATGATGGTATAAAAAGCAACATTAAACATTAGTGGGAACAGTTGCCTTGGTAACTTTCAGTCAGTCATTCTTACAAAGACGAACACTGTGGTTGCTACAATATCAGAAGATATTACACTGAAGTGTGGAAAAAAATGAGCACTAACCCTTTTTTTGAGCACATCCACATGAATGTATTTACAATTGGTTTGTGTTATAAAACAGAGTGTCCATCGTTTGCAAGCCACATAGTTTTGTATTGTGCATGTATGGGACTTCCATTCAATAGCTGTTCACAAGGACTAGCAGGACTGGCAAAAAATAAAGAGCTCCTATTACACCAAAACAGTGATGGTAGGTCTCTGCTTCTATAACAGGCTGGTACTTTCTGTTTCCCTGCTGCCATTGCTGATGGATGTAACACATGGAAGCACCCTTTCAGGGAATCAGTCGTCTTATGGATTCTAGAAATCATTAGAGTTGAAAAACACATTGAATTTGAATTTAATTTTATTCTAGTTGCCTTAATAGACCTGTACATTGTGGACCCCAACTCCTCCCCTGATGTTCCTTCCCTCTCCCATTTTTTGCTTAAACACTAACCCGCATTGTGAACAAAAGGAAAAGAGATGGTGGTCTGGGGCACAACAGCATGCTAAGCAGAGTTCCCTGCCCTTTCTTTAAGGGCCAAACTAATCATCCATAGTGGAGCTATGCGTGATTGTATTCCCTATTCTGCAAGTGGATTCATATTGGGACTGTGGTGCTTTGAGAGAGGAGGGCGTAAGCTCCCCCCCACCAGGGGTGGGGGTTAAAAAAGAAAAAAAACCCTCCATTGTTTCCAAAACAGTTGTGCGTATGTGTGTGGAAAGCTTAAGCCCTCCTTTCCTGAAGTGCCATGGTCTCGATCTGAATCGGGGCTATGAGTGCTTGCAGGAGAGTAGTGGAGCGCTGTGTGATTAGGAGAATGTTTAATTTGGCCCTTAGTTTATGATATTTCTTCCGATCTATTAGTATTTTGGCCATCATTTCCAAAGAAAGCTGAAATTCTCAAGACTGTAGTGTTTACTTATATTCTTATCTAGTGTTAAGACTATTCCTGGAATGGTCACTTTTACACGTATGAATAAAATGAAGTCCCTGAGCTCATCTCAGCAACATTTCTCTGGATTTTGGTGTATTTGTGATGAAATTACGTTGTAAAAATTGTACTCAGTTTAATCCAGAAAATACAGGAGTTATTCTATATATCAGCATGTGCTGTAGTGTAGTGTATTGGCTGTGAGTGTGACTGGGAAGCCCTAGGTTCAAATCCTACCTCAGCCACAAATGTACTAGTTCACCTAGGCAAGCCACTATTCTTTCAGTCTCAGCCCCCTCTTCTGCTGCCCTGGAGATGCTGGCGTACACTGCAGGCCATTGTAAGGGTTTCTGCCTGTGTGTGTAAATCACTTTAGATAAATAGTAAGAGTTATTGATAGGCAGAATTATCTTTCACCCTTATTTATGGTGAACATGCCAAACCATCAAGCTTAAAGGACAACTTGTTAAGTGGACAGGAAGGTGGGTTTCTAAACATCTGTGGGTGCATTAACACAGCTTCTTGGCATGTGTATTGACGGGCTTGCAAAATAATAGCAAATGATTTAAGGGCCAAAATGTTAAATTGTAAGCCTTTGATGTTCAGCACAAGAGTCTGCCTTTTTAATCTCTGAAACACCATTACCTGCCCTGAACTTTAGAGGGAGGGCAGATGATACATTGCATGCTACTGTGTGTAATGATGCTCCAGTGGACATTTTTGGTTAAAAAATAATGTCAGCAGGCTGTGATTTTGAGCAGATTAGAGGCATGTGTGAATTCCTGCTTACCCCTTTCTCTGCTGGCTGTTGTTTGGTTCCAAATCGCCATCCACCCACCTAACTTACTTTGCCTCCTATGGTGTTCCAGATGTGTGTTTAACCTTACAAATACAAATTTGGAATACTGTCAGGAGAAAAGGGGCATCTCTACTCAAGATCGCAGTCATTTAAAACAAAAAGCATTGGGCATCGTTATTAGAAATGTGAAAGCATGAAAAAACATTGGAAAATTTGGGGAGAACGTGTTCTTTTTTTCTGAAGTAGAAATAGAAATACTGGACATTTTGAGAAAGATTGAAAAAATGTATTATGAAAAGTTTTTCAAAATGATGAATGAAATACTTTTTAATGTGGTGTTTTAAAAGAATACTGTTACATAGCCAGTTAATAGTGCTCTAAATGTCTTAGATCCAAGATTCAAAGGTAGTAATGTTAGTGATGAGAAAAGGTATTAATGTGAGGGTGTTTGATTGGATGAATAAATGAGCAGTACTCAGATGTTGGAAAAATACTTTCAGAGGTTGCAGAATATAGAACATCTTCATGTATTTGGCCCAGGAGTGCAGTCTGGGTTTCTGCTAAATATACTTGTTCTCCAAGTATGTGAAAGCCTTTGTGCAACACAGCCTCTGTCTCTTTTTGCTTCTCAGGGCCAAACTACATATGACATAGAAGATCTGTGATTGGGAGCTTTTCTACACGAGGCATTTACTGTGCACTCATGATTCCTTACGCATGGCTGTTTATGGGTTCTTTAGACGATATTATGATCCCCATTTTCGCTTCTGTTTTTTCAGAGCGCTTTCCTGGGTTGTTAAAGAATGGGGGAAATGGGGTATTATTTTTAAAAGCGCTGTTTCTGCTGGTGTATTTGTGCCATTCACTATAGGACAGCTCCACTTAGAGGTTATGTAGCAAAAATGCAGGGAAGGAAAAACTCAGTGTGTGGAGCGCAGATCTCAGTTCTGTGATGAAACTGAAAGTAAATATAGCAAATAACAGCCTCATGTAGAAAAGCTCTGGATCTCCCAATGGTTTACGTTTTCTTAAAAGAAGCCATGAGAGGCTCGAAACTGGATCAGAGCAGCAGTGCTGGGGTGTGTGTGGCTGCTTCTAAGGAAAAATAAAAAGCAAGTGGTGGCCCTCATTTGCTTTAATTCTCCATCTTTGCCCATCAAATGAAATAAACTGATGATGTTTGAAAATGCACAGAGTTCAGGAACAAACAGTATTTGAAATATTTGAGAAGCTTTGCTTCAGTTATGCAAATCTTCAGCTTTCTGTATTCCCTGGCAGTATCCAACTGTGTCATTCCATTAACGCAAATGACGTTGTGCTAGTGGAAACTAGGTTCTGAAATATGCGCAAGAGAAGAATCCAACTAAGGTTATGTTTGCACAAGCATGGTTGCGCAAGCAGTTTTGCATTATACTTGTGCAACATGTGCATATTCTGCTTGGATTGTGCAACTGCTTGCGCCCTTTGTGCAATGTGTTGCTCAACCTGTTGTGCAACTGTTGTGCACTGTTTTGCAACCAGTTGCGCATTCTGCTTTGGTTACTCAATTGCTTGCACCTATTGTGCAACACGTTGTGTTAACTTGTGCAGCTGGTTGCTCAACTGCTTTACACTTGTTTTGCAACCGGTTGTGGAACTGCTTTGCGCCTGTTGTGTAACCTGTTGTGCAACTGTTGGTACAACTGGTTCCGTAACAGTAATGGGCAACCGCTTGCACAACAGAAAGATTCAACAGAGCTCCGCTAGCACTGTTTGAGTTTGCGGAATGTCACTGTTGGATACTGCCCTCTGAGGCTTAAAATTAGAAACTCTGGATCTTGGGCAGCAAAGTCCAATGATGGTGCTACATCAGCAGTTTTCTAACATTAGTGCAACATTATGTAACTTACAGACCAATCTTAAGTAGGGTGGAATAGTTATGTGGTGGATGATCCACCACTTTCAAAACCTTGACTATGACAGGGTGCGGGCCTTTTTTCTTTTTCCCTCTGGTGGTTTTTTCTTAAATTTTCCTTCCCATTGAAACCAGTAGGAAGGGAAATTACTAGTTTGTGAGCCTGATCCTGGGTTGTGCCAAGGGAGTAAAGGATCCAAAGCCACTCCTGACCCATCCCTGGAATGCCCTGTTAGGGCTCCTTCCACTAGCAGGAACATTGCCAGCAGTAGTTCTACACCCATGGAGCTTTCTGTGGGTGTACTGGAGGCCTTTGGGATGGCCGTGCCACCCCACTGGAAGAATTTCCTGTTGGAGGCATACTTCTACCACATCCTAACCCTGCCTGTCCCCAGAGGGGGTTAGGATTGCTCTGCCCAATAAGATCTTACGCACTAAAGCTCTTGAGCTAGTGTAAGTGGAGTATACAGTTGCACTGTCAGACATTGATTCTGATTTGAGAAATAAATGTGAGTTATGATAGAATTGGAGTCAGATATAAATAAATATGGGTTCAAGATAACTAATTTTGTCCTCGGTTAGACATTTGCTGTGTAGTATAATGATATATAATTGAAGGGTTCAGTGTTACTATAAAACGTTAGCTGTCCAAATTTATTGCCACTTCTTAGTTACATTATAAGGATGTTTATTTTCAGAGGTGGATTTTTGGCAAAAAATAGAGGGTTTTTTTCTGTTTCTGCATTATATTGCTGAGGTCTGCATGCCATTTCCATAAAACCTTCTTTTTGTTTATTACCTTGATTCTATGTCAACCTCGATTTCATTTTCCCCCCTATTTGGGCAAAAACTAAGACATATTTACTTACTCTTAGAGTTCAGCAACTTGGAGCTCTATTTATTTATTTATTTATTTCATTTCTATACTGCCCAATAGCCGAAGCTCTCTGGGCGGTTCACAAAAATTAAAACCAAACAACACACAATAAAACAATTTAAAATATATAGAACATTAAAACCACAATATAGCAATACAACCACAATAAAACCTAGCAGCAGTAGAGGAATTTAAAATACAGATTTAAAACAGCAAAGATAAAAATTTAGAAAGCTAAAAAGCCTGGGAAAATAAAAAGGTCTTCACCTGGCGCCGAAAGGAGTACAATATAGGCGCCAGGCGAACCTCACTAGGGAGCTCATTCCAGAGCCGGGGTGGCACAACAGAAAAAGCCCTCCTCCTAGTAGCCACCGGCCTCACTTCCTTTGGCAGGGGCTCACGGAGAAGGGCCGCTGATGATGATCTTAAGGTCCGGGCAGGCACATATGGGAGGAGGCGATCCTTCAGGTAACCTGGCCCCAAGCCGTTAAGGGCTTTGAATGTTAACACCAGCACTTTGAATCGGGCCCGGAAATGGACTGGCAGCCAGTGCAGCTGGAAAAGTACTGGCGTAATATGAGCTCGCAGGCCAGTCCCTGTTAACAATCTTGCTGCCCTATTTTGGACCAGCTGAAGTTTCTGGACTGTTTTCAAAGGCAGCCCCACGTATAACGCATTGCAGTAATCCAGACGAGAAGTTATCAGAGCATGGATAACTGTAGCTAGGCTATCTCTGTCCAGATAAGGGCGTAGTTGGTATACCAGCCTAAGCTGATAAAAAGTGCTCCGTGCCACTGAGTTCACCTGTGCCTCAAGTGACAGTTCTGGATCCAAGAGCACCCCCAAACTACGAACCTGATCCTTTAGGGGGAGTGCAACCCCCTCCAGAACAGGTTGAATATCACCTAGCCGGGCAGACGAACCACCCACTAACAGTACCTCCGTCTTGTCTGGATTGAGTTTCAGTTTATTAGCCCCCATCCAGTCCATTACCGTGCCCAGGCACTGGTTCAGAACAGCCACTGCCTCACCTGGGTTTGATGAAAAAGAGAGGTAGAACTGGGTGTCATCCGCATATTGATAGCACCTCAGCCCACACCTCCGGATAACCTCCCCCAGCGGTTTCATGTAGATGTTAAACAGCATGGGGGATAAAATAGAGCCCTGTGGAACCCCATGGCACAATTGCCATGGCACAGAGCAATAATCCCCCAGCACCACCTTCTGGAATCGGCCATCCAAGTAGGAGCGGAACCACTGTAGTGCAGTGCCTCCAACTCCCAACCCAGAAAACCTATCCAGAAGGATACCATGGTCGATGGTATCGAAAGCCGCTGAGAGGTGCAGGAGAATCAACAGGGTCGCACTCCCCCTGTCCCTCTCCCGGCAGAGGTCATCCCACAGGGCGACCAAGGCAGTTTCCGTTCCAAAACCAGGCCTGAAGCCCGATTGAAATGGATCTAGATAATCCGTTTCATTCAAGAGTGCCTGGAGCTGTCCTACAACCACCCGCTCAAGCACCTTGCCCAGGAAGGGGATGTTGGCCACTGGCCTATAATTGTTAACATCCTCTGGGTCCAGGTTAGGCTTTTTCAGGAGTGGTCTAATTACTGCCTCTTTTAAAGCGGCAGGCACCACTCCCTCTCTCAAGGAGGAATTTACAACCTCCTGGACCCAGCCGGACAACCCCTCCTTGTTTGATTTAATAAGCCATGAAGGGCAAGGGTCAAGCACACAAGTGGTCGATCGGACTTGGCCAAGCACCTTGTCCGCATCCTCAGGCCTCAGTAACTGAAACTCATCCAATAAAACTGGACCAGACGGTGCTCTGAACGCCTCTACCAATGGAACTGCATTAATGGTGGTGTCCAATTTATGACGAATCTGAGCGACTTTATCCTCAAAGTGCCGCGCAAACTTGTCACAGCGTGCTACCGAGGGTTCCACCGTCTCTCTCCCTGGCCCAGAATGTAACAGGCTGCGAACCACTCGGAAAAGCTCCGCTGGACGACACTGAGAAGATGCAATGCTGGTGGAAAAGAACTGCCTCTTTGCCACCCTCACCGCCACAGAGTAGGCTCGATAGTGGGCTCTTACCTGTGTTCGGTCAGACTCAGCACAAGTTTTCCTCCACCTGCGTTCTAGCCATCTCCCCTCTTGCTTCATTGCCCTCAGCTCAGGTGTATACCAAGGAGCTGGCTGGGCTCTGCTCAGAGGGAGAGGGCGCTTGGGCGCGATCGTGTCAACCGCCCAAGTCATCTCTGCATTCCACAGAGCGACCTGGGCTTCGACAGGAGCACCAGCTATACCAGCAGGAAAATCCCCCAGAGCCCTCTGGAATCCATCGGAATCCATTAATCTCCGGGGGCGGACCATTTTAATAGGTCCCCCACCCTTGCAGAGGGGAAAGCCCGCCAGAAGTCTAAACCTCAGCAGGAAGTGATCTGACCATGACAAAGGGACAGATGTTAATTCCTCCACTTTCAGATCACCATCCACCTGCCCAGTCGAGAAAACCAGATCAAGCGTGTGTCCTTTTATATGCGTTGGGCCGATGACATGTTGGGACAACCCCATGGTTGTCATGGCGGCCATGAAGTCCTGAGCCGCCCCGGATACAGCGGCCTCGGCATGGAAGTTGAGATCCCCCAGGACCATCATCCTGGGGGTCCTCAACACCAAGTCCGAGGTCACCTCCGTCAGCTCAGGCAGGGAGTCTGATGGGCAGCGGGGTGGGCGGTACACCAACAGAAACCCTAATCTGTCCCGGGTACCCAACACAAGGTACAAACACTCAAGATCTGCACTCGAATGAGCAGGAAGCCTGGAGAGGGAGATTGAATTCCTACAGACCACGGCAACCCCCCCTCCCCGACCCTCAAGTCGGTGTTGGTGCTGCACTGAGTACCCAGGAGGGCACAGCTGGGAGAGAGTGACCCCTCCCAGTTCCCCCACCCAGGTGTCAGTAATACATGCCAGGTCAGCCCCCTCATCCACAATCAAATCATGGATGAGGGAGGTCTTATTTTGGGCCGACCTGGCATTCAGCAGCAGCACCACCAGACCCGAGGGCAGACTGGTAAGGCTGCCAGGAACCATCAGGTTGGGGGAAGAACCAGAAGAGGGGACAGCTGTAAGGTCTCTCTCTAATATTGGGTATATCAGTAATGATGATTTCATAAAGGCATTTATAAATGTAATAAAAATTCCACACGGCATAATTGTATGTGTTCAGTTATACACGCTGGATTGGATCTAGATTAGGGGTGGGCAACGTGTGGCCCATGGGCCTCATGCACCCCTCCGCTCACTGCACCACTAAATTTGGTGTGTGGGGGGGAATTGTAAACCAAAAAAATGTGCTTTTAGCAGTTCGAAGGGCTGAAAGGGACAAATTTAGATTGCAAACAAGCTACATTTACCCCTTTTAATGCTCCAGAGCAGTTTGCTGCTGAATTTTGGTGGCAAACCACCTATTAAAAAAATATTGGGGTGCCCTGTAGACTGCATGACATCCCTGCAGACTGCATGGTGCCCTATGGAGTGTGGCCTGCAGTTGTCTACCCACAATCTAGAATAATGCTTAGTAAACTTTCTCTTGCACTGGAGGAAGCAAGTGAAGAGCCAGCCTTTGCCATTTGTTCTTTCCCCTGCAGCCTGCTTTGCCCCCTGAAAAGCTGCTCTGGAGGGCCAGGGGATCTTTCAGAGCAGCATGAGAGGCAATGCAGGGGGGATGCAAGGGGAAAGGAGAATTGCACCCTTCCTGCAGCAGGTAGCCTCTGCTGGTTCCCAGTACCATTCATGAATGGAAGGAGCCCTTCTTTCATGTAATGGACAATCTAGATCAAACCCTATAATGTAATCTTCTTAAAGTGGTAAGTAAGTTTAGGTTGATAAGGAAGTAAATAATGCATATTTTACTTTCCCCCAAATTTTCAATTTTTTTCAACCCCACCCCCAGCCACCGTCAGGAACTCATAGGAAAGCCAGGGAGCAACATTTCCCCTTTTCTGGCTTCAAAATTTCCAAACATTTAATGGGTCTAATTATAACATACATTTGCATGTAACAAGTAGTTTGTGCCTTAGCTGCTTACCTAATTAAAAAGAGTTTGCACATCATGCAAAGCCAGCCTGCAAATAAGCTACATAGTGTGGGTTGTTCACAGAACAACCCATAGTGTATCTGACAGATGATGAGGCTCACCATGGCTTGTTCTCCACCTCCTTGCCCCTTGATCCTCCAGCCGGTATCCCAGTGTCCTTTGTCTCAGAACCCATCTTGTCTCCCCCTCCCGCTCTGATCGCTACACCTTTTTGTTTGCTGCCGGTTTAAAAAAAAACCAGAGCCACAGAAATGCTCAGTTGGGGGCATTTGTTCTTTTTTTTTGGCCCCACAAAATTGTGCAATTGTCTTTGCAATTTTTATTTCATTCTATTTTTTTGTCAGTCTTTCGCAAGTGCACTCTTATGGTTGTTCGATATGTGTAGTCTTGCCCGGTCAATTTCCTTGTATGTTTCAGCTGTTACAGGGAGCACCCTGGAGTAGGCAGCATACATGGAAATTGTCAAGACCAGACCAGCGTACAGGCAAATTTGTGCACAGTTGCCAGGGAGCAATTGCCAAGCTGTCAATTGAAAAGCACAGAAAAGCGGGGTGGGGGTGCGGGGGCAGGGGGAAAGCGGTAAAAGTAGGCACACTAAAATGCGGGGGAGGACAATATTTCCCCCTTGGCAATGTGATCCTGCCGCTTTTCAGTGTTGAACTGATACTGCTCAGTGCCCTCCACCTTTTCAACACTTCCTTGAGGCTCCAGCTACTCCAGAAAGGGGAGATATTGCCCCTCCCTCTTTTTCATGGCTCCTTTTTGGAGCACTTACTACTGCAGCTACTGCAGTTCCCTGACAATTGTAAAACCCCCCCTGCAGAAATGTGTGCAAATTTAGTGGCTGGGAAGTAAATGGAGGGGAAATTTGTGCATCTGCATTAACTGCTCCATTACTGCAGGTGTGCAAATTTCCTCTCCATTTACTTCCTCCCCATTTACTTCCCAGCCATTACATTTGCATCTATTTCCCAGTCCAAAAAATTGTGCAAATGTTCCCAGCATTTTTTTAAGCCCTTATGGAGGTGGCAGAATGGGATGGAGCAAATGGGGTGCCAGCACCAGTGGTACTTACACACACACACACACACACACACACACGCGCAGCCCCATTCACTCTGTCCCATGCAGCTGCCTTCTCAGGATTTTTTCTGGAACTGTCAGGGAACTGCAGTAACTGCAGCAGTAAGCGCTCCGAAAAGGAGCCGTAAGAAGCGGACGGAGCCTTTCTGGAGTAGCTGGAGACTTCTAGCTGGAGACTAGATAATACAGATCAATAGTTTTCTGAAATCCACACTTGAAATGAAACGGCTAATATTATCTGTGCGTTTGTTTAGTTTTTCAGAATGGCAGAGATGGCTTTGATGTCAAGGCTGGAAAATGCTGTCATTAGGCTTGAATCGTTGTTGTCAGATTCACACAGGGTTGCTGGAATGGAATATGGAACTGTCAATGGAGTCAGCGAAGGTATGATTCTTTCTTTTCAGAAGCTCTATTCCTTATTTGGTATGCTGGGAACCAAAGTACTAAATGACGTGCTGGCGGCATTTGTTCTAAAAGAAGCTGAATAATACCCAGCCGCCCCCATCCTGCTCTTAAATTAGCAATAAGGAATATTTTGTGGGCTCATATAGAAAATGTTCAAAGTCAGTTTTCATTTTAATCATAATTTAATTGGCCACAGGAAAGATTTATATTAGTCTATTATATGCATTGCCAGTGCTTCCATTGAACTTTCAACATTACTGTTTTCATTGTTATAGTATAATAGATGTCTGCTTAGTCAGACAGAAATTAGCAGAAGAAATAAGTGTTGCAAAAATGAGAATATAAATTTTGCAGAAGAAATCAGCAGCATAAATACTGGATTTGTTTTCCAGCTTCCTCAGATTTGTTTTGCACAGCTACCTTATTTAATATTATATACAAATATGTGTTTGGTTCACTGAGAGTTGACATCATTTTTATTATGTACTTGTGGCTTTGTGTGCATGCGTGTGCATGCATGTGCATTTACCCTGTCTCATCACAGCAATGGCTTTATTCTATTGTAATTTTATAGACCACCCCAAGAAGTACATCATCTGTCAAAAAAGCATAGGAATCAAGAATAGAAGGAGAAAATGGCAGAATTTTAAAGAAAAAGTAGATAGGAGAAATTAAAGAGGAAAATCAAAGGGATCAATAATGAGAAAATCTTTAGAAGGTCTAACAGAAAGCTGAGAAGGAGAGTGCTTATTGCTTTTAGAGTAGAATGCCCCCTTATTTTATGTAGTTTTGCCTCTTGTACAAATTTGGTAGTTTTGCACAATTGGCATACAGCTCTGACCACTGAATTATCCTGTTTGGTTTACCTCATTCTCTTTTCCAAGGGTTTAGTGGAATAGCTATACTAGCATCCTCTCTCTTTTACTGGAGTTAAAATTGGATTTAAGTGCTGAACCACAGAGTGGTTTTCTCAGAATCCAAAGTATGCTGTCATAAATTAGGAGTGGTTAATCCTGAAAGTGAGAAGTAGAGTTGGTAAACTATCTTTTGAGTGCACTGTGAAGCAAAGAAAGACTTTGGAAAATGTTTTGTTCTCCGCTGTTAAAATCCCTGTAGATGAGGATCATACAAGAAAAGGCTGTGCAAGCATATACACTAGTCAGATGGATGGAAGCCCAGAAATTCTTTAGCCTTAAAGGTGAGAGAGAAGCGAATGATACAAAACAGGCAGCCTTCTGTTGCTTCATTGCTACACATTCATTTTCTGTCAAAAGGCCAACATTCTGCTTGTTCAAGTACAATTCATTCAATTTCTAAAAGGCACTGAAAAAAACAGATCCAGATTTTTCAAATACTTGGATAAACTGTATTCACAGGTAGTACTGAGAGTCTGCAAGCTAAGTAGTGAAAATAATTGGAGGACATCTATTTTCCACCTCTCAAAATGGATTCCATTTTGTACTGCATCAAACACACAGGCCTTCAACAACATAGTGAACTCAAAAATTATTGCTAGTTATTAATCTCAGAGATTTATAGGCTCCAAATTTAGAAGAACCTGATAGACCATCTAGTCTAACCCTCTATACATTATGGATGCTTGGAACACAACAGACCTCTCCCCTTCACATTTGTTCAAATGCCAGTGTTCCAGTGCTGCATAAAAGGTGTGGTGGCTCTGAGATAGATTATATTATAATACAAAAAATGATAGCCTTTTGAGATAAACAATCTTAGATAAGGCCTCTTATTACAGGAGGACAACCTGATCTTAAATTCAGGCCACTTCTGTTCTCCTTTTCAAATTTACATCTAGATGTTGCATCTGTAGTGAAAAATGGCAGATTTCTGGCAACTAGCTATAACCACTGTCTGTTACTACTTAAGAAGCAAAACAAAATGAACCAAGAGCTGGGGGCACACAGTTTCTGTAGGCCAGCAGCAATGTTTTAGGGAGAAATGCTTAAGGGTTTTCTTCTACATAGGATCTAAAGGAGGAGCCAGAGGGTTACACATGGCCTAAAGACAGAAAGTTGCCCACATCTGGTTAATGTATCAGAATTTCATGTTTCAGAATAGATGAAATGAAATTGCTCCTTTGGATTTGGTACAGGAGGCATGTGTAGTATTTCCATACTATGCATTAAGTCTTATTGTGGATGAACACAATATTGTGGTACAATAATACATATGTGGACTTAAAAGAGATTTGCTATATCCATTTCTGTGGTAGAACTATTTTTACAAAATATTTTTCAGTTGCATTACATTTTTCTCTTGGGTGGCAAAGTAAGGCATTCAGAACTTATGAATCTTATCTGCCAGATATAGTGCAATTATTTTCTCTCACAGATGTAGCCCCACACGTTGAAGCCTTTGATAGACTCATGAATGGGAGTGTAGCTGAGTTTCTAAGGAATAGCAAGATCCTGGATGGGGATGTGAAGACACACGTAAGTATTTCTCCCTATTTTACCTCCTAATTGCATAACTGTGATTTTCTCAAAAACTGTGAGTGTCTGACTTCATAGATTGTAGTACTGTTTAGTATTTATTACCTTTATCCCTATGATAGTGTCTGGGTCCAAAATCTTAAAATTCCCCCATTCTGTCGATGGCTGTAAGAAACATGCTATTGCTATTCTCTAAAAAAAAACCCCAAAGACCTAGCACAACAGGGAGAGTGGTTGTTGCCCAGTCTTCCTGTGTGTTTAAACGTATTCTCTGACCTGAAATGGTACAGTTCTTTATACCACCATAGGGCCACCTCATTCTGCTTCACGTGTAGGCCAGACCTTGCAGCACAATCCTATGTGTACTCAGAAGTAATAATAGCAAGTTCAATGGGACTTATTCTCACGTAAGTGTACATGGGAGGGATTGCAGACTTAGTCTGTGTATTCAGCTGTAACTGATAGAAGAAGGGGGATTGACTCTTCTTCTTATCCACATTAGTCTCTAGTTAAGTGATCTTCACTATTTTTCAAGTGGGAGCCACTATAGCTCCAGGCACTGAGGCCACTTGGGGGCCTTCCCTGGCCTGTAAGGGACCTCTCTTCTTCTGCCCCTAGTCAAGTGGGAATGCTGTGCTGGAGGTCTTTTGTCCTTCACATTGTCCTTCACATTGTCCAAGCAAGGCCTCATCAGTCCAAGTCACCAGGCAGGCAAATTTCAGTAGGCTCACTTGGTTCTTGGTACATGATGGATCTTTTTCTCATCACTGAGAGTGTGCTCTGCTCTACCTAGTGCTTTAAAATCTCCCAGTACAGGTCCACATTGCGCGCGCTCTCTCTCTCGCTCTCTCCCCGCCCCATTCATTCAATTTCTCCTCCATCTCCAGTGCCAGTGCACCCCTGCAGCTCACTAATCACATTGCTCTTTGACTCCTCCCCCATCACAGCTGATTGCTCCTGCATTCTTCTCTCCCCCTGCAGCCACCTTACAGCTGACAAATGGCAGGTCTCCTGACTCCCCACCCCCGAAGCCTCCTCTGGTAGCCCAGATCATAGTAGCCGGCTCACTGCTAAAGCAAACGACAAGGCAAAGCTAGAGAGCCCCTGCTGAGAGTGAGCAACTACCTCAAAGAGAAAGACAGAGAGAGTAAATGAGAGGGAGAGAGGCAGAGAGGCACAATTGAAGTGACTGGGAACCACTAATGGCCTTCGGGCCTTGCAGTGAAGAACGCTGCTCTAGTACACTATGGTGTGGAGAAGAGGAAGGAGAATTCTAGCACTTATAGTTTGTGGAGAAAAGGAGGAGGGTCAGTAGATTTACTAAGAAGCAGAAATAAAGTTTTCTCTCCAGGCTTAATTAGGAGTAAGGGACCTATAATGAGAGTCATATTTTTCTCTCTCGACCAATGCACAGAATGGATTTACACAACTCACGTGATAAGCAGGTGGTCACAAATTGGGTCTGATGCATCACCATCTCTATACAGGTATTACTTGCATATGATGAAAAGGCTGAAATGTATTTTCCAGATCATTAAGTTGAGATCTCATCATTGCATCAATCATGTGGATACAACACATGTTGACAGGGAGGGAACACAGTTTGAAATTTTTTTGTGAATCCACTTACAAACAAAACAGCTCTTGGGAACTTAAGAGAATTGGTGGGTGCTTTAGGGTTGAAGTGCAATGAATGTTTTGCTACTGATTCGTATGAAATACAAACCCATCCAAATGACACTGCAGTTTTTCATTTGAGTAGAGGTACCGTTGTACATACATAGTTGGTTATCTTTAAAATGGCAGAAGAAATAGATTTATAATCTCTAGACTCCTAACAAGGCCTAGGGGTAATGCTAAAATAAAATAGAAAATTGTAAAACTTGAATGATTTTTCTTAGCTTTGGAAGCAAATGTGAGACAATTGACTTTTTCATCAGCCGATTGAAGATAAGCACTTTTAACTTCCATTGATTTCTATTGAAAGCAATAAGACTAACAGGGCAATCCTATTGTTTCATAGGAGTGCTCCAATATTTCCTAAGTTCTCCCATGTGGATGGGAGGGTGGAGTGGCCTTGACTGCTCCTTTCTTCCGGATTTTTCTTTAAAAAACCTATTTCACTTCCACTGCTAGCAATTGGAGGGAAACATTTAACTTCCCCTGTGTTGGGGGTGTAGTGGGGAGCTGGGAAGGCTTTGGATACTATTTCCACCCCCACCCCCAGACATCAGATGTGGGAGAGGGGTGAGAATGGGCAGATTGGGGGCAGTTCTGGATCCAACATCGGATGTTGGATCTGAGATTGAATCTCCTCCGAGGTCAGAGCTCTGTCTTTGACCTTGGAGGGGGAGATCGAATCTCTTCTATGGCCCCTGGGATGCCATCCTGAGGGCCATGAGATTGCAGCCTTAAAAGTGTACAATTTTAGCTGGATGATGCTGTTGGATTACATACAGTTCATTGGTAAAGAAGCCACTTGAGAACATAAGAAGAGCCATGCTGGATCGGACCAAGGGTCCATCTAGTCCAGCATTCTGCCAAGCAGCTACCTGCAGGAAGCCCACAAGCAGTTTATGAGTGCAAAAGCACCCTCTCACCCATGTTCCTCAGCAACTGGCATTCAGAGCCATATTGCCTGTGATACTGGAGGTAGCATATAGCCATCAGGACTATAAAGAAAACATCATATTATGTAAAGGAATAAATTTCGATTTCTTTAGGCTGCAGTCCTACGCACATACGACTCCTTTGAATCTATATCAGAACTTACTATTGTATTTGTCACAATACTTCAGTTATGTGTTACTATTCAATTATGTATTATTCTTACTATTTTTTATTCCACACTCTGTCCAAAGTGCTCAGAGCTGTGTACATGGTTCTCCACCCCTTTTATACTGTATACAACAACAACCTGTGAGGTAGGTTAGGTTAAGAAAGGGTGGCAGGGGCTTTGCTAGGGCTGGGCCCATGGGACCCTGACCCCAAATGCATTTGCCAGGGCTTCAGATATGTGTGCCAGGGCCCTGAGTGTCCATTGGTGCCAGTGGAAGTTTTTCTTTCTTAGCTTAATTGCCATGCAGGGGGTGATTTTCAAAGGTGATTGTAGGGAGGGAGAGAGGGAGGGAGGGGTTAACCCCCCCCCACTTGTTGCAACACCCTTCCCCCCATCTCTCCCTGCCTGGCAATTAAGCTTAGAGCAATGTTTTTTCCATTGGTTTGGAATGACCTGGGGCTGGGTGCAAATTAATTGAAGAATTTATTTTATTTGAGATGATTGGGATGAGAACTTAATTGGATGGCTTAGACCCCCATGAAATTTAGATAAAAGCTTGTAATTGTTTCTACATTTGCATATATATAGTCAGGGCCAGAAATATTGGAACAAGGATAACTGTTTTGGCAGTTGGCCTCTGTACACCACCACATTGAAGTTGAAAGGAAACACACCCAGATGGGAGCGAAGTCAGGACTTTCAGCTGTAATTCAAGGGGTTTGACAAAAGTGGGGCACTAACCATTCAGGAAGGACAGCCAGTGGCATACACACACACCCATCCTTGGTGGCTCATAAGTAATGGAATGAATGGCTGACAAGCAGCTGCATGGCCAGGTGTGGCCTGTTTCCTGGGTACCCCATGACCAATCAAGCAGAGAAAAGGCCTGGAGGTGGTTCTGAGTGTGACATTTGCATTTGGTAGGTGTTCACTGGAACTCCCAACATGAGGCCCAAAGAGGTGTCCATGTGAGTGAAGGAGGCCATAATTAGGCTGAAGAAACAAAATAAACCCATCAGAGAGATAGCAAGAACAGTGAGAGTGGCCAATACAACAGTTTGGAACATCCTGAAAATGAAAGAATTAACTGGCAAGCTCAGCAACAGCAAAAGGCCTGGAAGACCACGGAACACAACTAAAGTGGATGACCGCAGAATTCTGCTCATGGTGAAGAGGAACCCTTTCACAACATCTAGCCAGGTCAAGAACGCTCTTGCGGAGGTAGGCATGCCATTGTCAACATCTACAGTCAAGAGACTTATGAATGTAAATACAGAGGCTTCACAACAAGGTGCAAACCACTGGTAATGCTCAAGAACAGAAAGACCAGATTAGCCTTTGCCAGCAAACACCTAAAAAAGCCTGCCCAGTTCTGGAATAAGATTCCTTGGACTGATGAAACCAAGATTAACTTGTAACAGAATGATGGGAAGAGAAAAGTATGGAGAAGGAGAGGAACAGCTCATGATCCCAAGCATACCACATCATCTGTCAAACATGGTGGAGGCAGTGTTATGGCATAGGCATGTATGGCTGCCAATGGAACCAGGTCACTGGTGTTTATTGATGACCTGACTGCTGATAAAAGCAGCAGGATGAATTCTGCAGTGTATAGGGCTATACTTTCTGCTCAGATTCAGCCGAATGCTGCCAAACTGATAGGATGCCGCCTCATATTGCAGATGGATAATGACCCAAAACATACAGCAAAAGCTACCCAAGAGTTTCTGAAGGCAAAGAAGTGGGCTGTTCTTCAATGGCCAAGTCAGTCACCTGATCTCAACCCCATAGAGCATGCTTTTCACTTACTGAAGACAAGACTGAAGGCAGAAAGACCCACAAACAAGCAGCAGCTGAAGGCAGCTGCAGTAAAGGCCTGGCAAAGCATCTCGAGGGAGGAAACTCAGCATTTGGTCATGTCCATGGGTTCCAGACTTCAGGCAGTCATTGACTGCAAAGGATTTTCCTCCAGGTATTAAAGGCGATCCTTAAGTTTGAAATGATGTTGGTTTGTTCCATTACTTATGAGCCACCAAGGATGGGTGTGTGTGTGGATGCCACTGGCTGTCCTTCCTGAATGGTTAGTGCCCCACTTTTGTCAAACCCCTTGAATTACAGCTGAAAGTCCTGACTTCACTCCTATCTGGGTATGTTTCCTTTCAACTTCAGTGTGGTGGTGTACAGAGGCCAACTGCCAAAACAGTTATCCTTGTTCCAATATTTCTGGCCCTGACTGTAGATAAAAATCAACACATGCAGATTTTAAGCAAATTTGGATTCCATGGGCCTGGGCCCCGAATCTTTTATCCCTAGCAGCAGCTCTGGTGATTGGCCCAAGTTCTCCCAGTAAGCTCTCGCTGAGCAGAAACCAAGTCGCCCTGATTTAACAGTGTTTCCAGATGGAGGGTTCCTAGTGCTAACTGTCAAAAGGCATTGGGCAGGTATTCTGCCTTAATGGATTTTTCTAGTAAGAAACAAGACAGAAGAAGTGGTGAGAAAATATGGGAGGACTACATCTGGACCCCTGGAGAAATTCTGAGAATGAGGTAGTGCAATTGCACGATAAAAGGCTTGTCTATGAACACCCTAAGTGCAACTCTCTAACCTCCACCTGACAAATGGGAAACAAAGCGTTTTTGTTTTAATTATCTAAATAAATGATGATGTATTGCGATACTGAAGTATACTAGTGGATGTCTGTTAATGTTTGATGTTGAGAAAGTATTTTAATAACATTTTAATGAAAGAAAATGAATATTAATAACTGTTTATAATTGATGACTATAATAGATTGATGGTTTACAGGTGTCCTACTGAGCATATTTGCTCCTTGTTAACTTTTCTGAGACTGTGGTGGCCTTACAAGGCTTGGTGCTGTTCCAACATCTGTGCTTTACCTTAACCAGTCAGACAATGAATGTTTTTCTTCTACATGTCTTACAGGCCATGCATCCCATGCATTATGTTCGCAGCTGCTGCCTTGTTCACATAGAGTCAAAAATAAGATTGTATTTGGTTTCAGAAAACACCTGTTGTCTAGAAAACACTCACATACCTGACTGACTGGGATAGTAACATGTGAGAGAGTTCACAAGAAAATACTATATTATGTAAAGGAGTGCATTTAGATTTCTTTAGACTGCAGTCCTATGTACACTTGCCTGGAAGGAAGTCCCGTAGGACTCACTGGGGCTTATTTTTTGAGTAGACATGTATAGGATTGCACTGTTAATGCCTTAACTCTGGAGCATCTGCACAAGTATAAATGAATAAGGCTGCGATTCTATAGAAGCTTAAGTCCCATTATGGGGCTTACTCAGCTCTGAGTAGACATGTATGGGATTGCACTGTAAAAGGTTTAAAGCTGAACCAGTTTTTAGAAGGTTTTCCAAGAATTTTGGTGTATATGTTTTTGTTAGAAAGAGGAACATGGCCATAACAAATGTAAGCTGCTGTGCCGAACATCATGAATTTAATTTACTGTATGTGGTCTGCTTACTTATACTATGAGCTCAGTTGAGCTGGTTACTTAATTGCTACTGATGCTGATGTTTTATTTATTTGCAGTTTTGTTTTATTGTTTTTAGGAACAGTAAGTGTTGTGAATTAATTGTGGTTGTAAGGGTCAAGTGTAGGATAGCAGGATGGATATAGATAGATAGATAGATAGATAGATATAAAAATAACTATAATTTACTAGACTGTATATTGAAGAAGAAAAAACAGAATTGGTTGGTCAGTTTTAGCAGGGTTTGCATAAGTCCAGTGTAGATTTCCAAAGGATTAGATTAATGGGAAAATATTCCGCAAAGCGCCAATCCAGCTGAGAGAATTATATGTATGTATGTATGTATGTATGTATATTTTTTTAGGGTCAGCTTTTAATAGACAATAAACAGTTGCAATTCTGAATCAGTAGTATATTCTGCTTTATATAAAATGCCTGAAAATATTGTCACAATTGATCTTGACTCACTTCCTCACAGGCTGTTAAATCCATTATTTGTCTACTTCATGATGAGCACAGCAGTATATTCAGAGGGCAGAAAAATGCACATGCTGCCATGTTGATCTGGCTGTGTCCAAAGGCTGCGTGTTGGCTTTTAGACCATATTGCTAACAGTTGAGTCAGGACATGATGTCATTATCCCAAATGAGAAAGGACTTGTATCTGCAGTTTTATGAGGAGCATGTTCTGGTGTTTGAAAGTAAGCATTAGAGAGAGCAGTTTCTATTGCAAGGCTGTATACAATTAAGGGGGGGGGGATAATGACACACAAAAAATCATTTGAAAGCCCATGGAACAACATAATACAATATAAAAGATTATGATTTCCTAAAATTAGGTAATTCCAAAGGATTGATGTTTTCCAAGTGATGCATAAATGAAGCATATTGTATATTATTAGAGTCAGTCAACTGGATTTTAACCCATATATTTGACTTGTATGGGTTATACAGCCCAAGTAAGGTTTACATTTACCAGAGCAAGCACATGAAATGGTATTGTGTATACAATGTGCCTGTACATCAGATGTTAATGTTAATTGCTGCACTGAGATCAGAGCCAGTAGGCACACCGGAGAATAAGGTCTGCCAATCAAGTCATGTTTCCTTATATTTTGTCTTAATTGCATTTGCAAAACACCTAGGAACCTTTTCTCTAACTGATTAAATTATGCAAATTCATTTTCGCAAGGTGGGTTTCATATATCTGGAGCAGCAGGAAAGCATTAGTGTGCTTTGCTCCCATTTTCCTCATTTCAAATTAGTAATTGTAGATGAAAACGTGTTACAGCCTTCTGTGATTTAGTCCACATGAAACACTTTAGAGGCCAAAGAATTCCTGCTCAATGCCCAAAGTTACACAGAACAGCAAAACCCTGGGGCCCGTGCAACACGAGGTCTGAGGCCCCCTTGCTGCCAACTTATTTATCAATGCAACATACACATAGTCTCTGCAGCTGCCTCGCTTTGTTGCCTTGTCCATCATTCATCAGAGCTTTATTAATTTTTGTCTTCTTTCTTTAGGCCTTTAGCAGAGCAAATTTGTGAAAAATGTTTAATTCTGACAAGCTCTTGAAAATAGAAACCTGTTTAAAAGGCATGTACTTGTAGTGGGACCCTTTTTTAAAGGTGTCTTTTTATAAAGACTGAAATGATTGGCTTATTGCATCTTACAATGGCAAGCTATTTATTATTTATGTAAGATGATGAAGGCTTTATCATCCTTATCTCATTTATTCTCAAAGCAGAGCATGAGGTTCATACGAGCTGTGGCTGTTTCCAAACCTGTGGTTCCTAGTGCTAATAAATCATTATATAAATAAATCAATAAATAATTATTGTTGTAAGCTACAAGTGTAAATACCATTGACTTTCCACACTATCGGGGACACTGCACTTTTTCTGTATGTTCATCGTGGTATATTCTGTCCAGACCAATGGGCATAATATAGCTCCTGTGGGTGGGGAAGGGGAAGGCCCAGTTAACCTGGGCAGCTGTTTGGGAGGTGGAGGGTGGGATAGAATTAATCCTTAAAAAAAACCTAGTTACTAAGTGCTAAGTGTATATTAATTTAAATGTGATTTCCCTATTACTATGTGAAATGTCAGAAAGCAAATCGTTTCACATTTGTTCTGAACTGGAATTGGAAGACTGGAAGAGCTTAATTAGAAAAAAATGGCAGTGATCAGAAAGTTTTTTAAAATTAGCATTATAGCATTATAGCATTAAAATACACTTTTATTTAGGCAGTATTTTCCTACTATTTTATTATTTTAAAAATATGCCTAGAAAAGAATTTTAGTGTGAATTGAAAGAACAATTAAACAATTAACAGGGCTTTTAAATGGTGTTCACTGCAAAAGGTTATAATGAATGTGTGCTGAGCTTTGATATGTTCACCTGTCCAATACATCACTGCCCATGTCAACACCACACTGAAGAACAAATATGTAAGAATTTACAAACACATAAGAGTAAGTGCTAATGGCAGCTACACCGCTGGATCATGGTACACTTCCACCCTTCTCAGAAAAGTCAAACTTCTTTCTTACCGTTGAAAGATGGAAGAAGCACCAAGAACATACAGGAGGATTACAAATAAATGACAATTCTGTATGCCCTCTCCCCACTAACATGTGACTGAATGAGGCATGGTGATTCCACACTAAGTGTCTAGTGTGGAAGTAGACTATAGTAGGCTGAGTGACAGGAGACCTGCTGTTGTTGAATACCGACTGTACCTTTGCCATGCTACACTCTCAGTTGCACAGGTTTGCCACATAACCAACATATATTGATCTGTTTTGGATTAATATGTGTAATGTTTTCTAGAGCCATCACAGAGCCAGTCCACACAATATCTTTTATCCTGTGGAGGCTATCTGAAATGACCTATGCATGGAGCCTTCTCCACATGGCTACTGTAATATAGAATGGCGAATCTTGTCATTCTCCCCTCTGGAATGGAGAGTTTCTACATCAGTATTGTCTTTAACAGCAGCTTGTACTGAACTTGAAATTCTCCGTGGAATGCAGAATAATCTACTGGTGATGTTCCATGCTGTAGTGTATACCATAGAAGTAGCCCTGGAAGGCCCTGCCCTCTTCCCCTCGCCCCATCCCTTTTCGCCCACCATTGCTTGGTGGTTTCCTGGCTTTGGGGCAGATTTTTCCCAATTCTAAACAGTTGACCTGCCTCTAAGGCTTAGTTACTGGGAGTAAGTGCTTTAGGGCACAATCTTATGCAAGTTTAGACAGAAAAATGTTCTGCAACTCCCAGCATGCTCCAGCTAGCCATGCTGGCTGTGGCATGCTGGGAGTTGTGGAACTTTTTTTCTGTCTAAATATGCATAGGATTGCACCCTTAAGCTATAATATGTTGGTATTTTTGGCCCTGCCCCTTTTGCCTTGGGCCCTGCTCACAGCTGGATTGTGGCCCCCGAGACTTCTCCAAAATGGAATTTGACCCTCAAGGTGAAAGAAGTTCTGCATTCCTTCCATAGATGTTGCATGGAAGAAACAGTACAGAAAGGCCATTTTAAATGGCCTCATTGCGATGATGAAAATTAATTATTTTGAGAATTAATTCCACAAGTAAATTACATGGTGTGTGGAAAAAGTGTTTCCTTTTTGTCTGCCCTGAACCTATTATCAATCAATGTTATTGGATGAATCTAAGTTTTAATATTATGAGACAGAGAAATGTTTCTCTGTCGACACTCTTTTTTAAGTACGATTTATACTTTAAAAATCACACATCTACAGTGTCTCCCTATATTCTTTTTTTCTAAATTAACAAACCACGACCTCTCTAACCTAAACCTTGTTTAATCTCTTGATGTATGCATTGGCTTTATGGATATTTTCTTGATATTTTATTTCACTTTTAATCCAATTGGAGCCAGTGTGGCGTAGTGGCGAGAGTGTTGGGCTGGGAGTTGGGAGATCCTGGTTCTAGTCCCCACTCGGCCATGGAAGCTCACTGGGTGACTTTGGGCCAGCCACAGACTCTCAGCCCAACCTACCTCACAGGGTTGTTGTTGTGAGGGTAAAATGGAGAGGAAGATGAGGATTATGTACCCTGCCTTGGGTTCCTTGGAGGAAAAAAGGCAGGATATAAATGTAATAAATAAAGAAAAAAAATTACTAACGAAAACATATTGGAAAAAAATACAAATGTTAAGCGTGTTCATATATATTAAGCTCTTCTCCAAATAGTACTACAAGAAAATAGAATGTCCATATAACAGTAATGGATTAAAGCAACAAATTGTCTTTGCCATTCATGTGTGAAATGTGCCAGATTCATCTGTTGTGATGGTAACCACAACTTTGTTCACCTCTACATTAAAAGCAACAAAACAAAGGGGGCTAGTAGGAAGTATGCTGCATGGTTTGGAGTTACAGGAAACCATACTGTGGGTTTAGATAATTAGGATTTGCAAATCAAAGGGGATTTGGATAGCTTTACTTAGGAAGCCATTAATGCTCTGAACAAAGAAATCCCAAGTGAAAGTGTTTGCTTTTCATACTCATTGCTTGATTTATTTCCCATCTCCTGCCCCCCCCCCAGGCAGAAATGGTCCGTACAGCTTTCCAAGCACAAAGAGCATTTCTACTGTTGACCTCGCAA
The DNA here is from genome assembly GCF_057233095.1 of Heloderma suspectum. Lineage (NCBI taxonomy): Eukaryota > Metazoa > Chordata > Lepidosauria > Squamata > Helodermatidae > Heloderma > Heloderma suspectum. Next base: position 107,576,141 of record NC_139461.1, read on the forward strand.
TATCAAGAACCTCAGGAGGTAAGATATGTGTGTGAGAGGCAGCATTTTTGATTTTAGATAGTAGTGAATACATGCTTTATTGACCTTTCTGAACTCTGCAGATCCCCTGAAGTTATAATCCAGACCATGCATTTATGAGTGTTATGCATCTCCCACATATTAAAGGATAAATTAATTTATTGTACAGACAAGATTTGCTAGTTATGTGTATAAAACAAGCCTGTTACCAAAACCCAGGCAACAAAAATGTGCTTGCTTGTCATACTCTAGAGCAGGGTTAGAGAACCACAGGCCTTCCAGACATTCTGGACTATAATTCCCACAGTCCTTGACCACTAGTTATGCTAGTTGGGGCTGATGGGAGTTGTAGTCCAAAATATCTGGAGGGCACCAGCTTGCCTACCCCTGCTCTAGAGCAAATGTTGTACTGGGCCTTATACTACTATCACAGTGCAATTTGTCAATTGCATTGCTCATTGGTTTTTCAGTGGTGTTACCCATTCCCTGATATGTGGCATATAGGGACTCTTCCAGTGCAAATATACTTCCTACCTTGCACTAGCATGGCAAACCTCACAAGGTTTCTGCAAGAAATGCAGTGTAGGTTCTCCTAAAAAACGTAAACTAAAGCCAGATTTTGATTAGGTAAGACAAGGCTATTTAAGATGGCATAAGCTCTTGAATAACTACTTTCCAGTAGCCTTCAGCTGTCTCACAATTACACTACATATGTAAAAACAACAAAGAGTCTTGTGGCACATTAAAGACTAACAAATTTGTTAGAGCATAAGCTTTCATGGGCTACAGTTCTCTTCTTCAGATGCATGAAGTGTTATCATCAATTGGCAAGTATATATACACATGCTTTGTGAAGGATTGTAAATAGTGAGGTCAGAGGGAACTGAAATGCAGAAAGTACAGATGGTGATAATTGTCTTAACAGTGGCCATTGACAAAACAGTTGTTGGGTGATAATACAGACATCTTTGCTTTAGTGAGTTAACACATAGTGACCTAGTTTGCAAGGAGAAGCCACCCTAGGTGAATTTCCCTGTGGGTCTTTTTGTTGTGGCAGTTGCCGCCATTTTGAATATTCGAGCCATGTTGGGGGGTGCCATAGCTTGTGGTTATGTGGAAACCTGGTGAGGGTGGGTGGTTGTGGTGGTTGACATGCCACCCGGAACCATGGGCTGCTTCAGGGTTGCGGGTGGCTTGTTAACCACCCAAACAACCCACTCTCGCAGGATTTGCATGTAACAACAACCTATGGTGTCCCCCTATATTCAAATGGTGATGGCCACCACAACAAAAAGCCCCATGGGGAAATTTACTCATAGTGCCTTCTCATTATGTGTAAACCAGGCCAAAGTGCCTTTGTCCCTGTTCAAGGAGGTGGAACTGCATCTCTTGATGAATGGTAGTTCAGCAGTTTTGTGTCAAAATCTGTCTTTAAGGTTCCTTTGTTAAAGTGTGGCCATCTGAAGGTCAGTGACAGAGTGTCCTAGGAGGCTGAAGTGTTTCCCTACTGGTTTTTGAATGTTGTCATTTTTAATACTAGATTTGTGTCCATTTATTATTTTGCATAGATACTGGGCTGTTTGTCCTACGTAGAATGCACTAGGGCATATAGTTATGTGCCATTCTTGTTGCAGCCTCTCCAGCACTTTGGTGATAAGAGTCTGTTAATCCTATGTAGTAGCTTTAATGAATGCAAATACCATTGATGAATCAACTTTAACCCATTCTCAAGCATCGAAAAACAACCAGAAAGATCCTTTCTAGAACTTACTTGGCTATATAAGAACCCTGCTTGACTAATGCCTGGTGGTTGTTATTTTATTGTACTTTAAAAAATGAAATTGCTTTCCATTTTTTGTATGGAATTATGTTAAACTCAAATATACCATAGTGTGAACTGAAAACAGCTGAAGATTTTTTGTGTGAAATTCATTCGGCATGACAGCTGTTTGTGTAACGTTTTCCATTGCAAATAGCATAAACCCAAGCAGTGTGATAGCTTTCCTTTCTCCATGTCGAAAGCATGAAATGTGTCTCGTTGATTTCAAAATACTGCACAGGCTTGCAGATGGCTTTCTACAGCATAAAGAAAACCTGATATACACAGAACAGTCCAGAAGAGAGAAGAAAAGGGGCTTCCCCATGACTTTGTCAGTATGATGTCATCTGTGTCTGCCTGTACTTATAACCTAAAGCTACAAAGTCAATGTGGAATCCAAACAGGAAAGCCAACCATTAATTTACCAGAATTCACAGAGCAGAGAAAAGCAAATGAAGATGACAGCATATAAATGCTACAGAAAAGCGAGTAATTGTGCCATTCAGCTGTCTAGACAGTTTGCTTTAGTAATGTAAAGCTGTGAATGAGCTAGCTAGTTGTGATCATGGCATAGCAGCTTTGCAGATATTCAGAAACAGCACTGCGGAGACAGATGGGATTTACAGAGTTCCTGTCATGTCGGACACAGGGCTGCCTATTTTAAAGGGGGAAAACCCTCTGGGGGAAATGGTCTATCCTCAGCTTTTAGACGCAAGTGAACTCAGAAGTAAAATGGTAAGGTAACTTAACTATTAGTAGAGTCATCTCAAAAAGAGAACACAAAAGTAGCAGTACTATAAAGAACCTGGGATTTGCTCCTTCTCCTTTCATTCAAATGTTTTATCTCTGATTTCTGTGATTTCTTCAGTTCAAGTGTAATATCCATAACTAGCAAGTAACAAACACGTGCCATTGCAATACAATTTTGTTGAGATTTACTTTTGCCAGTGTTGCTTACATTTTATTCCATCCCGAAGCCCTTTGTTTTCTGTATATGCAAAAATAGCAAGAGCAGAGAAGATAATTCCAGCTGGCATGCCAATCCTACATCAACTACAATAAATTACTTAGCAGAGTGAATGTTCTGTTACTTTTTATGGTCATGTTCTATATTTGTATGTGAAGTGGAAGCTATCACATGACAAAACCATCATCTGATATTACAGATTATGTATACCAGCTACTGGCTGCTGCCTGCAGAATCACTCGTTGGAAAGCAGTGATTTGAACTCATCCACTTATTTGGAATTTATTTCTGATGCTTCATGTCAGATATTTTAAAAAATTAAAACTACTGTAAATTGCTTGTACTTTGGAGTCAGAAAATAAGACTGGGAAGTTATTTTTAAAATATTTGGGAACTTTTTAACAAATTGAAAACAAAGTAATGTGAGATATTAAAGAATTTCTATTAGAATCCAAACTCTCATCAGGTAACATATTTTGTAGCATAACGGTTGAAACGGAATTTTGTCACTGCTTTCAAATTTCTGAAAATCTTTGGCTTAGTTTGCATATGCTTATGTTTTACTTCTGACTCTTGAAATGTGCTTTTGTGATAAAAGATGTTATTTGACAGAAATGTAGTAGTAATATGCTGAGAATAATTATTTAATACTACACCCTCTTTGTCATGCCTCTCTTTTTTGGGGGGTGGGTGGGAGATTCATTCTCTCATTCATATATATATATATATATATATATATATATATATATATGGATGTGTGTGTGTGTGTGTGTGTGTGTGTAATCACTGGGGCAGGTTCAGTGGCAGATATGTCATATCCATCATAGCACACACAATAAAAATGCCACTTGAGAAATGTCACAGTGCTTAAGGGCACAATCCTATGGATCCTTAGAAAGAAAAAAGTCCTACAACTCCCAGCATTCCCCAGCCTGCCATACTGGGAATGGTAGGACTTTTTTCTGTCTAAGGATCCATAGGATTGCACCCTAAGTGACTTCCCCTTTACTGTTTCTATGGCACTAGTCCAAGATATGGCTATTTCCTGTAATGCTATGTAAGATCACAACTACACAATGCATTAAATATGTAATGTGCAGGTGAACCATTCCTTTTTTACTCACAAATAAGCACGTGGCTCTAATATAGATTGGGACCAATGCATGTGGGTAGGGGAGGTTTAAACCTCCCCCAGCTGCTTGTTTTCTGAAATTTATTCCACCCCCATAGGCTCCCCACCCCTTTTGCACCTGCACATGGAAAACAAGCGCTGGAGGAAGGTTTAAACTCAGTGCTCCTGATCTGTATTGAGGCCCTTGTGAGAAAAAAACTGAGGGACAGCTGCATGCTCCTTATTTAATGAATCGTGTAGTTGGACCCTAAGTCAGTTTGAGTTGTGACCTAGAGAGGGATGCTTGAGGAATTCAGTCTTTATGCATTCTGATGTGAACTGACCTGATCTTGACTTTGTGGACTAATGTGCAGATTGGAATGTAATTATCATTCACTTCAAAAAACGTACCAAAATGCATTTTAAATGAATATTTTAGGATAAAGTACATTTATAAACATTGAAAACCTTTGTTTAAATGAACATTTTTCTGCATTGTTTTAAAAAATCCACAGATGAATGAGGAAATGGGCCAGAATAGACTTATGAACATATGTAAAATGACACAGAGTGGGAATAGACTGATCAGTTTATTCTAGACAGGATCACAAGCAACATCTGGTCTAATCAAGTACTCATTCTTTCATATACTTAAAAAAATTAAAATGCTTTAAAAACTTGCTTCTAAAATTTTCCAACCATTGGTGTGTGTATGTGTGTCACTTGACTTGAGCACTTAGTGCTATTTGAGAGACAGTGTGGTATAGTGGTTAGAGTGTTGCACTGGGACTTGAGAGATCCAGCTCCTAGTTCCCACTCAGCTATGAAGCTCACTGGGTGACTTTGGGCCAATCACTAACTCTCAGCCTAATCTACTTGGCAGGGTTGTTGTCAGGATAAAATGGAGAGGAGTAGGATCTGGTATGTTGCTTTCGGCTCCTTTGAGGAAAGGCGAGATAGAAGTGTATAAAATAAATAAAAATAATAAATAATAAGTAAATTGTAGCTATGAATGGGGATCAGGGTTAAAGCCACACCATGCAAATGTTAGCTTCTACAAGTAGCATCGGAGGGGGAAGTTGGCTCCTTGCCAAGAGGCACAACTAAAGATAATAAGACTGGGAACCAATGTAACTGAAAATATAAATGGTGTTAAAAATATTTTTCCCCTCATCAAAAATTTGTTATTCATACCAGTCAGTAACCCAGCTGGTCTGGCATTAAAGTTCTCCTGACAAGCATACCTGTCAATATGCAGTTTCTATACATTATTCATAAATCACACTTCTCATAAAAGAACAAATCCAAATGACAACCAAGTATGTTTGCAAATCCATACAGCTGGAATCAGAACAAATCCTAGAGTTTGAAGGTACATGCAGACATCCAGTTGACAATATAGAACTCTTAGTAGAAACCTTTAGGTTCTACCTGTATAATTTAGGATGAAATCTTCCTACGCAATAAGTACTTCTTACTCAGCAAGATTGTTTGCTGTTCTATGTCTGTTAGCATTTCCTATTTAGCAGGGGAATTTATTCTGTGGCCTTGGCTTGGAGACAGTTTTATTATGCAAAAGTCCTCACAATAAGCTGAATTTCTCACTGCTTTTTTCTTTCTTTCATTGCCTAGTTAAACATGGCCATTATCCTAATCAGGTCAAGTTTCCATGAGCACCTAATGTCAATCCTCAGTATTTGCTCTGGTTCTGGGTGGTGGTATAAACAGTACAGCGTTTAGGGGAGGACTTTGGGTAGGATCAGCCCTATCATTAGACAGAGTGCAGTAGCCACCTCGTGGCAGCTGATTTTGGCAGCAAATAGTTGGTTATTTATTAATACATTATTTAAAGTATTATTATTGTATTTTTACTCCCAGGGGGAGGTGCTGGTGGGATTTATTGCCTCAGATGCCAAAATAAATTGGTTACTAGGCACCTCAAATTGGTGTTGGGGGTGGTGGTGCCATTTGCCATTCTATCTCAAAATGCAGCAAAATGTTTTGGGCCAGCTCTGACTTTGGGGCACAGGTCTAGGGCCCTTCTCACCAAAATGAGCAGAAGCATTTCCAAATGCAGCAGAGCTGGCTTACCACATTTTTAAGGAAGTGAAGTAATACACATTACCCTCTAAAGAGGGGGCTCCTGTAAGACCATTTTGTCCAGAGTCAGAGGGAGCAATCCTATGTCCCTTAGATAGCGTCTGGGGGACATAGGATATTTCAGTTTCCAGGGCTCCGAATATGGAGCCAGGAAACTGCGTTTCCCCGCCTCGTTCCCCCTAATAGCTGGCACAGAGAGAACTGTGCCAGCTACCTCTCCGCACTTGGAAAACAGAGTGCAGAGATGGGGAAAAGGCATTGCTGGGGAGGGGAGGAGACCAGGCTGGCAGCCATATGACATAACCTATGGCTGCCCGAGCCTCCTTCCCTCCCCCTCGCAGAAGCCTCTGCTAGATGGGCTGGTACAAGCATGCAGTGATGACACTCATCACAGCTTTTGGGCAGCTTCTTTGAGAGTGGATTTACTCTAGAGGAAGCATAACAGCCTATACATCATACTGAACAAAGACCGAGGGGCCTCTCATCCAGCAAAGCTACTAGGGAGAGTGTATACAAGACCTTATTGATTTATTATTACATTTATATCCCACCTTTTTTCCTCTTGCAAGAAACCTGACACGGCATACATGATCCTCTTCCTCTCCATTTTATCCTCATAACAACCCTGTGAGGTAGGTTAGGTTGAAAGTCAGTGACTGGCCCAAAGGCATCCAGTCAGTTTCATGGCCGAGTGGGGACTAGAACTCACTCTCCCAAGTTCCAGTCCAACCCTCTAACCACTACACCACACTGGCTCTTGGGGTGTGTGTGTGTGTGTGTGTGTATGTGTGTGAGTGAGAGAGAGAGAGAGAGAGAGAGAAGAATGCTAAGTGTGTGAGACAGTGATCACTGCTGTGCATGTGAAAAGTTTAAACTCTTCAGTGAAAGTTTGTGGGTCTCTTTGTGTTTATAGAAACAGTAGGTATATGCCACAGACAATTTGGTTTTTATTTAATATTTCACACTCAGGCTGAGAGGGATTGATGTTATAGGAATAGGTCTCTGAGAAATACAGTCAAAATCTTTTGAGAAAGGTAATCAAACTCCCACTTTGAGCTAGTGTTGTTGAAGATCTCAGTCTAGCGAACAATACAGCTGTCCGTATTTCCCGAGATTGGGTGGGGAGAAAATATCAGTTAAAAACAAAATAACTAGTTTATATATGCTCACCTATTCTCAGACTGCGTACCTACTAGAAAGCAAGGTTTACTGATGGGTCATGCTGCTGACTAAAACTGGGCTGAAAATGCGTGAATCCTATGACCTCTAGAGCAGTGGTCTCCAAACTTGTTTGATTGTGCACCCCTATCAGTAAAAAATTCTTGAGTACGCAGCCCCAATATATGTATGTTTATTTATTTATAAATTATATACATGTACTACTATACTAATATATTATGTACATTATAAAACATACACAAAAAATAGAAATTAAAAAGGATGAGATAAAGATGAAATAAACAATATTTTTGAAATATGTATTTATTTTATTAATGGTACAACCCCCCTTTTTGCTCTCACTAAAAAAATATTATTGTCCATTTTGTGAGGGTTAGTTTAGTTAATACTAGATAATATAATCCGTAAATCCACTTAACTGGGCACACATCATACGCTGAAAGCAAACGATCGAGTGAGGGCACCACTGTCAACTTGCAAGGAGAGGAAAGGCACACTTGGCCAGGCCCCTCCTGCCTGCGCCAGTTGCTGGCTGCATGCCCTGGTCAGAGTTGGACAGATATGACAGCCCCTGCTCCTTGGCCGACTGGCGGCTTGGCCTGGGCTGTTAACCTTTCCCACTCTCCTTTGGCAGGATGGGAGCTGAGAGGAAAGCACACGCTTCCTTCTCGGCTTCATTCTGCCAAAGGAGAGCAGGAAGGGTTAATCTCCTTCGGCAGGGTGGCAGCTGCTCCGGTGCCACGGCTTCCTCTGCCGTGCCTGGCAGAGACTGGTGCAGTTGCTCTCGGTGGCCGCAGCAGAGGCAGGATCGGACTGGCTCCAAGAGAGAAATGCTATGGAGCTTCCCTCTGGGCTCCTGTCCCATTCTGCTTCCTCCATCGCAGCTGCATCATTGCGGGAAGCTGCTCAATTATCAGGAGGCTCACCCCCCCCCATGGATCGTCTTGTGCACCCCCTGGGGTGCACACATCCCACTTTAAGACCAGTGCTCTAGAGGGCAATTTTATGCCTCCAGACAGTGTCTGTGGGGCCAAAGGATGCCGGTGTTCTCCCCGACCATAGAAAGAGCTCTGACCATGGGAGGGGGGAATCCAAGCGGGGATTTACCCCATGCCTCCCAGCTGCCATGGAAAGTTCAGTGACAACTCCCGTCCTTAGGTTGACATGACCCTGGAAGAGGATGTGGAGGGAGAAAAGGGTGTGTGCTGGTGGCTGGGGTGGGAAGGGGAGAGGAGAGGATGTGGATCCGCTAGATCCACAAGCTTCTTGGCCTCCGTTCCCAGCCAGATAAGTGAGCTAGACAGGCCCAGAAGCCCATCTAGTTCAAAATACAACAGAGGAGAACAGAGAGGTTGGGAAAGCCTTCATTGTCATAGAATAGTAGGGTTGGAAGGGGCCTACAAGGCCATCGAGTCCAACCCCTGGCCATTGAGTCCAACCCCCAATTGCTCCTCTCACCTTAACTGGCTCTTGGCAGCAGGCAGATGAAGGGCTCTGGGATCTAACGAGCTTCTGTCCTGTAGGATCGTTCTCTTGGAAGTTATCCATGCAAACCCAAGGACCAGGGTTAGTCTCTTATATTTGAAACTGAATTACTGAATTCATTTCATAAAGGCTAGTTCTGACTGAGGAAAGGAAAGGAAAAATTCCTCCTGTGCAAGCACCGAGTCATTACTGACTCCTAGAGGGATGCCGCTTGCGCTGGCGTTTTCATGGCAGACTATAGCGGGGTGGTTTGCCATTGCCTTCCCCAGTCATGACTACCTCTCCCCCAGCAAGCTGGTTACTCATTTTACTGACCTCGGAAGGATGGAAGGCTCAGACACCATGATAAAAGCATGGTCACCTACAAAGGAAAGGGAAGTAGGTGCTAAGTATTTATTTAAAATATTTATTATTGCCTTTCTGCCCATAGAGTAAATCACAAACAGATAGCAGATAACTGATAAGTATGAATCAGCACATCTATGTGGTTACTCATAATATCTACAGATATCTCTGATGAGCCTAATTTCTCCTCTCTGCAGGTCAAGTATATTTTTGTTCTGCCAGTGGTAATAGCTATTTATTTTTTAATAATGCAGCACGAAGTGGCCAATCTTCTAAAACCAATATCAGACAAGATCCAAGAAATTCAGATGTTCAGAGAGAGAAACCGAGGAAGCAACATGTTTAATCATCTGTCTGCTGTCAGTGAAAGTGTTCCAGCTCTTGGATGGATAGCAGTCGTGAGTTCTGAACTTTAGATGTAGACTTAAAAAAATGTTTCTGATATGCTGTGCAAAGCTAAAAATAAAATCTGAGTTGTTTAGACTATGGCTTCCCCATCCCCACGTTTCAAAATCTATGGTTTGGATCTATAGTTAAAATGTGTGTAATGGGGCTGGCAGCAGCTAACTTCCCTGCCCCCTCCTCCTCACAGCACTCTCCCTAAAATGCTCCATTGAGGGCTGAGGACCCTGATGAATGGCGTGGACTGTGGCACAGGAAGGGCTGCTTGCAGACGGCATTTTCACCTAATGTTCCTTTCCACCTCTGAAATCTAACAAGATTGTAGGATTGTTCTCTTGGAAGTTATCCATGTGACAGAGTTCCCCTTATGACCTGGATCCCCTGAGCAACTCCTTAAGGATCTCTTGCCTTCTCAAGACTCCTATCTTCCTTCTTTTACCTCCCCCTTTCCAAAAACGAGGGGTTTAGGCTGTAGGTGTGAGGTGATTGACACTCTAGACACAGGGTTTAACTACAACAGTTTACTGGTGAATTATAGTGAGCAAATTACAACTGAAGGTATTTACACAATGGAGTTGAGTGTTACAAAAGGCATTAAGAGAAAATAAGTTGCAAAATGCAAATACCTTTACCCTAGCTGTACTTCTTCAGGCAGCTTCTTCCTGCTCCCTCTTCAGGCTCTGGTTTCCCCAGCTGCTCTTACTGGCTCTCTTGCTTTCTTTATATATCCTCCTTCCTCAGAACTGAAAGTACTGTTTCAAACCTGAAGAAATGAAACTTCACTGGGGAAATGAAACTGAAACCTAACTAGGGAAATTAAACTACTTCTCTCAGGGATACCTCCTCCTGATCAAAACCCCCCAGGCCTCTAAGCCTGACCCTTTTTTCCTTTGCCTCTGTAGGCCTCAAACCTTAACATCATGCAAACCCAAGGACCAGGTTTAGTTTCTTATATATGAAATGGAATTCCTGAATTCAGTAATTCCCTCCCATTCAGCAGGGTCCCTTGACCCTTGATGGTGCATTTTGAGGGGGGCTACAATAGGGAGGAGGGGGAGCAAAATCAGCTTCCACCAGCCGCATTAACTCTTGGATCCAACCTTTATGTCTGCAATCTAAAATGTGGAGGAGGTTTTGCCTTGTGATCTGATATATTTTTTCTCTTTCTTTTGAAATTAATTCCTGCGGTATTTGTGTGATGGTCCTGTATCCTTCCTTAGTCTCCTAAGCCAGGGCCTTATGTCAAGGAGATGAATGATGCTGCTACCTTTTATACTAACAGGGTGTTAAAAGACTACAAACATAGGTGAGTTATCCCCCACAATTAATTGCTACTTTTCTCAGATGATATATCAGAACCAGTTTTATCAAGTTATAAAGCAGGGGTGGGGAGCCTTTTTCAGCCTGAGGGCCGCATTCGCTCATGGGAACCTACCAGGGGCTTCATGCCAGTGGTGGGTGAGGCCAAAGCCACATGCACACACATTCATTCACACATCGCCCCCATTCACACACTTCGCGCACACACAGAGATGAGCCCCCACACAGCAATTAGCCTTGAAAAAGGCCTCCCACTGGAGCAAATAGGAGGTTTTTAAATGCTTTATTGCCATGTGATTTTCGGGAGGGGGGGATAGCAGCACAGGGAGATGGGTGATCCATTGGCTCCAATTTTATTTATGTATTGTTTATTTATTTATTAATGATTACATTTATCTCCCACCTTTTTTCCTTTTGCAAGGAATTACATGGAGGAGGAGGACCATTAAATGGTCCTCCTCTCCATTTTATCGTCACAACAACCCTGTTAGATAGGTTAGGCTGAGAGTCAGTGACTGGCCCAAAGGCACCCAGTGAGCTTCATGGCCAAGTAGGGACTAGAACCCAGGTCTCCTAAGTCTCAGTCCAATGCTCTAACCACTGCACCACACTCTTTTTTCAAGCGTAACTGCTGTAGGGGCAATGCTGAGGGGACAGGGCTGTGGACCAGCTGGGGAGGCCCTGGGGCTGTATCAGGGTCATGGGCTGCTGGGCCCCACCCCCGTTCCAAAGAATATCTTATTTTAAAACTTCTATAAATATATATATATATATATATATATATATATATCTCCACTGCTGTACAATACACCAGTATTTTTCTAAATTTGCCAGCCTGACATAGCAGGATTGGTTTATAAGAGCCTCTAAAGGCCTTTTCAGATCATTTTAAATGTTAAAATTATAGCCCTGCTGAACTTGGTTACTTTTATTTTTATAGATCTACATGAGGAGTCCTGTGGTCAAGTGTTACAATGGGACAAATGCTCTATCTGATAAAGTACACATTAAAGAAAGAAATGTTAAAATGTAAAAAATTGTGTAAGCATAATGGGGGCAGTAACAAGTACCTAAATACAAAGGACATGATCCAGGTGCAGTTAAGAAGACCCGTTGATTTCAGTGGGTGAGATTTAAGCATATGGTTAATTCTGCCATTGAAATCAGTGGGACAAAGTGCTTAACATTATGGGAACAATCCAGTTAGTTAAGCACCATCTAGCTAGTTGGGTCGCTCAGCACTAATGTCAGTCAATAGAATATTTATTGTAAGCAATAAGCATTTGCAGTATTAAAAAGGGGAAGGCAACCTGGTGCCCTCCAGATATTTTGGACTGTATCTCCCATTAGCCCCAGCCAGCATGGCCTATGGTCAAGGATTATGGTAGTTGTAGTCCAAAACGCCTGGAAAGCATCACATTGCCTACTCCTGACATAAAACATACAAAATACATTCAATAATGACAGATTAGCCACAAAAGAAAATGAAGGAAAGGTGGGTGTGGGGGGGAAGGAACTGATATTCTGATGATCACCAGTACAGTTTGCTGCATTCTTGTTTGCAAATTTCTGCCTGTGTTTAACCACTAAAACAGCAAACTAGGTCACTTTTAAATGTATGAATTCATCCAAAGAGTTTCACATATATGGTAACTTGTACAGCAAATACCAGGGCACTATTCTGGCCCCCAGAGACCAAGCAATTCCTCTCTAGGAGATCTATAAGGGAGCAGAATAATGAGCAAGCTCTTCACTGTCTCCTGAACCACATAAGCAAAGCCTTGCTTAATAAGGCGTATTGCTGTATTACCCTAGCTTAACTGAAGGTTTCATAGTTTGCAGTCAAAGAGTGATGAAGCCTTTTTTCAATTGGGTGGGCAATTCTGTAGCCCCACTATACTACTGGACTACTTAACTGTGGCAACATTGACATAACCTAGTCAGGATTCTATACCAACACAGCACAGAAGTTTATGGGGGCAGGGAGAACCAGCATGAGAGACAGCTATGGAAGGAACCAATAGATGTACAGTGATGGGGAAGCTCCAGGGAGACCCCATGCTCCAGTTTAACTCAGCACTGATGATATTATAATCTGTGTCTAATAGAGGCCTATGAAACTCATGCAATCACATTCCAACCAGCCCTCACAACTGAGATGCTATACTGTTGCGCAGCACTGGGGAGGGAGAGAATCTGATTTTCACAGAACCAAAATGTTGTCGTTTGACTGCTGGGAAAAAGTGATCTAGAAGAAAGCATGGATCCTTGTCAGTGAATAATTCACTGTCACGCATACATGTAGCCTGAGTATTTGATCCTGGACATATTTTCTAATGAAGGCTGCAGTCTTCAAGCCACTGGTATCCTTACTAAATTGGCTCTGGTAAATGACTCATTGAATTGTCTTATGAATCTATTTAAACAGGATTCATTCAGGCTGTTCCCAAGTAAAGACAATGGAAACATTTTGGTTGATCTTCATGGCCAGAATGGAACCTAAAATGTTAAATGCATGTACAAATATTTTCATTATGTTACAGTGACTTGCGTCATGTTGATTGGGTGAAGTCATTCTTGAATATTTGGGCAGAGCTTCAAGTATACATCAAAGAATACCATACTACTGGCCTCACCTGGAGTAAAACTGTAAGTGCTTTGTTTCTTGACTTTCTTTTCATTGTGAGAAAAGTCAAATAATACTAACTCTCTTTTACTCTGGAGTATTTTGCCAGGGTATGATCCAGTGTATTCCTTGATCCTTGGGAATGGCTAATTGCAAGTACTATTCTGGAGAAATTTACCATGAGGTAAAAGTTCTAGTAGATCTGCAATTGCTTATCCTCTCTCTTAAATGAATAATGAAATAATTGATAATGCTGGCAGCTGAATTTTACACACTTTCTATCAGCACTAAGATAAATCTTGCAGAGTGCATGCAAGATCAGGGCTGGGTTGAGACAGTTTGGTGCCTGAGGCAAAGCACAAGATGTCTCCTCCCCCCCCCTTCCACATAGAGATGCTGACTGGATTGGCAGTTTAATCCTACTTCAACACTGGCGACGGAACAGCATCCTCCACTGCCCCTGAAGACATCAAGCCAGTTTAGGGGCACAGGGCAGGCTGTGTGGCACACACAGTTCTGTCCCCTAACACCTTGCCACTGCTCTGCATCCACCCACCCCAGCATCTGCCACCTGAGGTGTCTGTCTATTCTGTCTAATGGTAGGGCCAGCCCTTCATTCAACTCTTCCAAAGGCTCTCTAGAAGTTCCTATAGATTGAAAGCATGCAGAACACTTGATAATATGCTGGGTTGAGGTTTGCTCCATTACAAAAAAAGACACTTGCAAGATAGTTAGAAGGCTGGCTAGGTGAATAGATGAGTTGAGAAGAAAGGCAGACATGTATTTGCTTCATTGTGCACCTGGCGTATAACTCAATCCACACTACTCACTGTTTGATTGATTGATTGATTGATTTCACTTTTAGACCAGCTAATAACTGGAGCTCTCTGGGTGGAGTACAGGGAAATTGAAAACATAAAACACAATGATAAGCAAACCAGATAATAAAACCAAGTTAAAACTAGCAGCAAAGGGTAAAAATAATGCAGCATATAAAACCAACGTTAAACCAGCAGCAATATTAATCTAAACATGAAGATCTAAATGCATTAAGAACAGTTCTAAAAATGTAGAGTATAAGAAAAAGTTATTAACCTGATGCTGAAAAGAGTATAATGTAGGTGTCAGACAAGCCTCTCTGGAGAGGGCATTCTGCAGACAGGGCACCACCACTGAAAAGACTCTCCCTTTTATAGCCACCTGCCTCACTTCATTTGGTGGGGGAACCTGGAAGAGAACCTGGGTCTTCAGAGGGAGTGTAACTCCATCCTTTGTTCATAATTTTGTTGTTCATAATTTTGCAAGAAGCAACGGTCTATAGCTTCTAAGGGCTGCCAAATATTTTGGTTCAGTAGAATTTATATATCACTGTATCCCGTTGTCTTGTGTCATGACTTCTGATAATATGCGTCCTTTCCAAAAGGAACATTTTAACATGATCAGATCACTACTAACGGACAATAATCTGTAATAAAACAACTGATTCAGAAAATGGGAATGAATTCCCTCTCAGTCTATAGTTTACTCATATTTATTTTCATAGAATAACACCACAATTGTGGGGAAGCCAGTGTCTCAGATCATCACTGCATTTACCTTTTGCAGCTAGGCTATAGAATTGCCATGTGTGGTAGAATTAATCACAATTGAAGCCATTTTACAATCCCAAGACCAAAAGTTGGCTCACTGATCTAAATAGTGTGGCTAAATGAAGCACTAACAGGCAACATGGTAAATCTTGAACAGGTGATAAATGGCACTAGTATTCTTCCCACCCACCCCCTTTAGGATGGCTTAAGACAACCAGATAAACACTACAGCTAATAAACAATATGGATTGGGGGTTTTTTTAATAGAGGCAATGATCATCAGCTGTTTCACTTTGTAACTAGCATATCATTGTGCAGCAGGAATGCTTGCAGGCAGGTGGTCTAAATGTTGTCATTAACAGAGACAACACTAGTATACATTTACAGAAGAAACACCTTAACAAAAGATCTATGTCTCTGTGCCATAGTCCACCTGTTTCTGTAGGCTGATACGTGATATTTTGAGCTTTACAATCCTCATTTTTATGTGTGCGTATATGTATGAACAGGACGATACAGAGCTCTGTAATCGTATTAAGCATGTAACTAGGATTATAAGAGTTTGCAATGCTAGTATCTTTTTATTAGGAGAGTGAAAATTTCTCCTTTGAGACTACCAGTAATTGGTTGTCTTGGGGAAGGGGTGGATTTTCAGTTCATTGCTGTCATTGTTCAGACCACCTGTCTCCCTCATTCACAGTTCAAGTGTCTCTTTCACATATGCATAAAATGCAGCTTACTGTCATTAGCATATGAAACTAATGCTGGCGTTTGGCATCCATTCACCAGAATTATTATTTAATACACAAGCATTATTTTTTTTCCCAGACACTGTCTTACAGTCTTTTAAAAGGTGAATATTGTGAACCGCCCAGAGAGCTTTGGCTATTGGGCAGAATAGAAATAAATAAATAAAAAATATTCATGGACAATAAGAATGGGTTGGATACAGGCTTAGAGCAGGCCCATTGAAATCAATGGGACATAACAAAGTCATGATTACAATGTTTTAATTGGTTAGATACAGATATCCTCCCATGGAAGGAAGCGTATAGAAGCTGACTTCCCTGCCCTCTTCTCCCTGGCAGCCCCCAGAGCTCCCTGACCCTCCTAGAGCTCCTCTCCAAGGATCAGAGTTCCTCTGCTGAGTTTGGGGGCTGGGGTTGAGGAGGAAGTTCATGGAAAATAGAATAGAGTCACCTTTTTCTAATGGGACAGAAAAATAGTGTGGGTTAAAATAATGCCTGTCATAGGAACAGAGGAAGCTGCCTTATACCGAGTCAGACAATTGGCCCATGGAGCCCAGTATTGTCGACAATGACTGGCAGCAGTGATCCAGGGTTTCAGGCAAGATTCTTTCCTTGCCCTACCTGGAGAAGCTGGGGATTGAACCTGGGACCTTCTGCATACAAAGCAGCTGCTCTGTCACACTGAGCTATGCCCCCTCCCTTGTCATCACAGACACACACTTTCTCCTCAAAAAACCTGCAGTTGCCCAAGGGAAGTGCATGTGGGCTTTCCTTCACCCACTAAGAAGTCTCCTTAGTAGCAGATGCAGGGCTGGCCGTCCCATGAGGTGGGGAGAATCCTTCGCTTCAGGCAGCGGAGTGGGAGGAGCGACAAATTGCATGCCCCTCCCATCCCCATCAAGAGTGCCCCTAGCCGCTGCCTTGCTCTGGCAAGATGGCATTGTACCAAGTCCTCCAGATTGCCCTGCTGGCCACTCTCTTTCTCTGTGGCATTTGCTGCAATGGGAGAGCAGGGCTGGCGGGGCCCTCTGGAGCTGTCACCTGCCCAGCAACAAACAGGAAGTGCTCCAGAAAGCCTGCTGGCCTGACACTCCCTCTGCGGCAAATGCCACAGTGGGAGAACAATCAGTGGGGCTCTCCTGTCAGGGCAATCCAAAGGGTGGGCTCTCTGAACAGCCATGCTGGCCAGAAAAAGAGCTCTTCAGAGAGCTGGGCAGGCCCAAATACCTGGCTCTGAGGGGGTCCTTCCTCAGAGCCAGGCATTGTGGAAGGGGTGTCCCAGGAGTTTGCCTGTCCCACTACTAAAGTGTACCACCACGCCATTGCTCACAATGCCCACTTGCAAGTATGTGTGAGAGTGGTTGATCACAGTCCCTGCAAGTAATACCTCTCCCCTTGCTTTTAATTTGGTCTCCAGAGGAAGGAGGTAAAAGCAGAAGCACAAAACATTTATCCTTGGAAAGCTTCCTTTTTTGTCTCCAGCAGACATGGAAAGCATAGACAAATTCATTCCAAGGGCGGGTGCTTATAACTCCTGCTTTTGTTTGCTGGGCGTCACAGTTGGATTTATTACCAGTTAAGCTGTGAGAAAATGAATCTAGTATCTTTTCTACATCAGTATTTCTCTGAAAATGATTGATCCAAAGGATACACTTAACATTAAAATGCAATGTGTTCGCTTTCAAAGTAAAGCTTTCCTTTTGTGTGATTTTTATCAACCTTAATCCCATTTCCCTTAATATTTCTTGGAATTAATTACTTGCAAACGATTTCACAGTTGGCAACCAATGGATCTTACTCACAAACAAGAACAAACACCAACAGATACTTTCCTACAAATACTTTCATAGGTTGCTTGATGAAGTATATGATATAATGGGCAGCAATGAGAGAGCAGCTGTTCCAAAGAAAGCAGCTGACATAAACCTAGAAGACAGACGTTGTCACCATTTGTGCTAGTTAAATAGCTTAAATACTTTCTATAAAGATATATTGTTAAAAGCATCTGCTCACACTTAATCTAAAGAATGGTTTGCAATAGCAAACACCTGCTAGATTAAGAGAAGATGAACTTTTGAGAACCTATAACATGTCTTTTTTGTAGAGGTCGCATGCTGAAGTCAACACACGTTCTGCTGTAGCTTCCTCATGCAGTGCTCACATAGATAGGCTTTTGTAGGACATTAAAGAACTGAGAACAAACGTCCACACCAGAGCCTCAATTTTCTCTTACTCAGAATTAATATCAGAACCCAGCTATAAATTGGTATTGATTTTAATGTTTATGAAGGCTTGTTTTACAACCTTCCCATGCATGCCATGCTGCCTCGGAGACAGAGGGCCAACACACATGATGCTCAATTGCATGTCGTTTGTTTGTTTGATTGCAGAGGCTGCAATCTAAAGTGGAAGAAGACTTAGAAACTTCTGCATAACCATTGTGTTCCTGATTTTTTTGAACATACACGCCCCAGGAAATTCTGGAATCCATATCCCATTGTACCATAAATATAATTGCGTGGAACAGTTCCCTGTTTTTCAGCTGATGCTCCCACCATAACTGCCTTCTTGTTATTACATTTCCACGAGTGGAAGTTCTCAGATTTACTACATGGAGTAATATAGTAGCAACACAGCCCTTTGTAGAAACTCTCTCTTAAATAAATGAAACAAACACAGTTGTGACACTATGTGATAGACTCCCAGTCATGTCTTTCCTTTCTCTTATAGGGCCCAATTGCCTCAGAAGCATCTGGGCTATCTACTGTAGCAAGCAACCAAGGCCCTCCTCCACCACCACCTCCTCCTCCACCACCAGGACCCCCTCCTATCTTCAATACAGAAAATGCAAACGATGATTCCACTGCAACTCGCTCAGCCTTATTTGCCCAGTTGAACCAGGGAGAAACGATTACCAAAGGTGTGAAGAAAGCAATGCATTTGCGACTCTTCAAACAGTCATTAGCTTTCTGTCTCTTCTCTTTAAAAGAAAGTCTTGCTTTCATCCATACATCTTTATGCTGAAATGTTTACCTTGGAAGTCTGACAGCGTAATCCTGTACATCCTGGATGTTTCAGATCCGCTGGGGAAGGGAGAAGGCAGCAGCCTCCTTCCGCCTCAGAGCCCCTGATGCGGTTGCTGCTTATCTCCGATCTCTCATCAGAGAGAAGGGAATGGGATCTCTTAATGAGAGGTTGGATATAAGGAGGGGATAGAAAGTGCTGCCACCATGGCAGATGCAAGGGGATCTGATGGGCTGCCAGGAATGGCTTGGCAGGCCACATGCAGCTTGCAAGGTGCACTTTTTGCACCCCTGGTGTATAGGATTGCAACCTAAGATGTCAATTTCCTGAGATCCTGAAAGCTCTCAGGATCTCAGAATGCTGTGGTGGCCTCCCCAGGATCCCTATGCCTGCTGGCTGAGGAATTTGCAACTTGGAAGGCAAAAAATAGCACTCTTTTTTCTCTCTGTATGTCCTCCCTCTCTCATTACTCTGCAAATTCCTTGCTGGTCCCCATTTCTCTTCCTCTGTTGTGTCACATGTATACTGATTAGTCCACCGGGTGCGATGCACACACATATTTCTTGTGCACACAAAGATTTTGTTCTAATTAAGTTATACTGTATGTTTCCACCATGGAAATCAAATGAAAAGAAAAGCCATTCTGGCAGGGGTAGCTGCTTGTGCATACTGGGGCTCCAACGCTAACCATACTTTGCTGAATTAAGGCAGTGGCCTTGGGTTGCTTTCTCAGTGAACCCCAACACAAATGACTCAAAAGGCAAGCAAGCGGCTGTCATGCTCTCAAGTTAAAAATTAAATGCCTCCATCTCCTATAGAAACTTGGAAAAGAATTGGGGACAAAGTCACAGTCAATAGCTAAACAGGGAAGATTCCAAAGAGACTGAGGGCTTCATGCATACACAACATAGTATGACCTGTGCATAGAAGGGAAGTATACAGAGTTAGAAAAAGCAAAAGGACAGCTTTTAAGGTTTTCTCGGAGATAGTACAGTATTTAAGAACTTCATTCATATTTAAAGACTGATACCAGCCTTGCACTATGAATCCCCAGTCAGCTGGTTTGGGGATCTCATTTAAGGTTGCTGCTTGCATTTTGAGAAACATTAAGCTTTACATTGAGTCTACAGTCTTAATCAAATATAAAGCTTTGAAATGAACCAAACCTAATGATTTTCTGCAGATAGAGAATAAAACTGTCTGCTGATTTCTCTGTCTCAATACAATAGTGAGAGTTTGGGCATCATATCACCACGCTGACCCAGGTAATATCTGTAGGAGCACAATGCTGATATTTTTCTGCTGCTACTTGTGGTTTCCTTAGGGCTTCGCCATGTCTCTGATGACCAGAAGACCCATAAGAATCCCAGTCTTCGTGCCCAAGGGGCGCCAATTCGATCTCCTACGAAAAGCCATACTCCAAGTCCAACTACTCCCAAGACGCCTCCTCAACAGAGCCACTGCCCTGTGTTAGAACTTGAAGGAAAGAAATGGAGAGTGGTAAGTTCAGCTCACCTATAAGTAACCTGAAAAATGATACATCACTGACCTTTTTATAATAAGCAGGAATAAACAGACTACAGTAGCGGTAGTAATTTGGTGCATGCAACAGCACATTTAAGTGTATCAACATAAGGGAAAGAAGAGCCTTTCACGCTTTGGGATTCAAGCAGCATGCTGCTACTCTTCCCGCTGAGTAAATATCATTTGACATTGGTGTAACAACGTTACATGGTGTAAGTATGTTACCACAGTTGTTTAGGACTCATATTTCTAAACATGTCTGCAAGTAGCTCAGGGAATAAGCCCTTCTGAAACATGAATGAATGCCTGGGGAAATTTAGCGCGTTGTATTCCGATAGCTATCGGCACTTCCTTGTTTGGAGTTGTGAAAACGTTTGTCCCTAGAGGGCTCCAGTACAGGAGAGGAAAGGGGGACAGAGGGGGAAAGCAGGAAGGAAGGAGGAAGTGAAGGGAAAGAAAAGTATAGAAAATGAGAGTTTAGAAATAAAGTGAAGTTCTGTTTACATCCAGACCTTGTTTCTGAGTCCTCCATGCTGATAATAAAATACAAAACGATTTGGCAACAAGGATGGGATTATTTGTTTTCATGACAACTTGATCCCTGATGGTCTCCTCTGAAAAGGTTGCAAAAGCACAAGTAGCACTTAGCTCACATAGAGAAGCTACATACTGGTCAATGGGCTCCTGAGGTAACAGAACAAGAAAAGAATTTAAAGTCTTCTAATAAAACAATGGATTAAAATGGTCATCCAGGGCTCTTATGGCATCATCATATGGAGTAGTGTTTGGTGGCAAATCAGGGACTGGAGGTAGATATTGGAAGCTCCTTTGGCCTTCAAGGCCTAGACAGTGTAAAACGAGAACTTTCTTCTTCTCTAATATAAGGGCAGTATTACCTATATCTAGGATATAATGATTGAAATGTGACTTCTGTTGCTTCCATGGAAGTGGTGGAGAAGAAAATACAAAACTCAACTTTTGTGCTAACAGGAAACTCTTCCCAATGTGACCCTGGCAGTATTGTAAAAGAAGACAGCCTGATGTTGGTCTGGAGCCTGGTGCTAGCACGTTAACCAAAATACAAAAGTAGTCAAGCGTGCATAACTTGAAGGATTAATTGGAGGATTAATTCTGGGTAAAGGAATGCCCTTATAAGATACTCACAGAGCAACGCAAAAGTTAGAGCTTTTGCATAAAATGAGGCCCTTATTGAAATACTATAATAAACAGAAATTGAGTGGTTAACTATGAGGCTTCCAAAGCAAGAGAGATGGAGGGGTTGTTGGGGTGAGTTGGTGGCATGGCTGTGCAAAATAGCTTCAGCTCCCACAAGAATGGGGGTGGGGGGCAGGGCAGAAGGAGGATAGGTGCAGTAGGACTGAAAAAGGCAGGAGAATAGGGTGAGAGAGGTAAAGGTGGATTACTACCCATCCATCCATGTAGGCTTTGTCTGAATGAAGGAGGAGGGATGCAAGGGGGACACCAGCCAGGAGGTCACCAGCTTGGCAAGGGAATGGGAGGCTTAAGGAATATAAGGGAAAGGAGTGGGGAAGGAACACAGGTCAAGAATGCCGAGAGAGAGAAGGGCTGGTGTGTTCAGACAGTTAAAGACTTGAGTGTTGAAGACCTTAGAAAAGAAGCGGGATGGTCATGGGTGGCAGGGTGCTTCCCAGGTATAACAAAAGAGAAATCTTGAGCTTTTATTGTGCACTCATGATTGGTCACTCACATTTTTTTGTGGGCCCTTTACACAACGTCATCAACCTCCAGGGCCCCTCCCATCCCTTCTGGCAATTATAATAGCTTAATTATCTACGGGGAAAACATGATAAGGGACTTCAAAGCGCAATAACTTTCCAGTGAAATTCTGAAGTCGTGTTATATTCAGTACCATCTAGTGGCTGTATAATGAAACACAGAACTTGCCTAGAAAGAAAAAAAAAACACGAAAAGGACAACCTTAATCCCGCAAGGAATCTGGAAGCAGAAGCCCCGGCAAGGTCGTGGGATTGTAGCCTGATATAGAAGTGTTCCAAGTCCTAGGCTTGATTTATGGCTTTTCCCTGGAATGCTTTCAGTAGGATGATCTCCTTGGATTTTCTACAGTGGGATTAGTATTCCCTGTACAAGGACTTTTACTTCTTAAGTACTCTGAATTGCCAATCAATACATGTACTATGAGACTGATTAGATTGGAACCAGGTATTTACATTCTCCAAAGGTTCCATGCTCGCTGACTAGAATGTGGGATCCGCTCCTTTTGTTCATGCTAACGGAGGCAAGCCAACATACAATTGCAACCCACTCTTCCTTTCATGATCAGTCCCAAGCTAGATAATTTTCTCAGGCAAAATGGAGGGTTTTGAGACAAGATGCTGGGGGAAAAGATACTGGTGAAGTGTGCTTCCTTGGCAACTGTTGTGTGCTGCATGGAAGGGCACATTGCCATACTTCCACAGGAGTAAATTTACTTGAGAGGAATATAGCCCTGACATGACCTGGAATGGCATGCAAGTTCACTTGCCCATAGAGCATTGTGGATCAGATGATGCAGACATAACCTCTTGCACCAATGACACAAAATAATGATATCGACTTTGGGAAGAATGTTCAAAATAGCACATTTGCTGATCTCATAAAGAAGTTGAGTATGACAGTAACTCATTTTCAATAAAATGATATTTCCAGTATATGTTGCATTTCTTATCCCAAGACTGTACTTTCAGTATACGCACATATGTCCTTCCTTGCTGAAGGGCCTGTTTGTCTCTGTATCATCCACAGGTAGTTTCTTGAATTGTTTTCATTTAAATTTCACCAAAAATGTCTGGAAATTTAACAGGATTTGAACATATTGGTTCAAATAATTAAATGTTAAAATCCTATAAGGAAATCATGTACCCAAAACATACGCAAAATTTCTGATACTGTGCATTCATGTGAACACGTACTGACCATTCTCAAACACTTTTGTGCCACTTTCAACTTAGTGGAAAAACAAATGAAACATCTGGAGGGTGTAATTGCAGATTAGGTTTTCACCCATTTTTGTGAGATTTTCTTTCTTTCTTTCTCTCCCTCGCTCTCTCTTTGTAGACTAGGACTGGACAACTTTTTTCCCCCCATCAAGGGCCATGTTCTCTAGGGATTCAGGTTGCCAAAACCCGCTGTAGATAATAGTGATTGGGAGGAAAGTGAAAATACTACTATCTTATCAGGGCTAATAACTAATATGTGGTGCGATAAACTTTTTTTTAAATACAGGAATATCAGGAGGACAAGAATGACCTTTTAATTACAGACACTGAACTCAAGCAAGTAGCTTACATTTTCAAGTGCAACAAATCTACCTTACAGATAAAAGGAAAAATTAATTCCATTACTGTTGGTAAGTGCACCTGTTCTTAGTATATGAAGACTAAGGCCATAATCCTATGCACTCTTACCTAGAGTAAGCCCTGCTGAACATAGTGAGACTTACTTCTGAGGGAAAATGAGTAGGATTGCACTGAATATCCTGTGAAGGTGTTAACAAGTGATATGAATAGTCATTAATCCTGTTGAAATCTGTGGGGGTAAGCTAATCAGTTTCATAGATGTTTGCAAATTGTGGCAGTTGTGTTTTCTTATCTGATGAATGATATAATTGAATACATTCTATAACAGTTTTATTTCTTTGTTTCTTTTCACCCCAAGACAACTGCAGAAAGTTTGGCCTCGTATTTGACAATGTTGTGGGTATTGTTGAAGTGATCAATTCCAAGGATATTCAGATACAGGTAAATGCTCATGCATAACACTAATACAGAGGGGGGAAATCCAAAACAGGAAAATATGTCTGTCCAGTGATCTTCACTTGGGAAGGAGAGCATGCCCTGTCAGGTTGCTGTGCAGCTGATGGAAACCATTCTTCTGTCCCTAACTTGATAGGAAGTACTGCCCTGAGGTGAGCATGACTAGGATGGGGAAGAGAATACAGCCTAGCAAACTGCACATAGGGCCCCTTCATTCAAATGCCAAATGTGTGGCTGTGGGGGGCACATCCATCAGCCAAAGTCCTGCTCCCCCTCATGCATTCAGTGAATATCGAGAGCCGCAAACAGTGGCGGAGGCTAGATCTCTCTTCAAAGGACATGCTGGAGACTCGGGGAAGTGTCGAATGGAAGGTCACCCTCGCACTTAAACCCCCGGGGATCACCTTACTAATCTAGTCCCCTTTTCCTGACCGGTCAATGGGTGACAAATCTGCCTATATGCCATCTTGTTTCATCAGTGTCCTTGTATGTTTCATACTGCACTTAGTTCCCTTTGACAGATGAAACATACAAGAGCATTGACAAGGCAAGGCTATATGTATTTGACAGCAGCAAGTGTGCGCTGCAAAAGACCAACAAAATAATATATATATATTTTTTTACAAAGACATTGGCACCAATTCCTGGGGCTGAAAAAATAAAATATATTATGGCTCCATTTGCATGAATCTCAGGGGTCGGGGGAAAAAAGGGGGTTGGTGAACGATTGACAGCCCCTCCAAAGTGCTGTTTTGGCACTAGGGGAGGGGTGAGATTGTTCAGGAAGAGTGGCAGGAGGGTTTGCCACTCTTGCAGAGTGGCTTGCTGTCCAATCGCCGCAATTCATGATGGGTTGGCTGTGCCGGGTTTGGATGACACGCCAACCTATCATAGGTAAAAAAACAACAACCCTAAGACAAGCCATGGGTTGTCAGGGTGGCTTGTTGGTGAATAAGTTGCCCTGTGAGAAGCAGTCTGGGTTTGGATGACACAACAACCCACTGTGGCTTGTTTCACATGACAACCCACAATGGCTTGTCGTGTTGTGCGAACCCAGTCACTGCTTCCATTCCCTCTTCTAGAGATTGCCACTTCCCACCTCAATCCAATTACTGAGTTGGAAGACAAGTACTGAAACTTTTACACATTGCCTCTTCCCCAGCCCTAGAAACCTGCTCCCAAGAAAGAACATTGCTGGCTGGAAAAGGAGTTTGAACATAAGAATACATTGGAACATGTAGGGGATATACTATGTCCTGCTGGATCAGAGCCAACAGTCCATCCAATATAGCATCCTGTTTCCAACAGTGGCCAACCAGATGCTTCTGAGAAGCATCAGCAAGCAGGGCTTGAGGGGAACCTCAGCCTAATAAAAGCAATTGTATTCTTTTACTGCCCATACAACAGATTCCACCACTGAAATGGTGGGTCTGTGCTCATAGTTTTGTAACTAACATGCATTTGCCCTATGTTTGAAACATTATATAACTATTGAGTCTCTCCATTTCATATACACACATACACACTGGACCTCAAGCAACCTCTGCTCTTTTATAGAGAGGTGAGGGTGGGGTAGAAATAGCACTGAGTATTGCTGTTGACAAGCAGTGACTCAGCCCATCTGTCCATGGGGTGCTTTACATCTATGGAACAGTCAACAAGAATTGGCTAATATCTCTGTCTTCCTGGAAGTTAATTTTGGACTGCTTGTCTTGAAGCCTCGTGAAGAAATGCTTCACTGCCTTTACTTACTAAGCATATAAATAGGCTTTAAACTATATTGCAAACACCTGTATCTGATTAAAGTAGTGGGATTAGTTTAAATTGAGTAGCACGAGCACTCGATCCTTAAAGAAGTATTGAGGGATCTTCTTTCTTGATATGAGCCTCTACTTATTAATCATCAGTGTTTTATTAGAATATACTGCTTCCACTAAATGCAGCGGTATTTATTAGCTGCATATATGTGTTGGCAGAATATTGACTCTTATTATTTCTCCTTTGGCAAAAAGAAATAGAGAAGGAAATCCACCTTTTTCATGGAAAATAGCATTTTTAAAAATCATGATAGAATTGTAATTCCGAAGACTTCTATTTAAAGGAAACTGAAAAACATTTGAAGCTTCAAAACTAAAGTACAATATAGCAGTTCAAGGCCGAACTAGATGTGACTTCCAGTCTATGATTTTAAAAAAGTGGGTGTGGAATAAATTGGATTGGGACTGTGGTGCTGGGGGAAGGTTTTTAACCCACCCCCCACCCCATGTTTTTTCCCCAAAATGCCCCACTGAAGCTTCTCTTGGGGGTGAGGGGGAGAAATGGAGACAATATGGGTAGCTACGTTTTCCCACTGTGCAGCAAATATCATCTTCTGGGGGGTGGGGGGATAAGTTGAGGAAACTGTGCAGGAGTGAAGAGATTAAAAATCTTCCCCACCGCAGTGCTGCAGTACCCATCCATTTTGCTGTCCACAAGCTGTTTTTTTAAAAAGTATTAATATATATCTAGATCTAAGAAATTCCCTCGTGTTATCAAATATCCTCCTTAGGGTGGCCCTTTGCCCCCTTTCTCTTCTCCTTTAGGAGGAGATTAAGAGGACCTTTGGAGATGGGATAAGTCACTGTATGAGAGTGCTTTACAACCTGGGTATCTGAAGAGCTGCCTGCTCCATACAGACCTGCTCTGTTGAGATCTTTGTCAGAGACCCTGCTCTGGGTCCCCTTACCCTCTGAGGTCAGGTGGGCAGCTACCAAGACAGGGCCTTCTCTGTGGTGGTGACTTCCTTATAGAATGTTATCCCCTTATCTCTTTGCCCGGCACCTACTCTGATGGCTTTTTGGTGCGAGGTAAAAACATTTTTGTCACAGCGCTCCACTGCTCCACGAAATTCTGCTGAAGTGAATGGGGGATTGTGGTGAATTACTTCTCCAGTCATACCCATGCCTGGGAAATGATTTACTTACTTTGGAAAGCAGGTGTTTGTGACAGGCTGGCAATAAAATAAGGGGATTGACCTGTATCTTGAATCTCCATTGGAAGGTGATTGGCTTTAATGGAGCCCTGCCTAGGCTGATGGGTGGTGGTGGGGGTTATTATGTTGGTGTGAACCGCTTATTTTGTTATGAGTTGTTATAAAGTCATTTTATGATTCTAGGTACTAGGGAAAGTGCCAACCATTTCAATTAACAAGACTGAAGGCTGCCATATATACCTCAGTGAGGAATCATTAGACTGTGAAATTGTGAGTGCTAAGTCATCTGAAATGAACATCCTTATCCCACAGGACGGTGATTATGTAAGTGCGATATTATTGTTTTACTGGTGGTTTTATGTGCTTTGTTTTAATTTTTTTACTTTGCATTTTATTGTTTATTGTATTTTACTATATTTTACTATATTTTATTGCATTTGTTTATTCCTTTAAGCACCTTGAGCATCATTTGCTGGAAAGGCAGGATACTAATGTAACAAATACATTTAGAGCACAATCTTATGCCTGTTTAGACAGAAAAAAGGCA
Source organism: Heloderma suspectum (assembly GCF_057233095.1). Classification (NCBI taxonomy): domain Eukaryota; kingdom Metazoa; phylum Chordata; class Lepidosauria; order Squamata; family Helodermatidae; genus Heloderma; species Heloderma suspectum. Next base: position 107,603,711 of record NC_139461.1, read on the forward strand.
TATGTCTAAACAGGCATAGGATTGCACCCTTAACTAATAAAAAATGGGTAGTATCCAGTATTAGAGTAGACCCATTGAAATGAATAGAACACGCTTGTCATGACTAACTGAAGTCTCATTCATTTCAGTGGGTTTACTCTAAGTAGGACTAACATTGGATACTACCCAATATGTTTTTTCATTTCTAAGGCACTTTCAAAACTTAAGTGATGTACTCTAAATAAAATTAGAGACAGGTCCTGCTTACAAGCATAACAAAAAAATTAGGAATGTGAAGGGGCACGGAAGAAAGGGAAAAGGAAAAAAATTAACTAGTGAGTAAAGGCCAGGCAACAGAAATGTGTCTTCAAATGCTGTCTTCTCAGAATCCTTACAGTTATCCAGTCTTACGACAAACATAAACACCCACCAAGATCCTCAACTTCACTGCTGCAACTGGGGCACCCCATAAAGGTAAGCAAGGGGCGAAGGCCTTACTATGATACCATGCTTCAGTGTAGAAGTGTTGCACATCCTCTGTCTATCCATGTCATGAGCCCAATTCCAAGGAGCAACCTGGCCACTGACACAGAGAGCGTTGGCTGAGTCAGAAGAGCGAGGAGTGCAGACTGTGCAGACATTAAGGCCTGGGCTCCAACACCAAAACCAAGCCCCCAAACCTTGATTGTAAGACCCCTGAGCCAGAAACACCTCCCCCCCACCCCCAAGCCAGGTAAAACCCAGAGACTGCTGCCCCTGAGATGGATTTCACCAGGGGACTGGAAACCTTATGCTTCATGGGCCTCACGCTCCAGATAGCCCGCCCGCCAACGCTGGCAAAGCGCCCAACGAGAACTTGTGGAGAAGTGATGGACTGCTGGCTCCAGTCCAGGTGGATGCCTGTTTGAGGCTTTCTACTCCCCAACAAGGGAGTAGAGCCCCAGTCAGGGCTACAGAGGACATGTGGGTTCAGCTGGGCTCCATATCTTGTCGGAGCTGCCTGATATTCTGCGATTTCAGCTTGACCAGCTACCTATTATACTAACTATGGTTGGCTCAGTTCCCCTTCGCTCCATCTTGTGGGTTCCTGCTGTCAGTCAGGACAGAACGATCTCCCCACAGTGCATCCCAGGAACAGAGATGGATGTGCAGAAAATTCATACACATATAATTACAGAGTGTTTCCCGCTCCCCCCGAAATGGGGAAATGGTGTACTGGGGTAATAAGCCTCCCTTAGGGTCAAATTAGATATGACATGGGAGTTCTGTGTTTGAAGCTCCTCAGTTCTTTTCTTCCTCAAAAATGGTGCCTGGAAGGGGCCTGGTTTTGGACTGGGGTTATGGCATGAGGATGGGGGTGGTTCAACCCCTTGTCCCTGTGCCACAGCCCTGTTCTAAATCACCACTGCCCCATCTGGTATTTAGTTGAAAAGGGGGAAACTTTCAGGCTTAAGACCAGGGGTGGACAACCCGTGATCACAGGCCACATGCCCCGCCCCCCCGGCCTGTTCTGCTGCCCCCACTATGCTGCTGAATTTGCCACTGAAATTTGACGATGTGGCAACAGCAAGAAACAACAAGAAGGGGAACTTCCAGAAGTGTGATTCTGCTTTAAAACAAGGCATGCACTCCCTGCGCACCTTGTTTAAGATTTCTCTTTTAAACAAGGTGCGCAGGGAGTGCACGCCTTGTTTTAAAGCAGAATCACACTTCTGGAAGTTCCCCTTCCTGTAAAGAGAAATCACTCCTTTTTTGCTGCTGCACCACCAAATTTCAGTGGAAAATCCAGCTGTGTGGTGGCATGGATGAGCGCATTTCTTCTATTCCACTGCATTTGTTCCTGGACTGATGGCTAGTGCTGTATTCAGCTCTGACATATTTGTGAATGGGATATGTAGTATAGTATGTAGAGTTTGGGGGGAAGGGGATATGTTGGGTTCCATCAGGGGGAAGGAGAAATTGTCCCCCAGAAGTTGCCCACCCCTGCTTAAGACAGTAAGTCTCACCCTCCAGTTAATAGCAACTTGGAGGGTGACTTGGTTGGGGAATCAGCATGGGGGTAAAGCGCTATCCTCCTCTTCTGTGCTGTGACCCCAGTCCAAATCTCCCCATTTTGAGAAACTTTTTGAGGAAAGAAAAGACATTGGGAACTCCAAATATGGAGCTCTCATGCCACACCTAGTTTGACCCTTACTCAGCAGGTAGTAGCAGTGCCTTCACACAAAGGACACAGAGTCCACCACAAATACAGGTAAGCTCCCTCCATGCACTAGTGAAGCCAGGGTGGAGCCCTTGCAGCTTTGTTGCTGAACACAAGATACCTCACTCCATCCATCGCCACTGCAGGATAAACAGTTGTGATTCATTTTTCCTTGCAGGATTCAGTCCAGCACACATGAAGCTGACCAAACAGAAACTGCAGAGTTCCAGTGCAGCTCCCTGCTCTGGATGGGTGAGTATTGCCCTGATGATCACATTATCTCCCCCAACAAGTGACTTCCCAAATGTAGACATCAGGGGCACTACTGGTGGTAATGTGGGGACCTAGGCTGAAGCATGTGGAATCCAAAAGCACCTGCGTGGTAGCACCTTTTTTGACTTGCTCAGCCAACAACTTCTAATAAGTCAGAAGGACTGCTGCAGGTACTACTTATTGCTCAACACCTCCACCGTGTTCCTCTTGTTTCTCTACAGGCAATCAGGCAGCTGTTCCGTATTCCACGACGAGGATGTTCTCTACCCTCAGTGCCATGCCAACTGCAAGCGAGTCCTATGACAGCAGTAGTAAGAAGCCAGCTGTTCCTCTGTAGGGTTGCCACCTTTACATTCTAGCAGGGTTCGTGTGCCATTCCAGAATACATCATGGACAGTAATGTAACAAGTGCAGCATTGCTTAGCATGGAGACACAGTTATGAGGACAGCTGCACCTGTTCCATTTTGTCATGTGGTTTTCAAAGGCACAGGAGCCCTGTAGGAACAAAAGGGCTGGCAATCCAATTCTTCAGTGGTGCTGTCAGTTAAAAAATGATATTGTTCAATAAAATCTGTGACTGTTTCCACCGCGTCTCTGTTCTCATGATGGTTAGCAGCTAGATAACCACCAGCATCAGATACTGGCTATTCATGAAATGGAGATAGGGGTGTGTGATAGGAGCGGATGTGGGGGACTGGGCAAAATGGAAGGCATTCTGAGACATACCAGGTTAGATAGTTGAATCACTGTTGACCAATATGCCAGTTACTCTGATGAATGAACGGTACTAACTTCTGGTTTGAGTGTGTGCGTGCGCCTCTTTGCTGGGAGACTGTTTGGAGGGACTGAACCCATTTCCTGTTAAGCCCATGCTCTGCTATAACTCCACACAAAGCCCTTTTATACTGGGCTATATGGCTTGATCCATATGGGGCTCTGGAGGGTGAAAGGTGGTGTATCATGGGCAAGGCCCCTGGAAACCTACAAAGACCCCATCTGTCTGGTTAGGGCCTTGCTTGCTGGTGCAGAAGCAAGACCTACTTCATCTCCCGTTCTCCATCTAAAATAGTTGCCAGCAGGACCCCCCAAAAGTAGATTTACTCTGTAGGAGCCACATCTGGATTTGTCCAGGGTTGGACTTGAACCCACAACTTTGGTTTCCAGTTGCATTTCCTTTGCCTACTGACTATCAACAGTTCACTGTTGCCTCCTGCTTGCTTTTCCAGCTTCCATTCTTCTTTATATGTGTTTTTCCCTTCCCTTCCCACCCCCGTCTTGCAAGAAGCTTGTTCTCCTGCCACATACACCAATACATATGTATTGGTTATAGTTTCCTTAGCATTCTGTGGCCCTGTTCAGACATGCTTGGAGAGGTGGTGGTTAGGGTAACTACAGGGTGTGTGTGTGTTAGCGAAACCACGATGTGCGGGCCTGCCGGACAATCAGAACCATATGGCGCCGCATGGTTCCACTAACTACCCCACTCCGTAGTTACCTGGTGATTGTCTTGGCGTGGTTAGCACACATTTCGTCATCCTCCACGGTGCAAACAGGCTCCCAGAAGCTGCTCCGGTGTCCGAAATGCCTGCATGACCATAGAGAAAGTTCATGGCAGCTAGAACATCACCGGCAGTGGCAGAGGCTCTAGCTGGCAGACCCTATGGTCACAGCCTGGAAGTCTTCTGGAGCCAGTTTTAACCACCGGGGAGCCCGCTGACAACATGGTAAGCCACCCTGGGGCCCCTTGACCCTTTTGCAGGGTGATGGTTAGCTGGGGTGGCTTACTAATCATGAGGAATGTGGTTTTCTCCCCCACATGACATGCTAAGCCACTGTGGTTAGCAAAAAAAATGCCTAGCCATCATTGTCTGAACAGGGCCTGTGTATGGAATCATTGGTATTCCAGCAAGATTTGACCCTTTCTCCTGGAAGTGTATGGGTTCTAAATGCATGCTTTCTAACTTCTGTGCTATGGAAAGCCTCTGTTAAGCTGCCAGCTTTTTTGCAGTGTAGTTGGTCACCCTACACATTCCAGTCATTGCCATTTGTTGATTGGTGCCTTCCATTCACAGCTAATATGGGGGCATCGTTGATGCTCAGCGTCATGACTTCTAGGTGGTGGTGGAATTGCCAGGGACATTGTGGAAGCAGCTGTCAGTGTTTGAATTGCCATCGTTTTGCTTTCTTCTTTGCTGTTGGCAGTGGAAAGGTTCATGATAATGTTACGCAAGTGTAAGTCTTGATGTAGCAGCCCCATTAAAATGCCTGACTCCGACCAGGATGACTCTTCAGATAAAGACTGATACCACAGAGTCTAAAAGCCCTGTGGGTTCCCCTAACACTAGTGATACCCCAAGGCTCCTCCAGCATTGGTAGAGAAGCTATACCAGGTCCTCCAGAAATGGTGGACTCTGAGGAACCCCCAGATGAGGCCCTGAGGGCCATACCTCCCCCACAGGGTCAGAGTACAAGGACAAGCATCTGCCTAGCCCTAGACTGCATCAGTGCCAGATGATGGAGGCACAGGCCACCATGGAGGACCTGCAAGCAATCAGACCACATAAGAGTAAAGGTCTACTTAAGAACAAGGGACTTCAAAGGAGACTTTGAGACCAGGACTAATAGCTCGCAGTTGTACCTAGGGATGCTGGAGAAATTTGAGAAGGACTAAAATGAACTCAGATTTTTAAGAATCCAACCTGCTGAATCTGCTGCAGAACGACCCCCTCAGGCCACATGGAGTCTGTGGACTTTTGGATTTTTTTTTACTTTCCTGAAATGCATACATATTTATTTGTAGGAAAATATGCAAATTTCTGCTGAAGAAAAGTTAAATGGAATGGGGAACAATACGCTAAATGTTATGTACTACAGTAAATTATGTAAATTGTTATGAAATCTCTTATGTAATTATTTGCGTATTTTTCCACATGACAAAAAAAAAAATTTGCATTCTCAGATCTCCTGAAATCCAAGTATTCCTTCAAAAGTCAATTTTCATATGACACTGCAATTAGTTTTTGCATGTCCAGCAACTGTAATTCAGAGGCAATCTAGCCTACATTAGAATGTACATGCCATTTTTAAAAATGCTGTTCTCTGTTTTCTATCCTGTATTAGTAACATTAGTAATGCAGTTGAAGACAAAAATACTTAGCACTCAAGAGGCTCAAAGGTACTTTTAGGCTGCTTCTACATAAGCCAGTTTTTTTCTGGAGTGGACATCAATCACTCAGAATCCAAACAACAATCACTGCCAAACTGATATATTACACTGTTTTCTTCCCATTTTTAAAGACCTGGTTTGTGGCAATTTTCCCACTAACACAGTTACAGAATCACTCTGTGCAATAAGGACTGACAAAATGATAATTGACATTAAAAAACAAAATAAGGGATCACGAAGTAAATGGAAAATGAAAAAGGACAGAGAACAGAATCTTGCAGAATGGAAAGAGGAACCATTAACAGAAACAATAAAGGAAATATTAGAAAGAGAAGAATAAAACTAAGTGAGAAGAAGAGCACAAAAAACTACGGTGTGAAGAGACGAAATGAGAAATACAGGTGTCAATTGTACAAAAGCAGACAAAAGGACCAAAAGAAGCATAGAGTAATGACCCTGAGACATAACTTGACATTTGTGAAATTAGCAAAACACATTGGAAAGTTCTTCAGACTCGGTCATCAGACTAAAAGAAGGCAGGAATGTAAGGTTGTTGCTGTTGTTGTTTACATTTCTATACTGCCCAATAGCCAAAGCTCTCTGGGTGGTTTACAAAGATTGAAAACATTAAAAAATACAACCATTTACATAAAAACCCACAAACAGACAATATACACAAGAGAATATATATCTGAAACAACTTCAAACAAGTCATCTCAAGCAAACAACAATAACCATTAAGACAATCCAGGATCAATTAAAACTTATCATATGCTGCCAAATGCCTGGGAGAAGAGAAAGATCTTAACCTGGTGCTGAAAAAATAACAATAGTTGTCCACTTGTTTTAAATGGCCCTGATCTAAAGAGCTATTTTGGACGCACCCCAGTGGGAAATTTGAGTCTTTTTTTTTTTTTTGGTCTCTTAACAGCTGTCCCCCATATCGCATCCCAATTTGCTTTTGAAAGCCTCCACAGTTTCAAAGTCAGTTTGCAATGTAGTATGGGGCACGGACAGCTCAGAACATATTGGGGCAAAATGAAAAATCCAAATGGGAACTCGCTCATCACTGATTAATATTGGGCACAATCTCCTATTCACATAAGAAATTATTTCATGTGAAATGAATGAACGTGACATCTGTCCTCTGGCATGGGGTTGGGGGGAAAGCATATGTTAACGCTGGGGGAAGCTATTCAGAAAGTAATTTGAAAGGTTAAGGGCGCAATCCTATGAATGTTTAGACAGAAAAAAGGCCTTCAGCTCCCAGCATTCCGCCGGTGAGCATATCTGGCTGGGGCATGCTGGGAATTGTAGGAGTTTTGGCTGTGTAAACATGCATAGGATTGCACCCTAAAAGCCCCATTGGATGCATGTTACTAGTCTGGATCTTGGCCTATATATTCAGTAAGCACAATTTTTTCAATATTGCTTCTACCAGCACATAGCCAAGCAACAGCCTATCTGCAGGATACATGATATATGCTACTTAACGCTGTTTTCATAGTTGAATAGAAGTCACTGTTAAATTTTGCTAAATGGTGCTGTAAGGTTGCTTCGAGATGAGACTGTTATTATGCCATTGCAAGTATTTCATTCATGGAATCTTACAGGAGGTCTATACAATGTTGTCTTCCACTCATTGCCCTCCTGTGTTTTCCCATCACTTCATACATCTTTTTTCTTACTGCAGAAAATCCATTAAGGAAGAAAAGACAGACTAGCTTTACAATGCTTTCTGATAGTTAACACTAGGACACTTCTGTCTGGAATCATGATTCAAATTTTCAAATAATTTTATTGATTGTATTAGTTTTATTGACATGGGAGGGTTTGGGATAGGGGGCAGATGGCATTTCCCCAAACTTTTCCTTGTAACCATGAGTGCTAGAAACAGTCTGCTCTCTTTCACACACACATATAGAGCCAGTCACAGACTCTCAGCCTAACCTATTTATTTATTTATTTATTTATTACATTTATATCCCGCCTTTTTTCCTCCTTAAGGAACCCAACCTACCTCACAGGGTTGTTGTTGTGAGGGTAAAATGGAGAGGAGGAGGATTATGTATGCCGCCTTGGGTTCCTTATGAAGGAAAAAGGGCGAGATATCCTAACAGGAGTTTGCTAGGGGAGTTGCAGTGGAAGAGGAGACAAAGTCAGAGTGGTGAGTGAGCTGGAGTAAGCCCAGGGGACTGTCCATTCTGAGTTGCCGTGTGCTCACCATGTGCTCCTGAGAGCTCCAATTGAAATGAAGGGGCGTGGCCTGAGTACTCCCAGCAGCTGTGTGGGCAGGAAGTTCCAGTCTGTTCCCACCTCCTAGCTGAGCAGAGCAGAGGAAGCTGCTCCAGCTGGTCTAGGGGCTATACAAGCAAGCAAGCTCCCAGAGGGTGACGGATCAGAGTGAGCAAACAGGAGATGGCCAGGGGAGTTGGCCAGGGGAGGTCAAGGGGGAGGTCCCTAACATTAAAAAAATTTTTTTTTTCTTGTAACACACACTTCCATACCAGTGGGACTCTGTTGTTAACCTCCAGTGAATAGAGGACAAAGCACAGGTTTTGTCCAGTACAATCAGAAAGCTAGAAACATAAAGGGAATAGAGACTATGAAAGGAAAAGACTCTCCAGTGGTGGTGACCTGCAAAGTCTGCAATGTTTGTTTTCTTGCCTGAGATCAAGATGGCCTACACCTGCAACAAGAGTAAGTTGATCACGCTGCTGGAAGAAAAAGTAAGAGGACTGGAGCGGCGAGTGTTGACCCAAGGAATAAGAGAACATGAAAAGTTCTTGGACAGAACGGTGGAACTGCAGCAGCAAAGTGAAGAACAGAAGCTAGAAGAGCAACAGCAAGCTGAGGCAGAAGAGGAAAATGCTGAGATGAGGAAAAATGAAGTAGAGGATACTCCTCGGAAAAGGGTGACAGTTAGGAGTAGAAAAACTAGAAGCCACTCTACACCAGTGGAAGCAGTGGAGCTATGGAACTGTTTCCAGGCACTTGAGGATGAGACTGGAGGACAGCCTGTGGAGGAAGAATTACAGGGGAACCTGCATGAGAGTGAGCAAGAGGCTGAAGGTCAGTCAAGCAGAGACAATGAAACCAAGGCCTACAACAAGAAAAGAAGAGTAGTAATAGTCAGAGACTCCTTGCTACGTGGAATCGAAACCCAAGTATGTTTCGAAGACCCATGGACCGCCAGGTATGCTATCTCCCAGGAGGAAGGGTTAGAGATGTGACTGAAGGGTTGCCTACACTCATAAAGCCCACTGACAGGTATCCCTTTCTTCTCATCCATGTAGGAACAGATGATATCACCAAGTGGAGCTACGAAGAAATCACATTAGAATTTGAAGCTTTGGGAAGGAAACTCAAGAACTTTGGGGCCCAGATACCATCCTTCCAGTAGTTAGAAAAGGGATAGAAAGGGAAAGAAAAACACTCTGGGTGAATGACTGGCTACGAAGGTGGTGCCGACGCGAGCGATTTGGATTCTGGGACCATGGGCTATGCTTCCTGAATGATAGACTGTTGGCAAGGGATGGGTTGCACCTCACAAAGGCTAGGAAGAATGTGTTTGGCCACAGCATGAAGAACTTCATCAGGAGGGCTTTAAACTGAATCTACAGGGGAGGGAGACATAAAGTTGGGGGTAACAATGGATGAAGGCTCATGCACCACAACGGAGAGAACAGCTCTAATAGCGCCCAATAATAGTTCCTTCAGAAACACGTAGGAAGAAAGCCAGACTATAAAGCACATGGTCTTCGATGTCTATATACTAATGGCCAGAGTATGGGAAACAAACAGAACAAACTTGCACTCTTAATACAGGGGGGAAATTATGACTTTATAGGTGTAACTGAGACGTGGTGGGAAGACTCTCATGACTGGAATACAGCAATTAAATGATATAACTTGTTCAAAAAGAACAGGAGGAAAAGAAAGGGAGGTGGGGTGGCACTGTATGTGAAAAATACATATCTCTGCACAGAAATACAAGAGGATGAACCTGGTAGCCCCATCGAGAGCATCTGAGTTAAAATAAATGGAGCAAAGAATAAAAGGAACATGGTGGTCAGAATCTACTATTGGCCACCCAATCAAGGAGAAGACAAGGATGAAACTTTTGAAAAGCAAATAGCCAATGTTTCAAGGAAGCATGATGTAGTAGTAATGGGGGACTTCAATTTCCCCAATATTTGTTGGGAGACAAATTCTGTAAAACATGGCCCCTTGCGTTGCTGATAACTTCCTCCTACAGGAAGTAGAGGAAGGAACTAGAGGATTGGCTATCCTTGGCTTGATCCTAACCAACAGAGATGATTTAGTGGATAAAGTAGCAGTTAATGGGAACTCTGGGGGAAAGCGACCATGTTATACTTGAGTTCTTGGTTCTAAAGGAAGCAAAAGCTGAGTGTAGCCAACCCGTACCCTGGATTTTAGGAAAGGTGATTTTAATAAACTCAGAACAATTGTAAGTAGGTCCCATGGCAAGCAACTCTAATGAGAAAAGCAGTCCAAGATGGGTGGGAGTTTTTTAAAAAGGAAATTCTAAAGGCACAATTACAAATCATTCCAACAAGAAAAAAAGGCAGAAGACAACAGAAGAAGCCAGTGTGGCTTCACAAAAAGCTTAGAGATTACTTGAAAACAAAAAAGCACACATATAGGAAGTGGAAGGAAGGTCAAGCTACAAAAGAAGAGTACAGACAGGTAGCACAGAATTTAGGTACAATCCTAAGCAGGTTTAGGGTGCAATCCTACGCAGGTTTAGGGTGCAATCCTAAGCAGGTTTAGACAGAAAAAGTCCTAAAACTCCCAGCATTCCCCAGCCAGCATGTTGTAGGTTTTTTTTCTGTGTAAACATGCATAGGATTGCACCCTTAGTGTTCCATTTGCCACAAAACTAACTATGGTTAATTATCACTATGTTCTCTCTCTCAGAAAATGCAAACTTAACTTATGGTTAGGTATAAACCTACTGATTACTGGGACATATCACTATTTTTTCTATTATTTTTGTTTAAAAATATTTAAAAGATGTATTGCATGGTACAGGTAATAATATTAAACTATAATGGTACTATTATGCCATTCATATTTACTTGACTACAGTGTCTCCTACCAGTGTGTAAGCCGCTTTCTTGTGTATCCAAAATTCTGATTTTCGAAACTTCGATTATCCTAGCTTCTTGTGAGATAGAATAGTAGTTATTAAATATTAGTGGCACATGGAGCATATGAAAAAATGAACAGGTTGTGCATCATTAAGAAGTGGTAGTTAGAAATACAGGGTTATATTTATTTATTTATTTAATTTCATTTCTATACCGCCCAATAGCCGAAGCTCTCTGGGCGGTTCACAAAAAAAAAGGGTTAGTGTAGTGGAGTTCCTCTCGTGCTGGGGAAGAAGGCGAGGAAGTGATCTTCGTGATTCCTCTTTCACCCTGCAGTCCTCTGTGCCTCCTGAAAAGCTGCTCTGGTGGACTGAAAGGCAATGCAGGGGGCAGAGAGGCATGAGAGGCAGGGGGATGGGTGAATTGGCAAAGATAGCTTTCACACCCCGTTCCTCCAGCAGGACCCTCTGCTGGATCCTGGTACCTCCTGTGAATAGAAGGAGCCCTTCCATTCAAGGAATGGCTAATCTGGAAACCCCACAATATTCTGTATTCAGAATGTTTTAAAAACAGCCTACAGAGGGCAGTATCCAACAGGGCACTTGTGTCCCCACCAATTCCCTTCCACCCCACCAACTCTGTTCCACAAGCAGTGGGTCCCACCGATTCCATTGCACAAGCAGGACCCACCGCTTACGCAACAAAGATGTAGCACTTCCTAGAGGAAACCCCACAAACGAGGCAGGTCAGCGGAGCTCCCCTATGCGAACTCCGCCAGCCTACCTCCTTCTAGAAGCTAGCATTTCCACTCATTCTGGGAAGTGCTAAATCACTGTTGTGCAAGTGGTGGGGGACATTTTTCAATGGAATCGGGGGAGAGTTGGCAGAGGTGCAAGTGCCCCATTGGGTACTGGCCAGAGAAATTAGTGGAGAGCAAGAAATGTGAGCGACTGTTTTGCTAAGCTTTGCTGTTGTTTAGTAATTATAACTGAAAGTTTCCATTTTAATAATAAAACATACTCTAAGACCTGTTTTAAAACACGGGCCCCTCGCCCACTTTTTTCAAAATGTATTCCTTAAGAAATCAGTAATTTCAGTAAGAAAGTATATCTGAGCACAGCAATATTTCATTCAGGTAGGGGAAGGATTGCGCACATCAGAGAAGTGCAAAGGCGAACTATTCTGTTTTTTATGGAAAGATGTATCGTGGCAAGGAAGAAAGGGAGAGGTATCACAGAGGGGATTGAAAGGAATGAATAAATACAGAGAAGTTCAATGGTTTAACACTCCATTGTGTAGAGTTATAAGATTATGTAATTTAGATGAGAAGAGATAAGGAAATGCTAGATCAGACAACTGTAGCTCACAGTGGCCAACCTCATCACAGTGGCTGGCACCTCTACAAAATCAAGACGAAGCCTGCCAATAACCATAACTAACATGAGAAATGAAAATAAGGTGCATATATACTTTTTTGAGCTATTGGGGAGTATCCTATTCTGCAGCTGCGCTCCTGTGGATTGTGTTGTGCCAGCGGGAGTCACCGCTAGCACAACAGGATCATTAATCAACCCTGCGAGCAAGGGGAAACGCTCCTTTCCAGGTTGGGACAGCTCAGCGAAGCTCCCCTTTTGCAAACTCCACTGGACTGCCCCATTCCAGGAACAAGTGTTTCTGCTAGGTTCCCTTTGCTTAAGGATCCACTAGCTTCCTGTTGTGCTAGCATTGTGTCCTACTAGCATGGGGGTAACATAAGACATTGCCCAGAATCTAAGTAAATAAGATTTAACCATTTATGAATGTTCCATTTGGTATCCAGTTAATCCACTGTTTATGTGATTGAGTTTAGAGGCCTTGGTGCTGCAGCACAGAGTTATGGTTATCATAATAGTATGGAAGGTAGGAATTGTTCAGTGTGGCACTTACTTTCTTTGTGGCATTTATGCTACTCTAACCTAGTGTTTTAACCTTATACTTAAAAGGGTGGGAGGGTTGCCATGAAATTACATCAAGAAGAGAAATCACAAATCTACTAGTACAACAGCAACTGCAAAAATCCCACACTTGTTCTCTGTGTGGTATGGAAGGGTTTTCCTGACTGTAGTGAAGAAGGCTCCCTTATAATCCAGGCATGCCTGAGTTATAAAAAACCTCTTTACTCATCTGTCACTAATAGTACTGCATGAGTTTTCATAACAGCCACTTGTTTAGACAACTGACATTGTCAATCTTATCTTCTCACAGAAAGAATTTCCTGTTCCTGAACAGTTCAAGACATCATGGGATGGGTCCAAGTTGGTCACTGACCCTACAGAGATTGTGGGTTAACTTCCTAGAGCCATACGGAAACCACTGACCACAATCTCCAAAGAAATTCAGTCTAAAGAAAGCAGCAGCATGAAGAACTAGAAGTAGTGCTAGTTTGTACGGCAGTGATAGGCCTTCAAGCAGCTACTGTGTCCTAGAAACCGTAGGCTGCATTACACATGCTATTTTTCCTCCACTGAGATTATTGCTGTGGAGGAAAAAAGTATTCTGATGTACAGAGTTACGCTTGAAAAAGGCACGAATATTTTACCATGGCTACACATGCTTAGAAATCACTCTGTGCAGCCTTGGTACACTTTTTGTAGGCATCCTGATATTCTTAAAATGTCCACAACTTGCCTTTGTTTGCAAATAGATTATACATAATGTCATGTGAATGTATACGGATTTTTAAAATTAACCATTCGGGTTATTGGCTGTTTCACTGTATACCTTAAGCCAAATGTCTGCATGATACACTACATAATGTTTCATTGCATTCCTTTTTTTATGTTTTGGCTGGTAAAAAAAACAAAACCCACCTCTTAATATGGTGAGATGTTCATTTTAGATTTGAGATTATTCATGTACCATATTGTGTGGCTGGACCCCAGAAAGTCTGTAGTTCATATAGGCCTTTGTGCTTTTTAAAGCTAAAGTGCAACTCTCAGCAATACATTTGCTAATGGAAAATAAAAGCTAGATATTAATTTCAGTTATGTATTTTCCTTAACCATCAGCTTTTCAACAAGGCAAGTAAACTGCTATCTTTGTTTTTGTCTGCTTTTGTTTGTTTCAAATTAGCTCAAAGAGATAATTTCTAGAAAATGTTATTTTAAAGTTAAAATGTAAACAGTTTCTCCATTCGGCTGGGTTTTCATTTCTCCCCTGACCCTTATAACATATCCTTGCTTGAGGGACACATCTCTCTTTACAAATACTACTTAGCAACCTAATCTGAACTACTGGACATTTATTTAGTAATGAGAGGGTCTTATTAAACATTAAACATTATTTCTCTTGGGGTCTATCAAATGCCAAGTATTTCCATAAAATCACTGGTCTGGAAAGAATCAGAAGATCATCAATTACAGTCTATTCCAAGGGTGGCCATTCGCTGGTCTATAAGCCAAATTTGGCTACTAGAAATTCTACCAAATGTTAATCAAAACAGTAAGAAATCAAGATGATAAGAAATTATGGTTTCCTATGCAAGGAATAGGATTTCATTTCAAATGTTTAAGAGAGCTATTCCACACTTCAGTGTTACATCTCTCTTACAATTTTTAGTGTAATAGCCCAGCTGTGCCTGCATACATATGCTCCATAATTGTGAAGCCCATTCTGCTGAATGTCACCAATTTTATTATTCAGCCTCGCCATCTGTGAGGGTGCTAGTTTTTGCAATAAAGTACACTTCCAGACTCCAGTTTGGGGATTGAAGTGACTCCTAATAATACAGAATTCGAGCATTGTAGTTACAGATTTTACTTTGTGTCACGGGTGGTGGCGGCTGCAGTGCTGCTTTTATTTCCATTTGTGAGGTGTGCATGCAAATCTTCAAAAACATACATGACGAAAAGCCATAGATTACTTCTGAATAAATTCTGAACTTGGACTAATGGGATTGTACTTGGGGGACGGGCTTGACTCTATAGTCCATATTGTTAATTTTTAACACAAATGTGAAGTGTAGTACATGTATGATTTCAGCTCACAGTACTTAACTCAGATATATGATTTTGATTACTTGTAATACTTCGTAACAGTGAAGTAATGGTAATATGCTTGCAAAGCTAAATCAGGATATAAATTATGCCTACTGCACCTTACAAGGTATGTAATTCTTTTTTTAAATTATATTTGATTGTAATATCTATACAGTACTACAACAAATAGTGCTCATAATAAGATTTTGCTATCTGATGTTTGATTTATACGTATAGCGTTGTGGCTTTAGTACATGCCATTTTTCAATAGTAAACGTCTGACGCAAATAAACAAATAAAATTGTAACTTGTTTATATTGTATGTAGAAGGGATGATTTATTGCACCAAGCATGTAGTTTCATGTGCTAACCAAGAAATCTTTCTTTACTCTTAATACCAAGTTAAAGTTCCTCATGTAATAAATCCCAGTTTTTTAATTCGCTGGCTATATTCAGACAAAATGTTTTAGCATTAAAAGAATGAACTAACCATCTTGTATGCCACTTGCAGCCCTCCTGGGAGTAGCCAATCTTGCCCTCAATTACCCATGCATTGGTTACCTCCAAATTAGACTACTGGAATGCACTGTATGTGGGGTTGCCACTGAAGACAGTCCAGAAGCAACAGCTAGTGTAAAATGCAGATACCCAGGTGCTGGTGGGGGCCAGAAAGTCTGAATACATAACTCCCAATTTTGCACCAGAATACACAGTTTTGATTTCATACCATTTGCATTGGCTCCCAGTAGGTTTCCAGGTACAATTCAAAGTGCTGGTCTTAACCTTTAATGCTCTAAAAGGCCTTGGACCAGGTTATCTGAAGGACTGCCTTCACCCATATAACCCTGCCTGTACAGTAAGATCAGTTAGGCTGGCATGCACAACAGACAAGGCCTTCTTGGTGAGGGTCCCAAAACTGTGGAATTCCCTTTCAACGGACATATGCCTCGCTTCACAGTTAATCCTCAATGTGACAATGAGAATATGATTGACATGTATTATAACAGGTAGAAATATACCTTGCAAGTAATTATGGTTCAAAATGTCTCCTAGTATTAACAATAGCAAAGAGTCAGATACAAGAGTAAATTAATTCAAGAGTAATACTATTAAACAGATGAAAATGATAATAAGCAGTAGTGAGTGGCCTTGCAAGTGATAGAATTCTAAATGGACCGGTACTGTCTAAGAAAACTATAATTCTGCTATATTACAAGCTTTCATTGCCTTCAGAAAAGCAGGAGAATATTGGCTGTAAAATCAATTTCTATCAAAGTGAAGGATTTTTTTTACTCATTTCATGAGAATTGTCTTTAAATAAAGACAATTATTTAAAGAATTGTCTTTAATTACCCTTGGGTAATTAAGTGTTTGCATCTGAGCCAATCTGTGTACAGGGTTTTCTGACTATCCATTTAAAAGTGAAAATTACAAATATGACATTGATAATTAATCCTTCATTTTCTTTAAAGGGAAGTTAAAAAGCCTGACTTCTACTTATCAACTACTGTTGAGGTACTGACTCTACATAACCACCAGGTGGCAGAAAGCCACTGAAATGTAAACAATCTCCAAACACTCCTTGGAGAAGATGGGAACACTGTCTGTTTTGAAAATATAGAATAATGCTGCGATCCCATACATACTTACTTGGGAGTAAATCCCACTGCACTGAGTAAAGTTTATTTCTGAGAAGACATGTATAAGATTGTGCAGTTAATACATTAATTTTTAAAAGAAACAAATGCTAGATTTAAAGATAAGTCTGCTATCTGAAAAAACACCCATGTGATATGTATATTATGAAAAATATTGATAATATATTATGAAAACTATTTTAGATTCTTATACGCGATCATGCAAATACAATGAGAGGTAAACAATAAAATGGCCTCATAGCTATTAATGTCTAAGTATTTGAATAAATATGAATACTTGTAGTCTGGTTAGAGCTAAGCACCAGCCAGCAGAAGAGTACATATGATCAGGGAAAAGAATGGCAACATATTGCTATTGAAGTATTGTCTTTCCTAGGCATGCTAGATTATTTTTAATTATTATTTCACCCAGATGTATCATAACATTGTGCTATGCTGCAGTGGCAATATATCATTCCAGCTTATTTTCTGTTGAGCTGAGCTCTGAGCTGTAGAAGCTATGCAGCCACCTTTGTGTATTTACTCAGAATAACTACTCTGCATAAGATTGCAGCTGTAGAAGTTTTATTCTACAGCTGCGGTCCTATGCACATTAACTTGCTTGGGAGTAAGTCACACTGAACTTTGAGTCAGCATTCATATGACCAGGCAGCAAGACTTCTATCTTCAGCCCAAATTCCTAAACAGATCTACTTAAAAACCCTATAGATTACTATTAAATGCCTTGCAATTGGACTCATAATATCACATTTGCTTTCTGCATCAATTTCTTGAAGCAACTCCATCCTAAATCTTCTTGCACTAGAAAACACTCCTAAAAACGTATCAAAGACTTTACTCAGGATTGTCCCGATAACACAAATGCTTAGAAATGGGATGTCAAGCAGCTGAAATCAGATGATTGCACCTTAGATAAAGGACCTAAGAAGTTTGGCCTTATGCCCAAGATGTGTACTAGGTAATCCAAACAAGGCTTTTCTTCATCATGTATGCAGTCAAACAGTATAAAGTATCCTGAAAGAAGGAACGGTCAACTAGTGGCCCTTCTGATGTTTTGGCCTACAACTTCCATCATCACTTACCACTGGCTATGCTGGTTAGGCCTGATGGGAGTTGTCTGGAGGTCTGGAGGGCCACAAGTTTATATTATTATTGATTAGCAATATTTATACACCACTTGAATAAATGCTGAAGTGGTTTACAAAAAGAATACAAAAATACACAATGATATATATCATATTCAAAGATTGTTAATGGCAGGGGGATGTAAACAGATGTCTGCAACAAATGCCTAAAACATGTCAGCACTGGGGTCTGGCATATCGCAGAGGGGAGATCATACTACAGGACAGGTGCCACTACAGAGAAGGCCTATTTCCATGTTGCTGCTAAATGGAAATCTGTAGGCCGAAGCCTGGACAACAGGGCCTGCTCTGAAGAATGTAGTGGCCTGGGAGTTTGGTATAGATGTTCTTTGAGGTTACCTGGTCCTGAGTAGTATAGGGCTTTGTATACTAATGTTGTTGTTGTTCAGTCGTTCAGTCGTGTCCGACTCTTCGTGACCCCATGGACCATAGCACGCCAGGCCTTCCTGTCCTGCGCTCTCTCCCAGAGCGTGCTCAAGTCCATAAGCATTGCATCGGTGATGCTATCTAGCCATCTCATCTTCTGCCATCCCCTTCTCCTTTTGCCTTCAGTCTTTCCCAGCATCAGGGTCTTTTCCAGAGAGTTTTCTCTTCGCATTAGGTGGCCAAAATATTTCAGCTTCAGCTTCAGTATCTGTCCTTCCAATGAGCACTCAGGGTTGATTTCCTTTAGGATGGACTGATTTGACCTCCTTGCAGTCCAGGGCACTCTTAAGAGTCTTCTCCAGCACCACAGTTCGAAAGCATCAATTCTTCGGCGCTCAGCCTTCCTTAGAGTCCAGCTCTCACAGCCATACATTACTACTGGGAAAACCATAGCTTTGATTAGACGGACCTTTGTCGGCAAGGTGATGTCTCTGCTTCTTACTATGCTGTCTAGGGTGGCCATCGCTTTCCTCCCAAGGAGCAAGCGTCTTTTAATGTCATGGCTACAGTCACCGTCTGCGGTGATCTTGGAGCCCAAGAAAGTAAAATCTGTCACTGCTTCCATTTCTTCCCCTTCCATATGCCGGGAAGTGATGGGGCCAGATGCCACGATCTTCGTTTTGTTAATGTTGAGTTTCAAACCAGCTTGTATACTAATACCAACACCTTAAACCAAGCTCTGACCGGCAGCCAGTGTAGATCCTTTAGCACAGGCATAAGAGGTAAAGCGCCTCAGCCATAGCTGCTGCATTCTGCACTAGCTGAGATTGCTTCCCCCCTGTGCTTGAGGTTAGTACTGGGGGCAGATTTGTTCCCGTGGAAGAGATTCTGGTTTGCTTCAGCTAATCTGGGTGTGTGGACAAAAGAGAGAGTCTTACAAACCTCAGTGGGTATTTCCCAGAGGGGCAGCCGTGTTAGTCTATTGCGGTGAAAACAAGGGAAAGTCTTGCGGCACCTTAAAGACTGACGCATTTATCCTGGTCCCCTCCGGATGCGCTGGACTACAACCCCACCACCCCCCGCCAGCAAGCCGAGAAGTCTGGGATAAGGGATTGAAATTACAGAGAATCCCGCCTCAGCGCAAGGAACTGACTGGACGACAGGGGCACGTTCACGCCCGCCTCCTTCCTTGCGGCTCCGCTCCCCGCTTCTCTTCACCACTTTGCGGCGGGCGGCGGCGGGGAGAACCTAAGTATTGGGCCGCGACCGCGCTGGGCGATACCACTTGGCACAGGTCGGGGAAGCGGCCGTCCTTATGCGGTGGTGCAGCCCGGCGCGGTCCTTGGCCGGGCCTCTTCCCTCTCCCCGCCCCTCCGCCTTAGTGACGTCCGCGTCACGCGCTGGAGTTGCGTCCGGCCTGTCTTGTCAGGAGAGAGAAAGACGGCACGCAGCGCGGGAGCGGGACGGGCCTGCGCCTGCGCAGCGCGGGCCGCAGGCAGTGACAGGCGCGGCGGCGAAGGCCTTTGGGCCGGGGCCATGGAGGCCCGCGGCGGCCCTGACGAAGAAGGCGCCGCAGCCGCCGGCTCGGAGGCGCTCAGTGCGGGAGAGTACTCGCGGCGCGTGCACCAGTGGCTTTGGGACTCGTACTGCGGGTACCTGAGCTGGCAGAGCAGCCTGGCCGCGCTCATGGCCGGAGCCGCGACGGCCTCTGCTTCTGGCCCGCCCCCCGGCGCCTATTACTACGGCGGTGGCGGCGGCCCCTGTTACTGCCTCCTCGCGACCCCGCCTGCTGCCCCCCCCGAGGCCAGCCCCGCGCCCGCCCGCGCGGCCTCGGCTTGGCAACAGCCGCCGGCCAGGCGCGCGCCCTTCGCCGCACGCGCGGGCCCCGCCCCCGCCGGCTCGCCGCGGGGCCCCGGCCGGCCGGCAGGTGAGCAGCCGTTACTCGTAGGGTGGGGTAGGCGGCCCCGGGGCTGACGGGTTAGGAGCGGGGGCCGGGTCACCGTGGGGGTGTTTACGAGATTAGGCGGTGGGTGGGGGTACTGCCCGGGTAAGCGATAACAACCCTGGGTGAGCATGGCAGGGTGGGAGGGTAGGTTGCTCCTAGGGATGGAGTGCCTTGCAGGCTTCGCGGGGGGTATCCGTTGGGTAAAGGTAGTGGGGTTGGATCCAGATTTACGTTAGGTCCCCCGCGCTGGTGCAAGTGGACTTCTCTGCCCCCTCCTTCCCAGGGCAGCCTCTTCAGCCCCCGGGATCAGGGGCAGCCCATCCATATAGCCGAACGAGGTGGCGGCCTAAGGTGCCAAGTTAAGCGGGGCGCCAAATTTGAGGAAAAAATACAAGTAAAAATGGAAATTTTGTGTCTCTATCTGATCTCAGAAACACTGGATGGAGGGACGGACAGATGAAAAAAACCAAATAATTATGATTGTTTAAATATGCTTTAAAAACATTAAATGGAAAATAGGGGGGAAATGTTTCCCAGTTTACCAAAAACCTCAGCCTAGAACTGCCCTGGGGGGTTGGGGGTGCTGATTGCATAGTTCGCCTAGGGCATCAGTTTCTGGCAGCTAGTCTAGGGCCACCCCTGCCCTGAATTTGCTACACAGAGGGTCAGTTTCCACAATCAAAACAAGCCGTGGTAGCTTGTTGTGAGCTGCGGCACATGCCAGATGTGATTTATGGAAGGCTTGTTGTGTCATCCAACCCCGGGCAGCACGGCTTGTTGTGGGGTTAAACAACCCTCAATAGCCCCTGGGCTGTTGTAATTTGAGGGTTGTTTAACCCTCCAGCAAGCCATGCCACCTGGGTTCAGATGACACAATATGCTGTGGCTGGGCGGTGATTATGCATATTGCACCAGGTATGTGCTGCAGCTCACAACAAGCCTCTATGGCTTGTTTAAACTGCAGTGGCGTGTTGTGATTATACAAACCTGGTCAGTGGGCAGGTTCGCACAGTCGTGGAGGGGAAGTAAACCCTGGTGGCTTTTTTCCTCTTCCTGCACATGCTGGTTACAAGCTGTCTAATTAACATAATTACCCTTGCCAGGCACAGGTTCTTGAGACATCTGGCTGCGGTAGTTTAAAAACCAGCCTGAAACAGCAGAACAAGCCATGGTTTTCAAGGTGGTTTGTAAAACACTCCAGCCACTCACTTTCATCGGGTTTGGATGTCATGACAAGCCATGCCCGACGAGGGTAATTATGCTGTGTAGTTCAGATAGGGATGTAGGTAGAGCTTGGGAAGAGAGAGGGATAGGGAACGGTTAGGGTTTGGATAGGGTTTGTGAAGAGACTGACTGTGAAGAGCTAGAGACTGACTAGGATTTGTATGTATAGGACTGAAGTGGAAAATAGGTGTATGTCTGGGGAGATATAGATATATAGAACCTTTAAAAGTTACTTATTTTCTGTTTAACATATTAAAGCTGTAATTAATAACTATTTATTTTATAAAATCCTATGCCTACGGCTTGTAGCTACAAAAGGGTAAAGTAATAAAGGGAATAATGCAGCTTAGAATAAAAGCCAGTGTGTCCTCACATCTCATGAAATAAAGGTGTTGGACCTGAGGTAAAGGTCATAGTGGTAGTGTTACTGTGTGTAGAGGAAGGTGTTGCCTGCTGTGGGAAAGGCCTTATTGAAGAGGTATGCTCACCGTTAAGTTGGCAGGAATGCCACAGTTACTCTACTGCAACAGACTGACAGTGCAACCCTATACATGTCTACTCAGAAGTAAGTTCCACTGGGAAGTGGGTATAGGACTGCAGCCTAATATGGCTGCTCTTCTGGAAATGTTTGGCGAAGTGGGTATGGAAGGATGCATCAGCTGGGGAAACTGTAATCTATCTAAATTACAATGAGGTAAGAGTGGAGAAAGAGTAGCTGTTCTGCTCTTTTAATTATTCAATTTTTAATCTTCCACAAAGATAGCAGAGAAATTCATTAAACAAATTTAAATCTTCCCTTTCTTTGTTTTCTGACCTAACCCACTTTCCCATGCACTTTCCTCATAATAAACCTTCCCATTTTCAGTTTTCAATATTTTGATACTCAGCAGTATCCCTGAAATAGAGGTATTGGATTTCTCTACTTTTTAATACACAATTTAAAATAATTATGTGGCTTACAGTAAATAATCCATGGTTGGAAATGTGAAAGACCTTACTAGTTTTCACCAAAGTACTCTAGGAACAGTTTCCATATTAACGGATCTCCTTTTAAAGCAACGCTATCTGGAATATTTCATTAGTATAGCAAGGCTCTAATTGGTCCATCAGTAACTCTTTATATTATCAGTATAAGGCAAAAACATTTCAACTCTTCTTAAGCAGAGCCTTGCTGGACCCAATCAAAGTCTCACAAATTCAGCAGTCTGTTTTCAGCAGTTGCTAGTGAGATGCTTCTAGAAAACCTATAGTGTCTTAGGGTGCAATCCTATACATATTTTGACAGAAAAAAGCCCTACTACTCCTAGCATTCATCAGCCGGCATGGTTGGCAGGGGAATGCTTGGAGTTTAGGTCTTTTTTCTGTCTAAACGTACATAAGATTGTGCCCATTGTACAGTAAGTACATTTCTACCACATCAAATGTTAAAAGCAAGTAGCCAATTTTAGATACTTCTTAGAGTTCTGAAGAAAAATAACATTCTCCAAAGTGACAATGAAGAATTAATGTGGCTTCTAAAGTGGAAATAACATTCCTTATTAAAATGCAGTTGAACTCAACACACTGATCTGGTTCGCGCAACATGACAGCCCACCATGGCTTAATTTACCAAACGGTCCGTCATGGTGGGCCGGGCACCCACAGGTGCTATTTTTGCATGGCACCCATGAGTGTCCAGTTTGCCATGGCTTGTCATGTTGGGTAAACATGACAGGGGTTCTTTTGAGGATTAGAGGTAAATATAGCAGGGGTTGTTTGAGGATTAAGCAACCCTCAAATAATCCATGGCATGTTTTAGATTATTTGAGACACCACATAGGCCTGCATTGTCACTGGCTTCTCTTGTGCCATGCTATCCTGGAATTAGTTACGCTACTGCTGTTATAGTGGATTGCAGTAACACCAGACCTTCTTGGATTGGTGAGACTCTCCTGGTCCTTCCCTTACAGCATCTGATGGTCTAGCCCTGCCTAGGATCCTGGCATGCAGGATGCTTGGAACAGGGTCAGCTTGGAGAGCTACTAGATGCTTCAGGTGAGCTGTGGGATGGTCTCAGCTGCCTGTGAATGGCCCTGTGTCAGTACAGCATGGCACAGAAGATGGTTATAATACAGTCCTACGTGGAGCCCCTCTGCACCTTGCATTCCACTTCTGGAGGGACAAGATTGTGCCGTAGGGTTACACAATTAATACAATGTGTTTAAACAAAAATCCATTCAGTCTGTTGTGGTTTCTAGTTATGCCCCCATCTTTTTAGCATGATGCCGATGACAGTAATGTTGCATCAGTTGTAGATGGCTGGAATTTAGTATTTAAAGTGAAATAATATCTAATAAACTGAGATTATAATAAACTGATACATTGTATAGGCTTTTTTCAGGCTCTTCATTTTGCATTCAAGTGTATTATAGTACTGAATAATCTGTTTTTTGTTTTAAACAGGTCGTGAATATATTATTCCATCCTTGGCCCACAGATTTATGGCAGAGATGGTGGATTTTTTTATTCTTTTCTTTATCAAGGCAACCATAATTTTGAGTATTATGCACCTTAGTGGAATAAAGTAAGTTATATGATACATAATGTGACTATAACAGGTTTCACTTCTCTGCTTCTAAACAGCCCATACGCATAGTTCTCAGTGAGGTAGTAAATCTGTGCTCAGGCTGTTCCACTTCAGATTGCAGGTGGGGTTCATGTGATTGAATGCTCTTCCATACCAAAATAAATAAGGGTGCAATCCTATGCATGTTTAGACAGAAAAAATGCCTACAACTCCCAGCATACCCCAGCCAACATTTTCTCTGTCTAAACATGCATAGGATTGCACCTTTAATCTCTGAAAATCAAAAACTAGATGTTAACAGAAGGCTTAGTCTAGTCTTCTCCCTGACAATGCTAGACTTTTAGTGTAATAGTATTTTCCCCCCATAGAACATTCTGTCATATGAGTCCCCAAGTGGAATAGCTCAAATGCTGGTTTACTGCCTCAGTGAGACTTAGGCCTGTGTGTATATGGTAAGAAGTATAACAAAAGTGAATAACAACTTGATTTTATGTATTTGATATACATTTACATAAGGGACTCTCTTCACAAACTGATACCCCATTCCTCAATGGTATGTCTGCCTGGAGTCCTGCTTTGAGGCTGAGCAGGTGCTAATGTCAATGACTGAACAGCACAACAGTCCTTGGGTGTTATGACTAGAAACTTAACCATGAATATTCTTTACATAGAGAAATGTATTTGGCAAATATTGGTAAACTTCCCTTTTAAATTATGAAATAATTGTTAGCTTCTCTTAATGTATTTTTAACCTGGTATATTCTGTTAATCATCCAGCTTGGTTGATGTTATATTGGTTGATATAAAATGTTGAGATAGGTTATTTGCTTAATCATCATCATATTTGTATACACATTGAAATATCAATTATCATGTTATAACCCTTACTGCAACCTTGAGGAGGTTGGGTATTATTATCCCCATGTTGCTGATGTGGGGCTGAAGCTGAGAGTAGTTGACTTGCCTAAGGCTATCCAGTGACTTCATGATGGGAAGGATTCATCCTGGGAATTCCTACATATACTAGCTCTCTTTACTCTGTAGATATAGAATCATGCCGCAGGGTTTTTTTTTAATGAAAGGGAGTAGCTTTTGAAATGTGAAATGAGTATACATTTCCTGCTTTAAGCTGAAATTATTGCAAGAGTAAGTAGTATCCAGTTGTAGTTTGTCTTATCTAAACAGCTGGGACTTGTTGAAATCTAAATGCAGTTTGTTAACACTATTTGCTATTGAATTCTCTGCACTTAAAATGAATCCATCAGCTGAATACTTTTCTGTCAGGAATAAAGGAGTCTATATTTTACGGTGATACTGTCTGTTAGAAGTCTGCAAAGTGCTTATCTTACTAAAATGCAATGTTTAATGCAGGGATATCTCCAAGTTTGCCATGCACTACATTATAGAGGAAATAGATGAAGATACTTCCATGGAAGATTTGCAGAAAATGATGATTGTGGCCCTTATCTACAGATTGCTAGTCTGCTTCTATGAGGTATCCCTAACTTTGCAGTCAGTAGGAAATCCACTGTAGAGATTTTCCTTGAACATTTAACTGAATAGTGACCTGTTATTTTAAGAATGTATGCCTTAACGTTTAGTTAACTTAAAAGATTATGACACAAATTAACCATAAATATTGAGGAGTGTTCAGAAAAGTCATTGACATCTGGTATGAGCTCTCCTCTGTTTTATATCAGGCATCAACACTGGTTTTTATTGAAAACGTATGTTTACTTTGGCTTCCCCCCAGTCATGAGCCATCTTTGTACCATCCTCATGATATTATCATGATAGTATGTGTGTGTGGTTTTTGTTTTGTTTGATCTTTATTCTTTTGTAAACCGCTTTGTGATTTGTTTCAAATGAGGTAGTATATAAATATTGCTAAGACATTAAAAAATGGTATCTATATATGAGTTCCCAAGGTTCTATTACATTCTGACAGAACCAGTGTAAAGCTATGTTGATAGGAACAAGCTTTGTTCTTGATGTCTTGGTCATTTAGTCATCAGGAGTAGGCTGCAGGTTAACCATTCCACCCCAGTGGAATTGTTACACGAGATATGTATGTCTGTTGTTCCAGTTGCATCATGATAGTGTCATTATTGTAGTGTCACATGAGGTATAACATGTTCGCTGGTGACCAATTCAAAATTGCCTCTTCTTTCAGATTATATGTATTTGGGGAGCAGGTGGAGCAACCCCTGGGAAATTTCTGCTTGGCCTTCGAGTCGTGACATGCGATACGTCTGTACTTATTGCACCAAGTCGTGTGTTAGTGATTCCATCCTCTAATGTGAGCATGACAACGTAAGTTAACTTGTTTGTATCACTGGTGTCTGTGCCAATATAGGTTCATCATTTTTTTCCTGGTAATATTGTGTAAATTGATATTTTCTTCTCTGCTGCATTGAGTTTGGGATTAATTTTATTTAAAGCATTTTTCTTCCTCCTCTCAAACCTAATTTCCAGGGCAGTGTAAAACCTAATTAAACTCAGTACAGAGGCTTAAAAAAACTAAATAAACCAACAGTAAACAGAGTTGGTTATAAAAGAGCACCACAAAGACTGTAAAAGCAATAAGGGCGCAATCCTATGCAAGTTTAGACAAAAAAAGCCCTACAACTCCCAGCATGGCTGACTGGGGAATGCTGGGAGTTGTAGGACTTTTCTGTCTACACCTGCATAGGAGTGCACTTTAAAGCATCAGGCAGAATTTATTTCATTTTTGTAGTAATGCTAGCCCAACATTTTAACTTGATAACTCAGTCTTCTTGCTTTCTTGGAGGGGAAGGAGGGACATATTTCCCAAAGAAAAAAATAGTTATTTCTGACTCTCTGAATTGTCTTGAATTTTTTAGGTAACAATAACAAGTGGTTCTTGAAAGGAAGAATGTGTATAAAATGGAGAAATGGGTTTCTCATCTATGACCCTCCCCTCTCTTGTTCTGAATAACTATTCAAGAATCTATGCTCTGCTCTGATCAAAAGGAAGGAATGATCCTAAACCATGTTATTAGTAGTACTCTTCCAAGGCAGAAGGCCACTATAACAGTCACTTAATCTGATCTGACTCATCTTCCTTAGTACCTATTGCCCTGTAAACTTAAGTGATATATTTTGTTTAAAGTGGGCATAACAATGGGAAGAATTGGACAAATCACCTTCTTTTCTAACATATTTTCTTCATACATATTACCTTGACTTTTACTAGTTCACCACTGAGGCATATCATAGAAGGTGCTATGAGCAATAGGTATATCTCTCCTCCGCCCCCTCCCCTGACTTTCTGGGGTGTTCCTACTTCAACTCTGGCAGTTCCATTCGAAATACCATTACCTGTGTTTGCCGTTAATCAATTTCTACTCTACTCTGAGCTTTCCCTATGTGATCGGATTGGCTACAATTAATCAAGAAGTAATTCAGCAGTATTAACATAATTACTATAGCCTCTGAACCATATATAATGCTGTGTCGCAATTTGTGCTTTACCACTGAAAGCTGTGCAAAAAGGTGTTTAATGAATGACAGAAGAGCATAGTAAAGCATAAAATTAAAGTTGTGTAACAGTAAACTAGTGTGAAAGGCAAATGTGGGTATGGAAAGGGTGAATACTTCAAACTAGGAATAATATCCTTGATTATGAGAGCAAAAATAAAATAAAAAATGTCTTAATGAAAGCTGACATGTGCATGTTGGTTCTCAGTAGTGTAGTAATCTGAGAATAATTTGTTTTTTGGTATGACAGTGCTATAGCAATTTTGTACCAGTGCTCAACATTCTCCAGT
Organism: Heloderma suspectum; assembly: GCF_057233095.1. Classification (NCBI taxonomy): domain Eukaryota; kingdom Metazoa; phylum Chordata; class Lepidosauria; order Squamata; family Helodermatidae; genus Heloderma; species Heloderma suspectum. Next base: position 107,631,155 of record NC_139461.1, read on the forward strand.
CTAGACAGCAAACTGCAGCAATGCTATATTTCTTTTCCTTCCAGATCTACAATACGAGCTTTGATCAAGAATTTTTCTATTGCTTCCTTCTTTCCTGCATTTATTACCCTGCTGTTCTTTCAGCATAACCGAACCGCCTATGATATTGTAGCGGGGACAATTGTGGTAAAAAGACATAGTGTCAGATGATACCCAAGAAAGCCTTGATTCTACTGTTCAAACGTGCTGATGAAATCTTGATGACGTCTTGTTGGATTACAGAATCTCACTCCAGAACAGTGCCAATGAAGACATTGAACATTCTTTTTCAAGCAGTTCTATAAACATTGGTGGGAAATGGCACTGGTTTAATTTGAGAGTATTTGAACTGAGCAAGAAAACTAGTTATCTTCAAAAGATATTGGCAGTTTTACAGTAAAAGTGGACTGTATGAGGAATATTAGTTCTACAGTTTGGGTCCTATATCAGAATGTAGATTTATTTTTTATTAACACCTAGACTGTTGTCATTACTGGAGGTAACCAAAGGGATTACAGTGTTTGTGAGGGAAACTATACTACAAAGTTGTATACTCCTATTTTGGTGGACTGCTAAGGGTTTGCCACTTTATAAAAGCCTTATCATGAATTGCTTACACAAGCATTGTATTATTTTAACACTCAAAAGTTTTCTGTAAACATTGTGTTAAATGTCTTGCATGATGTGGATATCTTGAACATAATACAAATCACTGAACATGTCAGATACCATGGGAGGCAAGTAATACTGGTATTAATAGGTAAATATTGGACGCTCTGGCAGTACTACTATAGAGAATTGAAATGATTACAATTTTAATCATTGCTTTGGATAGATGATGAAATATCTGATATCTCTCCCCCATCCCATAAGCTCTTACATAGATTTTCATAAAGACTTAAGCGGTTCTTGTAACAAGCACAGAAAACTTAAACTGGTGCAATTTTTTAAAGTTTTGTTTCAGTTATATTTAATGAGAGCCAAAATAAGCTTGGTGTAAGCATAGTGTTTGGTGTCATTTTGTAACAAAATAGGGTTTTTTTAAAAAAACAGCCAGTTACTGTTGCTAAAGCAATACAGGGAATTTGTGCAACGTTTGATAAACAAATCTAAATAAGGATACTTTCACTTTATATGGTTGTGTGCCTAGATAACTTAAATTATACTTACTGAATAAAGCATATTTTGCATGATTTATTTTTATGTATTAATATTAAGCTTTTATGCCTACACTTCCTCCTTTGCCCAGTATTGAGACATGTAAGGCATATTTTGCACACAGTTCTCCGTAACAACTGAAGGCTATGTTTCTGCACTTTTGGCAAACGTTTATAATAAATATTTTGTAGTAAAGATCACCTGCAGAACATAGAGACCACAAACTGCTTGGATTACTCAAAAATGTGATTATGATGAACAGCAGTTCTATACTAGCATAGAAATGAATCAGACTAGCATTTAGAACAGTTGACTGTATAATTGCTTATACCATGTATAGAAATTAACCTAAATATCTGAAAATGATCTGCAGTATGACTTCCTCTGCACAGATGAGATTGATATAATATAATATAATATAATGCAACAGAAACAAAGTTGTTGAACGAACAAAAAGTTGAGAGACTCAAGAAAATCCCAGTTGTACAAAACTAAAGCCCTTACAAGCTGTTTTACAATCACAGCTTTACAGAATATGTGCTTCCTTCATGCGTATTTGTTGCTTTTTTGTTTTTAAACAAAAACCTCTGTATTCAAGTGTCCTGTGGATTTGCTCAGACTATTTAACACATCACCCAGGTATCTGTAAGTACCACTTGAATTATAGATTTTAATTAAAGAATTTCTAAAATTTCTCAGTACAAGATTTTAATCCAAAACTGATGCCCTCTGAGCATCCCAGAGAGCAAGAAGATATATTGCTCTCTGGGATGCTCATCCCACTGTCCTTTTAAGGCTGTGCCAGTCTGACATGCATCTCACAAAGCAGCATCTCTTAAGACTTACTTATATTCAAACTACTAAAACAAGAAGTAGCAACTCCAAAACACTAACACAGGGCCTGTGGGTGCATTTGATTATTTCAAAAACTCCTGGGATACCACCACGAAGTGGCTGCTGTAAGAGGCATAGCTAGTCACAAAGAACCTGCCCAAAAGACTGCACACAAGGCAGAGGTGGTGGTCTGAACCCCACCATGCTAAACAACTTGTTTGAACCCAGTTTTCAGCATCAACAAACATATTTCGCAGAAGGCATACTGCTTCCCCTACTCTGCCAGCCAACTCATTCTCCCCCCACCCACATCGCCTTTCTCTTTCACACTCTCCAGCTCACCACCCACAGATGCGTGCATGATCTCACAGTCATCCATCTTCTATTCATCCACATTCTGTCTCTTGCACCCTTCCTCATGTATCCACCATCCCTCTTTCCTTGCTGCAAGCACATGAAAAACCACTTTCAGAATCTCTCTAGAAATCCCATAAACTTTCTTCCTAAAAATGTAGCCGCCATCCATTCAGACATATAAGCACACAACCCTCCCCGACGCCCAGGTTGCTTAACAACTAGCTCCCCCAGCTCGTGGTGGTTTCCTGCTGCTCTCCCCTCTCCCTGCTGGCTTCCGTGACCCCCCAGCAGGCTTACCACTGCCTTTCCTAGCCCTTGCTACTGTCTTTAGACCCCCTGCTGCAGCTTACCACACAGAAGTCCCCTTTTCCCTTTCATGCTGGTGTGTTGTCACACTACAAGAGGGAAGGGGCAGCCTGCAGCTGCCTGCTGGCTTAGTTTCCGAAGAATCTCACTGAGCCCCACGCGTGGCTCAGAGGCATTCATGGTAAATGAATATGGCAATGGCTGAAGGCCCTCACTTTGCTTTGAGGCAGTCCCAGCTACTAGTAAGAAATTTTGTTAAATCTTTAAAAAAATAACAGTTAAAAAGGAGGGGCTGGTCACCTCGGGTGTCAAGAAAGGTGTCCAGGGGCACACTAGTCCTATCCCCACACTGGCAAGAATGAAGAACACACAAGCAGCAGAAGTCCCAACTGAAAATCCCATATAAATAAGCAGTGAAGTATCCTGGTGGGTATCTGGTTTGCCAGCCTGCACGAGGGCAGTACTACTCCCCTCTCCCGAAGACTGCAGTCCCCCTCCAGTGAATCAAAGGCTGAAGCAGCTGTTGTCTAAAGGCAGCCTGCTGGTGAAGGTACTCACTTTAGAGTATCTGGTGAGTATAGATACCAAGAGCAGTTTAGCTTCTTACATTTCCACAGGATTCTCTCAGCTCCTCCCTAACTTTATCCACCATCCCCAGCAAAGGCATTACAGCTATAAGCAGCCGACTTGTTGGATCTGAACCACATGGAAAAGAGAATGAGTAGGAACCCTGTTCCAAGAACATCATGCTCTAAATTCTGCAGGATTTTCCTCAAACTGAATTTCAACTGTTCTCTGCATATCACCATTCTGACAGCGAAGCCTGGTGGCTGAGTGTGTATCAGTTTGGAGGTGAAACAAGGGTACCACCAAAAAATAAGCTAATGGTTTATATATTCAGGAGAATTCTAGTATTTTAGGTATATACATTTGTAATTTTAAAACAATTTTCAAAATCCTCCAAAACTGCTTGACAAAGACATTTGAGCTTACAGGATCTATGCAATGTTGGAGGTGTCAGTGCAAGTAGGGAAAGGAAACAGGAGGTTGGCGGAGGGAATTAGAATTTGGGTGGAAGGAAAGAAAAGTAACACCTTTTCCACTCTCTGGACCCATCTCCCCCCTGCCCCCCAGCCATATGGTTTTAAAATGCTGAGGGCTGGGGAAAGCAGCCCTAAACCCTCTACCACTAAATGAACATGGGCTATCTTAGACAAATAGAGTCTCCTGTACCTCAGCCTTCCCCAGCCTGGCACTCTTCAGATGTTTTGTGGACTTCAACTCCCATCAGCCCAAGCCAGCATGGCTAATAGTCAGGAATGCTGGGAATTGTAGTCCAAAACATCTGGAGGGTACTAGGTTATAGAAGCCTGCTCTATCACTGGATGAGCATGGGCTATCAGTCAACAGCTGAAAAACCAGCAGTCAGGCACTCCTCCATTGTGCTTGGAGACAGCTCCAGCTCCGAGCCCCTCCTGCAACAACAGTCACTGCTGAGGCCATCAGGGAGAGGGAGCAGCAGCCCTTCCCGTCTCCATGACCTGCTGAACTTTGCAACCAAGAATCTAGTGCCTGAATGTTTTTTCCTCCTCCCTCCCAATCCCCTTTCCTTTTGTGTTGTTTTTTAGAGTAAGCCTGCAGGCAGGAACTGTCTTCATCTTTGTAAACACCCCCCTCCCCGAGCCTTTTTGGCTAAAGGGCAGGATAAAAATGCTATAGAGGCAGATTACTGAGACAATTTTAAAAAATCCTCTCTCTAGCCTGACACCCTGTATCCTATTAAAAAGAAGTGGGCCAAGTACCTATTTCCTGTGCTATTCCAGAATCCGTAAGACTGGGAAAGGGTTGAGGGTTCTCACAGGAATAGAAGGACAAAGGTTCAGAGGTGCTTATTGTCTTGGATAGTGTACTTAGTACACACTTCCCATAAGATGACTATTGTGGGATTCCAAAGGGTCTTCATGTGTGTCTGGAAGTGCATGTCCTGTCTCCCTCCCCACAACAGGTGTAGAATATGCCATACTGCATGCATCTGAAACCACAATGTACTTGCTATGGCTGAGCTCTTCTGTATCGTTCTTGCAAGCAAGCAATTGAAGAGGGAATGCATAGAGAAGACCTCTGAGCCACTCTACAGCTGGCACATCAATATCTACTTCTCTCAAGTCTGGAACATTGAAGAACTGACTACAGGACTAGCATAACGTTAACCATGAATACTTTTACTGCCTATGGAAAAACAGTGCAGTCCTAGTTTAAGACATGAACACTTCCTATTATAAGTTCTATCAAAACATATCACATGGATGTGGATTAGTTCAATTTTGGTTACAAATTCAAATTGATTGCATGAAAACATTCAGAGATCAAGTATTTTATGATTGTGAAAAGACAAAAAGCTCAGCCAGAAACACTAAACTATGTACAAAGCCCATTGTATTTGCATGTTTATAGGGAATTGCAAGACCTCACACACCCCAAGAATGAAGACAGGAAGCAATAGTAGCAATCAAGGTAAGAGTAGGCACAAGGTGGAAGCCACCAGGAAGGTCAGGTGTCTTTGTGCCCTACTTGAAGCAGTCTGATAGGCTGTATTACTCTTGAGTCTACTATGCCTGCAAAGAGCCAGTCTACAGGAACACCATCAGGTTGCATTAAGAGTTGAAAGCTCACGAAGTTAACAGACCACAACAGGCAATTGCAGAAAAGGGCCACTTTAGCCCCCTTGCCCTGCCCCCCATCAAGCGTTCATCCTTTAGTTTCTCCCTTTATGTAAACCACCCTGGAAATTTCTATTCAAGGGCAGTAGAAATTTCTATAATAAATAAAATAATTTACTCCATAAAGAGCAGGGGCAGGGGGAAGAGGCCTTAAAAATCTGCTCACCCACTTATGGTTTGGAAGCATACATGTTCTCATTCTCTTTTGGACTGAGAGAGGGTTTGGGTGGAGTGGTCATAGATCTCATTTGCAGCCCATCCCACCCCTTAACCAATTGCAAACCAACTGTTGCTCCTCCCTCAGATATTTTTTGGGACTATAAACATAGTAGAAACTAACAACTGAGGACCACTAGATAATAGGCACAAATGCTGAACAGGTGTTAGGTCATCACCATGGTCCTTCAACACTTAGATCCTGTATCAGGGAGTACAAACATGACAAACTACTCTGTTGAGATCTAGGCATAGTTACTTAACACCACTTCTATCACAGAGGCAGGCAGGGTACTACTCTTGTATCCACTCAAGAATGGGAGGTGGTGACTGATCAAAATCCAGCTAAGTACTGACCTGGCATCAGTTACTGTTTCCTAGGTCTTGTGTCATCCACAGCATCAGGCAGGAGAGAATCCTTTGGTCCTGGGGAATCCACTAGTCCCTGCTGTCCCAATTCTTTTTGCAAAGGCAGTGGAAGAAAGAAAAATAAAATGAAAAGCCTAGCTCCTGAAACTAACAATGTTGGGGACTCAGTGAATCCTGAAATATAACTGTTTAGAAAACAGAGCTTTTGCCTCACAGGGTAGATCAGCACCGCTTTCCTTATCAAATGGGAGAGAGAGCAAAACACCCTCCTTCTGCTATCTAGAAAGGAACATTTCCCATCACATGCATCTAATTACTCCATAATCTGAAGTGAATGACAATTTAGATGCTTTTTCTAAATGCAAAAAAGTGTTATTCTAAGGCAATGGCCAGTTCCTGCAGGACTCAGATGAAGGAGCCAAGGATGATGACAAAGAGAGAGGAATGGGGCCTGTGGGAATAATGAAAAACCATGGAGAGTGGTTGCTAATGCAGCAGCTAGAGGAGAACCCAGCATGACAGTGCTTACCCAACTCGTTGAAGCATGTAAGCTTAAAAATCTACCCTTGAGGTGGAAGGGGAAAATGAGTGGCACTCCCTGACTAGAGCTCTAAGATGTTCCAAAACTGGTTCTGTGCAGATGCAGATCTGCCTGTGCAGCTCTGAAGACCAAAGAAGAGTCTGTTTTGACCAAGCTTAGGCTGCCAATCAAATTACTCAAGATCATCTTTTTCTTTGCTGCTGAGTTCTTGGCAGTAACACTTAATTTTAACCAATATATTCCTGTCCCCTGTTTATAGGTTTTTAATAGGCGTTTAGGATTTCAAGTTAAAGTGCAGCCAAATGCTCTGGGCAATTGTGCTCAGCCCTCTGGCTGGGACAGTCAGGCACCCTCTTATTTCAACAGCATAAAATACACATTTAATTTATATTGCTCAAGGTTGCTTAAATAAAGATGCATTTGAGATAAGACACGTGCCTGCATTAAAGTTCACACAAATGTATTTCATAATTTTTATTGATGGCATTTATCCCATGGTTTAACATGTTAATTATACTGTAATAAACATGGCTTTAATATTAAACTTTTCCTTATTATCCAAAGTCACCAGAGTCCATTTCCGTAAATATAAAAATATATACTTAACACTTTGTACAATACTGGTTTTTGGTCCAAACAAAAATGGATCAGAAAAGCCAATAAACTCACTTTAAGAATTCCCAATTTTAAAGGTTTTTTAATGGATTTAGGCAACTTTGAATAATGAGATTTACATAATAAAATCTGAGACAATACTAAACAAAAATTTGCTGAAACACACAAAATTAAAATTTCAAGTTCACAGATTTGTTATGCCAAAGTACATAGAGAAACAGAATTGTATTTACACATTTGTTTCATAATAAAATAATGAAAAGGCGAGACGGGTGATAAGGAGCTGTAAGAATGAAAATAGAAAGGGCATCTAGTTATTGAATGAAGTACTACTGATCTAACTAGTCCTTAGCATGGACCATTCTTTGATCATTCTTCCTCTATCAGAAAATTTTAGTGCACAATACACGCAACTCGCTCACTTCACACTTACATCATCAGCACAAACTCCGTAAAGAAACCATTCATTATCCACATTCTCTACTCTATACAGACTCCCCCTCTCTGATATAATTACAATTCCGAGGTGTCAGTAAACGCAGATGAGCGTACAAAGTGGTGCAAACAGAGGTATTATACGAAGCCATTCGCTGTGCAGGCTATATTTATATCTATAGCCATACCATGCCAAGTCAGTGAAGAAAAACTGCTGGATTCTAAGTAGTTTTGCTCTCAAGATCCTCCCTGCCACCAACTCTAATTATTTTTAAAAAACTACACGGGGAGGAAAAAAGCGAGCAGAGTTTAGGCAGACCTGGCTTCAGCTAAACCCAGCATGAGGTACAATTCAGTAATTGAACAATGCAGGGCAACCAGCTGTGGTAAGAGAGTTGCTGTCTGTAACAATCATTAATATTTTATTTTCTACGTCTAACAGCCGTCTTTATCTTCCGACCAGACACTGAAGATCCAGATGCGGAGAATATATTTTTCCCGTTATTCCTGCTTTAGGGGGGGAAAAAAATCAAAAGTAAGGAAATTAGAATATGTCTGAAACTTCTTCATATTGTAGAACAAACATGAAAAAAACACAGTAAAAAATGCCTGTGGCATTAGTTTCCCAGTTCTTTTATTAAGGACATCATTTCTAGAGATTATGCCTTTCACTTAAGGGAGTCTCAATCTGAACTTCTACTTCAAGGATAGCAGCATGCATATGACAGAGCTGAAAGGCTTAATGCCATCAACTTCAAATATTCATTGTTCTGTGCATAAAATGAACATTAATGCATTTGTAATAGCAACAACTATAATGATCTTTAAATTCATAGTGCATTTGTACATTCGCTTAATACAAATCACCTTTCTTCCTACGCATTGCTATTTAATAGCTTGGTACGATAAGCATGTTACTGAAAATTACTTCCATGCCAAGGTAACATGTGCACGGAAGCGCTGCGTGGGATTACACAGCTCCAAAAAGCATGGATTTTAAGATTATACTGTGACAATCTACTGAAAGTCCTTAACCCCTTCTTACCCCAGGTTAAATGATGAAGGCTGGGTGAATGAAAATCCAGAAGAGCCTGCAGACTGTGCCGGAGTTGCACCAGGAGCTGCACCAAAGGTAAATACTCCTGGGCTGTTGCCTGTAAAGTTGAAACTAGCAGTACTACTTCCAAACTGGAACACTGGACCTAAAAGGGTAAACAGTGGACCTTAATCTCTCAAGAACCACTGGATAGGTGATTACAGAGGACTATCAGGCAAGTACAGTGGTTGGCTCAGTACTTATAGCTGCATTCCAGAATAGGATCCCGAAATTATCAACAGCAGCACCATCTGTCTTTTAGAGCAACCGATGTGCTAGTTTTCACATCTAAAACGCCAAACCAGTTAAGACCACATATTTCGTCAGCAAGAGCTCCCAACGACATACAGCAAAACCTTTTCTGAGAACTAGGAGAGTTCATAATTAGTTTCTAATATGGAAAAAGTAAAAAAAAAATCACATTGGGTATGTCCAAGTCCACAGGCACATGTATCTTTTTGTATCCTAATTCTCTCAAAATGTATTCCACACTATGCTACACTTTTGCAACTATCATTGGATTGAGCAATAAACGTATTACTTACTATGTTACACAATGTATCAGACAGCTTATATCCTAAACATTAGCTCATTGGATGAGATTTTGGTTGAAATGGTTCACAAAGTATAAAGCCATGCATTTTCAGAAAACAGTAAATTATGAAAATAAAGTAGGTTTTCTGAATAGGTCTTGCAAACCAGAGTAGGGATGTCAGAGGAATCTGTTGGGGGGTGTGTGTGTGTGTGTGTGCGCGTGCGTGGAGTTCAACGAGTTCTCCTAGGTTCACACCCCCAGACTTTGTTCCGGTTCCCACTGTGGCACCCAACGTGGTCTGCAGCAAGTTGGGCCAGTTCATGGATTTTCCAGGCATTTTGTGCACTTTATTTCATAGGTTTCGTAATTTGCATATAATTCATTTTTGTGTTTGTGAGCTGAGGGGTTTCCCCCAAACTCTGGAAATTTCTGAGCAATTTGCACCAATTACAGCTGACTGGTGCAAATTGCGGTCAAATTTGCGCAAATTGCTCAGAAATTCCCAGAGTTCAGGCAAACGCCCACAGCTCAGTTCACAAACGCAAATACAGTCGTACACACTGTGGAACTCTATCGAGTCAAAAAAGAACTGTATTTCCCAACAATGGACATCCCTAAATCAGAGTGCTTTTTTTTTTTTTTAAACAGCCAAGGTTTCTCTGTCGCTATATAAATGTTGCATGTCCCTATGTTCACTATCCCACTGTTGTTTTATTTGATCAAGACTGTCAATTTGCCTTTAAGACAAAAATTCCTAAACACAGACTAACAGGAACATTTTAATGTTTATAAATACTATGTCAACTATTCACTTGGTTAGTGCCTCTGTGTAAAAGGGATTCTCAAACTAGGAAATTACTTATATTAAGTGCATTTATTTATTACATTTCTATACTGCCCCACAGACAAAACTCTCGTATTGATGTTTCAGCATCTGACCCGACCTTTCATGGAAACTATATTTATAGTAAAGTCAACTCATACCATTTGAAGCACAACTGTAAATTAGTTTTGGTTTCTAAGATTTTAATAATGTTAAACTTTCCAAATAGTTACTTGCTTCCAGAATTCGGCATGCAAATTTTTTATTTTATTTCAGGAGGCACTCATGACACTACAGAAAGGTTAATATGAAAAGAAGATTGAAAAAAAGGGGTAGAACAATCTAAACATAGTTCTTCCATAGGAACACACCAGGCTACAGCATGAGACCTGTAGGATTTGCACTTACCAGAATTAGGAGCTGTACCTGAGCCAAAGCCAGGCTGTTGGCTGGCTTGCTGTCCAAAGACAGGAGGCTGTGTACTGCTTGACACAGACCCAAAAGCTGGAGGCCCAGCCTGAGCGCCAGCAGGAAATAATGAAGATGAGGAGAGTGATCCAAAGGTTGGAGCTGTGGGTTGGCTGGATCCTTGGCTTTGACCAAATGTTGGTGTCTGGCTGGTACCAAATGCTGGACCAGTTGCGGGAGCTGAAGACCCAGAGCCAAACACAAATGAAGAGGAGGACCCTAGAAAAGCAAGTGAGCAGGATAAACTTGGGAACTGCACAATAGTTAAGAATCTAACCAGTCAGAGAAGATTCTAGTGTAAAGTAGGCTTTTGTTTCTAATGATATCTTTCAGCTGTTTTTTAATCATGCTGGAGATACCTGACATGTTCAATAACTGTGCCTGCTGTTTTTACTAATGTGGATTTGCATTAGCCATTTCTGCAAAGGGTTATTGTGAGAAATACCCCCTCCTACAGGTGCATTGGAACACATCCCAGTAAACTCCTCCCTACAGCTTAAAAAGCAGTGCACATATGAAGCTTTTTAAAGGACATTACACTACTGCTTAATGGGAGACAGCAGCCCTTGATTGAACTTCTAAAGTCTAGAACAAATGCACACACATGTAGCCGCTGTAACACTGCACTCCATTTCTGTGATTAGAGCCAACAGTGGTGGCAAGCAGAGGTAGAAACAAGGGGAATGTAGTGGAGACATTAGGCGGCAGCCAGTTGAGGTCAAGCGTGGTGGGAAGAGGAGGGTGCAGAAAAGACTTGGGTGAGTGAAGAGGGTGAGGAGGCGTTTTCAGAACTTACACTGCTTGATTAAAATATATTACAGCAGCATTTGAAGCACAGGGGCCCATCAACAGAATTAATTCAGATGGTGTAGCACTGTGCTTAAGAAAATGATCTGTGAAATCAAATGTCAGCACAGCCATTAACACAATGGGTAGCCTTAGCAAAGCTTCTCTCTCTCTCTCTCTCTCTCTCTCTCTCTCTCTCTCAGTGCTTTGGAAAAACACTGTATAAATATTACATATTATCTTATTTCCAAGAGTCCTCTGTATTCGTTACTGGAAATGCACAGCCACACCACTGACAGCTTGTAGATTCAGCCTTCATATATTTCACTAGTATTTCAGAGCTCTCTGTGCGTTTTCCAAAGCAAGTATTTGGAAAGCTGAATGTCTTCAATGTACACCCACAAAGCTAATCCCTCCACGTTTCGAGCATACCTGTAGGAGCTGCTGTTGTGGCAGGTGCTGCAAAACTGAAGCCAGTGTTAGCTGCGCTGTTAGCGGTGGCTACTGTACCAAAGAGAAATGGAACAGGGGTGCTGGTACTGGAGGTGGTTGCTGGTGGCTTGCTCTCTTGAGAAAACCCAAAGGACTGTGATGTACCGGAGTCAGAGGGATCACCAAACGCAGAGCTGCTCACGGTGTTGCTGGCCTGCCCAAACAAAAAAGTCGGTGGAGGATTTGAGGAAGAGGTGCTGCTGCTGCTGCTGCTGCCACTGAATATGCCGCCACTGCCACTGCCACCAACAGAAACACTTGGCACAGGTGTGTTAGAAGAACTAGAGCTCAGGAAACTGAACGCAGGCTTTGCTGATCCCGGATCTGAAAGCAAAAGTAACTAAATTAGTTTAGAAACAAGAAATGAGGATACAAAGTAACGATGGAGATGGAATATTCCTTCCTCGGTAGCTGTAAAAACCAGGAATGAACCTGTGGATCTTAACTGGGCAACTTCCAAACGTTGGAAGGACAAATTTCTGTAGTTTTACAGGAATAAGAGTCAACTACCTCATTGCTTGGCAAGTAAAGAGCTGGTTTCTTGATGCTGCAAAGTCATAAAGGACTTCAGAGATCTATGTGCAAGGTTCTATGAAAACGTTCTGCTAGGAATTCTGCAAACATTCTGCATACATGGCATCATGCAGTTGTGTGACATAATGGCCTGGTTCATATATAATGATATCAGTCTCATGATACTTGGTTTATTAAACTGAGAACAAGCGCTGTATTCGCATGCTTCCTCCCCTTGTCTCTTATGTGCTATAATGAAAAACTGCTGGGCTCTGTTAGGAAACGATTTCCTGTTATGTCTGAACCAGGAAACTGTGTTTTAATCTCCGGCTACGAACCAGGACATGAAACGTCATTTCCTGGTTTCCAGACAGACATTAAACCACAGTTTCTTAGTTCAGATATAAACAGAGAACTGTGGTTTAACAAATCCTAGAAGTGTTGCATTATGGTGCACAAGAGAAGGGGCAGAGGAGGGAAGAGGGGAAGGGACTGACCAGGCACAACATCCATTTTAATAAATCACAGTTAATTCGACTGAGATTGTAATCTATGAACTGGGCCAATGCCTGCACTGAGGCATGGGACTACACTAAGCTGTTCAATTGCCACCCACTTTGCAACAAGGTCTGCCTGTTTTGTGTGATGTGAAAGCAGGCTCATCATAGTTGTGGCCATGTTTCTGGACATGATCAAAATCGGAAAAACCTTGGCTGAATCTTTCAGCTGCTCTAGCAACATATCCTAGTGGCATTCAGCAGAGGCAAGACACATATGAGGATTGTACAGGGTCCCAAGTTAGCTTATCTTCTTATTCTCAGATATCTTCTTTTCACTAATGTTCTTGCCCTCCTCCAGCCTTTGTTGATAAGATGTTCCATCTCCCAGGCCTCTTGTTGGTCTTCCTGATCTCTCTCCTGCGTTCTGCCACTTCTTCTTCATTCCCTTGTTGCCTTTATTCCATCTCTTCCTGATCTTTCCTTGCTTTTACATTTATCTTGTGCCACAACTCTTGATCCCACTCCTCTTCATGTTTCTCCTGAAGCTCTTCTGTCTGTAGGTCACATCTTGAATCTTTCCTTACTGTCACATTCTTCCTTTGAACATACTCTCATCTCTTCAATTCTTAAAAAACAACACCACCACCAATCCTCTCAACTCTCTGTAGCAGAGGGAGATAAGATGGGAAGCAGTGCCATTCCATCAGCTCAACTGAAAGACCAGCTCCATCAGGCTCCTCCTGTCCCTGAACTATTTCTGGCTGGTCATTATAATTACGACAATTTAATTTTGACAATTGTTGCCCGAGTTTGCTTTTTTCCTCTTTCTGCCCTGTCTTTTTTTCCTTTTGTGTCATATCCTTTAGACTGTAAGCTTACGGCCTTGTCTTGTTTTTATTGACTGTATGTAAGCAGCTCTAAGAAACCTTTTGACTGACAAGTAGGGTAGAAAAGCCTTAAATAAACAAATAAATTCATACCATTTCCTAGGTATCTTATTTTCCTCCTTCCATTTCAAACTTTTTCAATGGGCATTTTTTTGCATCATCTCTCTCCCCTCTGCTAATTCTATTTTTGACAGTTTCAGTCAAATTGCAGTTCCATCCTTGTTACTTTTATTGGAAAAAATACACTAGAATTACAAATGATGACCTAAGAGTCTGCCTCAATGGCGGTTGAAAGAGAACTGAGGGAACAGGCAGGAACCTGCTAGGGACGTGTGCGCTGGGACTGAGGGTGGGGGGTTCTCGCCAAAAATTCCTCAGCTATAGAAGGTTTCCGAATGAGGCTCCACACAGGCACAGAGTCCATCTGCATGATGCACAGAGACCATGAAGAAGAAATGCAAGATACTCAAGCAGTGCTATATAAATGTGAGGCGGGTTATTGCTAAATCCCAGGGCCCCTTCCATGTCAGTTTTTAACACTGTTGATCATGCTAGTCTTCTCTGGGAAATACAGGAGTTTACCAGCCAAAACGACTGCTAGGAAGCTGGCGCTTGATAGGCTCCACTGACTTGTTCCACTCCAGAAGTGCTCGTGCGGCCTAGTTTCCGGGGGTTGTGCTATCAACCATTAGCTTCCCGTTGCGCTAACCATCATTCCCACTAGCATAAGAGCAGTGTTGCATACTGCCCTCGGTTTCCATGTTTCTGTCTTAGCTTGGTTAAGGTCTTACCTTTTTATTATTTTCACTATTTTCTTTAGTCATCTTTACTCTTCTTCCTCTCCTTTACTCTCTTTATTCCTCTTTATATATAGGGGCCCCTCAGTGTCCTGATATAGGTCTAATGTCTTTACCATATATATTCTTCCTCTTGCTTTCCTTATCGATGTCTTTTCCCTAAACTATCACTTTTACCCTAATGACTTACAACTATATTTCTCTGCTCATGATCTCACTTCTTCTCTAAGTACTTCTGCTTGCCTCACTGGATATCCCCTTACTAAAACTACCTAAAACCAAAGCCACTGGTTTTCCTCCTGGCTCTTCTTTCTTATTCTCCTTTCACGATGTTATTTTTTTCCCCTTTCTTCACATTTACATCTAGGATTATTTCTCAGTTTATTTCCTTTTCTTCAAATCTAATCACTAAATCATGCCATTTTCAATTCTTATCCCTAAAATAAGTCTTTTCTTTCTACCAATGCAATAGGGACAGCTTTTCATTCTTTGATTCTCAATCATTGTAATGTTCTATATTCTGGTCTTCCAGCTCCCGCTTTAAAAACATTTGTTCTCAATTCTTCTGCTCATTTGATCTGTTCTGCACATTGCTTTGACTATGTTTTCCCCTTGTCCAGTTTCTACATTGGATTCCTCTTCCATCTTGTATCAATTTTAAGCTGGTACTGAACTTTGTGTCTTCATTCTCTTGCTCCTTGCTATCTCTCCCCTTTTAATAAACAATAATAATACAATAAATGCAACACTTGATGTTCTGTGATTTCCCTAACTCTAATTATTTAACTAGGAGTAACCTAGCTCCTATGAAATAATTCATTCATAGTTACCTATCTGTGAAGAACTTCATATACAGTTTATTCATGTCACATACGCTATTATCCAAGTATGTTTCCTGTTCCAGTTTTCTTACTGTCTAATGGCTATTTGACCAGTCAAAAAGCTTGATCAACTCACTGGTCAAACAACACTTCATCAATGTATTGGTTGAACAACAGTCAAGTATTTAGAGAATTAATTTAGCAGAGCTATGACAAAAGAAGGTATTTATGCCAATGACAAAAATTAGTTAAAGGATGAAAAATAAATCTGTACTGTAATCAGTTATTTATAGCCAACTATTTTATGCATATGTAAATGCGTGCCAACACTGTTCAAGAGATGGAAGAATTCTTAGCTATTTGGAACTCCTGGAACAATGCATACGGTTATGTTCTATTATTCTATTTATAAACCACCCTAAAAACTGATGTTGAAGGACAGTATAGAACTCGATAAATAAAATAAAAATAGGTTTTCTATTTAACATACACTCAGCAACTACAAAATCCTAATGGCATTCTCTGCTATGTGGAATATTTAGCTAGATAATAGGTGGCCAATTGAATATTATCCCAATCCTAATGGTGACTATCATTTCTTATAGCTTGCTATTAATTATCTCTACATAAGCCATTTATCACACCTTAAGGCTATAAAATTCAAAATCTGAAATGACTGCTATTCCATAATTAAAGCACATCTTCAAAATTCACTTTAGATATTTACACGTAAAACAGTAGCCCAGACTTGGTGACCTCCAGGTGTGTTGGACTGCAACCCCCATAATCCTCGGCTAGCCTGGTCATTGGCTGGCTGAAGATAATGGGTGTTGAAGTCAAACGTGGGGGCACCAGGTAGGGGAAGGCTGCAGTAGCCAAACACCACTAACTCTCCTCAGATTAACTTAAACTTATTTGCGCTTACTGCATTCTAGTTAATAAAACCACAAACGTTAGTATCCTGAAACATTTTTACTAGCTTGCAGGGTGGGGACTGGCAGAGGTGGGACAGAGTGCTGCATTGCTATGCTGGGTGTGGAGGAGGAGATTTCCATCCTGTAGCAGTCCACTTGGTTTTTATGCTGGGTTCAAGGAGAGACAGAGCTCTCCAACATTCCTCTGCCAGTCGGCTCACTCAACCACATGCAATTCTTGAATACAAGGTTGGACTACTGTCAGAATTTTTACCTAAAATTATGGTAGCCAATTTGGATGGCTTTAAAAGGGGGTTAGACAAATTTCTCCCCTTCATGGATCACTGCCTTGTTGTGGCGAAGGGGCTTGCGTAACTCAGTGAAGCCATAAGCTATGCCGTGCAGGGCCACCCAAGACGGACAGGTCATGGCAGAGAGTTCTGACAAAATGTGGTCCACTGGAGAAGGAAATGGCAACCCACTCCAGTATTCTTGCCAAGAAAACCCCATGGAACGTATCACAAGGCTAAAAGAGATGACGCCGGAAGATGAGCCCCTCAGGTCGGAAGGTGTCCAATATGCTACTGGGGAAGAGCAGAGGGTATTTCCAAGTAGCGCCAGAAAGAGTGAAGCGGCTGGGCCAAACCCGAAAGGACACTCCGCTGTGGATGTGTCTGGCGGTGAAAAGAAAATCCGATGCTGTAAAGAACAATATTGTTTAGGAACCTGGAATGTCAGATCAATGAATCAAGGTAAGCTGGAGGTGGTCAAACATGAGATGGCAAGATTGAACATCGACATCTTGGGAATCAGCGAACTCAAATGGACAGGCATGGGCGAATTTAATTCAGGTGACCATCATATCTACTATTGTGGGCAAGAATCCCTTAGAAGAAATGGAGTAGCACTCATAGTCAACAAAAGGGTGGGAAAAGCAGTACTGGGGTACAATCTTAAAAATGATAGAATGATCTCAGTACGAATCCAAGGCAAACCATTCAACATCACAGTAATTCAAGTCTATGCCCCAACCACTGAGGCCGAAGAAGCTGAGGTTGATCAGTTCTATGAAGACCTACAACACCTTCTAGAACTAACACCAAAAAAAGATGTCCTCTTCATCATAGGGGATTGGAATGCTAAAGTAGGAAGTCAAGAAATCACCGGGATAACAGGCAGGCATGGCCTTGGTGTACAAAATGAAGCAGGACAAAAGCTAATAGAGTTTTGCCAAGAGAACATGCTGATCATAGCAAACACTCTTTTCCAACAGCACAAGAGGCGACTCTACACATGGACGTCACCAGATGGCCAATATCGAAATCAGATTGATTATGTCCTTTGCAGCCAAAGATGGAGAAGCTCCATACAGTCAGTAAAAACAAGACCTGGAGCTGACTGTGGCTCAGATCATGAGCTGCTTCTTGCAAAATTTCGGCTTAAATTGAAGAACGTCGGGAAAACCACTAAACCGTTCAGGTATGACCTAAATCATATCCCTGATGAATATACAGTGGAGGTGAGGAATAGATTTCAGGGATTAGACCTGATAGACAGAGTGCCTGAGGAACTATGGACGGAGGTCCGTAACATTGTTCAGGAGGCAGCAACAAAATCCGTCCCAAAGAAAAAGAAATGCAAGAAAGCAAAGTGGCTGTCTGATGAGGCTTTACAAGTAGCTCACGAAAGAAGGGAAGCGAAAAGCAAGGGAGAAAGGGGAAGATATACCCAACTGAATGCAGAGTTCCAGAGAATAGCAAGGAGAGACAAGAAGGCCTTCTTAAATGAACAATGCAAAGAAATCGAGGAAAACAACAGAATGGGAAAGACTAGAGATCTCTTCAAGAAAATTGGAGATCTCAAGGGTACGTTTTGTGCAAAGACGGGCATGATAAAGGACAAAGAAGGCAGGGACCTAACAGAAGCAGATGAGATTAAGAAGAGGTGGCAAGAATACACAGAAGAACTATACAGGAAAGATCTGAATGTCCCTGATAGCCATGATAGTGCGGTCACTGAACTTGAGCTGGACATCCTCGAGAGTGAAGTCAAGTGGGCCTTAGGAAGCATTAGTAACAACAAAGCTAGCGGAGATGACAGTCTCCCAGCTGAGCTATTTAAAATCCTAAAAGATGATGCTGTTAAAGTGCTGCATTCAATATGCCAACAAATCTGGAACACTCAACAGTGGCCACAAGACTGGAAAAGGTCAGTTTACATTCCAATTCCAAAGAAGGGCAACGCCAAAGAGTGTTCAAACTACCGCACAATTGCGCTCATTTCACATGCCAGCAAGGTGATGCTCAAAATCCTACAAGCTAGGCTTCAGCAGTATGCGAACCGAGAACTACCGGAAGTACAAGCTGGGTTTCGAAGAGGCAGAGGAACTAGAGATCAAATCGCCAACATTCGCTGCATCATGGAGAAAGCAAGAGAATTCCAGAAGAACGTCTATTTCTGCTTCATTGACTACGCTAAAGCCTTTGATTGTGTGGATCACAACAAACTGTGGCAAATTCTGAAAGTGATGGGAGTACCAGACCACCTTACCTGTCTCCTGAGAAACCTGTACGAGGGTCAAGAAGCAACAGTAAGAACCAGACATGGAACAACCGATTGGTTCAAAATTGGGAAAGGAGTACGACAAGGCTGCATATTGTCACCCTGCTTATTTAACTTATATGCAGAGTACATCATGAGAAATGCCGGATTGGATGAATCAGAGGTCGGAATTAAGATTGCCGGGAGAATTATCAACAACCTCCGATATGCAGACGATACCACCCTAATGGCAGAAAGCGAAGAGGATCTCAAGAGCCTCTTGTTGAGGGTGAAAGAGGAGAGTGCAAAAGCTGGTTTGAAACTCAACATTAAAAAAACTAAGATCATGTCATCTGGCCCTATCACTTCCTGGCATATAGAAGGGGAAGAAATGGAAGCAGTGACAGATTTTACTTTCTTGGGCTCCAAGATCACGGCAGATGGTGACTGTAGCCATGAAATTAAAAGACGCTTGCTCCTTGGGAGGAAAGCTATGGCAAACCTAGACAGCATAGTAAGAAGCAGAGACATCACCTTGCCGACAAAGGTTCGTATAATCAAAGCTATGGTTTTCCCAGTAGTAATGTATGGCTGTGAGAGCTGGACTATAAGGAAGGCTGAGCGCCGAAGAATTGATGCTTTCGAACTGTGGTGCTGGAGAAGACTCTTACGAGTCCCCTGGACTGCAAGGAGGTCAAATCAGTCCATCCTCAAGGAAATCAACCCTGAGTGCTCATTGGAAGGACAGATACTGAAGCTGAAGCTCCAATATTTTGGCCACCTAATGCGAAGAGAAAACTCCCTGGAAAAGACCCTGATGCTGGGAAAGACTGAAGGCAAAAGGAGAAGGGGACGGCAGAGGATGAGATGGCTAGATAGCATCACGGATGCAATGAATATGAACTTGAGCACACTCCGGGAGAGAGCGCAGGACAGGAAGGCCTGGCGTGCTATGGTCCATGGGGTCACGAAGAGTCGGACACGACTGAACGACTGAACAACAACAGACAAATTTCTGGACGAATAGGCTATCAATGGCTACTAGTCCTAATGGCTTCCTCCAGAAGCAGAGGCAGTGAGCCTATGTACAGCAGTTGTTGGGGAACATGGGCAGGGGGGTGCTGTTGTGCTCATGCCCTGCTTGTGGGTTCCTGGTCGACAGGTGGTTGGCCACTGTGTGAACAGAATGCTGGACTAGATGAAACCTTGGTCTGATCCAGCAGGGCTCTTATGTTTCCAATTTAGAAAATCAAGCAGATCATTTCAAAGCATCAGACCCCCATAGTACCAAAAGGCAGGTTGCCTGTGCCTGCACTGAGTCCCTACTAGTCCACACAACCAACAGGAGCCTTAGAGACCATATGAGCTGTGCAACTTGTATGTATGGCTAGTTTCTCATCTTGGACATAGTGTATCCAATACTTGCCTCCTCCAAGGCAACTTCCCAAACTCTACTGAAAACACTCTTTCAGCAAATGGTGACTCATTAGCAACCTTCCAGACACCAAAGGAGGACAAGAGGTTATTTTAGGAGCATATACTGATACTCTTGAGGCCTCCTTGTAGCAATAAGTCTCTTAAATCACCAGCCAATTTAATTTTACAGTGTCATGAGAGAATACAGCAAGACACAAAAGCCTGAATATGCAAGGAACATTTGTACCTACCTGCAGCATTTGCTTGTGCCCCAAATGTAAAAGCTGGTTTTGTTTGTTGTTCAGCTTCTTTCTCCACTGGTTTCACCAGGCTGAAACTAAATGTAGGTTTTACTGTGCCATCATCTTTGGTTTGTTCTGCCTTTCCAAATGAAAACATGGATTGTGCCTTAGTCTCTTCATTCTCCGTTTTCTTTCCAAACACCAATGGATTAGAAGGGGCATCAGACTCTTGTTTTTCATCTGTCCTTCCCAAAACAAGCTGTGGGACAGTCATAGATTCCACATTACCAAAAGTGAAGCCACTTTTTGTTGAAGGAATTTCATCTTTTTTCCCCTCTGGTTTCTTGGAGGAAAATGGACTTACTGCAGCTTCCTTTTCCTCTGCATTTCCAAATTTGAAGCTACTTATTCCAGTTTTATTCTCAGATGCAGCTGTAGAAGCTGTGGAGCCAGTACCAAAAGTAAAACCTCCTACAGCAGGTTTGTTAATTCCTTCTTTCTTCTCTTGCTGTCCAAGATTAGCTATTCCAAACTGAAATGATGTAGTAGATGTACTGCTAGCCCCAGGGGGAAGTCCAAAGTTGAAAGTGCTGTTATTCTTGCCATCTTTCACACTATCCTCAGATTTAGATTCTGAAGGAAAGCCTCCCAGTTTGGAGCCCTCATTTTTAGAAAAGTTAAAACCTCCCGTCAAAGTATTTGTTGATGATCCCAGTTCTGATGCAATACCAAATTTTAGTCCTGCTTGTTCTCCAAATTTAAAGTTTTTTCCTGCATTTCCCAATGTCGGAGGTGATTCTGAAGAGGATGACTGAATACCAAATTTGAATGAAGGAGCAGTTGGGGCTGAAGAAGCAGCAGTACCAAAGCCTGAAATTAAAATATAACACCAAGTTTGTTACAAACATAATGGAAGCCTCTGTATAGAGCAGCTTTCCACAAGCTGGTGTACTGCAGATGTGTTGGACTACAACTCTTATCCTGGGGATGATGGGAGTTGTAGTCCAATATACCTGGAGGATGCAGGAATAGGCAGGGGTTCCCAACGTGGTGCCCACAGGCACCACTTCAGCCACAAGGCCAGGCTGAGCTGCCTGCCAAGCTATTTTCCCCCTGTGCAGGTGAATGGAGTGATTCCTCCTTTCACTTGTACAGGGGAGAAAAAGTCCTTGTTGTCAAGAAATGGCCGGGGGGGGGGGGGAGCGCATGTAGGCATGAATCCTTATCAGCTGGAATTGGGAAATTTGGTTTGAGGAAAACAAGAAACTTGCTTCCCTTCAGCCTCAGTACTAAAGCTCAGAGAATGTTCATCTTCAGGTACACCTTCTCTAAGCCCAATTCTTCTCCTCCCTCCCCTTCTTCAAGGATTCTTTAAACTGAAAGGGAAACTGCTCTTCTGCAGTTTCAAGGACTGGAAAGAAGAGCAACTGTTCTTCAACGAGGTGCATACTCCAAACCCAAACAATCCTTAAAATGTAAAGGGGAAGAGCTCTCCCACAGTTAAAAGGATCATAGGGTAAATCGGATGCACATCTGTGACAAATGAGGTCTATGCTGCTTTGTTTTCATGGAATATGCACTCAGATGTGGATCTTAATATATACCTCTCATCCACAGTGGGATGCACATTTGAATGTAGTCCAAGGGCACATTCCACTGAAAGCAATGCAATATATATGGACAAGATAGACAGTCAGACAGATGGGTGGAGAAGGAGGGTAAAGGGAGAAACATTTCCTCCTTTTTGCCCTGCTTTTTCTCTTCTTCTTCTGGAATAGGATATAAGTTGGGGAGGGGGGAGAATGCAGGAGCAAAATATACAAATTGTGTGTGCGCACGCATGCGTGCGCAAAAAATAGCCTATATATTTTAACATACCTTTGAGTTCAGTTTTTCTGCCTGGTTTTGCAATTTCACAAGCTACACATTTGGAAGCATCTGCTTTGTTTTGTACTAAGCAGGTTTCACAGTCCCAACTTCCCTCTGGTTTCTTGAATTTGTCTAAGCCCAGAAATCCTCCAGAAAGAGCAGGTAAAGAGGATGCACTGCTACTCACTACAGGCACTGAACCTCCTAGGTAAGAAAACATAGAATAAAATAACAATTAGCAAAAGGCACATTTCAAGTAACTGCCATTTTACATAAACAAGTTTAACAGCTGCTCCAGAGGGAGAAAACACAATTGGTATATGCACCGTTCTAAATAAAAACTACTTAACTGATTCAGTTTTTTATGCTGACATTTCCAAAATACCCCACAGCAACCTGCCTCATTCACAGAATTTTATAGATGGCCATTGGCCATGCTGTCTTGGGGATGAAGGGATTGGTAGTCCAATACATCTGACTGGCATCTTTTCCTCTGCATTTCCAAATCTGGATCCAATACATCTTGTGGGAGGCTGCTCTAGTGACTCTGAAATGCAGCCTATCTAGATTTGAACAGTTTTGCCATGTAGACCAAAAAATGAAAGTGACAATACCCATTTGAAACTGGGTGCTTTCAGATGAGGCTTTTATCATGCAATAGCCCTGCCTCATTCCCAGAATGTTACAGATGGTCCAGCTGACACTGACTTCTTCTTGTAATCCTCCCATGTTTTCCCACCACTTCTACTGTCTTTCTTCTTCTCATTAAAAACATATGAAGGAAGAAAAGACAAAATAGCTGCACAATGCCTCTTGAGGATTAGAGCTAGGAGCCCTAGGAGTAGAAGTAAAATGATCCAAACTGTAATTAATAGCTGCTCTTTGGCAGAGCAGAAAACCTTCCAATTTTGGCCCCAGCGATAAAAAAGCATTTTAGTTTTAACAAAATTAAGTGTGTGTGTGTGTGTGTGTATAAATGAGCAGTATTCAACCCTGCCCTTGCACTAGCAGGAACAACAACTAGCGCAACAAGCTAGAGTTTGATAGTGAAACTGGAAATTAGTCCAAACTAGTGCTTCCAGAATGGATTATGTGACTGTAGCTCACAGAAGAGAGCTCTGCTAACTCGTCCCATTCTGGAAGTGCTAGTCTGAGCTAGGTTCAATGGTTGTGCTATCAAGCACTAGCTTCTCCTTGTGCTTGCTGTCATTCCCCCTGGCACAAGGGCAGCATTGTACAATGCTTTATATCAGCCTTCCCCAATCTGGCGCCCTCCAGATGTTTTGACTACAACTCCCATCATCCATGGCCATTGGCTATGCTGGCTGGGTCTGATGGTAGTTGCAGTACAACACATCTGGAGGGCACCAGGTTGGGAAAGGCTGCCCCGTGTGTGTGCATGTGCGCGTGCGTGTATACACATACACACACACATTTAATGGGAAAATTCATTACACACCATAAGGGTGATATTTTTTCAACATTTTCATAAGAGATCCTAGGTTAGCTTGAAAGAGAACAACATTTTAAAATTGACTGGGGAATATTCTGGAACCACTAGAACTCCATTTCTTGCAGAGAGGATATAATATCCGAGAAATATTTTCCCGGAAATCTGTACTATAATGATTACTGTATCCGTGAAAACCTCACGCATTTTAATTGTTTGGGGTAACTAATTTGAAATAGTTACAGATAGCTGTCAAATTCCATTAATTTCAAGAATAACTGAGAAGGAATTACTGATTTGTCATATTTTCTTGCCATTTTAAAGACACAATCCACAATCTAATAAAGCATGTTGTTTTACTGTTGAAAAAATCTAGTTAGGGAAGGTTTTCAAAGGTAGTCTCCTCGTCCTTCAACCTGTGGTTCTAAGAGATCAAACATAATCAGAGTGAAATAAGAGTTCATGAGAGACTGTCTAGTTGAATAAAAACAGAATTTCAGATCTGGAGGTCATTAATTCTTCCTACCTCCAATTTGATACAGACTTAATTTCTAGAAGGCACAACAATGAACGTAGCATAACAACGTATCACAGAAATACAGAAACACTGTATAATACATGCTCTTTTCAGGACTTTACTTTCGGCCATCAAATTTGTCATTGTCCAATGATAAAAAAGCAGGCACAGAGATTATTTATAACTGCTGACCACCATATAATAGTGTTAGCTTGGCCACCATATATCAGGGGCAGGCAACCTCTTTTGGTCTGGAGGCTGAATTGCCCCCCCAGACCAAGCTAGCAGGCCAGATGACATGAAGGGTGCAGGGCTCCTCCCTGAAACTCCTCCTGTGACATCACTGAGACTCCCTCACCCCTTTCTGGAGAAAGGGACTTGGCCAACAAGCAGAGCAAAGGGGAATCCCCTTGTTATCTCCGATCAGAGATAACATGGGGATTTCCCTGACTTGCCTGGAGCTTGCAGGAGCCTTGAAGGATTGGCTCCTGCAAGCCCCAGCCGAGTTGGGTTCCTCTTTCCCACACTGCTTGCATCCCAGCTGGGGTGCCCAGAAATGGACTCAGCCAAGGCTTGTGGGAGCTGGTCCTGCAAGTCCCGCCTGAGTCAGTCAATTCCCTTGTTATCTCCAATCAGAGAGCGGAGACAACATGGGGAATCCTCTCCCGCTCCTCCCAAAGCTTCTAGGGCGGCGTGGGGGGGGTGCTTTGGGAGGGTAGGGGGCAGGCCAGATTGGGCACTCTTCGGGCAAGAGGCTGTCCTCCCCTGCCATATATAGGCAAGAAAGGTGGGTGAAGAACAGGTAATTTAATTACAAATACAGCGCAACAGACTACACAGTATATTCTCACACTTTTAAACATTCTAGTATACATTAAGTGATGCCTTACATTTCCATTTCCAGGTAAAATGCTTAGCAGTGCAATCCTATACATGTTTACTCAGAAGTAAGCACCAATAAGTGTAATGGGGCTTATCCCTGATAGGCATGTGTAGGATTGTAACTGGACATTTTTTCCCAAGGCAATTTTCAAATGCTGCAAACTCACCTGCTTTGTCTGACTGACAGGCCACACATTTGCTGTTTTCTGCCTTATTTGACACTAAGCACACAGAACATTCCCAAGCACCTTTCGGCTTTTTGAATTTGTCTCCAAATCCCAAAGTGACTGTAGCATCAGCAGAGCTAGAAGACGAAGACACTATTGTTGCACTTTCAGTGACAAACGGCAACACAAGAGCTTGTTTTACTCCTGTTCCAGGTTTTGGTGATTCACAGGCCACACATTTTGTAGCTTCTGGTTTGTTCTGGACCATACAAGTATCACAGTCCCAAGTTCCAGCTGCTGCCTTAAACTTGTCTCCAAAGCCCTGTGTACCAGTTGTAGAAACAGCTGATTTGATGGTGATGTTCTGAGTCAAAGTACCAGCTTGCTTAGGACCATCTGATGGCGGCACTTTAGCAGCTTGACAGGCTATGCATTTGTTATCTGCAAGCTTGTTTTGTATGAGACATGTATTACACTGCCAATAGGTTGACACTTGTTTTACAGTATCTCCAAGTCCTGAAACAGCTCCAGAGAAACTACTTATTGCAGGTCTTGTATAAACTACTGTGCTTGCTGCAACAGGTGGAGTGGCTGCTGAAGAGTACATTGGTGGGGTGGCTGGAGAAACAAAGCCTAGGAAAAAGAACATGAAGTCTGAGTTCCAAGCAAATATTTCCTTAAAAGCAGTACAACAGCTTAGTTACAAGCTAAAAGTGATACCTAATATTATTCAATACCTATTCCTAATATTCTCATGCATCTTGTCTGACAACTACTTTCTCTTGGTGGAGATGGGAGCAGAATTTTTGAACAATATGGCTTGCAAACCCCCTTAACAGAATGGATGTTCTGGTCCAGAAAAGACTGGGCCACATTTAAACATCTGAAGAACACAGTATCTATGAATGTCATAAAAACTTGGGAAATGTACAGATAATACACGTCAAAGATTTTGCAATATTTCAAGTGCTGAGTAATTTCTCTGGCTGGGAAGAAAGTGGCTTATACAGATATTGTGATTTCTGTGATGAACAAAGGCAGTCATCTTTTCATAATGTAAAGTCCCTACTACAAGGTCTTGCATGTACATTTTTTCAAATCTTACAATTTAAAAACATGACTATGTTTTCAAAATTATGTAATATATCATCTTTATCAATTACGATCAAAGAAAAGGTCTGCTTTCTAAAGTTTATGCCATTCAGAATTATCTACGGTCTACTAACGAAAAATGTAGGCAACTATGGAAATTGATATGAAACCCCCTATTACTAAAGAAAGCTGGCAATATATTTGTAAGTTCAAGGCAAGGATCTCTCTCAATATGTGGATTAAAGAGAATTTTTATAAACTGACATTATGGGTAGGATCCAACCCTCCCCCAGCACTAGCGTGAATGATGTTGTGCTAATGTAAACCAATTGCCACACAACGTAACTAGTGCTTGATAGGGCAATGGGAAAACACAGTGATTTGCCACCAAATTTCAGTAGCACAACATTGCTTCTTCCCATTTCCCCAGCAGGTGCTAGTTATGTTGCGCAAGCATTACGCTAGTGCAACATCATTAGTGCTAGCGCTGGAGCACAGTTGGATCATACCCATTGTTCATATTAAACAGTAGCCTAGATTAAGTGAGTGTATAATCTTCACATTGTAAGTATTGGAGATGTAAAAGCTACATTAGCCAATTGTATGCATATGTAGTGGAAACGGTTTTGAGAGTTACGGCATAATCCTATAAATGTTTTTTTTAAAAGACGTCCTACAACTACCAGCATTCCCCAGTCAGCAGCTGTAGGACTTTTTTATGTCTAAACATGCATAGGATTGCACCCTTACATGGTTTTGGAAAGCAGTTGAACATGCAATTTAGGATGTCTTAAATACTAGTTAGTGCTCTGCTATAATGGCCTTGTTAACAGATATGAGAGGTCCTAACTAACAATGTGGACAAAAACTATTGACAAATATTATACTTATTGCTAAAATTGCTACTTATTGCTTAGGATACTTATTGCTAAAAACTGGAGAACTCATAAATATCCTTCTTTGGTTGAATGGTTTAAAAAATATGATGATTATGGTTAAGATTATAGGCATTATTCAAAGTAGAGTGGGCAATTTACAGGCAAGTAATACATTTGTTAAAGTTTCATTCTAAAGTGGGATGCTTTCATTCTATTAACATACCAATGTTAGAAGAGAGGGACTGATCTTAATATGGTATTTATATTTGCTTTTAATGCTGTTGTGGTCTTTTCTCCTTCTGCATAGTCATTATATATTTGGTTTGTATACAGAATGCTCTTGATGTGATTTTGTCCCTTTGTTCTTCTGTAATTTTAATTGTTTTGTATCAATAAAAAATCTTAAGTACCACTCTCAGATCAATAAATGCTCGCTGAATTAGCAGTGTGTAATCATCCACATGAGCCAGACACCCATATACAATTTCTAACATGATTTTAACACTGCTCATATCAGTTTTAAGTAGTTTATATAACACTCAAAATTCATGTATCCTGATAGCAATATTTAAGTTCATATAAAATTATATATGTTGTGACAAAGACTGAAGTGGCAAAAAGTAGGAAAGGAGTATGACCCAGCAGGTGGTAAGGTCACAGATTTATGCAGGACTTGGAAGCTGTATCCCAAACCTCAAAGCTCTTGCTCGGTGTTAACACTGATTTCTGAGCTGTCAACAGACAGTGACCCAGTTCAGATGATTAAACCACCCAGAGTTTGTTAACTGTGGGTTGTTTGTGAGTTGTCAGGAGTGAGCGAGTGTGCTGGCTCCTGACCACTTGTCTCCTTCCGCTTTGCTAAACAACCCAGGAACACCATGCTGTTCCCAGGTTGTTCACCATGATGTCTGAACATGGAACTTTGGGATGTTAAGGGAGAAACAGCCCAGTGTTTTAACCCAATGGGTTAAACCATGGGTTAAAACTCTGGGCTGTTTCTCCCTCAACAACCCAGAGTTCCAGGTTCAGATGTCACAGCCAACAACCCAAGAACATTCCTGGGTTGTTTAGCAGAGTGCAAGTGGAAACAGACAAGCAGTTGGGAGCCAGCATGTTCACTCCTGCATGCTCCCAAACCCATGTTTGTTAACTGTGGATTGTTTGATCATCTGAACCAAATCTGCAGGTCCAGGCATTTTCAAAAAAATTTCCATAGGCATCCAGTCTGAAAACTTATTTATAAATTGAGAACAAAGACCAGACCAACTAGATTCTACATCCAACAAATGTACAACATCACACAATTCTGACTGCAATTGCCTTGTGCTAAACTGAAGTAGTAGATCACAGCCCATAACAGGACTGCTAAAATGGAAATACAGAGGGTTCCAATTGTATCTGAGCTAATCACTAGCTGATACAATTAATGTTTAAAAATAAGGCAAGAGAACAAACTGCATTAAGAACTATTTGTCAAATTCCCTACCCTTCAATGATTTACAAAGACAGACCATGAAGCCCTGCTAGCCTTTGTCCTGGGGAAGAGGAAATACATTAAACTCATGTCCTAAGCAGAGATATTCCATGAGCCTTTGCTGACCTGTACTGCTTGGGAGAGGAAATGGGGGAACATTGAACAACTCATACCTCCGTGATGTAGCATTAGAATGAACCACTGCTGACTTTTTAGAAATATCTCCTGGTACAGCTCTAGACTGCTTCATAAACATCCAACATCAATGTGCAAACTTTCAGCCTCTCCATACATTAAATTCAATATGGTTTTCTTAAAAGTGCTATATAAATGCAACACTACTTATTAGATATCATGTAACTCTAAATGAAACTTCATCAACTGACTCACCAGGACTCTTTAAAATATCCAGAACACTTCCTTCTTTCAGGACTTTTGCTGGCCTAAAAGGACCATCATACTCATTTTCTCTCTTATTGCTGATGCTGTTGACAGCTGTAGGCATGAAGAAAAGAAACATTTGTTTAGCTTTATGGACTGGACCAAATATACTTGAGAGGACATCTCTTCCTCTATGAACACATCACTTGTATAGAGTTCCCATCTGTTTTAAGACCTTTCATGAAGTAGCTTCCTGGATGAACTATATTATAACCACTTATTTTATCTATTCACAGAAGCCAAATAATCTCATTCACTGGAAGATCATGAGGCAGAGATACTTGGATGAGATTCTACCAGAACTGGATTTAAGCCAAAAAAACCTTTATTCACAACTGAAAGCTGGAATACATTCACTATGACAGGGTAACTTTTTAAGTCTAACCAAAGCTCATTTTATTATAGATAACTGTCCCAATATTTTCTGAACTAGGAATCTTAACTAGATTTCTTCACCTGATTTCCCTGTCAGGACAAAAATGTTTACAGTTGTGAAGGTATGAGGCCTACAGAGGTAAAGGGGAATAGGTCAGGCTTAGAAGCCTGGAGTTTTCTGTTGGGAGGAGGTAACCCTGAGAGGAGTAGTTTCATGTCTCCATTTAAGTTTCATTTCTTCAGGTTTGAAGCAGTACTTTTGGTTTTGAGGGAGGGGTTATATAAAGAGAGCAAGAAAGCCAGTAAGAGCAGTGTCAGCCAGAGCCTGAAGTGAGAGCAGAGTCTGAAGAGGGAGCAGGAAGAAGCAGCCTAGAAAAGTCTAAGGACAGCTAGGGTAAAGGACTTGTGTTCTGTAGTTTTTATTTTCTTTCAGTGCCTTTTGTATCACTCAGCTCAATTGTGTAAATACCTTTAGTTGTAATTTGCTTAAAATGTTCTAGTAAACTGTTGTGGTTAAAGTGTCTAGAATGTCAGTCATCCCACGTCTACAGCCTAAACCCCACGTTACTGGAAAGGGGAAAGTAAAAGAAGGAAGGTGGGACTCTTAAGGAGGCAAGCGATCGTTAAGGAATCGCTCAAGGGGTCCAGGTCATAAGGCGAACCTTGACAACATTAAATGCACAATTTAATTACCTGCATTAATCAGAGGCAATACTGGAGTATTCTTGGGTCCTGAAGAATCAGATGATTTTGCCACAGGAACACTAAATTTAAAGCCACCAACCTGATAAGATATAAAAATTAGCTGTCAAAAGGACAAGTCCAGCTTGCACATACACATAAATGTGAACTGCAGATTTCTGAATCTTAACACTACATTTCCAAGGTGAGTATTATATATGTTATTAATTCTTCTATCATTCCCATCCTATCCTTTATTACAAGTTTCCACACGTGTTATTACTTACAGACATGGGTGGCAGCATTTCTGCTTCAGTGGATTTTACAATTGGAGATGAAAATCTGAACACAGGACTGCTAGCATTACTGGCTGGTTGCACCTGATTTTTTGGAAGAATAAAAGTTTTAAATAGATTGCTGGAAGAGAATTACTAGTCACTGGCTAACATTGTAAGACACAAATTCATTCAAATTTGGAGGGAGAATTTAGCATGGATTCAAAGAACTGCATAATCCATTCTGCAGGCCCATGCGTTTTGTTTCTCAAGCAGCAGTTGTACCCCTATATGATACAAGGCATGTTATTTTTGAGACCGAAGGGAGTTTCAAAAAGCGCTTTGTGATATCGGCGCAGGATGTTGGATCCTCTATAAGCAGAGTCAAACCTCGTATGTTAATGTTTACAGCAGCAGGACAATAGATGTTGCCATCAGTACCTACTCTCTTTCTGAGCTTCTAACTCAGCTACTGTGACTGCGAAAGAAAAATTGTGCTGACAGTTTTTCCACCACTTAGAACTTTTCAAAATTAACAAAAAATTCAGCCTCGTTACATACCAAAGCTTTGTAGAGATTAATATGAATCTCACAAGTACATTAATTTACAGCCATGGAAACAAGACTTACTGCACAACCCCATGCATGGAGCTCACTTCCAGGTAAGCGAGTATAGGACTGCAACCTGTGTATATATGAAGCTTGCTGGGTATGATGTAACTTCTTACAAACTGTTTCACTGAATACCAAGGCCTTCCCCCTAAAAAGCATCCACGTAGCACACATGCAAGCGTAAATGAATCCTGTAAAAACTTTGTCACAATTATATCAATATATAACAACTAGACTGCTATCAACATATATTTAGTATCAACCTTTATACTCAAGTGCCACAGTTTATAGCCACATGTCTGAAAATTTAAGTCAGATGGACAGAAACAAAGGTGAAGAGACAAAAAGACAGAGCATGATGCAGGCACAGAAGGGACAAAGCAGAAGAGAGTATGCATGCAAAACCTTCATGCATATACAAATTACCTTGTTAGCCATGGATTGTGCTGCCCTGACAGGTGAAGATGAAAGAGTAGTACTAGCAAGAGGGCCAAAGCTGAAGTTTGGCAAAGATGATGTACTGATGGGTAAAGATATTTCTGGTAGTACTGGTATCTCCGTCTCCTAGAATTGAGCAGTTATGCAATTATTTTTCAAGTTCCATTAAAACCTACATTTTAGCTCCATTCAGTTCATTTCTACAGAAAAAATGAAATCAACTTAGCCAGTTATGAAACGGTTGTTAACCTAACCACTGAAATAACCAAGGACTTAAAAACAAACAAACAAAAACTACCAAAAAGGGGTAAAGGAAAGTGCCACAGTATATGAAACTTGGAACAATATTTGTTGTTGTTCAGTCGTTCAGTCGTGTCCGACTCTTCGTGACTCCATGGACCATAGCACGCCAGGCTTTCCTGTCCTGTGCTCTCTCCCAGAGCGTGCTCAAGTTCATATTCATTGCATCGGTGATGCTATCTAGCCATCTCATCCTCTGCCGTCCCCTTCTCCTTTTGCCTTCAGTCTTTCCCAGCATCAGGGTCTTTTCCAGAGAGTTTTCTCTTTGCATTAGGTGGCCAAAATATTTGAGCTTCAGCTTCAGTATCTGTCCTTCCAATGAGCACTCAGGGTTGATTTCCTTTGGAACAATATAGGACTTGACTATTTTACACCATATGTGTCTCTGGTACCTGCTGGTACCGAATATGAAAGTCCACCTCCTTGTCTCTGGAGCCTGGTTCCCACTGTGGTGGGAATCTTGAATGGAAATTCTACACTTGCCTACTGTTGCAAAACAGAACACAGGCTGAGACTCAGAGAGAACAATCCAATGGTCCGTGGGTGAGCATCCCAGGGACCATGGGATGGCTCGGAAAATCTCTTCTGGGGTCAGAGCATAGTCTCCAACTTTAGAAGGGGGCTCAGAGATCCGATCCCCAACCCCAACACCTTGCAGCCATTGCAGAGAGAACTGCACCAGCTGCCTTTCCAAGGTCAGAAAAGCAATCGGGGAGGGGGTGTTCCAGTGGGCGGGAAGGGTAGGAGACCAGAGAAGCCAAGATATGATGAACCCTGAGCTTCCTCCAGCCTCCTTCCCCCCCTCTCCAAAGCCTTCCCCATTCATCAGAGATCCACCCCCCACCATCGCCCCCTCACAGCCAGTGCGGAGAGAATCGCACCAGCTGCCTCTCAGAGGTCAGAAAAACAACCTTGGAGAGGGGGCATTCCAGTGGGTGGGGATGGGAGGGGAACGGAGAGGCCAGGATACGATTTATCCTGAACCTCCTCCAGCCTCCTTCCCTCCCGTTCCAAAGCATCCTTGCTAGACGGGCTAAAAAGTGATCTTTGCCTCCCTGTTTTCTGATCTCTTTTCTTTTTGCTAAACAAGGAGGCAAAGACTGCCTCCGTTACTCCTCCTGCCCTGCCAGCTTCAGCCCAACAAAGCATAGAAATCTTGGAAGCCTCCAAGTTCAGGGGCTTCTGAGCAGCATGAGTGCAGTCAATAGGATTGCACCTTTAGCTGTTTAAATTTAATGACTAAGATACTAAATAAACTCCTCTATCCAATCATGTTAGGCATAAAGATCTTTGAAGCTCAAACCCACCCATAAATCAATGATGAGGTAAGTATTTAAATTTCACAGCTTCTGGTTGTTGTTTTTTTACACTTATAGAACAACAAATATTCCTACCTCCTCTTGTGCAGGTTTTGATACATAGTGGACACCTCTTTCCCTCCTCATCTTGCCACCACCACCTCCCACTGCAGGAGGTAGGCCATTGGATGCAGAAGTACTGAACGTGGGATTTGTGACACTGCTGAAGAGAAGTGATATGTGCTATATCATTTTTCAGGTTTCATAGACTCACTACGTCACATGAAATACAACTCAATTTATAAACAGAAATTAACAAAAGAGGATGTATATGCAAACTATATTTCCATCCCAGCTAGACATGATAAGAACTGTAACTTTAAGAACTGGTGCATGAGTTTGCTTTTTTCCTCCTCCCTCCCCATCTCTTTTTTCTTCTGTATTGCATCTTTTAGATTGTAAGCTTGAAGGCAACTGTCTCATTGTTTTATTAATCTGCAATGTGCTCTTGGAGCTATTTTGGCTGAAAAGCAGGGTAAAAATGCTTTACATAAATACACTATCAGATGATAGTCAAAGTGATATGCCAAAATATATACAGGAAAAGGGATTCACAGAGAGGCTGCCCTAAATGGCAAAGGGGTTGGGAAGGTATTAAATCAGGAAAG
The DNA here is from genome assembly GCF_057233095.1 of Heloderma suspectum. Lineage (NCBI taxonomy): Eukaryota > Metazoa > Chordata > Lepidosauria > Squamata > Helodermatidae > Heloderma > Heloderma suspectum. The sequence continues at coordinate 107,664,972 of NC_139461.1, forward strand.
CAAGAAGCTACAAAAGTTTTTTTGGCAATCTGGATAGGGTGAACTTCAAAGAAATGTCCCTCACCATTTTAGACAGCAAAAGGATATTTATTTATTTAGGTAGATTTAGAGTCCTTAAAATAGCTTACACTTTTTATGAAATTCAGCCGATACAGCAAGTATTGTAAGCTCAAAAAACAAAACTGAACACAACAGGGTCCACTGGAGCAGGAGCCAGCATCTAAGGACCCTTCCCATAGGGCAGCTGATGTCAGTTGGCTCTGGGTAGAGGGTGTTCTCTTTGCTTGTTCCCGTCTCCCTCACTCCTTCTTCCTTCCCACAGGGCAGTTGATATCAGTTAGTGCAGTGGTGTGGGGAAGGGCAGGCAGTCCAACTGGACCAGACCCTGATGGTCTCTTTGCCTGTTCCCATCTCTCTCATTCCTCTGCTGACATAGATGTTTGTGTCCCCTATCTCTGCTTCTAACAGTAAAAAAACAGTGTGAGTTTACACAATCACCCTACTTATCTGTGGTTGGGCTAGGGTGCAGACTTCCATTTATCTCTGGAATGGAATATCTGACTGCTTCCCCGCCACCCAAATTTTGGAATGCTTTGTAATATTTACAACCCCTTACGTAATTTGTCAGCCATTACTATAGTAGTCAAGTCATCGTAATTTTATTCCTAAGTTCCTTTTCAGTTTAAAGATAATGTTACTGCCTCGATCACCTGTTTAGAACAATATCTTGTACATTTCATTTTCCATGCTTGTAATTCAGGGTTCCTGTTTTCTCTGGGTGACATCCAACATTGCACTAGTGGGGGGCAGCATGCGCATTTCATCTTTCTCTTCCCTTCCTCTCCCTTGCAGCACCTGAAAAACTTCTCTGGAGTCAGTGGGGCCTACCAAATATTGTAGGCTTTGCCTTATGGGGTTGCAGTTTGTGTGTGGGAGAATAGCTCGAAATCAGAAATTCCTCCATTCAATTTCAGGCTATTCCCCCCTCCCACTACAGCCCTGCAAGACACAGCCAACAAGTCAGACCCAGGATCTGACTTCCAGGGACAGGCTCACAGAAGGTGCCTCTTCCTGATCTTCAGGAATCCCCCCTGCTCCTGGTCCCACAGCTCACCCTATTCAACAGGGTCCCCTGACTGTCTGTGCAGCATTTTCAGGGTTGTGGAGGGGCTGCCATGTGGAGGAGGGGGTGGGGAAGTCCACCTCTGTCAGCCCAGTTGCATGTGCCTAAATTTGGATCCAATCCAATGTTTGGTAGGTGCACCTGACCCTCAGGAGAGGGGCTTTTCAGGGGGCACAGGGGTATTGGGGGGGGGAGCTGCAGGGGAGAGGAGAAGAAGGGAAACATCTGTTGCACGAGCTTGCCTTCCACCCCCATGACACAGAATATCACTTTAAATAACTGCTTTTCTATTACTACCACCTTCTGGGATTGTTCATATATTCAGTTACTTTCTTTGAAAGGATAGCTGTGCAGAGTTACCAACAGAAAAGCCACAAAAGCATTTATGATAGATCCTTTAGATCTAGGATAGACTTCACATACCTTTCTGATGGTTCTATTTGCTGTTCAACCGCCGGATTTTTCTCCTGCCCTGCCTGTAAAGAAAAATATGCTTCAGGTTTTAGTTTGTTTATTTTCTGATTTGCTATTCCTTAAAAAGAGAAACTAAATGTTGAAGTAACAACACACCACTGATCCTTGTTTACTCAAATACCTCTCTCTGTCCCTCTTTAATCTTTATATGGCTTTCTGCAATAGTACTTCTTTACTGCCCCCTGCTGTCTGAAGTCATACAAATAAATCCCTTCCGGTACAAGCTATGTTTCTTGTTACTAGCAAGGCCCATGTGACTATTCTTTTTTCTGCCTTCATCAATTACTTGCCCTTCCTGCCCAAAAAATAAATTTGGCTGCAGTAGTGTTGAAAACAAAACATTCTGCAGGATCAGACATTCAGTACACAAAATTGCTCTGTTATTTTCAATATGGTTTAATTACCACCCTTTCCCCCACAAACTACTACCCAGATACTTAATAAAATGCAGAAAATTCCCTTTCAGAAATTTCTGACAACTTAAACTTAGAAATAGTAAGGACAGAATTTTGGTTTATTTAATCTCTGAGTATCATCACAATATCCCAAAGATTTAAATAAACTAAGTGCTACGCTACATGTGAACGGGAGATCTGTAACTGGATCTTCTAATGTTTTATCTTGTTTCTACGCTGAGAAACAACTGTTAGAATCCAAATTAGATCAGAGCAGTGGTACTGAGTTGGAGTGGGGTATGGTTACGAATGGTGCATAGACGGATGCCTTGAAATATACATACTTTATGGTTCATCTCTATTCTCTGTCGAAGCCTGCCTGATTCAGTAGCAGATGTAAGAGATGGTTTAAAATATTGTGAACGACTCATTGACAGTGAAACAGTCTTGGGTGTCACAAGCTTCTGGACTGGAGGATATTGGGATTCAGCCTTTAAAGGAAGCAGTGTTCATCAAATCAAAACCCATATGAATAAAACTAATTCATATACAATAAACATATATATGGAAGGCGTTTGGTGCACTAATAATTACAGAATTAGGAATTACTCAGATATCTGTCTTGAACACATTTTTAAAATCCTTTATTTCAAATTACATTTACAATCAACATAGTATTCTCTTTTAATATCCTGCATGAAGAAATTCATATGACTTTGTCCAAACTCACTGTCAAAAAATTCCCATTTATACATGATCATATAACGCCGGTACTTTCCCAGCTGCACTGGCTGCCAGTCAACGTCTGGGCCCGGTTCAAAATGCTTGTATTAACATTCAGAGCCCTAAAAGGCTTGGGGCCAGGTTATCTGAAGGATCGCCTTCTCCCATATGTACCTACCTGAAACCTACGATCATCTTCGGCGATCCTTCTCTGGGAGCCCCTGCCAAAGGAAGTGAGGTGGGTGGCCAGGAAGAGGGCCTTTTCTGCTGTGGCACCTCGGTTGTGGAATGAGCTCCCTAGAGAGGTTTGCCTGGCATGTACGCTGTACTCTTTCCAGGGCCAGGGGAAGACCTTTTTATTTTGCCAGGAATTATAGCACTTTAGTCTTTTAGCTCTTCTGTTTTAAATTTGTCACTATATTTTAAATCTCTGCATTACTGCTAGATTTTATGCTGGTTGGACTTTTATAGAATTTATAGACTTTTAGTTTTAATGCTTTTATATTTTATATTGCTTTTCTGCTGTACTTTTAGTTTTAATTTTTGTGAACCACCCGAAGAGCTTTGGCTATTGGGTGGTATAGAAGAGTAATAAATAAATAAATACCACAAATTAGGCATGTATCTCAAATAATTAGGCTGAGGCTGCAATCCTAATCACATTTAGTAGGTAGTAAGCCCCACTGGACATAGTTACTTTTGAACAGACATACATAGGAGTGTTAGTCATTTAGTTAGTCATCTGGGTTGCCATTTCACCTACACTAATAAAAGGAAGTAGCTGATTTCAGTGCAGTGATTTTTAGAGGACAGAAAATTCAAAAGTTATTTTTCAAAGGATAACCCATGAAAAACTTTTAAAATTCTGTTTTTAATCCTAGCATCCCACTAATCCCTCTTCCCCAACTATTGATAAGTGAAAGGGAATGGGGCATGTACACCAACTCTGTTGGGCCTATTACAGGATCAGAGTTCAACTACTACAGGGGAAAACAGAAACGGTACAGAAACCAACATCAGAACTAAGTTTACATTCTGTTAGATTTATAGGATTGGAGGTCAAATATTTAAAGAGTTGGAGTTCAAACAAAGTTACGGTTGAATAACATCACTGTATCCTCTTTACCTCCCTTTGGGCAATTCTCTAGAAAAAAATGTTAGCTGCAGTTACCTGTAGTGTAGAACAACTACACTGTTCCTTAAAGCCAACAAAGCGGCTACCATGAATTTTGAAATTAATTTTGTTCAGCTGGAAAGGTACCAAAACCAATACAAATTATTTGCAAAACTGTGATCTTACTAGGGCCTAATTTGCCGGGGTGTGTGTGTGTACGTGTGCGCGGGAAAGAAGTATGCAGACAATTGGGTTGGATCCAAAGGTGCCTTTCTGTAAAAGGGGGAGGCTTGGAGCCAGCAGAGGCTTCTGCAAACTGAAGTGAGGGAGAGGTGATTTTTGCTGATTTTTTCTTTCTCCCTGCAGCTCTTGGCACCACTTTCCATGCTGTTTCCAAGATTCCCCCAACCCTCTGGAGCAGTTTTTCTAGGGCACAGGAAGAAGGGGTAGTATTCTGTGATTTTTCTGAAATACCCCATCATACAGTATTTATTTCCTAGACACAAATGCCTATTACTAAGAATAAAACCAATGTTATACAGTGATGCATTCAGCAAATGTATGAGTTGTATTCAGCAAATGGCAAAAGTAATCTGAATTTTTAATCATCCTTACCAGTAGTAAGTGGAGGATCTGGATTGCAAAGTAATTGCTAAATATTATTTACTCAGAAAAAATAAGAACTTAGCATTTGTAAATACTGTTTTGATGAAGTAGTCTACTTCCTGAAAGTTCTATTTAGTATGCATACGATCTATATCAAGCTACTTCCAAATGATGATGTTCACTGTGAAATTTCATTATGACTGAAACAGATCAAATCATTTTTTAACGTTCTAATAATTTGATTACAGTGAAAAAGTAAGTGCCATACTAATATAACAAGGTCTTCAGAATACTAACTGTACTACACTACTGACATATATAACAATTTCACTCAAGAAATTAAGTGGATGGTTGACACCTCACTTGCTTTGGCAGCAAAGAACTAGCAAGCCACTCTTGGCCAACAATTTCTGTTGCCAAGCATTTATTACATTATGAATAGACAATTCTTCTTTTTTCCACTTAATAACAGCTGGGTACAGCATTAGTTTTCTGTCTGACATCTCCAGTATCTGCTGCCCATTAGTGTTTATTGCTTCAGTATGTGACATTTACAGCCTGAGAATTTAAACTAAAATGGTGTTTGCTCACACAAAGCCAATGCTACAAACTGTACTTTCAGGAAAAGGCAATTAAATGAAAAATGATGCAGTATAAGACTAAACTGATTATAACAAACATTAATCTAAAATCTTTAGTCCCTTAGCTTTAAACTCTTTCTAGAACTAGCACAAAAATGCCAATACTTAAAGTCAGCATGGACAGTTCTTCTGTGTCTCCTAAAAATCTGGCCATATAGGAAAAGGGTAGGATATGAAAAATCCTGTTCTACCTTTCATGTTTTATTTGTTAATTTCTTCCATTTATGCTTGTTAGTATTTGAGATTCCAAAGAGAGGCTGTGTTGAAAGACTTTATAGCTCTACAACCCCCAACCCTTGATGGGAGCATTAAATATAAGAAGCTAGGAAGAGTGCATTTTGTGAGAGATTTTGACATACTCTTATTAATATAAATTATTTTCTAAAAAGAACCCTTTGCAAAGAGATGCATTTCCTAAAGCCTACTATACCTTCACCTTGAACATTACAAGCAGGTGATAAAAAGGGGTATTAAAATATTGGGAATGGGGCTGCTACATTTCTCTTGGAGTACAGCCTGACCAGCTGTATTTTCACCCACACCATGTAACTCATTAGACAACGAGAGAGTGAGTAAACTATGTGAGGGGTTTGCTTTCTCCTGCAAAGCATGCCTTAACATGTAGCACTTCTAACATGTAAATCTATGTCTCTTAATTTCTCCTTGTTGCACACTTTAATCTGGATGACACACACTAATATGTTAGGGATGTTAAATATAGAGGATACAGATTCAGTGCAAGATTTAAATGTCTTCGTCCACTCTTGGCCTCCAACTCTAATTGTACAAAACCTTTTGTTAGTGTTCCAATAATATTTGCTCTAGGTTACAAATCTGGAAATCAAGCAAAAATTTTTTTTTAGCAGAAGTAGATAAATGACGTAAAACCCCTATACTAGAATCCATATGGCAGTTTCATATCACCTGTACATATCAAAGATCTAAATCACTTTTGTATTGTTAAGAAGCAAGTAGGATTGAGGTTGAAAAATTTACCCTTTTCCTTGGTGAATGGAAGTCAGTGATATTCAGCAAACTTTGTTCCACTGGCTGGAAAACAGAACACAAAAATTAAGAAGAACTGTTTTAAAAATAAAATTTCAATGCATTAAAAAATGTGAAGATTAACTTACAGATGTCAATGAAGAAGAAACAGAAGAGGGAATTCTTTTAGCATCCTGTTGAATAAGCATTACAGTAAGTTAAATTATAGGTATACAAAGCAAGATTTTACCTAATGAAATAAGATATGTTTATAAAATTTCATGTTATGTACTGAAAATAACTTTTCAAAGAGAGCAATTTACTGCTAGTGGGCTTGACATCTTCTCCAAAGACTGCAAGATGCGCCGTGCAGTGGAACTTGTCACTCCATAGGACTGTGCATTCACTTGCTTTGCTTTCATTTGCCTTCTTATTGGTGTCTGAAAAATTAACATTATACATGTTATAACGCTTGGTTCTAACCTTTTTATCTACATGTTGTAAGAATCAGTTTTCATGATGGCTCCCAAGGTTCTAGAACAGATTTGGAAAGATAAGAGTGAAATATGTTCACTGTGGCTCAAGCTAACTTAACGGGAGCTTTTCCTGCCAACTTTAGAGCAGACCCAGCATCAGCACCTGCACAGCGGGGCAAATGCTGGAGCCCACCAGGGCTGATGCCAGGATATCAAAACAATTATTATTTTAAAATTTTAAGGGTCTGGCACTGAAGGCACCCCCCACCCCCCAAGTATTAACACAATAAAATAATCATATGCTATTCAAATACTCTGAAAATTACGAACAAGGAAATTTATACAAGCATGATCAGTATGCACAACTTTCCCCATTCTCTTCCAACTCTCATCTCCTCCCTAGATCATCAGCATCTTTCTTACCTGGTAAGGAGTAATTCGTAGTTTAGACTGCCTTGCTGCTGCAGCGGCACCACCATACGTGGTTTTTCCAGGATAAAATGGAGAATTCCCAAGCTGACTTGTCTTAAGAACTGATGCATTACCAAGTGACTGCAAAGACACAGTGATATCTGGTTAGTAAGGTGGATACAGAAATAATGTGGTTAAACCAAGTATTGTTCAGTGCTTACAGGGGAGAGTGCTCCAAAGGCAGATAGATTAAACCCAGGCTTTTTAGAGCTGGTGGCTGAATGTTGAGAAAGGCGGACAGGTCTTTCAATATCCGTAGACCAGAGAGGTGGTATTGAAACATTTCTTGAAACCGCTACATCTAAAAAAAACAAAAACAAAACACCCATGTGCGCATAATTGCATCAATATCTTACTTACATTATAAAATGTATTTTAAACCAAATATAGCAAAGAAAACCTTATATAAGTCATTACTATGAAATTAAGCACAATTTTAAAGCTTTGTCCCTAACATACTCAGACTTTACAGAGTTTCTTGAATGGATTGCTTGATCTGTTCAATGTAACAAGTCCCAACTCCACTCACAAGTCCAGAACTTCTTCAGACACAAATACATTAGTTTTCTGCACTGAGGTTTTAAGTTTTATATTATGTTTTATCATGTTACATTTTATTGTTTTAATTTCTGTGAACTGCCCAGAAGCTTTGGTTGTTGGGTGGTATAGAAATGTAACAAATAAATAAATTAACTCTTGGTTAAAAAGGGAAGATCTGGAGATGTGCATAGGACTTTCTCCTCTTTTCCTTTTCTCAGAGAACGAGTATATAACTTGACAAGTGAGCATTTATGATGAGATACAGATTATCATTATGTGAAGGTCTTCATAGTTTAAATTTAGCAGGTCTTTGTCCCCAAGAAAACACACTACACACTTATTGGTGGCCACAGGATAATCATCAAGAGAAACAGCACACAAGCAGATACTCTCACCCTCTGGAGAAATTCTACACTGCCACTGCATGGACTACATATACTACATGGACTTTCAACTTATGCTGTAGTTGAAAGATCTTAAGTATTTGAAAGATTAAATACCACTGAAATATAAATAATTAAGGTTGCAATCCTATGCATATTTAGACAGAACAAAGTCCTACAACTCCCAGAATTCCCCAACCAGCTGGGAGTTGCAGGCCTTTGTTCTGTCTAAACATGCATAGGATGGCCTCCTAAGCCAATGTTAATTCTCATTAATTTTATATTTCTGAAATGCAAAGATTTATACAACAATAGTTACAATAACCATACAACTAGAGGCCCATGGACAATGTTGTGACTGAAATGATTCTGCCCTCCCATGAAGATCTTTGGAGGTAGCTCTGTTCTAGGTTCTGCCACCATCTGAGGTGGGTTATTTATGTAAAATATTTCTAAGCTGCCTTTCTGGGCAGGAGCCTTCCCAAGGCAGCTTACAACAATATAATAGATACAATTTCATAAAAACAAACAAACAAACAAACAAACACTCCTTCCCTCATGTGATCACTTCAACAGCTTGTAAAGACCATACTGTTCCAATGGGCTTTTTATACTGCCTAATTTCTTTTTCAAGGATTAGATTGTGATGGCTGGCTCTGGTTACTGTGATTTTTATATACTATTACATTTTATTGATTGCTGTTCTTATCTATTTTGTTTTTAATTTTAAATTGTGTTTTGTTTTTGCTTGTGAGCTGCTTGGGGGGGTCTTCACACTGAAAAGCTGAATCAACATGTTAACATAAACAGGTACCCTACCTATCTACCCAAGCACTCCTTCCATCAAACGAACATTTGGTTAAAGAGCAGGCTAAAGAACAGTGGAATGTTTGAATTGCCCCCGAAAAAGAAATTACTTCAAAAACCAAAGGGCCAAATGACTTTCAGATTTCATCTCCTTTTTTCTTTTAACTGGTGCTTTCCCTCCTTTGCTTCTCTCCCCTAGCTGCTGCCTCACATGATCCTATTCCCTCCCCCACCCTCCTTTAGAGAAGTTCTATTTAGCTGTCATGACTAATAACCATTTATAGATCTGTCCTCCAGTTTATTTACTGTTTAATAAATGGCCCCTAGGCACAACTTGATGGCAATAAAGAGTTAAAGCACTGTACCTCAAAATCATTGCCCAAGTGTCAAACAGTTATCAAGGTTACAGGAACATCATATGCTGTTTCTATGTTCTCTTGGACTGGATATTGCTAATAAGTCAAAAGTGTATAGTATCCAGTTTAGACATGACCTGGAAGCTGTAACCGTTGGACTAGTAATGCTTACAGTAGCTAAATGTATAGCCAATAATTACCATTACTGTATTAATCTCTTCCTAAGGCAATATCAATGTGATACAATACAGCTCCCAAGTCACATTATGGTATAATTATACAAACATTCTGGTGACATTTGTTACCTTTATCAGATGCCCTTGAAGAGAAGCCACTTGTAGTTGAGATGTTGTCATCATCATGCTGAGAGGTAGAATCTTTCATTTCCTTTCCAAGCGAAAGTCCAGAATTATTAATTGGAAATGCAGATGATGTGGAGGGTTGACAAAGTGGTGGTGGGGAATCCAACAAGTTGCAGTTAAGATGACCCCGATGGAGAGAGGGTCTTGTTAAAATATCTGTGAAGTTTAAACCAGATCTACTTGTTGAGGGCTCTAAAGAGGAAAAAAGCAACATAATCAGAATTCTCTTAAGTAGCAAATGTGTGTACAGAAGTCAAGAGCTAATAACTATCAACAGTAGTTCTAGTGGCAAGCTTTAAGTGTAAAAAATAGATGATATGCTAAATTTATCTTGTACCACATACATGCATGTAAGGTTTCGCTTATCCATCTGAAAATAGCTACTACATTTATTCCAAGTACTACATTGCTATAGCACAAATTATAGCACTGATGATTGCACATTAGTTGCAAAGTAAAAAAGGAGTATCTTTGCAAAGCTAATCTATACTTTACTGCTCAAATAGTTTCATAACTGCATATTTTTATAATGTGACAAGTTAATCTATATGCACAGAAGATCATAAATTCAACTAAGTTACTAAGTGAGTTCGTTAGGAGATAAGATGATTGTTTACCTACCCATGTGCAAATAAATGCGCATAGAAAGTTTAATCTTACTATCTCTCTAAAATATAATGCATCACACACATCTGTCTTCGGTACCTCTCTATCAAGGGGCAATGAAAAAGGGAACACATGATTAATGCTTTCTCTTTCCAATAACCCTAATGGTATACTAGATATTGGGAAGATACCATTTGCTACCAACCAATACAAAAGATTACCAGTTCAAGTCTTTAGTTCAATTTCAAACAAAAGATCAATAAAAGGCAAAGATAAACTAATCAATGTATTGTTGGCTTTTAAACTTTATGTTGCAACAACTTTTCTGATGGGGAGAATGGGTTACATTAAAACATTAAAAATAGCAATGAACAAAACTATCAACGGAGGCTTGGATCCAAAGACCTGTGTGAGAGGAGGGTGAGTCAATTTCTCTTTCCTTACCTGCAGCCCCCCATAAACTAGATCCATGTGGTCGGAGAATATCCAAAGTGTTTTTGGGTGTGTGCAGTGGGAGGGGAAGGACAACAAGAAATTGGTGATACATTGGTCTACTGCTAATGTAGCATGATCTTTGGAAACATGCCCATTTATACTGCATTGAAGTAAAAATATAAGCCAACCAAGACAGGGACCATGTTGGTTCTCTGTTCAGCTCTTGGCATACTATGAATATTAAAAATCTATAAAACCATTGTTACTGTGACTAAGGAATGAGTATCTAGGTCTACAAGATTTGAGAGAGCAACAAGAGACGTAACCTGCCTTAGGGTGCAATCCTATGGCCGCTAGTCAGTGGCTAGACAGCCATAGGATTGGTCAGTTTCCGGGAACTGACCTTGGAGCCCGTGCTCTGAAATCAGTTCCCGGAGAACACCCCCCCTGCTCCTGCTGCCTTGTAGGTGGTGCAGATCGTCCCTGGGCTCCGCGCTCAGAAGAGCAGCAAGGAGCAGGGCAAAAGGGGGCAGTCCTGGGGGCAGGGAGTGCGTACGTGCCAGTACGATGCTTCCTATGTGTCGTCCAGCCTCCCCACCCTGTGCTCCGACACCCTGCGCCTAGACAGTCGGAATTGGCCATCTAGCTGCAAATGCAGGGAGGCTGGAGGTGTAAAGGAGATGATCCCCTCTGCGCTCCTCCCACTGTGCATTGGATAGGTGGTCGCCTCCGAGTTCGGAGGCAGCTGCCTCTCTACATAGGATTACTCCCTTAGTATCTCTAATGCTGCTTAAAATGTTGGCCTCAAAAATGAGTGTAGGGTAGTCACTACTAAAAGAAAATGGGAGTTTGCTGAAACATTATATCCAACACATCACCATAATGCCTAAAAGACACACAACAGTAACAAGATGTCTGCAATTATTATTATTTAAATGGAACACTAACACATTATTTAAATGGAACACTAACACATAGAAAACAACATTCCAGCTGATCAATCCATAAGCAAGTATTTGAGATTTGTAGAAATATCTCTTAATACAACTTAGAGAAGATAACTGTAAGGTTGAACAGAATCAATAGTCTACCTTCTAAAGTAATTCTTGTTGGATCAGGAGTGATTCGTCCATCAATTTCAAGGGTATTGTCAGCAATGTCATCTGCAAAGGCAGGGTGGTAATTTACATTCTCCTCCAGGCTCCTTTGTTCTCTTGGGGATGTCTCTTCGTTTTGTTTGAAGTATCTCTGAAGCCAAGTTGGAACAATACTCTTCACAGATTCCTTCACAATATTCATAATTCCCTGCTTTAAATAAAGAATGGCTTTAAATTATATTTGGAAGCTCTGTTACTAGGTCCAGTTTACTAAGCTAAAAATCTGCCTTCAGCATACCAAAAACTAAACTTAGTTGGCAGCTATTTAGAGTGTTATCAAACTGCCTGAAATAGCAAATCTCAAGACTCTTTTGTAAAAAATCTTTTGCTAATAGTCTCTTATAACTTCTACTCAAATTGTATTAACGTTTTGAATTGTTGTTTGCATTATGAAATTAAGACATTAACCTGTAATGATTTCTCAGTTCAGTCATCTAGCACACAGAAACATTCCTAATGAGCAGGTCTACAATTTCACTCACCATGATGAGTGTTCTGATACCCTCTGCCAACTGTGATGCGCCCCCAGTTTCCTCCCAACCTTGGAGTTGGAGAATAGGGATCCTTCTCATAGCTGAGCATGTCCAAGGCACAGTGCAACTGTAAGGACACTCCTCTTCCCCATCTCCAGCTCCATTTTGGGAGGACCACTGGAGTTTGTTTTGGTGCTCTGCTTCGGAGGTGCCCCACGTGCCCAGATGTGCAGTGTAAAAATAACAAGTTCAGCCTCCAGCTCTACTTCTGAGCTTGAGAGCAGGATGGAGCTTTTTTTTGCATTGCACTTCTGCATAGCACGATCTCAAGTTTATTCCCCCAAAACCTCCCCAGCCCCAAGCTTGTAACTACAGCAGGGAACATGGGATTAGCCCTAACCCTGTGCTGAGTTCCTGAGGCATGGCATGAGGTCAAGGAAAAGTCTCCATCCTACAGGGGAAAGCAAAATCCTGGCAGCCACAAATTTTTGGTTGGCTCCAAAGCCAGGCAAAATTTGTGAATCCCCTGCTAATGTATCTTTTGGAAGGGAAGAAAAGGGCATAGCTCCTGTGTGAAGGCATACAGGAAAAGCAAGACTACACTCCCAACAAGTAAAACTATTTTACCCACAGGATTGTTCAACCATTCAAGAAAGGTCTTTTCCCTCTGATAAACTCAATACATTTGGCCTTTAAGGATTCTGAAAGAAAAACAAATGAATGAAGGTTCTTGCATTTCTTGCAATGAAGACTATTTATTGCCTTCATTCAGCATGTTCTCGGGGAATACTGAAATTTTATTTGCAAAATAATCATGCCTTGTTTCGGTCTATTCAGTCTGATTTCCTGTTTTCATTTCTGTTATGTCAAATGCAGCCTATCAAAACTGAGAAATTAGATGAGTTAACCATATATGTATATTTTAAGAATACAGTTTGTTAGACAATGTATACTACCTAAAATGTTGTTACTTTCTCCAATAGTTCAGAATTCTTAAACATCCAACATAGTAACCCTTTCATTCCCATTTGTTGTCTTAAGCATATGCCTAACATGTTTCATTAATTAATAAAACTAGTCAGGAGACTAAGAGTAATATACAAGTTTCAGCAACTATCCAAGAATTCAAACCACTGAACCAAAAGAAACAAGGTAATTTTAAAGTATGTTTTTCAATCTTTAGTGAAGATGTAGAATAGGTGGAACTAGAGATAGATAATTTCTATATTCTTGGGGTGGGGTTGCTCTGTTTTTCGAACAATGGTCTGGAGGCCAGCAGTACATTTTGCCACACAAACTGGCACCTCCACAAGTGGTCAGGCTCCATAATAGAATGTGGCACCATCCAGCATTAGGAGCATCGCCATACCCTTTATTAAAATTTGGTAGTGTTGTTGGAGGCCAGGTATCTGAGCTTATTAAGGTCCATCTCCGTACAACAATATTTCCCTACAGTACACAACTAATGGTACGTCAACTAAAAAAAGACTACGTGATGCCCTTTATGCCCAGAAACAATATAGAAAGGTTGAAATAAAGCAAGGCATGAATAATGCATGACAGTTCAGCAAAATAAAACAGCAGAATATGGGAGCAAATGGACTCAATTGAAGTTTTAGAGTGCTTTTTCTAAGGAGAATGGGTTTTTGTAGAGTAAATGATCTATGGTTGGCAAACCTTCCCACCCAGATGAAAAACATTTCAGATCAGTTCAATGGCTCCAAGAAAATAAAAAGGAAAAGATGATAGAACCTAAGCTATATGATAAAATTGTTTTGATACCAAGAACGTACAGAAAATGTTTTCTGCACACACACAAATATACAAGATAGCAGAAAATAAGTTTACTATTTTACTTTTCACAGAAGCCAGTGAGGTTGCTGCAAAGAAGGGAGGGGGGAGATCACATGCATGCACTCCTAAAAACTGGCTCCAATTTGGGACCAGCAAAAGATTCCAGACACTTTTCAAAGGAGCACACAGCACATACAACAATCCAGTCTTCATTAAAGTTACTTATGGTAAGTCATACACAAAAAGATTTTTTGCCATTATAATCCTCAACATTATATTCTTTATTAAAATGAAGCCTCTTAGGCTATTAACTTGAAACTTGGCACCCATGATCTACGTAATGAAGTCTACCAATTGTGCCAAATTTCAAACTGATTTAATCAAAATTATCACAGATACAGCAAGCTAAAAAAGTACTGAATATTGACACATTTACCCTTCTATCTCACTTTTCGGACAGGCATGTTATATGTTTGTCAAATTTTGATGAAAACTACCGAAGTACTTTATTCAGGCTTCTCAAGGAAGGCAACCCTTAATTGGTTTGGCAAAAATCTGTGCAGCGGTTCCAAAGATATTAAGGTTTTCCTGCCCATTAAAGCAAGTGGCAGCAATTGCCAGCAAAGTTATCCTGTACATGTTCACTTTTATTATGAAGCTAGAATGGTGCCAGTACTCCAATGCTTTCAGAGGGATTCTACATTGCAGAAGGATTCTAGCTGATTCTATCTACCAGTCCTATTTCTGTAATTATGGAATGGGATCTCACAGGATCAGACTACACATTACTATATGAATTGGAACTCCAGCATGGGGAGAGTAGATGGCTTCTTGCAGGAGGGCAACTCTTTTTGGTCCTGAGGAGCAGCCATAGGAGATTGTGAGGAACTGGGGGGTTGTTGTGAGGCAATTCTGAGGGAGAGTGGAAGATTTGAGAGAAGAGTGAATAAAAGGCATCAGCTAGATAAGACAGTGTAAGAGAACTGCAACTAAATACCGTCATACAGCATTCATTTAGCAGCAGCAGCTTTGAGGCCAGAGAATGGTAGGCTGAGGCTTACAGCCACATTCCAACCCAGGGCTGTGAAGCAGCAGAACCCCTCCCACTTTTTGTTTAGTTTAGTGGTTTACCTTAAATTGAATAGTTATCTAAGTTGTTCCTATTGCTTCCATTACTCTTTTGCCACCCTTATTAAATACATTCTTCTCAACAATTTTTTTTTACTCTCATCCGTGTTTTTATTATTTTTCAAAGTTTCATAGTGGTGTTTTTAATTGGTAGGTAATTTAAATAAACATACACAACTAGACTACTTATATTTATAGTGGTTTAGGTAGAATTAGTTACTTTCCCCCCAAAGAACACAAGCCTATGCAAGATCCACTAAACATACTAGAACTTATTTCTGTGTAGACTGGCATCAATTGTGTGATGAACAATTGCTTGAATTATTAAAAAAGTAACCCTTTTACTCAAGATCCAAAAATTCCTTATTTCTAATGTTTTGTTTATTAAGAACACAGCAGCAATGCAAGGGTTACAGAACTCTGTCACGTAATCTTCCAGGTGAAGGAATGCCCTTCAATGGACAAAAGCATACTGTGCTATCATCCAGGATCCCCTGTATGAATACATGTACACTCTATTACATGTCAATAAATGTACATGTACATAAATAAGCAATCTCCATACAGTGTACATAGATTGTATACATGTTCAAAGTTACATGTGAATAATTGTACATGTGCACAGATTGCATGTACATGAAATGTAACATATGAACACCCCAGTCCTCTCAGCCCCTCCTACACCACTGGGTTGTTTTGAAGATAAACAGGGAGATGACGAGAAGCATGTAAGTCACCCTGAAGAGTTTCCTTGAGGACGAAAGGTGGGGTAAAATGTAATGTTTAGGAGTTTAATTTGTGGATACTGAGCACATCTTTTTGACAACTGTTTATAGTTATTTCTTCATAATTTCTTATTTAAGCCAAGCATGCCCAATAGAGTTCCCCAGTGTTCTCACATGGAGCTGGTAAAATCCAACTGTCTGTTCATAGCAAAAGTGGCAACAAGCTGTACCTGTTGACTTGTAGCTTCTGTTTTTGGAATTTTAAACAAACTACCATGATAATTATACTGGCATAGGAGTTTTCCTAATGTAAATATTAAGACTTCGCTGAGGGTTAGGAGACAGAAGTTAGAGAACTAGAAAGGGTTGGATAAATTCGGTTTTGTGAATAGCCAATAAATACATTAAATTTCATTGAGATTAGGCTGTGTGTGTGTGTGTGTGTGTGTAATTAGCTGTTAAGTGCAGTTCTATCCAGTGCAGTTCACTGTGTATACCCCTGAAGTGAACCCCTGAACACTGTCAACCAAGACAAGAATGAGGTAGTTTTGAGGGCTGAGCAAATCTCTGCCTGACAGAAAGATCATTAATGAAGAGTGGGAGAAAAATGAAAAATATACGCTACAACCCTGTGCAGGCTTACTCACAAGTAAACCTTTCTGAACACAGAGGCACATATCTATTCATTTTTAATCATTGAATGTAACTAAGACATGCATCACTATGCCCAGATTTTTTGATGTTCCTGTTTTGCTAGCTTTTACACATCTTTACTGTTGTGGAGTAGTGTTGAGAGAATGCAATTTGTGGTTTCTGTTTTTTAAATTGTTTTTAAATTAAGTAAGTCCTTCACGGAGTCTTCGCCAAGGCAGAAGCTGTCCTGGGCAAACGCAGGGAACAAATTGGAAGGGAGGAGTTGAGACTAGGGAGGTGGGACTAGGTCAAACAGCCCGATCACATGTTCCCTGCCTTGCTCTGGATGGTGGTAGTGGGGGTCATAACCCATAGTGGATGCCTCCTTGCGCAGAAGAGCGAGACAGTGCTTTCCATTATTTTTTTCTTTATGTTGATAGAGCCAAGATAAGGTTGTCAATTAGCAAAGTACAGAAAGCAGGAATTTAGGCCATTCCTATTTTAAGAACAGTTGTTGTTCAGTCATTCAGTCATGTCCGACTCTTCGTGACCCCATGGACCATAGCACGCCAGGCCTTCCTGTCCTTTAAGAACAGTAAGGCCATATAATCATGTCCCATAATGTTCCATAGAGTTTATTTTTCTTTTCAATGTGCCCCCACTATGAATATCTTTTTAGAATTAAACCAGATATACTGCAATAAGCAGATATTGCATTTGTCAAGCCCTGTACTGCAAGACATTCAGATCAAAAGTGTCAAAGTTAACCATGTCCTTTGTTTAGTCTAAATCAAGTTCAGCTTGCTGTAAAAAGGGTGGTTGGGAGGTGATCAATTGACACTAGTTAGTCAAGTACTGCCAAATATTTCAGTAAGCCAAGTGAGGCCTATAGCATCATTTAAGAATAAGGTTACTTGTCAAGCGCACTATAGAGCCAGTTGTTAGCAAATGCTTGGGTATATTTGCCCCATCTCTAATTTACTCCAATTGTACCACAGCATAGACATACTACCCCTGGGATGCCCACACTAAGCTTTCCAAAACTATGGATAATGGAAAGGGGCATGATAGATAGGACTACGATGCAGCTCTTCTTGCCTGAGCTCTGACTATACTCTCTACTCTAAGAAGAGCCATGGTGGATCAGACTAAGGGTCGATCTAGTCCCAGCTTTCTGTTCACACAGTGGCCAACTAGCTGCCCGCGGGGAACCCACAAGCACGACATGAGTGCAACAGCACTCTCCTGCTCATGTTCTTTAGTGACTTACATAGGCATACCAGCTGGGATACTGGAGGTAGCATATAGCCATCATGACTAGTAGCCATTGATAGCCTTATCTTCCATGAATTTGTCTAAGCCCTTTTAAAGCCATCCAAATTCGTGGCCATCACTACACCTTGAGGTAGCACATTCCATATTTTAACTATGAGCTGTTTGAAGAAGTACTCCATTTTATCTGTCCTGAATTTCCCATCATTCGGCTTCATGAGATGACCCTGGTTTCCAGTATTAAAATAGAGGGAGATAGATGATACTGCCCTCAGAGTTCTTATGGGACCAAATAATAGTCTTTTCTCCTTTCCATAGTCTCACTGAACCCATTTCTCCACACTACGCATAATTTTGTATACCTGTATCATATCTCTCCTTACTTGCTTTTTTTCTAAGTTAAAGAGTCTCTGACGTTGTAACCTTTCCTTATCAGGGAGCTGCTCCAACCCCTCAATTGTTTTATTTGCCCTGTTCTGTACTTTTTCTAACTATACAATATCCCTATTTATTTCTTAATTATATTTCTATACCACCCCATAGCGGAAGCTTTCTGGGTGGTTTACAAAAGTTAAAACGTTTAAATACAATATACAAAGTTTAAAAACCATTTACATAAAAACATATGGACAATATATAAAACAACATACAACTAAAACAACTTTGAACTAAAAACATTTTTTTTAAAAAAATCCAACAATAAAAACACAGCTTAAAACAACACAGCTTAAAACAGTATACAAAAGTCAGCAGAACCGACAGGAGTTCTAAAAAGGGAAGGCCTGCCAGAATAATAGTGTCTTTAATGCCTGCTTAAAAACCTTCAACGAGGACAGCAGGCGCATTTCAACCAGCAGGTCTTTCCACAACTGAGGAAAGTAAAAGGTCCTCTTGTGTGTGGCTGCCAGTCTCACATTAGGCAGCCGCAGCAGATAGCCCTCAGAGGACCTTAGGTAGCAGACTGGGATGTAGGGGAGAAGGCACTCCCTAAGGTACCTTGGACCTAGACCATGTAAGGCTTTGAAGGTAAGAACCAGCACTTTATATTTTGCTCAGAAACAAATTGGCAGCCAGTGTAAAGATTTTAAAACTGGTGTAATATGGCCTCTACGGGATGTCCCAGAGACCAACCTGGCTGGCATATTTTGTACCAGTTGAAGATTCTGAACTAAATATAAAGGCAGCCCCAAGTACAACGCATTGCAGAAATCAAGCCTAGAGGTTACCAGCGCATGTACCACCGTTACCAGGTCCACACGTTCCAAGAATGGCGGTAGCTGGCATATCAGCCAAAGTTGATAACAGGCACTTTTCACCGTTGCCTCCACCTGAGGTGCCAGGAGTAGGGTTGGGTCAAGAAGCACCCCCAAGCTATGAACTTACTCCTTCAGGGGGAGTGCAACTGCATCCAGAACTGGTTTTTAGATGCAGTGACCAGAACTGTACACAGTATTCCAAGCATGGTCGCACAATAAATGTCTATAAGGGCAGTACGATATTGCCAGTTTTATTTTCGATGCCCTTCCTAATTATGTCTAACATGGAATTTGCCTTTTTCACAGCAGCTGCACATTGGGTCGACATTTTCATTGAGCTGTCCACCACACCCCAAGATCTCTTTCTTGGTCAGTCACAGATCCCATCAGAGTATTTGTGAAGATGGGATTTTTTGCCCCAATGTGCATCACGTACACTTGCTTACATTGAATCACATTTGCCATTTTGATGCTCTTCACAATCCTTTTTTGTTTTAACCATCCTAAATAATTTGGTGTCACTGGCAAACTTGGCCACTTCACTGCTCACTCCTAACACCAGATCATTTTGAAAAAGTTAAAAAGCATTGTTCCTAATATAGATTCCTGTCAGACCCCACCATTTACACCCTTCTACTGGGAGAACTTACCATTTATTCCTGCTCCCTTCTTGCTGTTCTTTAACCACTTGCTGATCCATAAGACGATCTCTCCTCTTATTTTATGACTGCTAAGTTTGCACGGTAGTCTTTGATGAGGGACTTCATCAAAAGCCTTTTGGAAGTCCAAGTAAATAATGCCTACTGGATCACCCTTGTCCACACGTTTGACACTCTCAAAGTACTCTAAAAAGTTAGTGAGACAGGACTTACCTTTGCGGAAGCCATGTTGATTCTTTTAAAGCGGGGCTTGTCTTTCTGTGTTTTTATTAACATTATCTTTAATCATGTTTTCCACCAATTTACCCAGAACAGACATTAAGTTAACTGGCCTATAATTTTCCAGCTCCTCCGAGTCCCTTTTAACAAACTGGCATTACATTGGCCATTGTACAGTCCTGTGGTACAGGGGATGATCTTCAGGACATATTACAGGTTTTTGTTAGAAGATCAGTAATTTCAGATCTGAGTTTTTAAAAGAACTCTGCAATGGATACCATCTGGGCCCAGTGATGTTAGCTTTCAATTTGTCAGTAAGGTTGTGAACATCATCTCTTGTTACCACTTTTTCCCTCAGACTCCCTTCCTGAAAACATCAGTTCAGGCACAGGTATTTGCCCCTACACCTTCTGCAGTGAAGACAGATAAGAATTCATTCAATTCTCTGCAATCTCATTACCCTACATTAACTCCATTGTCAGCCAATGGTGAAACAACCACAGCTGTTTTCCTGCTTCTGAGGAATATTTATTCTTTATTGTTGGCCTTGATGTTCTTAGCAATGTGCTCCTCAAAATGCTTTTTTGCATCTCTTATTGTCTGCTTACATTACCTTCGTGCAGGTTTGTGTTCCTTTTTGTTCTCTTCTTTTGGGAAAGACTTCCATTTTCTGAAGGAAGCCTTCTTTTCTCTAATAGCTTCTTTGACACTGCTCGTTAATCATGGAACAGATAGCATTTCGGAGAAAGCTACCTTGGTAATCCTGGCTTTCAACCTCCCACCTAGCAACTTAAATTTGTCTTCCAGGACCTCAAGACTACATTTCCCCACATGTTTAGAGTACATGTTTTAAACATGACACGAGCCAAACAGCCAAACCATTTCCGTTTTGATTTTATGAGGTTCATTGTGACAAAATATTATTCTTGAGAACAACTTCCAACAGGGTAAAAGTTTTAGAAGCATTGTTACCAGTCCATTCCTCTCTCCCTCCTCCATTATTAACCAAAGTCCTCTTTCTAAGACTCTGGCTAACACAACATTTCAATTTAAACTACTAAAAATGTGCAGCCATTTTTAAACTATTAAAATGTGAAGCAATCAAACCTCCAACTCTCAATTTATGAATTTACATATGAACTTGAGAAAAACTAAGACAACTAAAACTATGCTTATCAGGGCCAACCTAGGATGCTTTCAGATGAGGCTTTACTTGTGCAATCATCCTGCCAGGGGGCAGGGGAGGGGCAGACAGCATCATCTTCCGATTTGTAATATACCTGTGTTTTCCCAAAGCTTCAGTCTTTTTTTAACCATAGCCACCACCACCCGTTAACAGCTGAACAGTTCATTTTGACTGGTAGTGCTACGAGCTTTCTGACTGGGAGCACTCCTAACAATGACACTCCCTGCTTTTACCCTATAAATGAAGCAGCTCTTTTTCTACCATAATGCCCTTTACAGGCTAGTCTTCAGAAGGAACATAGGATGCTGCTTTATACGGTGTCAGACCCTTGGCCCATCTAGCCCCAGTATTATCAACACTGACTGGCAGTGGCTCTCCAGAGTTTCGGGCAGGAACTTTCCCTGCCCTGCCTAAAGCTGCTGGGGATTGACCTTGGGACCTTCTGCATGAGAAGCATGTGCTCTATCCCTGACCCACAGCCCCTCCCTAAGGAGTGCAACCACATCCAGAACACTATAGTCATTGGTTTTACAATATTCCTTTATTTTACAATATTCCAGTAGTGAAGAGGCCTATGAGTAATAAATTCATTTGAATTTTGCTCCAATTCAGAAACAGACAGCTAGAATACATTCAAGGTCATGTGCACAAAGAGGTAACCTTAAGGCATCTCATTATCAAGTAACAGACTCGTAAGGAATGGTGACTGCTCTCTAACATTTGTAGCTTAATTAAACGCATAATCCGACTGTAAATTTGAGAGTGTTTTAGTTTTGATCCAATTTTTTAATTTTACTTTGTTCATTGGATCTACAACTGCAGTTATGAACTTTTATCATGATGCCCAGAGAGGTAACTGTGTTACTCTGTCGCTGCAAAAACAATAGAATGTTGTGGCACCATAAAGGCTAACCATATAATTCCACACTTCCTGAATTATGCCATAAAGCCTTATGCTGTAAAGACTACAGCACAAGCTTTCCTGGACTACACTCACACCATCAGATATATGAAATATTATCCTGAGTTCAAAGTGTATATATATAAACATACATTGTGGGGGGATTGTAAACCGTAGGTCAGAGGGAATTAAACGCAGACATGTTAGAATAAATGGCAATATTCAAAAATCAGTGGGAGGAGACTTCAACCTACCAAGACATGCTCTCATTGTTACCACTCATGTGGGTTAACATGTTGTGCAAACCCAGTCTATGACTTGGCTCGGGCAACATGACAACGCACCATGGCGGATCACCAATGGTGCGATGTTGTATTATGCGAATCCAGCACGGTTTCTGCAGGGTGGCTTATTTTTCATGAAAAAGCCATCCAGAGAAACTATGGTTTGTTTTAGGGTTGTTGATACCCATGGTAGCTTGTTGTGTTGTCCAAACCTGGAGGGCAACTTTGTTGTGGGTTGTCAGGAATGACTACATAGCTGGCTGACCAGTGGCAAAAACCGGGGTAGGCCCATGGAAATGAAGAGTTCTGTCACAAAAGCTCCTGGGATACATGCTGGAGCCGGAAGGAGGACTGAGGAGGAAAGAAGGGGGAAACAAGCCATGGCAAGCCCAACCGTTTGTCGGGTTAGCAATCAAACAACTAATCCATGGTAGCTTATTCACAGGGTGGCATAGCATGATGTGCAAACCCTCCCTATGTATATTAATCAGCTCATCAATGCATGGATATCTGTATTATCACCCAACAAATGTTTTCTGAATGGCCACTGTAAATAAGGTAATTATCACTATTCACACTTTCTGCATTTTGATTCCTTCTGGCCTCATTGTTTCCAATTACATTTATGAACATGATTACATTTAAGACCATGAGAGTTTTAATATTACATTTCTTCATTAATGTTGAAGAACATTCAGGACAGGCACCGCACAATTTTTACAGACATTGCTATAAAGCAGGGGTGTTGAATCTCTTTCAGCCCGAGGGCCACATTCCATTTCAGATAAGCTCTTAGGGGCCGCATTCCAGTGGTGGGTGTGGCCCAAAACAAAAGGGAAGGAGCCAAAATACAAAAAATACAAGGGTTAGCTTAAAGCTATTACTGCCCATAACTAAGCCTTAGGAGAGGCATTTCAACCTTTTAGAATGAGGGAAAATACACACAAAAACTAGGAAACCACCAAATGACTGGTAGTTTGGAGAAAGGGGTGGTGCCAAATGAAGGAGGTGTGGCCATCTGGGGAACCCTGGAGGGCCAGATTAGGAATCTAGGAAGGTTGGATTTGGCCCCTGGGCCTCAGGTTGCTCACGCCTGCTATAAAGCAATAGCCATATAAATAATCCTCAGGTGCAGTTAGTCTTATTTTGACTAATACATGCCTACCACCAATCAAGCCTCTTCAGTCTTAAAATCTCTCTTCAATCTTCTTTTGAAAACAAATGAATCATAGTCCATTACATGTTACCTTTAAAAATATGCATTCACTATGGCCAACATACTATACATTTCTCACAATCAAATAAATGCAGTATCTTAAAAAATACTAGTTTAAGGTGAACCATGCACTGACACTAATTTCAGAAATTAAACGTACAGAAGGCAGATCAAACCAAAGGTTTCTAAAGATATGCAACTTACAATGCAGTTTGAAACAAGTCTACTCAAATTCAAATAATTCAAAGGTCTTACTCACAAAGATGCTTAGGATAAGAGCTTTGTAAGGAACACGAATCCATTCAAGCCTGTAACCTTCGACCATGGGTTGGGAATATACCACCAGAAGAAAATGTTGCTGTTTTTTGTGGCCTTCTTAGAGCAATTTTGAGCACTCTTTTATCATGTCAAAATATACATTTTTGTATTCCTGGTACTCACTACATACTGAGCTTCCTTGTTCCTCTTGATGGCATACACTTTGGACAGCATACACTTTGGACATGTGTTTGTATACATGATGTCAAGAATTACATGTATCAAACATGTACGATGTAACCATGGAAAGTGACTTTTCTGGGAACAGCTCTAATTTTATCATATAGAAGCAGAAAAGTATATTGAATCAGCTTACATGCTAGGTGGTCCAATGATCCCAACCTTTCCCCACAGTCTTCTGCCATGTGAAATGTTATCCACAGTTCCTAGCAATTATTCTCAGACAGTATTGCCAAACTCATGCTACTATACCATCACAACCTCCTAGGTTTGCTTGCAACACAAGTGTGACACCACAAATTGCAATGGTGTACCACCAAACATCCACAAAGTAGCGCCCTCCAGATGTTTTGGACTGCAACTCACATCAGTCCCAGCCAGCACTGCCAATTTCCAAGGATAATGGGAACTGTAGTCCCAAACATCTAGAGGGCACCATGTTGGGGGATTTTGCTGTACCCGCAGAGAGGTCCTTGCACCCATGCTGCGCACGTGCATGTTGGGACAGCAGTTCATGGGATTAGGCTGGAAGATGGGAATAAATGAACTAACAATGAAAGCTCTACTAATGCAAATACCCAAGAGCAAACAAATGTTGGTCCAGAATTTGTTTGTAGCAAACACTACAGGATAATTCTGGAAGGTAGAAAAAAGTGATCATGCACATATTCTGATGTACGTATGTGATCAGGAGCAGGCACAATGTGACTTAATGATCCCGGAGCAAACAACTCAAATCACTCTGAGGGCCATTCTACAGGTCTTTCTATACTCCCATTTCTCTGTTATTCCTATTTTTTTCCATATTCCACAGGTCTCTCTACCTCTCTATCTACCCCCCTTTGCACATTCTTCAAGTCTTTCTACAATTCCCTTTTCTCTTTGCACCACCACAGTTCTTTCTTCTCT
The DNA here is from genome assembly GCF_057233095.1 of Heloderma suspectum. Lineage (NCBI taxonomy): Eukaryota > Metazoa > Chordata > Lepidosauria > Squamata > Helodermatidae > Heloderma > Heloderma suspectum. The sequence goes on from NC_139461.1 coordinate 107,689,778, forward strand.
GTATCATTAGAGGTCTCTACGCATTCCCCTATCTTAGAGACCAAAGGAAGAAAAGGAGAAAGACTATTTTTGCTCTATTGCTGTTCCTTTCATATCTGCTCTCTCCCTCTCACTAAACTCAGCAGCAAGGCTTTCACTCTCCCAGTAAGCAACACTGAGTGATGCTGGAGGGTTGTGCAGGATGATTGCTTGGTTGGCTACAACAGGCTGGAAAAACTGGAGCCAACTCTGCCATGTGCCTCTGCAGCCAGGGAAAAGATGAGCAATGCAAATGTGAGGCACACATTTTCTTATCACCACACACACATTTAATGGGATTGTCTGCACCTTTAATGTCCCCACAAACATGTAGAAAAGGAGTGCTAACAATGGATGTTTGGGACTGCACACCATACACTGTGTAAGCCTGTAATAGATGGTGCTGAACTTAGAAATTTTAATCAAGGAAGATCTATCTATCAGGAACCTGATTATTTTAGTTACATTTACATGATTTGGTTAAGATCATGCTCACATTATTGAAGACAGGAGAATCCTGAAGGAATCCAATAGCAAGTGGCGATGAAGCATTCCCAGGAAAAGGTCCCTTGCTAGCTCTGTTTCAGAGAAGTCCATCTGATGTTGGGGAGATGGACTCAACTCTACCAAGACTTGTTTGAAATTCTCAGAAAATCCTAAATGGTTTCTTAGGAAAGTGTAATAAAGGCAGTGACTGGGTTTGTACAACATGCTAACCCACTTCGGTGGTTGAGTGTGGGTTGTTTGCTGAACTGTGGGTTAGAGTGTTGTCTGAACCCAGGACATTTTCAGCAGGGTGGCCTGTTAACTATGCAGTGTGGCTTATTTTTCTTGAACACGCCACCTTGAAAATCAATGGTTTGTTGTTGTGTTGATGGTTAACCCACACTGCATGGTTAACAAGAAGAGTTTTGAGAAGTCAAAGTAGAAAAAAAGCAAATTATTTTATTCCTATAGCACCAGTTTTGGTGCATTTGGTTTTAATATATAGTACAAGTCATGAATTCTTCAGATATAATGTGTTATAAACAGCAACTATATTGGGCAATTTCCGATCAGACACTAGCGCTAATGTAAATTATGTTGCGCTCGTATAAGGGACCTTTACTACAATGCCAATAGTGTTAGCTGGTAAATCAGGTTTTCTGGGGAATCCCATCGCACCAGCTAAGGCTATTGGTGTTGTGATAGAAGTCTCTTATACTAGCACAACATAATTTATGATAGTGCTAGTGTCTGACTGGATACTGCACACTATAAATACGGGATTGCATCAAGACACTTAGTTAAACAGAGTCCCACCGAAACCAAAAAAGACACATTAGTCATTACTAACTTGTCCCATTGATTTCAATGAGACCCAAGTTCAATTAACTGGCAGCACAACCGTATGCACATCTACTCAGAAGTAAGTCCTATACAGTTCAATGGCACTCATTCCCAGGTCAATGTGTATAGGATTGCATCCTTCATCTGGATCCAATCTACTGTTTGGGAACCACATGATTTAAATTGGTCAGACTGGTATTTGCTCCATAAGAACCTCACAACCAAAGTAAATGTATAGGATTATACCTAAGATGCAGATATCCCTGATCAGAAGTAAAGTGGGGTAGCATTTATTCCAAATGAGTTTTCAACTTTTATGGTACGTGACCTCTAAAGGTTAGCCTGGAGTGATACTTCTATAGTGATTTGATAAGATTTATTTATTCCCGTCTGCATCTGGTTAATTTTAGTATATTGTGCTTTAAAGCTGAGGTTTTATCTGCTGATGCTATCTTATTTGTTATTTTAATACTTCACGTATTGAATATTGTTTGTTGTTCTTATGGCTTAATTTACTTTGTATTTTAAATTGTGCTGTAATCCACTTTGTGAAGGGTTTTGCCCTGAAAACACTCTAGAAATCTATTAAATAAAGAAATAAAAATAAACAGCTGTCTAAAATTGGTTGTTTTTACTGGATCACCTTTTGCTGGCAAGCATGCAAAATATGATTAACGCTTTACAAGACAAAACATTTAAATACAAAATTAGGATAGAAATGCTTGTATATAGTAACAATTTGGTAGACATAAAAGATCTGAAAAAAACAAGTAAGGAAGGAAATCCCCAGTAGAAATTCACTGAAATTTCATGGGGTTTACGAAGTGGAGGATATACGAAATTAGTGAGGTTGGGAGGGAACACTGTGTGTTTCTTTTATTTGTTCAGAAATACAGCAGTGTTAAATTCCTCTCATTCGGACAATTTGTTTGTAAAATTCCTAACAGGATTAAAGATACTACATTTGCTCTTAAAAACAAGGTTTATAGGAGTTTAGGCTTCGAAGATTTACACATTCCATTAACAAACACCAAACTTAATTAAGGGTGCAATCCTATACCCCCTTATGTGGGAGTAAGCCCCACTGTACTCAATGGGGCTTACTTTTGAATAGACATGCACAGGATTGAGCAGTAACTAGTCTTACACGCCAGTTGCATAAACATTAGAGCAAAACAGAATTGTGTTGCAAGACAAATGAACTGCTGAATCTGCCTTCTCCATCATAAAGGTAGCAGTTTCAAGAAATCTGAAGCTGCAATCTCTAAAAGTTTAAATAAATAATAAAAAGAAAGCTATAGTCCCTAAGTGGAACAACATTCTAAAATAACTCAAGTGAAACAATCACATAAGACTTATGGAGAAACAGTAACAGTAGTATACAGACAAAAGAGTAGAATGATGACAAAGATCACACGCATAAATCCAAATAGCATAATGATGGTAAACAATGTGTGTCCATTGCTATAAATATATGAAGAATTAGATCCTAACCACTAAACAACAACAGGGATCTTGTACCTTTAATGGTGTGTAGAAAATTTTGGTTTTCTCACCCCTGCCTAACAGATTTTCTCATCCCCACCTAAGAAGCTTCATTTGCCAAACATCCCCTCATCTACACAATGATTAAAAGGTATACAAGTCTGTCCTACTTTGTATCTGTTCACACTAGTGGCTGTAACCTTACACCTCCTCTAGTGTATTAATTAAATAACCAATAACTTCCCATTGCAAATGCATTATACCTTTTACGAACATTAAAGGAAACTACTTTTCATAATACAATTTTATTTTATATTGTTTCACATATTTTCAAAAGCAAAATCATAGTGCTTTTGTAAATACCCGAAAGTTAGTTTTGATCATGTAAATTGATTTTAATCCTTAAATTATGCATATGCAACATATTTTAATCCCCACCATACTTTTACTTTGCTGTTAATCCCAGCCAACCTTTCCCCAAATATTTCAATGTTACTATCTTCACACAATTTGAAAGTGGTTCCTGTCTACAAATCAGCCATGCTTATACTGATTACAATAAATAAAAATTGCTATTTAGGGATAGTTTAACCCAACAAATACAACTTCTAAGGAAGATCATTATACACACCATGTTGAACTTTCACAAGAGCGCATGGCAGTAACTTGAATTGAACTGCTCTTTCAAGTGTGCTGAAACTTGAAAGTCTTAAATCATGCCATGTGCAATTCATAAATTACTAAAACGCAAGTTCTTTCCAGCCTTAAAAAATGTATTAAAAACCTTGAAATTGTTTGGTCTGTTTTTGCAGCAAATAGAACATTTTGCCTCTCATATTTTCATAAAAGCACTACCACAATCAGATTTTGTTTAAAAGGATGTTCTACCAAATCATAGGACTTCAACAAAACCTAGATGACACTGTGCGCACTCACAGATTTCAAACCTAAGCTTACTGCAGGTAAGTTTCCTGCGATCTGCGTAAAAGGAAGGCAACAGTGCTCTGGGTGTTATCTTTAACAAACGGTCCGGCTAAAAACTGAGAAATCACACTAAACGGTTCCGACAAAACACGATTTTTCCTTCTTTTCCCCTTCCGTCCGTCCGTCCCCTACAGCGATCAAGGGAGGGGAGAAATCCCATAACCACTCCAGTGCCTCAAAGGGGAACTCCACTCCCTTAACCTTCACGCCTCCCCCCAGCTTTCTTATCAGTGGGATTCCCCTAGAAATCTCTCTCTCACACACACACACTCGGACTCCCCCAGAGATCTTAATTTTCCCCACCTCGAAAAAGGGGAGGGGAAAAGGAGAGAAAAAGCCTGCCCCTCCTCCAGCGGCTAGGTCGTTCACCCAGAACGTGGCCTGGATGTTTCTCAGGCCGACAACGGCGACTCCCCCAGGGGCGGGGGGAAGAGCGCGGGCCTCCCCGGCAGTTCCGGGGGTTGGCGGTGCGGCTTCCTTCCCCTCCCTCAGCCGTCCCTGCGGGCTCCACGCTCCCGCGGCGGCCTCTCACCTGCTTGTTTCTTGGGTAAGGCTTCGAGGAGGCCGCTGCCAGATGGTACCGCCGCGTCCGGACCTTCCCGCCGCCGCCGCCGCCTCCTCCGGCGCCGCCGCTGCTTTCCCCCGAATCCATATTGGGACCTCTCCAAGCCTCCTTGCCAGCCCTCGGGCGCGCGGCGCAAACAGAGGCCCGGCCCGGCCTGACCCGGCCCCCGCGCGCGCGCGCGCGCTCCCCTCACGCTTCTTGCTCCCCCGCCCCGTCCTCTTGCCCCCAACCCCCCTCTGTGCTGTCACCGTCTCTATGGCGATGCCCCGCGCAGCCTGCCTCGCGCCCTCACAAGGATGCCCCTCTCCCTCTCTCCCTCCCTCTCTGTGTGTCCCCGGCTGGCGCGCGCCGAGTCCGTCTCTACCGCTCCTCTTCCCCCTCCCTCTTCCCCCGTCGCCGTCTAGCCCGCCCGAGATTCCCCCTCCTTCCTTCCTTCCCTCCCGACCAACCAGAGGACACACGCCCGTGTAGCATTGCGTCACCAAGCCGCGACCCGTCATTGTGCGCCATCCCAGTCACCATGCAGGGATCCAGAAGCTCTCATGGGAAATGTAGTTTTGGAGAGGGAGTCTGCGCAGGAGCATCGATAATCCCCCGCCTTCCTCAATTATTGCCGCTGACGCATTGAAGCGCTACAGAATCTCGCGATACGTACTATAGCACAGGCCGGCGCTCTATTGAAAATGCCCTATTTTCTGGTATTATTATGACTGTAGGTGATTTTTTTTTTCTTTACAAAGCCTAACGACTACTGCGAGTTGAGGCCTTAGTGCTGGAGGGATTGTTGGTCCTATTTTGACTCCACTTTTAGATTGGAGACGCTTATTTTATTGCTTCGCTTACCCAGTGGGTCCAAACTGCGGGTGCAGGAGGAAGCTGACGAGCTAGCACGTTACTCTCTGTACAACGTCAACCTTGCTGCAGAAGAGTAAAGTAAAAAGCAGTATAAATCTCTTTCACGTAGGGCTCATGAGCTGGTTTCCACAGGGGGCACCACGTTTAACTTTCCCATTGGACTTTAATTTCGGTTGCATTGTGCTTTTGCAGGTCACATAATATTAAAAAATTTCAAAACTTGGGATATTTACTAGACTCAGTACTTGAGCAAAAATGTGCCAAACAGGCATATGGGAAGTTATGTGTCTTACAGACTAATTACAACTTAAAACCAACAGTAGTCTAGACGGAAAAAGTAAGTTAATAATTTATGGTATTAAGTCTTAACATAAATATAACCTATTAAGGCTGCAATCCTACACATATTTGTGGGAGTAAGCCCCAATGAACTCAATAGGACTTACTTCTGAGTAGACATAGGCACACACTGTAATGCAGAGCTATACAAGTTTATTCAGAGGTAAATTCACCAAGTTATATTCCCAAGTGAGCTCATAGTTGCAGCCTTATCAGGTTGACCAGAAGGAAGTCTTATTTTACACCTAAAGAGATAGAAAAATCCCAACTTCTAAGTCAATAACTGCATGTTATTGCTTTGTTTCAATCACTTATCTCACACACCCCTCAGTCTTAAGTTATAAGAAACACTGTCTTGTGAGTGAAGGACATGGAAGTGCTGTGTGAAGTTAGTGACAAGAAAGGGTCATATTCTGAGTACTTGAAGAACCATCTGCTCAAATCAGATGACCAGCTTTATGGTCCCTTTCTTTGGAATGAAGGTTAGCACCTGCAGTGCCTTTTTACTGGTTGCTTTCCCAAATTATGGCACTCTCTCCCAAGGTACCTTTCCTTCTGTTTTTTACATATAGCATAAATGCTGTCAGGGAGCTTTTACACGGAAATGGGGGCTAGGTATGCTGCTTTTATTAAGGTTTTTATTTTTTTTCTGATTATTATCTGTATTATATTGTGAGCCACTTCGTGCACTTTTAGTGTGGAGATATATAAGGGATAAAAAATGCTATACGTCTCATGTTAATACTTAATCTAGTAAGAGCTTAAGTATATTTTAAAATGTGAGCTTGACAGTATATTTAAATTATAAAGGATGATGTCCTAGCCCTCTTAGCAGCTGAAAAAATATCTTGTTCAACTGTTGTTGTTCAGTCGTTAAGTCATGTCTGACTCTTCATGACCCCATGAACCATAGCACGCCAGGCCTTCCTCTCCTCCGCTCTCTCCCGGAGCGTGCTCAAGTTCATATTCATTGCATCAGTGATGCTATCTAGCCATCTCATCCTCTGCCATCCCCTTCTCCTTTTGCCTTCAGTCTTTCCCAGCATCAGGGTCTTTTCCAGAGAGTTTTCTCTTCGCATTAGGTGGTCAAAATATTTGAGCTTCAGCTTCAGTATCTGTCCTTCCAATGAGCACTCAGGGTTGATTTCCTTTAGGATTGACTGATTTGACCTCTTTGCAGTCCAGGGGACTCGTAAGAGTCTTCTCCAGCACCACAGTTCGAAAGCATCAATTCTTCGGCGCTCAGCCTTCCTTACAGTCCAGCTCTCACAGCCATATGTTACTACTGGGAAAACCATAGCTTTGATTAGACGGACCTTTGTCGGCAAGGTGATGTCTCTGCTTCTTACTATGCTGTCTAGATTTGCCATAGCTTTCCTCCCAAGGAGCAAGCGTCTTTTAATTTCATGGCTAGAATCACCATCTGCGGTGATCTTGGAGCCCAAGAAAGTAAAATCTGTCACTGCTTCCATTTCTTCCCCTTCTGTATGCCAGGAAGTGATGGGGCCAGATGCCATGATCTTAGTTTTTTTAATGTTGAGTTTCAAACCAGCTTTTGCACTCTCCTCTTTCACCCTCAACAAGAGGCTCTTTAGATCCTTTTCGCTTCCTGCCATTAGGGTGGTATCATCTGCGTATCTGAGGTTGTTGATAATTCTCCCGGCAATCTTAATTCCGACCTGTGATTCATCCAACCCGGCGTTTCTCATGATATACTCTGCATATAAGTTAAATAAGCAGGGCGACAATATGCAACCTTGTTGTACTCCTTTCCCAATTTTGAACCAATTGGTTGTTCTGTCTGGTTCTTACTGTTGCTTCTTGACCCTCGTACAGGTTTCTCAGGAGACAGGTAAGGTGGTCTGGTACTCCCATCTCTTTAAGAATTTGCCACAGTTTGTTGTGATCCACACAATCAAAGGCTTTAGCGTAGTCAATGAAGCAGAAATAGACATTTTTCTGGAATTCTCTTGCTTTCTCCATGATCCAGCGAATGTTGGCGATGTGATCTCTAGTTCCCCTGCCTCTTCGAAACCCAGCTTGTACTTCCGGTAGTTCTCGGTTCACATACTGCTGAAGCCTAGCGTGTAGGATTTTGAGCATCACCTTGCTCGCATGTGAAATGAGCGCAATTGTACGGTAGTTTGAACACTCTTTGGCATTGCCCTTCTTTGGAATTGGAATGTAAACTGACCTTTTCCAGTCTTGTGGCCACTGCTGAATGTTCCAAATTTGTTGGCATATTGAGGGCAGCACTATGTCTGCTAGCCTAATGCTTTAAAACACTTGTGACTGAACAAGTCATAAAAATAGTCATTTACTCTCTTCTTCAGGCAGAGGCTGATCCCAGGAATTAGATTCACATACAGACTTTACATATGAATTAAGTCAAACAGTAACCTCCATCCCTACAATCAATAGTTCCTATCCATGAGCATTTAGCAATTTTCAGATATCAAGCCCCCATCACTGAAAAGCATGTTGTGTGTCCAAATGAGCAAATCTCACAGTGAAGCATTTCTATCAAAGTCAGCTTACAAAATTGCAGCCTACTTTCATGTGTGTGGTTGGAGCCAAAAATTTTGGGGAATAGGATGTTTGATACGATGAGAATGATCCCATGACAAATGGATCATTACACTAGAATCCAATGCCACCCTTGTGTGGATGGCCGGGCCTGCCATGGCAGAAGACGCAGTGCCTAACACTACTGGCAATAATGTAGCTCTTCCGGGGGGAACTGTGAATGGAAATGCTGCTTTTTGGAAGGGGTGCGACCTGCTGCCAGTGGTAGGGGCTGCACACAGGCCGCCCACACAAGGGTGGCATTGGATTCTATGTTATGGATCCAGGCAGTTAGGGATGTACAGATTTTGTAAAATCAATTTCGTCCGTTTCACAGATTTGTCGGGTAGCTTTCATTTCATCATCTGCTCATTGACAGAATCGGATTTTTTCGATTTCCTGCTTTTGTGCAATAATCCCCTACCCGCACCTGGTGCAATTTCATGCTTTAGCCTATAGAGAAAACACACATTTTCAGCTGGTATTTTTTAAATTTTAAGTATTTTTCTACAACTAAATTTGCATAAAATTCTGGGAAGTTAAAAAACCCATCCACAAGTCCACGGAATCTGTGCACCTCAGGAAAAGCCAGTCCTTTGAGGAATCCCCAGGTCAGATTCATAGAAATCTGAACTCATTTGATTCTGTTGCAGATTTCTAGGCAGACTATCACTTGGCATTTTCACAGAATATTGCGCGAAGCTGCTCCATGCAGATCTCAGCTCCTACTTGCGGTCAGGACAAAAGTAATCAATAGATAGAATGGTCAAATGTCCAGTGAAATGTTATAGTTCCACCACCAATGTATGCAGAATTTAGCTTCAAGGATTACTGCAGCAGTGCAGTATTTAAATTTGTGATGTTGTAGCTATTAATGCATGCCAATATTTCAATTGCCATAATTAGTGTCAAACCTTGACCCATACAGAAGTGCAATTCCAGACCCTTACACTACTTACTCTTGAATGAATGCCTTTTAATGGAATACCCATGGGAAAAATGAGGATTGCATCATATGTCCCCTAAACCATGGAACGTCCATTTTGAAAGCTAGTCTACTTCTGATTAGCACATGCAGGATGGGTAGGCAATGCTTCCCAATGGAATCTAGCTATCTAACACTGGAGACAGTACTGGGCTAGATAGACGTTTGTTTTTATCCAGCGAAGCATTTCTTATGCGCTTTTGACGTCAGGCTAGATTTTCATGCAAGCTACTTGATGGTGACAACTTACTGGGTAAGACCAAAAGTCCATCTAGTCCATTACTGTCCCCAGTGGTGACCAGCCAAGCTAGAGGCCCACACCAACAGAAGTCCCAACTAGAGATTTTGAAAGCTAGATCATACTCTGTTGTAAAAGGATAGGGTCCAGCTGACATGTTTGCAGAAACGAAGTTTTATTATTTACATAGTCAGGTCTATCTTGAGGCTAACTCTTTACATTTCTAGAATATTTACATGATTTCAAGATACCGAGTGATGAACAAAAATTACAAAGGCCATCAAAGCATAGCAAAAAAAATCCAACACTGCTTTAAAACTGAGGATCTAAAGTAATGTAGAAGAAATGTCAATTTAGCACCTTGGTCATAATAGTCATGCTATGGTGTTAACATAAGACACTTTTAGAAAGCAGTAGGGATCTCAGAGGTGACTGTATCCAGAGGTTGCCAATGACAGCTCATAAGTGTGTCAAAGAGTTCTTCACTTCTCACCATAAATTCTCTGTTCATTCTGTGAACATCTATGTTGAGTTGTGGATCTGTTCAAGTAAATAAAAAGTCAGTGAGCAAATAACCTAGTAAAACAACGGCTATACATAGAAAGCCCTTTAAAAGTTAGAATACTAAATATATTTAGTACATAAAGTTTGTTTTGAAAGTTTGCAGAGGAGAACTTAAGTATAGAACAGACAAAAAAAAAAAGGCAATACTCCTTGTTCCCTGAAGACATTCTTATCAAAAGTGATTTTAAAGATCTTCAGCAGATTGTTCTACCTCTTTTAATGATTCATTTAATTGGAATTATTCTATCTGGAAGAAGGCAGAAACAGGCTTCTTGTGACACTGGCTACAAATCAGAGATTATCTTTTAAAGTGCGTACCAGAGGGCTTGCACATGTTCACCGGAAGACTTAAAAAACAAAACAAAACCCACAACCACACAGAAGTCCACTGCAATTTTTGGGGGGTAATTCATCAGTTTCAAAAACTGCCTTGAAGTATACAGGATTGCAGTTCAAAAAAGATAAGAGGCCTGCTGGATGCAAGGACCTTTCCATAAAATTAAATGGGTTGTGACCATTGTCATAGGTCACTGTGATCTTTACATTTGGAAACATGGATTATAGAACAAATTATGTAGCAAGCATAGAAAACTGGCTGTAGCTGCAGGGCTGAAGATTTTTAATACTTCAGAGTTAAAGTAAAGCATGCTATGTTCACATATTGTGTTGTGCCCTATGCTAGCTACACTGTTAAGGAAATATTCTTTGGGCCTATACTGCACACCCTTATTTTATTCTTAACATGTCTATTTTCATTAAATTTCCATATAAGGTTTGGCTGCCTAAGGCTGCAATCATATGGACAAACTTACCTACAGTAAGCCCCACTGAAGACAGTGGGACTTATTTCTGAGTAAGCTTGCACAGGATTGCACATTTCAGACACATTTTTTTAGAGTCTACTATTTTTTCAGAGGTGTCCTCAATAAAACAAGATGAGCATCAAATTTCACTTTGAAGTACTAATATCAAAATTACCTTCTGTTACTAGATCATCATTTAAAACCATAGTAGAAGTGTCCTGTAAAAAAACAAACATGCATCATTTCTCTAAAAATAATTCCTATGGTTTTTCAAATGGAAGAGTTAAAGCACAAACTCTATAAACAGCGTAACCCGATCCCTAGCTTTTCTCCCCCTGCCCCGGTAATCATATAACGGGCTAGATCGCAAGTTATGCTAAACCACTTCAGCGCTACGTGCAGAAGTTAGAATGAATCCGAGCAAAGTCTTGGGGCTGTGTGCTCCCTCTTCCCATTATCTCCTTCCATTCAGCTAGAAGGACTTCACTAGCTTTAGCTCCGTTTTCCACTAATTCTGGTTTGTCATTTCATATGGACCAGAGACGATGGTTTAAAAGGAATTCTGGTCAGTTCCTGCAAAAGACAACTCCAAACCATGGGCAATGAAGCTGGCTTGTTTAACTAATCAGTTTGTTTTAAACCACAATCTCTGGATTGTATATAATAACAAGACAGGATTAGTGGAAAATTCAACTAAATGCTAGTGAAGTCCTTCACTTGGCCACAGGTGAAGAGGGGGGAAGGGTAGGGAAACACACAAGCCCAAGGCTTTGCTCAGGCTCATTCCAGTTCGAGCACATAGCGCTAAACCATGGTTTAGGTTTTTGTGTTAAATGTAAACCAGGCCACTGAGTACAGTGGTGTTAAATCGTAAAAAGTTGTATTTTGAATAGCTAATTGCAAGGATAGCAAAGGTGCAAAAAGTTTACGTAAATGTCACTTCTGATAACGTCTTACCCATGTTAAATGTTACTATTTAATACATTTGCTGAAATCCGTTAAATAATTGAACTGTTCTCAGTAGGAACATGTTCCATGATTTTAGCTGTAACCTGTAGTACTATACTCACTCCTAAGTGAGTAAGCTGGGCAGTGGAGAAAAGACCTATGTTCCGAAACTGCTATTAGCAGTTGTGATCAGAGTTACTGAGACAGGAAGGTTTTTTGCCTCCTCCAGCAAAACCCAAACTGCCCATCCCCCTCTGTGTGCATGCATCCATGTGTGTATGCATGCACATGTGCAGTTCACAGCCAACACCGGATGTGGCCTGAGGATTGTACACCCCTGCTCTAGCAAAAACCGATCTTTGATTGTAAGTTTATTCATGTGAATACCTGAAATACAGCTGGATTCATGGTTTGTTGTCCCATATTTCCGGTCTGTTGCATCCTTTCATAAGATGCATAGCTGTAGTTGTAGTCACTATACTCAGCATTATAATCTCCATATTCAGGATAATCTCCATATTCAGGGTAGTCACCGTAACGTTCACCGAAACGGGAACCAACGCGCTCAGCATAACGTTCAGGGAAACGCTCACCAAAATGCTCAGGGTAGCGGTCAGAAAAACGGTCAGAAAAACGGCCACCTCGATCAAAACGGTCAAAGCGTTCAAACCGTTCAATGCGTTCATTTCTATCATAATTATACTGCCGGTAGTAGTTCTGATAGTCTTGGTAATAGTCACTATAACTATAGGGCTGGTACCTCTGAAATTCCGCCTTTAATCTAAAACGCAAGGGGAAAAGCTTAAGTTAGAATTTCTCAAAAACATAAAATAAAGCCAATCAGGATATGAAAAGTCTGGCATTTCAGAAAAAGCCATTGAAAACCCATATTTCTTAGAAAAAACTGTCTTAAATAGAGTTACTGCCATTTTAGATGGCAAAACTCACCAAGCAGTCTTTGGTTAAGAGATATGCAGCAGAACCATTATACTATACAGCACATTTAAGAGAATGCATAGCGAAAAGATTAAATGAATAGATTTTTCCCTGTCGTACATTATTTGATTTTAGACTTGTTTTTCTATTTTTGTGTGAACCTTAAACAGAAGTGGATAATTACATCTAAGAGAAAGAAGGACATATTTTATTTATAGTTTAAAAACTTGCTTCTTAGATAGTTTAGAGTTAGTGACTCTCTGCTATTATAGGTGGATTTTAGGACAAATAATGTGTTCCCCTGCATGCCCCCAGCAGAAAAAGATAAAGTAAAGCAAGGAAATTCAAGTAGATCTAAGTACAGTTATCCTTTGTTATTCACATTTAAAATTTCAAAGTAGCAATAGAGCAACTAACAGCAAACCCCCAAGTGGAAGAAGTAAAAGAAAAGGATTGCTTGTATGTTCAACTGGCACATGACATAATCCTGCAAAGAAAGTTCATGTACTAAATGCTTTTTGAGAATGTAAGCCTTTAAAGTCTATTAATAAGGTGGTTTTAAAAGAAACCAGAAACTTAGCATGGCTGTTAAATGGTTATGACATAACTTAGAAAGGGAATAACTTAATTATTAGAAAGGGAAGGACAAAGATGTTGACAAGATTATGCAAAAAAGAAAACAGATAAACTTGGCCCTAGAGTAATCAGATACAAGTGACATGTTCATAAGAGATTTCTTAGCAACTTTTATAGGTAATTTATCATCAATTACCTTTTAGAAATTCCTAAAGTCAATCGGATTCGTTTTCCACCTAGACCAGGTGCATTCTGGCAATCCTGCAGTGCTCTCATCATATCACCTTCGTCAGAAAATCTGACAAACCCATAACCCCTAGACGGTTTTAAAATACATGTTTTAACAACACAGGCAAGTAAAGATATTCTACTAATGGAGTTCAAATTACTGCTGTAGTTCATCAAGTTTACCATCTGTTTCCCTTGGCATTTTAACTACCTTTCTGAAGGATTTCCCCTCAAGTGAATAGAAAGGAACATTATCTTCTACAGAATGATTCTTTTGAAAGAAATGGTAGTCTATTTTATCTCATCAAACCCTACACCAGCATAAACTACACAATTACTTCACCTCTAAACAATGTTTCCACACTACATCATAGTACTTATTAAGAGTAAAATTACGTAAGCAAAATTCTTGCGGTACTGTCACCCCAAATTTTGTCACTGCTACATTGGTTGACTCCAAGATCTCTTCAGATTTTCGCTAGCAGTCAAATCAGTTCCATCCAACAGAATGTAGCTGCACACTACCTCTTTGCCATCTGTAAACTGGAAAATTTTTACCATCCTGCTTGCACTCAATCCTGATTAGCGTGTCTCCCTTCCCTCTATATGTCCACTAAAGATATACAACATCAGAAACAGTGCAAGAAACTATTCTAATATATGTTGCACAATCATGAATGGCATATAATCAGTACCTTATTAGGGATCTCAAAAATTAAGACAGGCCCCTGTATACAAGCGTAGGCAGTTCCTGAGCAATACATGCCCTAACTTCCCAAACTTCACACTTTAGGGGTTCAGGGAACATGCAAGGGGACTTCCCCATCCTTTTCTACCCCCCACAAATTGCTCCAGAGGATCCCCCATCCGTCTGGAGCAAGTTTCAGGGGTATACAGTGGGAGGGGAAATCCATCTCACCAGTTCCCTTCCACTGATAGGGTTATATCCAATGCTGTCGTTCTATCTCTTGATTAGTCCAAAAGGTTAAAGGTAGATCTTACCATCCTCTTGCCTCTCCCCTTCTATTTATTTTAAATCTCCCTCATGTTTATCAATCAACCATGCTGTGGCCAACCAAAAAATTCCCTTCTTTCTGTAGGGTTTATTTTGCTTTCCCTCTGGTTCTCTACCTTCACGCTTGCCATGGACGTATTTGGTCCCACTGCCTTCTCTTCTATTCAGCCGCCAGGCTAATGCTATTTTTTTAATTATAATTTTATTTATTTATTTTCTATACTGCCCAATAGCTGAAGCTCTGGGCGGTACACAAAAACAGCCCTTCATCCACAAAGGATCTCAGTACATACAATTATACAAAGACAATACTATGAAACAACTGAAAACCGCTAGTCCAACCACTTTTGTTTTTAATCTTAAATTGCACTTAAGGAGGCTTAAACCATGCTTTCATGTGGGGAGGCTCACTATGAACATGTTGAGAACCTCAGCTATATATTGTTTCTAACCACCAGTATTTTTAATTTGTGATGAGATTACCTGGAATATCCCAGCAGATCTGTGGCCACTTTACAGTCTACACATGATGGATACCTTTTGAAAAAGTAGTCATAGAGCAAGAAATCATCCACCTCAGGTGTTATCTCTCCTACAAATATTGCGAATTCTGGCCTGGTAAATTCTGGCCTAACAAATTCTTGCCTTACAAATTCTGGCCTGGAGGAAATTAAAAGAAAAATATCATCAGTCTTCTTGCACTATAAACCTCAGGGCCCTGTATCCACCAGGTCACTTTCCACAGTGAACGTGACTCAAATACCTACCTAGGATTGATCCATCCAATACTTGTTTGTCCTTGCCCATGGTGCATTCACAGGCACCATGCACAGAAGAAAGCAGTGTTTGGGGTCATGTTTGATCAGCGCTCCTCAAACCAACGCTCCTCAAACCATTTTATCTGAAAATCTACTTCAGACCAAATTGTATGAGGACTGCTGCCTCACCACAAACTACCACTACAAAATATCCAAGCCATAAATGTTTACTATTAAAAACATTTAGTCCAATGGAAGTTAACTGGCCAACGCTAATTTAATCATTTCAATAGTTTGTGGATTGTGTTATTTGCCTTCTGTGCTTTCTCTGTGATACAAGATAGCCGTCCTCAAAACAGAATGTTTCTCCTAGTGTTCATGATAATGTTCAAAATTTTGATTTCTTTACTGCAGCTGTTACCTCATTGTCACCAAAAGATCATGAACTTACAAAGACTATTTGTGGCTAATAAAGTTATACTATCTACTTCCAAAATCAGCAGAGGTACACACATAACTTGGTGCAGAAAAAGAACATTTAAAAAATATTTTCCTGCAGGTCAGATTAGCTATTCATTCTAGCTGTTTTGGTGTTGCTGCTTTCTCCTATAGTGTGTAGCTTGGGTTTTTGGAACCTTCTACTCTGCAAGCGCCTGTGGTGTGATGCAGCTTATTCACTCCAACTGTTTGTGCCACATATCTGAGTTATGTGCATAGAGGGCTGATATGTAAGATATCCTGTGTAGGCAGCAAAAGTTTAGACTTCTACAACTCTTCCAGTACTATAAATCTAATACCAGAATCTACCTTTACATTCCCAGTTTAGACTTTTTGTTCAATAGAAGCAAGCAAGACAGGGAGATCCAACATTACATAAGTATCATTAAACAAACATTTCCATTTACGGATCAGATTAAAACAAATAATTCTCCAAAATATGGCAATGTTAAGCATTACAGTTGCTTTGCACAAAGGAGAAGAGGGGCATAGATAAATATTTAAGCAGCCCTCTGACCTAGCAACCATTACTACCAGAGAATGTCAATATATTTAATACATATATCCTGTCCATTAGACAAAAGCTGAATACCAGTGAAGCTTCAAGTAGCTTTATGAATATCCTGGCAAACAGGCATAAATTTAAATATTCAGCTAACTTTGGAAAAATGTCACAACTAATTTGGCTCTAATTACAGACCATATTCCCTTTTATTATATGGCATTACTAAAAATCAAACTGATTTTTTGAAAATAAATAATGCTCGCCAATATCCTGCTGTGACCTTGGTTTCTAATTCAGATCACAACTGCAATGCTGCTAATACTCTGTAGCACTGAGATAGGTTTCTTGGCTTTCTAGCCATTGGTATGGCTGTTAATTTTCAGCATGCGTCCTCCAAGGTGAAGTTGACATAGTATTGAACATGGCAAAATCTTAAGCATCAATGGTTAAAAGGGTCCAACAGACAAAGCACATTTAGTGACACTGAGAAGGCATATCAGAAAACCTTCAGGGACCAGTGATCAACCCAATAGGGCAGAGTGCTCTTGAATATTCTGGATGTCTACCAGGAGATGTATCAGCCTTCATGCTGAACAGGGTATTCTCCAGAGAGTCCAGGAACCATTGCCTATTGAAGCCTTTTGACTTATTTCATTCCAGATCACTTTAAGACAAGTTCATATCCACTGAGCCTTTTAAAGCTAATAAGTATATTTAACAGCTCTATTAAAGTGGCTTATTTCTTAATTTATTTAGCTATGGAATGAGCAGTTTTTCTACTCACAAAGCTTTACAAAAGAATTTGACAACCTAATATGATGTTTTTATTAACTTCTCACTACTTGATTTAGATACTATTATATGGACCAGAGCCAGCTCTTTTCTTGTCAGTTTCAAGGTTTCTTCACCTGCTTGGAATACTAGTAAAATCTGGTCTTCCTGCTCTTGCTTTACTCTTTTTCTTCCGTTTTTTGTGGGGGGATCTCCACCACAGAGGCAGGCTTTCTTTTTTGGCCTTTCCCACTGTATCCTGCTAGAATGAAAAACAGTTATACAGTATTTCATCTCAATTAAATGCCTCCCTCCCTCTCCCGATCACCACCTCGGTGATTTCCCCATATTCACCTTTCCCTTGACAGAAGCCTGGGGTCCCTTCTCTCCCTCCGCCTCCCATGAGGGAAAGCAGCCTCTGGGGAAAATGCCTGGCAAAAATAACAGAGCCAAAGGATTGTATGAAAAGCCATATTCCTCTGACTTGGTCAAGCTGGCTATAGGGGTGACTGCTTTTCACGCCAACATTTTGACTCCCTCGGTTTCCTTCATTTTAAAAAAAAGTTAACCGTTAGAGGCTGAACAAGCATGTAGTTTAAGATTTGCTTTTACAACAGGATCCTGCTTAAGATTTCTCAGAGACTCACTCAGAGAAACTATAACAGAATGAGGTCCTGTGAATAAGGTGCAGAGCCAGGTCACTTTTTTTTTAGCTTTTAAACACAAAGGGGACTCGGGCTCTTTTCAAGGATGTTGTTCCACCCTGCCAGGTGTTGGACACTATCTCAGGGCAACTGTCCGGGGCAGACCAAATCTAAAGTAGAGCTGAGGGAACTTGTGTCCAGTTTTCACACCAGCAACATGCAAGTGACAAAAATGTCACATTCAAAAAAGAAGCCAGCAGAGGCAGGTATATGGGAAGGAAAAGGGAAGGAGGCAGTAGCCAAGGTAACACAGGCAATATCCACCGTCTTAGGGATATAGACCAACATTTTCATTAAGGTTTACTTACATGGATGGTATCATTTCACTTCTAGTGCTCCAATGAAGGCATCCTAAATCGTGAGTGTTATAGGAAAGTCCCACCACAAAAACTCACTGTGCAACAGTGCAGAAAGCAAAGCTTCATGTTCTGCCCCCAAGCTGCTTCAGCTGACGTGATTAAGGATTCCACAGCAGGGGAGAACAATCTGTCAGAAATTTATCTGAGGAAAGCATAGGGCTAAAACCCACCACCACCCCTCCCCCAGAAATACTTGGTTTAAGCTTGACATTTGCCAACAGCTCTGGCATGATTGTCTCTTCCCCTTAGGAGCTTTGAATGTGGCCTCATTCTCACCAAATGATCTTACCTGGCTAGCCATTGTTAAAAACTATCTTCACAAGAAAAGGAAATCTGCTGCAGTTGCTCTTTTGGTGCTCTATTTTTTAAAAAAGGAAAAAAATATAAAGTTGTGTGAAAAATAATCAACCAAACACATACATTATTGCAGTGCTGTTGAAATTTTAACTTACAGACCAGTAGGAAACTGACAGCTCATTATGTCATATTACATCAGAAACCACATATTCATGCCCCAGAATGCCATGCAAATCTCCCACCCCACATTTCCCTGCAGCGTTCCGTGAACTTAACATGGAAAATGCCCCATTTGTAAAAAAAAATCCTTATTACAATACCAGTCAAACTGGGCAGTTTTGAAGAAGTGACTACCCCTGGTGTGTGTGTGTGTGTGTGTGTGAGAGAGAGTGTGAGAGCACGCGACAGACAGAATATATAAATTGCATTGCTCATGAGGCATGCTAAACTTAGTGTGTTAACAATTTTTTCAATAACTTCACTTTTCTTAAAAATTTAAAAAATGACTGTATGCTATTGTACTTATTATTGTCTTAATAATTTACAAGTATTCCAATAATAATTTACAAGTAAGCTTTGAATTTGTTTCTATACAAACATTTAATCTATATTAAATACATGTTTCCTAATCTACAAAACTTATTTATAACAGCAAATAAAGTTAACCTGGTATTCTCCCCACCCCTCCAAATATAAGTCAAACACACTACATCAAATCTAAATTATTTAAGGGAAGGATAGCAACCCTCCAGCCTGTGGAGGTTCCCCATCTAGCCCATGGCCCCATTGGACTCCCTTCCCCTTCCCAAGCCCCACCCCCTAGAGGCTGACAGGGAGTGGAATCCCCACTGTTATCTCCTTTCATTCACTGGAAATAACAGCAAAGAACCCCCCTGCATACAGCCCTCCCAATTAGAAGAGTGAGCAGTGCATTAAGAAAATATCCGCTACTATCTCCTATCAATGATCAGAGGTAACAATGGATGTTCCTATCCCCACAAGAAAAGCATTTTTTCCCCACGGAGAGAGGCAGGAGTCATTGCAGAGAGAAACTCCATGATGTCAGAGGGTGGGGCTTTGGGGGAGGGTCTGCCCGCAACATCCTCTGGCCCCCAGCGATGAGCCAGAGAGCAATCCAGCCCACAAGGGGGCTAAAGAGCCCCCCATCCTTGATTTCAAGCATCAGAAAATTTTCTCATTCGAACTCTCCATTATTCAAACTTTTTTGAAACAGAAGTCCTGCCAAGTGACTGCTCCAGGCTTGGTGGTAACAGGTTGCATGAGAAATTACTTTGTTAAGCCATTTCTCAACTGGAAAGGCTTGTATTCTGCTCAATTAGTTTCTTCTTCTTTAGCTAATTGCCAAGGAAGAACAGCCAATAAACAACTTCTATATATAGAATTGTGTGTGTGTGTATATATATATGTGTGTGTGTGTGCGCGTGCGTGTGTGTGTGTGTGTGTGTGTGTATATATATATATATATATATATATTGTTTCCTGTCAGATAATGGCATAACAGAATCATTCTGCACAACACTTTTCTTGTACACACTGACTTATCTTTATTTTTTAAGTGTCACAATGCTATCCTGGTAGTATTTGATCTGGAGTATAATTGTTACACCAGCACCTCACAACCCATGCCAGCCTTCCCCAATGTGGTGCCTCCAGATGCTTTCGACTACAACTCCCGGCATTCTGGACCACTGGCCATGCTAACTGGGGCTGATGGGAGTTGAAGTCTAAAACATCTGGAGCACCCCATTGGGTATGACTGGCTTATGTCATAACAGTGCAGTTAACTAATTGCCATTGCAGCAAGACCAGCTACAATCAGCAGATACTCCCGAAGTTGTTGTGCAGAATCCTGAACATATTTTGTGCAATACTGCCACTCATGCTGGATAAACTTATGTGCCCAGTACATGACAGAAACCTGTATTGTTAGTGGAACTGCTGTGGGCCCTAGCAGGATGAACTTGCCCACCTAGTCACACAGGATAATGTAGTTGCTCTGGCAGTGCATGCCAGCCTGTACACTAACTGCTCAAAACTTTAGGATTGAAGTGTTCATCTACTATAAATCACTGTACTTTATTTCACAATTTTAAAAATATAATTGCTTTAAGAACCTAAGAGCGCCTGTGCTAGATCCCACCAAAAGTCCATCTAGTCCAGCATCCTGCTTCCCACTAAGGTGACCCAGATGCCACCAGGAAGTCTGCAACAAGGACATAAATCCACTGCCCTGATGTTACTCCACAGCAACTAGTATTCAGCTGCATAATGCTTCTGAACACAGAGGTTCCACATAGTCATCATGGCTAGTAGTAGACTGATATACTTATCATCCATAAATTTGCCTATTATCCCTTTAAAGCCATTTAAACTAGTGGCCATCATCACAACTTGGGGCAGTAAATGCCATACATTAATTATGCATTGAACAAAGTAGTAGAATCTTACAAAATCTTAGATTAATCGTTTGTGATTAATTCCTTTTTTGAACAATATATGAACCACAAAGCAGAATACTATTATTTTATACAAGTTTTATACATTACAGCCTGGATAGTGCCAAACATTTCAACGGTGGATTATCAAATACAACGTTTCACAAAATTAATAGTTTACCACATAAATCTAAAAAACATAAGTATGGTTTAGTTATTTGTGTTTAAGTCATTTCTAGCCTGCCGTTCTGCACTGAGCTGTACACAAACCAGCTCACAATAAAAGCACCACAATTCATAAAATATCAAATCATGAATGACTGAGGCTATGCATGACTTCTCCAGGTAACGATACAACTACAGGCATACCAAAGGGAGTTGGTAAAAGGCCACCAATCCCATCTGAGCATCTAATAGAAGTGCTATATCAAGGACCAACCCAAAATTGCAAACCTGATGCTTTGGGAGGAATGCAACCTTGCATGGGAGTAGTCCCAGCACAACCAGAAAATCAAAGAAAGCTGCACATATCCTTACATTTTTCTAAGATATGTTACATGCACTGAAACATTGCTGGATTTACCAAACTAATCTGTTTATAAATTATACATCTATATACAGGGCTGGTTCGTATGATCACTGCAGCTCAAACAAGCCACAGTGGCTTCCTTAAGCCACACTGCATACCAGGCATGATCTGAATACGTCACCATGGCACAGCTTGTCATGTCATCCAAACCCAAGCAACATGGCTTGTTGGAGGGTTAAACAACACACAAATAACCCAACAACAGCCCATGGGTTAAGGGCTATTTAACCGTCCAAACAAGCCATGCTGAGAGAGCTATTGGGCAGTGTAGAAATATAATCCATGTAATGCTGCCCAGGTTTGGATGACACAACAAACTGCACCCAAGTGGCGATTACTCAAATTGTGCCCAGCACACACCATGGCTTGTTTAAGACACCGTGATCATATGGACCAGATCAAAGTCTCTGTACCTACATTAGGAAAACATTAGACTCAATATGTTAAATTACATGTCAAAAAATGAATTAAAATAGAAATATGGTGATAATTTTGTTCGTACAGTACAAAGTGCACCAAATCTGTACAAATTAGCAATGTGAATATGAATGTCTTGTGAATTGTGGATTAACGAAGCTAATAAATTGCTCCACTTACAGGGATGCTGCCAACAGACACATAAACATCTTAAAAAAAACACAGAGTAACTTGTTTTGCCACTTCATATTGGGCAATTTCAACTTCTGCTGCATATTTAACTTACCAGTCAGTGTCTACTACACAAACTGCCAAATAAAAAGAACTCTGGCTGCAGAAGACAGTGAGTACCAAAACAAGAGGTGATCCAATATATTCCTGGCTCCAATTAGTCTAATCATCAAAGTACTTTCTTCCTCCTAGATTGCTCAAACTTTGTTTTCACTACAATACAAATACATAAAATAAGAATTAGGGGCATATATTCATAGTTTCAGAACAATACAACTTAAGTTGACCTGGGGTGGAAGAGGGGGCATTTGCTATTTGGTCGTAAGTATTACAAATTCTTGCACACTTAGTTTTGCGACTGTACAAATTCCTGTGAAATAAGTCATTCCCTTCTATATACTGTACTTTAATATCTGGTACACGAACCCTGACTTATTCTAAAGACTAACAGATCACTGTACAACCACGTGTTTTTCAAATCCTTTGTAACAGGGTAATTAAATTATGCTCCATCAGTGGACCATGGGCTGATTTGCAACTGACCTGCTAATGCCTGCTGGTTGCTAGAATTCTTGGGAAGAATGCTGGATTAGGTGGACCACAGTCCACCAGTACTTATAGGCTGGGTTGAGCCGATACACTAGCCCACCGTGGGTCACGTTCAGGAGCAACCTACGCGGGGTTAGCGTATTGTGTGGGGAGCATTTTCCCTGCCCACGATTGGTGAAGTACCCACCCTCAGAACCCACTATCTGCAGAGTGGGTTTGGGCCCCCGGAGTGGCTTACCATGTAGTCTGTCGGGCTCTCCGTGGATAAATCCAGGCAACCATAGAGACAGCCGTCTAGAGCACCCAGAAGTGCCGGCAACACTCTAGCCTGCGCAGCCAATCTCTATGGTCATGGTCACCGAGCAGTGGCTGGAGAAGCCAGTGCAACCCCATTTCTGCCGTGGCGGCCACTGGGATGTGCAGCTGCAGTGGTGGGAGGACGATGGCAGGCATGGGTAGAGGAGGGGTAAGGCAACAAGGCTGCCCAGCGTGGTTCCACAATCGTGTGGGGGGCATGCTACCCCGCCCCCGGTGATTATATGAACACACCCATAATCTTAAGCAAGAACATCTACTCACGTCAACTGAACACAGGTTACTTATGCCTAAGACAAGTAAACACTCTTGGTTTATACATTTAAAGCACATCAGTAGCTTTAGAAAAAGTTGATGCAAGAGTTTTCTCTCCTACTTTACACTGATTTTTGTTATTAGTTTAGTGAGCATCAGAAACTATAGTATTACTGTAGCCAGATGGTTATAGACATGGATAATGGGAAACTATTCAAAGACAGATGTAAGCTGCTTTGAAGTTTAAGATCTAGGTGCAATAAATACTCCCATGTCCCATTTATAATCTTAAGATTCTAGTTGTGGTGACTGTCAGTAAAGTGGATAGACCACTGACTTGACCCAACAAAAACTGCTATTATATGTCTGAGTTCTGCAAGATTGGAGCCACAGAGGGCACATCAACTAGAACTGCAATCTGAAAAACGCTTAAGTGAATACATGGAACTGTCTTGATTATACCTGACCGTTGATCCATTGCCCCTGACTGATAGTGGCGTTCCAAGATCTCGGCAGGAATCTTAACTGGAAATGTCAGACAGACTGAACCAGTGTAGACTGATTTAAAACAAAGCAATTTGGGGCACAATCCTATGGCTGCTAGACAGTGGCTAGATGGCCATAGGATAGGTCGGTTTCCAGGAACCAACTTTGGAGCTCACACTCAGAGGTCGGTATCCCAGAGAACCGCCTCCCCACCCCCCTCCCACCATCTCATAGGTGACACGGATCACCCCTGGGCTTGTAAGAACGTGCAGAGCAGGGCAAAGGGGGCTTCCTGGGGATGGGGAGTGCAGAAGTGCTGGTACGACACTTCCTATGTCTGGGAAGTCTGGGAAGACACTTCCTATCGTCTGGCCTCCCCACCCGCACTCTCATATCACATGGCTATGTAGCTGAAATCAGCCATCTAGCCATGAATGCAGGGTGGGTAGAGATTGGAGGAGAGGATCCCCTCTGCACTCCTCCTGCTGTGCATTGGATAGGCCGTCACTTCTGAGTTCGGAGGTGGCCGCCTATCTGCATAGGATTGTTCCCTTAGATCACTGATTTAAATCAAGGCAATTTGAATTGTTTCCCAATTCTCCTTCATTTATTTCCTAAAAAATGGTGCAAATCTGACCACTGAACCATATTAATTTACAACTACAGTAGAATGCACACTGTTGTTTTGTCTTACAACAATGCCTTGCATTTCTGTTGCACTGTATAACAAATAAGTTTTTTAAAAAAGAGTTGGGCCTAAGTATGTATATCTTTCTCAAAATGCAATCCAGACTTCAGATCACTAGAACACAGAGGCATGTAAATATCAAGTAGTAAAAGAGTATTAGTAAAGTGGAAGCCTGTGAAAAAGATTTGCTTTTGAATTTTTAAATATGAAGAAATTCAGGATAACAACTGTGGTGGTGAAGGGATTTTACCTGACAACCGGGTTTTTAAAAAATTGTTTGAAGTTCTGGTGGGAACACCTGTTTAATTAAAAGCTTTTTTTTTTTTTAACCTTCCCAGTCTTTTCTTATTGCAGTTCTCAGACTAAAGTTTTACTTAATCTAGAACTGCACACGTATACTAAACTGAGATTCTTTCAAACGTATCTAGTGCCCCTTGTTTGTCTCCCTCTCTTTAGGCAAGCCACCCATTGAAATTGTTAATTAATACTTTCTCTAAGTTCGAAGCCCAAGATTCACACCCCAGTTCTACCCATGTTTGTTTGGAATTAAGCCCTATTAACACAATAAATGAAATTAGTCCTTAACTTAAAGTTACAGTTTAATTCAATAAACACAACTCATAAATACAGTTGGAATGCAATCTTACGCATCGTTTCATGGAAGTAAGCCCCACTGAATTAACTAAAACTATTCCGTTGTAAGAACAGAAGGAGTACGGTTGGTGGGCCTGCATGTGTATATGCGTGCGTGTCACACGCACACAAAATATCCGCAGCGCTTGCAGCCCAATCCTACCCATGTTTAGAAGCGAGCTGCATCGCGGCCGGCCGGCCGGCCAGCCAGCCACGCTCCACAGTAAGTGTGCGCAGGCTTGCTGCCATCAGGTGCTAAACGGAAAGCAGCGGGGGAGGGGAAGCGAAGGCTCCAGCGCGCGCTGCGGCCTCCCTGGCGGGGGTGGGGCAAAAGAGGCTCCACGCGGAAGGGCTGGGAACAACCCCCGGGAAAACCTAGCACAACTTGCTCGTGAGCTGAGGAAGACAGACCCCTCTCCCCACCCCATCCCCGGATACTAACGTCTCCGGCCTTCTTGAGCGCCGCCATAACGAGCCCTTCGGATCTTGCAGCGCTCCCTTCCGCCGCTGCCGCCCCCCTTCTCCCTTCTCCTCCGAGTGGACTTCCGCCCCAGGCTGCCCCTGTGACTGCCTGTTCGATTTACCACAGGTCTTTCTCCCCCCCCCCACGCCCTTCTTCCCCCGAACGTGACAGGGACGCTTCAGAGGAAGCGGCGGTTGAAAGAGGGACGCGGCGGTGACGGTCGCTCGCGCGCGGTTCGTTGCGGCTCCTGATCAGGCGGAGAAGTAGACACCCTCCGCCACGAAAGGAGGGGGAGGGGTGGCTGTGCCACCCGTCGGAAAGAGAAGGACCCGCATCTCATTAGGCGTAGCTGAAGAGGCAAAGAAATGGAGTTGTTAGGGGGATGCTACGAACAGATTCTGTTCGGGTTCGTGGTGCGCCCGAGCGAGGTAATAAAAAAAAAGGGCGCCGGCAGGGAGGGAAGGTGGGTGAGGGGGCCACAGGTCGCACACTTACCTCGAGGGCCGCACACGGCGCAAGCGACGCCTGGGTCGCGCGCGCTGCCAACGTGCGCGAGGGGAGGGAAGCCTGCTGGCTGGCTCGCCTCGTCTTGCTCCAAGCCTGCCTTCCTTCCTTCCTTCCTTCCTTCCTTCCCAGAAGCCTCCGCGGCATCTCCCCGCGCTCAGCCCCGCCCCCGCGGGTTCCGCACGTGGCCGCGGGGCGGGGGGAGGAGGAATGGAAGGGGGGAAGTCGCGAGGTGCGTCCCGCGCTCCTGAGGCGGCAGCGCGGGCCGCGTTGCGTAAGGCCCGCGCGGTCCAATGGGCCTAGGGAAACGAGGGGCCTGGCGGACAGGGCCGTGGCGACGGCCGCCTCACGCTTAGATGGCCTTGAAAGGGGACGAGACCACGTCCTTGAGGGTCACGGTGGCTGTATGCTGCTGGTGCCTCCAGGTTTCGGAGGCGGTTGGTGGGGAGCAGCCGAGGGAGAGGGCTCTGACAGCCGTCGTGCCCTGCTTATGGGCTTCCCTGAGGCACTTGGTTGTCAAGTGTGGGAAGCAGGATGCTGGACCAGATGGACCTTTATTTATTTCTTTATTAGATTTATTAGCCGTCCATCTGGCTGGCTATCCGGCCGCTCTAGGCGGCGTGGCCTGATCCAGCAGGCCTCTTCCTGTGCTCTTACGTTTATTCATGCTTGCCTGCATGAACATAAGCAGATGTGAACCTATTAGTAGCCAAGAAGCTTGTTATTTAGGACAAAATCCTATGCATGTTTAGGCAGAAAAAAGGCTTACAACTCCCAGGACTCCTCAGCCAGCATAGCTGGGAATTTTAGGACTTTTTTTCTGCCTAAACTTGAATAGGATTGTGCCTTTAGGGTGAAATTCTGTGCATGCTTACACAGAAAAAAAAGTCTACAACTCCCAATATGCCCTAGCCAGCTATGCTGGCTGGGGGATGCTAGGAGTTGTAGGACTTGTGTCTAAACATGCATAGGATTGCACCCCTAGCTGCTAAATTTTAGTAGGTGCACCAGAGAACAGGAAGCAGGACATAGTATGTCTGACTGAAATCACAAAAGAGTCTTGTGATAAGCTAAAGGCAAATACATTTATTATGGCATAAGCTAATGTGGATTAGAGCCCACTTCAGGAGAGATGTGAGGAATTATCAGCTGACATATAGCAGGGAGAGACATTCCAGTGCCCTGATGATTTGGACTACAGCTCCCATAATCCCTGACTACTGATCATGCTGGCTGGGGCTGATAGGAGTTGTAGTCCAAAGCATCTGAAGGGCACCAGGTTGCCTGTCCCTGACAAATAGACACAAAGTTTTAAAGGGGACAAACTAAACAATTGGGGCCCAAAGGCCATCAAACGCAAGAGGTCCAGTCTGACATTTTTGTGCAAATCTCCAATGTAATGTACACAAATAAACACAGTGGCTATTTATAGCAGCATTAATTGGCAATAATATAATCTTGCTAGCTTTGCTATGCTAGCTGAAGTAGGTGGTACTGACAAAACAATCAGATTGCAAGGATGCTATGCATGCTTGTGAGTAAGTTCTTAATACAGTTAGGGAAAACTTACTTTTAGCCCATATTATTAATTCATGCTAAGTTAGTTTAACATCCTTTATTTTCAAGGAGCATTATGTATTAAAAAATTAACGGAATGGTTTGATTACAAGCATGTTAAGCCAGATAACATGACTCAACAAAGTGCTTGATTACCATTTGAGAGAGTTTATAATTTGTTTTCTTTCCATCAGATTTGTCAAAGGAAATGTGTCACAGTTCCTAACTATATTTGTACCTGCTGGATAACAGAAAGTTTTAGAAAGCCAAATGGAGACTAGTCATGATCATACTGATAATATTTTCAGATCTATCATCTCCTTGAACATGGAGTCTTTTGTTGAAAATAAAATAAGGAGTAGGAAAACAAATATAGTTTACAATTGAATAGGGGGTTTTTTGGTGCTGTATTCTGATCCTGTTTCTGGTACAGTTAATCATAGTTAAGTCCCATTGAAAACAATGACCGTTAGTCATGACTATAATCTCTTTGCTCCATGGGATTTTGTTATGTCTCTGTTTAGCTGGATCAGTGTGCTTCGGTGTTGTTACTTCGTGTGTGTGTGTTTTTAAAACTGGTCCAATGGAATATTATAAGCAAATCATAAAGCAATTTTTATATGTTTCTTTTGCTCCTTTTATGTTTTATCTTCAGAACTGGGCAGCTGTTCCTGATTTCACCCACCATGCCCACAGTGCTTCATTGTCAGCAGTAGCTGTCAATGACAGATATGTAGTCACTGGCAGCAGGGATGAAACCATACAAATCTATGATATGAGAAAGAAGGTAGAACATGGGGCATTGATGCAGCACAATGGTAAGGACCTTATCCTTCTTATGTACGTTGCATATAATGGGAGCGAGATGTGTATTAGAGAATGTTAGTTCTCAGCATGACTCAAGTACAGAGAAATTGGAATAGACATAATATTATTTTGCCTTGATCCAGAGGCTGCCTGGATATGTGGAAGCATCAATAAGAGCATGGTGCATAAAGGCTTCCCCATTCATTTCAGTGGTGGATAGAATGGGGAAGTCAGCTGGGACAGGAGCTCCATGCACATGTATTTTTTGTATTTATTTTCCATCCTAAATAACATACATAGAAATAAATTTCATGGATTTCAATGGATCTAAATTCCAAGTAAGTGGTGCTTAGAGCTGGGGAGTTTCTGTCCATCAAATGATAGACATAATCTTCCAAACACAGTACATGCAGATTTGCAGGGGATACATAAATGCTATGTTGCAAAATTACCATTTTGAAATATAGCTGATGTATTTTAGTTCAAAATGTCTATACTGCATGAAATGGAACTGACCATGTTGATTTTTAGGCACTATAACCTGCTTGGAATTCTATGGAAGTGCACATCTATTGAGTGGAGCTGAAGATGGTTTCATGTGTATTTGGAACACAAAAAGATGGGAATGCTTGAAGTCCATTAAAGCACACAAGTAGGAATTGTTCTCTGTTTTCTTTTGAGATTATTATGGCTTCCATCCAGCAGAACTCTGTTCACATAACAGGGCTTTCCTCCTCCCTCTACCCCACACCAAAAAGCAGCTCAAGTGAATCAGGGGACCCTCCAAAATGGTATGGTATGTGGTGCTGCAGTGGATGGTGGAAATTGGATGGGGGTACCTTGTGCAAGCCACATCCCATGCTATTCTTGAGGGTTCCCTGACTCTGGATCCAAGCCTATATGTTTATCTGTTTGTTTGTTTGTTTAGTTATGCTATTTCTGTGCCACTCCATAACCATCAGTTCTCTGGGTGATAAATTTTTTTTAAAGAATCCATATAAACATTAAAAATACCATTACAATGTAAAACATACAGAGCAGATAAAACAATAAAATCGAGAACAGGTTTTAAAACTTTAAAAAGCCAAAGTCCATTAAAGCCCTAGCAGGCCCCTAAAACCCTGTGAAAGTAAAGTATTCACCTGGTAACAAATGAGTACAGAGCCTCTTTGGGGAGGGCATTCCACAATCAAAGTGTGCCTATTGCCAAGAAGGCCCTCTCCTTAGTAGCCACCTGCTAGATCTTACTTGGTAGAAACATCTGGAGAAAGGCGTCCGATGAGGACCTTAAGGTCTAGGTAGGTATATATGGGATGAGGCAATCCTATAGGTCACCTGGTCCCAAGCCCTTTGGGCCTTTAAAGGTTACAACCAGCCCTTTGAATTGGGTTCAGAAATAGACTAGAAAGTAGTGCAGCTGATGAAGCACTGGTGTAATATGTTCAGATTGTCCAGTACCACTTAACCTTGCATCCCTATTTTGGACTAACTGAAGCTTACAGACTGTTTCAAATGTAGCCCCAAGTAAAATGTATTACATTAGATTAAGTATGAGGTTACCAGTGTGTGGATAACTGTAGGTGAACTATCTCTATCCAGGTAGGATCACAGTTAGTTTAGCAGCCAAAGCTGATAAAAGGTAGTCTGAGCCACTCAGGCCACCTGTGCCTCTAGTAAAAATGTTGGATCAGTGAGTACCCCCAAACTGTGAGCTTGATCCTTTTGGGGAGTTCAGCCCCCTACAGAACAGGCTGAATATCACTCAGCTGGGCAGACAAACTACCCACTAATACTACCTCCATCTTATCTAGATTGAGTCCTAGTTTATTGGCCCTCATCCAGTTCACTTACTTTTCTACACATGGTGTAAGTGGTGAACAATAAAACATCTTAAAACAATTGTAAATAATTGCTTTACACCTAAGCAAACAGTTTTTTTCAAAATTCTGAAAACCAAGTATGGTCAAGTTTAGGCAGGTCTCTTCAATTAGGAAGTTATAATATTGAAGTCTAAGAATTAGGGTACTTTGGTCCAAGCTCAATGATACTACTTTACAGTGAAATAGGATCTGGAGGAAAGTCTTGACATCAGATTATAAAGAGGTGGGGATTACATATTATGATTATTGTTAATGTGTTCATGGGAGTAATGAATTATGGCTATTTGTCATTTTCATTAGAGGGCACGTGACATCTCTTTCTATTCATCCTTCTGGAAAGTTGGCTTTGTCGGTAGGAACAGATAAGGCATTAAGGTGAGTTGAAAGGCTGCCAACTTTAGAAAACCTTTTTAATTAAAGCTGATGTCAGAGTCTTGTAACATTAAATCAGGAGTACACAATTATTTTGGTCCCAAGAGCGACATCGGGTATCTGCTCTGGTGGCGACGTGTGTGGGCGCACATGCGTATATAAGTCAGTCTGTCTGTCTGACTCTCTCTCTCTGTCTCTCTCTCTCTCACACACACACACACACACACACACACACACACACACACCACATGTACTGTGCTTGTCTTATACAATGCTAATACTTAAAAAAAATTCTAATATTTTAAAACTTTCAGTTTAAGGCAGATTTGGGCAACTTGTGCTGCATTTCCTTGGGGGTAATCAGGTGGGCTGGGGTCCCCCCCTCAAGCACACAGACAACACATACACGCCCACACACAGAGTAACTTCCCCCCATTCTCACGCATACGCATGCCTACTCACACTCAACTTTAATCCTTCCTTTCTCACCGCCACCAAAAAAAGAAAAAATGCTTTAGGAATGGGCTCCATGGTTCTTGCCATAGAAGCCTTTTCCTAGAGTGTACCTAGAGCGGCTTAGGAAGCAAACAGGAACCCTCGAGCACTGCTTCCTAGGATGCTTTAGGAATGAGGCTTCTATGGAAGAAACCATAGAGCCCGTTTTTAGAGCATTTTTCCTTCTTCTGAGCACCAGCAGATGCTGGGTGCTTGAGGGGGTGGCATCAGAGGGGGCTTGAGGGGCCTGCACTTTTTGCACCCTTGCCTTAAAGGCTAATAAACTTTTTTGACTAGAGTTCATGTGGTCGATTGTAGTGTATACAAACTTATGCCATAAATTTGTTAGTTAAGGTGCTACAAGACCCTTTGTTCTAAAAATAAGAACTTTGTTTTCTCTTGCATATTACGTAGTAAATGTTAAAATGTAGTATGATATTTTTAATTAGCAGGAATCTTAGTTCATCAGAAACTTTAATTTAGTTTGTTAATTTGCTTGACAAGGGAGAAATCACAGAAGAGCAGTAACAATTTCCAGTTTATTCTCATAACTGGAATCCAAACTCTGGCTACATTGGAGACTTTGGATGGGTGCCAGCGCTGTATGCCACTTCTTTTCCTTCCCCTGCTCAGCTTACACCATCTCCTGTCTTGGTACCCAACTTTGCATTGTCAGGATGTATATGTATGCATTTCTCCTGCATTGGCAAAAGACCAGGCCATACAACTGAAAAGGGTAGGGTATAGGCAACAGAAGGGTCAGTGTGCTATATAGGGACCTGATGGGCATTTGTCTTGTAGCTTTGAACAGAAGGGACACTCAGATGTTCATTCATCAGTGCCTTCACTCTGGCATCTAAACCAAGCCAAACACCTCCAAAACTTCTAAACGGAAACAAAGAAATTGTGATGATGTGACCCACATTAGGCCATGACTTACATCTGTGTCCCAGCTTGCCAGTTGAAGACCAAAGATCTATACTGCCATCTGTTGTTACAGCTGGCTCCCTGAGTTCTCCCATATTACAGGGGGGCAGGGTCTCCCTACCTGTTTAATGCCAATCTACTCCACTTAAGGCTGCTGAAATATACGAGTGTTAACATGTGGTAGTTAACTTAAGAGTAATTTGTATATTTTGTATTACTCTTGTAATTTGTATTGAGAGTCTGTTTAACTGAAAAACAACAAATGTCTGCTTAAATAAAAACCACTAGGCAAGGGAGGACCAGTGATGCAGCTTTGTCTGATTCTTTAGGCTGATGCAGAAACACACTGTCTCCTCTTGGTCATGACCAAGACACACATCCCAGAACTGTGGTGTTTTTTTTTTTTTTAGTATATATGAATATTGTGAATGTATGTGTTTTTAGAGAAAATACAAGTGCTAGGAAGGAGATAGAGCTTCAGTTTGTTCTTGCTCATTCACTACAGTTTTTCATCCACATCTTCCTGAAGGGAAAGTACAGGCTGCAATATTATTACCTCTCATGTTTCTAGGCCTATCTCTGTTTTGTTCCCCTATAATCATTTAAAAGTGCAGGAGATTGTCTTTGCCTATCGTTCTGGCTGATTGGGAAGAAGGAATGGAAAGGACAGTGTTGTCTTCCCACCCATTTAAATTCCTGGAGAATAGGCAGCTGATCTTTAATACAGAGAAATTAAAAGTAACTGTTTAAATCAGGAGTTTACTTTTAACATTTCTTAAATTGTTCATCTTTAAGAATTATACTTATTTCTTTACTTCAAAATATGATTATTCAGCCTCTTGGTATTTTTCAGAACATGGAACCTTGTAGAAGGAAGATCTGCATTCATAAAAAATCTAAAACAAAGTGAGTGTGTCCCTTTTGCTGTGCATTTTTGTTCTGCGTTATAAGAACAGCTATGCGTGATCAAAGTCTGTTACATTTTTGAGACAGTTTATAATCATCTGGTTGCAAAGCAGCCATGAAAATAGTGAGAATTCCTATTTGCTAATTTAAAAATGTGCCACCTTTCCTCAGTGCCCTCATATCCCATAAAATGCTGTTTTGAGTAGCTTGCCTTCTCACTGGCAATTGCTTGATTTCTGGCTAAAATGAAACTCCAATCCTAAATCCTGTTACCAGCTCCAGTCTCTCTTACTTCATGCCTCTTCCCCTTCATCATACCTAGAATTTAATTTTTCTGTTAAGAGAGTTCCTAGTTCTAAAGTATTGTTTAAGGTACAATATTGTTTATTGTTTAAATCAAGCTTTTAAAAACACTGCAACTGAGTGATCAGAATTATTTTTTCTTTTCTGTTGTTTAAGGAAAAAGCAAAATCAAACATACTAACCCTGCAGATAAAACCTGTGGTTACATGAAACAACTGGGTGGCTGGTAAAATGTACTCTGCACTCCTCCTGCCATGTATTGGATAGGCAGTCGCCTCTGAGTTCGGAGGCAGCCCACTATCCCCATAGGATTGCTCCCTAAGGCCTCATGGAGTGGACAAAAAGGTGGCATTCCTGGGGGCAGGGGGAGGACTGCAGAAGTGCCATTAGAACACTTCCTATGCGCCATCTAGCCTCTCCCTCCTTGTTCCGATGTGCCTTGACTAGTCAGCCAAAATCAGCCATCTAGCCTCAAATGCAGGGTGGCTGGAGCACAGAGGAGAGGATCCGCCCTGCCCATCCTGCATTGGATAGTCAGTCGCCTTTGAGTTCAGAGGTGGCTGACTCTCTCAGTAGGATTGTGCCCTAAATTATCTTGCAGAAGTTTAAAAATGTTCTAGATACTTTCTCTAAATTTGATAGGGTTTTTGGCTTGTGTTATTGATAACAGCTAATATTAGATTTTCCTATCTCTTCTGCAGTGCGAGTCTTTAGTGTGTGTTTGAAATCAAACTTTGACAAAATCTGTGTCATGTTCCTCTCTTAACTTAGATTCGCATCTTGTTAAATGGTCACCTACTGGTGAGATGTATGTGGTTGTTATAGCTAACAAAGTGGATATGTACAAGCTTGAAACTGCTTCTATCTCCGGCACCATTGTTACAGAAAAGAGAATATCTTCAGTAACGTTTATTACTGTAAGTAGAAAAACAATGTCAAAGTAACTAAAACATTCTAAATAAATCCAGTCTCATCTACTTTTTTTTACTCTTAAAGGATTGCATACTTGCCATTGCAGGAGATGAAGAATTTGTACGGTTATTTGACTGTAAATCTGCAAAGTGCCTTTGTGAATTTAAAGCTCATGAAAACAGGTATTTTCTGTTTAATCACATAATTGCTAGGGTATTTTGCATATTTCGGCTTAATTTTTATATACTTGTAATGTTTTCTTTTGAGGCTTGTCCTATGAGGGCAAATATATTGCCATTATGAAGGTGCCAATGTTCAGTACTTCAAGTTTCACTGATTTCATTATGAGAGAATTAAGTGCGTGTTGACTTCTCCCTCTGAAATCAGTAGCTGTTCAATATTACCAGGATGTTGATTTTATTTTGATAATTAATATCAACGATTATTCCACAGAATAAAAGAAATATACGGTTTTGAAATGGAGGGCTCACATATTCTGGTGACTGCATCCAGTGATGGATACATTAAGATGTGGAGTCTTGATCTTGCCAAGGTTTGATTATTACCAAGCTAACTGTATAATTCATGGAAGAATACTTAGGGTTGTGTCTAATATTCCACTAGCAGAAAAAGTACAAGAGGTGACGTTCTTCTCACTTATACTGACGTTTAAAGATATGTTAATTTTCTGTAATGAACTGGTTGGAAATGTAACCAATTTTACTGAGTGCCCATCGTCTCGTATATACACAATATGGTTAGTTTTTGGCTAGTGATTATAAAATAGCCTTCTAAAACATAAATCACTCTGAATCACTACTTTTTCACCCCACTTATATATAACATAAGAAGAGCCATGCTGAATCAGACCAAAGGCCCAGCATTCCATTCACGTAGTAGCCTATTAGCTGCCTATGGGAAACCCACAAGTAGGATATGATTGCAACAGCACCTTCCCTCTCATGTTCCCCAGCAACTGGTATACAGAGGCATACTGCCTCTGATACTGGTGGTAGCATATCACCATCATGACTAGTAGCTATTTATAGCCTTTTCCTACATGAATTTGTCAAATCTCCCTTTAAAGCCATCCAAATTCATGGCTATCTCTACATCTTGTGGTAGCAAATTCCATAGTTTAACTATGTACTGCATGAAGAAGGCCCCTGCTGTCGTGTGTGTGTGTGTGTGTGTGTGTGTGTGTATGTGTATGTGTATGGGGGGGTGTTGGACTTACAAAGCAATTCCTATGCATGTCTACTCAGAAATGAGTTCCATTGAACTTACTCCCAGGTAAGTGTGTATAGGATTGTAGGTCTAATTGAACACAATTCTGAGCAGACATATATATGATTGTACTATTGAGCAATTTTAATTTCCTCCTTTGCTATCATAATTTTAGCTTCTTCGCTAATCTCTCACAGTTCATCTGATTATGTAGGCTATTGACTTACAAAGCTCATGCCACGATAAACCACTTACTTAAATTTGGAACACATCTTCTAGGCTGCTAGAAGATAACATTACTACTTTTCTGGAATTTACATGAACTCATTTTTATTTTTTCAGATTAAGGATGCCCCTGCATTGCTGTGTGAAGTCAATACTAAGGCCAGGCTTACATGCTTAGCAGTGTGGCTCCAAAGAGATTTAGAAACAAAGCAGACCACTAATGAAGCTGCAATGTCTTTAGATCAAGGTATAAGACTTCCTTGGAGTTCTGGTTCAGCTGTATGTAAAAAGATTATTTAATTATTACGTTTTTAAAATTAAACAATTTTGTTCCAGTGCGTGAAGCAGAAGAGCCACTGTTTAAGAAAAAGAAGATTTGTGATAAGTCAGCAGAGGGAGGTGGCCAAGAAGCCTCCACAAAAAGGAAATCAGCAGATGAACAGCAAAAGAAGAAAAAAATGTTGCAGAGATTAAAATGAATATGAGTTAATTAACATCAGTCCTATCACATACAAAATGACCACCAGTTTTCACTTTTTCCACTTAAATGCAATTATGGCAGTCAATTTATGACAATTTGATTTATTAATATTTATAGAAAATAGCCATTTTATTTAAACTGTATCAGTTTCCAGATCTTTCGACTGTTTAAAGGTGGCAGGAACAGCTATCAAATAAACATTTTATAAAGTATCTGAAACATCCGACTTCAATAGTATTTAAATTTGTTTGCAAGTTGCTAACAGATTTTGGAGCTCATGAGTATGCTGAATGTGTTTTCTTTAATTCTCATACTTCTATCATCTATTACATTTTTGGACAAGTAATTCAAATACAGAAAACTCCATAGCATCAAAATCATTTTAAAATTATTAATACAATTCCCAAGGTGGGTATTTTGTTTTCCTTAGCCCTTTCTGTTTGTTGCTCTTGGAAGGAGAACTTCCACTGTTAGAACTGCATTTGTTGGATGAAATAAGGATTCCACATATTTTTGGATACATACATAGAACATATCTTAGTGTGCTTGCCCATTTGTTTCAATAAAGATATATATTTATGCAAAGCATTATACATGTAGATCTGTTTTCCCCTATTAGGAAGCACTTCCAACTGGAAGAGCTCTGTATCTACAACTGACTTCCTGTGACCATAAGTCATTTTATGGTCTACAGAGCAAAGCAGACCAGCATATCTTAATAAATACCTGATTATAGCCAGTACACTTGGTATAAGCACCTATCCCCAGGAATAACACCACTAGCATGTTTCTTGCACTAAATCTTTCAGCACAAGCTTTCTTTCAACCAATATTCAGACTGGATTAGGGCAGTTCTTAAATGCTTTATAAACCTATTCCATAACCATAATCTTACACTAGACAGGCTACAACAATATTCATCAGAGACTTCTCTACAGTGGCTAGAATATTTGCAAATACAAAGTTTTATGAAAAATTTTTTTTGTTACGATTACACGTTACTGGGCCACTAATCTCATTTGAACACTTGTTTGAAAAGACTTGCTCAGTGAATAGAGAACTGCTCTTGCAGATATACCAGATATTACTTAGGGAGCAACAAGATAATAAAACAACTTATATGACCAAATGGGGGGGAAAGGTTAGAAATAGAAATTGCAGGTGTTAAGCCTATGGCATTTAATTGCCTCAAAAGTGGAATAAAAACACAGTACGTAAATACTTGGTTCCAATAAAAACTATATGTGACTCAGAAATTAGCTTTGGAGGGGATGCAAACAAAGGACATATATCATTGGTAGGCATGTATTAAGATGCAGCATTTTGTGGAAATGATGCAAAATTTTGACTTTAGCTCTTAGGTTGTATTAATGATGAGGGTATCACATATAAAATGAATTTGTAATTTGTTAATGGCCGTGTGATAAATGATTATTTCCATTTTTGTGCTGTCAAAACACCTACAGAGGGCAATGATTCAAAAACATGGGATTTATTAATTATCAACAACAATTTAATGCAGCAAATTAGGACTCCAAAAGGGGACATTTTATGGAAAACTAGTGAACAGGGATCACATATTTTGAACCTGTGAACTGGGACAAGCTAGATAAATACAAAATGTTTGCACATTGCCTCAGATGATACTGCTTGATGTTTTGGGGTTTTTTTTTTAAAGCTTGAGGGAGCAGTCCTATGGCCGCTACACAGTGGCTAGATGGCCATAGGATATCCTGTTTTCCGGGAACCGATATTGGAGCCCGCGGTCCTAGGTTGGTTCCCAAAGAACTGACCTCCCCCCATTTCCATGCTACCTCAGAGGCAGCGCGGAACAGCCCTGTCTGCGCTCACAAGAGGAGTGCGGAGCGGCTGAAAAGGGGCATGTCTTGGGGCAGGGAGGGCGGAAATGCCTGTATGACACATCCAATGTGTTGTACAGCAGCTTCCTTCCCCGCTGTGTCCTCCCATGGCTAGACAGCCACAATCAGCTGTCGAGCCGAAAATGCAGGGCAGGAGGAGCGTGGAAGGAACAAGCTCCTCCATGCGTCTCCTGCCCTGCTTTGGATAGGCGGTTGCCTCCGAGTTCGGAGGCGGCAGCCTATCTGGATAGGATTGTGCCCTAAACAAAATCAAAGTGAGCAACTGGGGAGGGTAACTATAATTTATCATTTTTGTCACTGTGTGTGTGGGGGGGGGGGAGTTCTGTTTGGGGTGAGGGGGTTGCATTATCTGTTATGAAAAATCAGTAAAACAAAATTACAACATTGCTGAATGCCCATATCATTACAATTTTCTTACCATTTTAAAGTAAATAATAAAAATTGAAAGTGATATAAATAATTTGATTTGGATGGAAACGGGGCATAGGATTATTTAAAGGACCTTTGCTACTGATATTAATGACTAGTTCTTGCAACAAGGTTTATTCTGCATATTACTTACATGGAAAGGTTACATTAAAAAAAACAATTGGGTACACAAACGAGTCTTTTTTTTTTTTTAAGGACTAAAGGATAAGAGTGTTTTTTTTATTTCATTTCATTCCTTTTCCAGGATCTCATTCTTTCATGATATTTACAGGCAAATAGGGGTTCCTTAAGCAGGAAAAAATGTGGGAGATGAATGTAATAAATATGTACATGTATGGTAGTTCTAAATTACATGAGGCAATTTATGATTTCTGGAAAGATACCCAACAGAAGAATAGACCTCAGAATAGGCAGTCTGTGAATTCACCTTATTTCACATATTTTGGCTCAACGGGTCCTAAGTGAGATTCACGTAGCTTGGATTCAAAGTGCTACCTTATTTTTATGGGTTTAGAAATTCTGATCTTACATTGATGACCGAGTCTGCAGTCCTGTGTACACTTACCTGAGTGTAAGCCACACTGAAAATATGGGGGTTACTTCTGAGTAAACAGGCACAGGGTTGTGTTGTGAATAGGAGAACTAGAAAATGCATCTTGAAAGTGAGAGACCTGTATAGTACACAAAGGAATAACTACAAATGTTCAGCCATATTGAGATACTTTTCTAGAGTTCTCTGATTACAACACCGTTGCAAAAATCTCTAAGATGGATAAAGGAGATACATGGCTGTAGAGATCTGTGGGGTGGAAAAAGGTAGCTGAGATCATGTAGAAAATATGTGGGATAGGGAAACAACGGGGGGGGGGGGGCAGGGTACAAGAGAGAGATCAGAACTGGGAAACATGTTCAAAATTACATCAGATGTGTAATCCTGAAGATCTTTACACAGAAGTAAGTTGTACTAAGTTCAATGGGATTTACTCCCAGGTAAGTGTATATAGGATTCATTTTTACTCTTTAGTAAATAACCTTAGGGCTGCAGCCTGCGTTATCCACCCTGAAAATAGTTCCAATATCTGGATCTAGAGAAAAAAAACAGGAATTCTTTATTTTTATTTATTTCTATACTGCCCAATGAAATGGAAACAGTGACAGATTTTATTTTCTTGGGCTCCAAGATCACCGCAGACGGTGACTGTAGCCATGAAATTAAAAGACGCTTGCTCCTTGGGAGGAAAGCTATGGCAAACCTAGACAGCATAGTAAGAAGAAGAGACATCACCTTGCTGACAAAGGTTCGTATAATCAAAGCTATGGTTTTCCCAGTAGCAACGTATGGCTGTGAGAGCTGGACTATGAGGAAGGCTGAGCGCTGAAGAATTGATGCTTTCGAACTGTGGTTCTGGAGAAGACTCTTACGAGTCCCCTGGACTGCAAGGAGGTCAGATCAGTCAATCCTAAAGGAAATCAACCCTGAGTGCTCACTGGAAGGACAGATACTGAAGCTGAAGCTCAAATATTTTGACCACCTAATGCGAAGAGAAAAATCTCTGGAAAAGACCCTGATGCTGGGAAAGATTGAAGGCAAAAGGAGAAGGGGACGGCAGAGGATGAGATGGCTAGATAGCATCACTGATGCAATGAATATGGACTTGAGCACGCTCCGGGAGAGAGCGCAGGACAGGCGTGCTATGGTCCATGGGGTCACGAAGAGTCGGACATGACTGAACAACAACAATATTGCCCAATAGCCAGAGCTCTCTGTTCACAAAAACTAAAACCAAATTTCCCAAACCAGGCCTGAAGCCCATTTGAAATGGATCTAGGTAATCCGTTTCATTCAAGAGTGCCTGGAGTTGTCCTGCAACCACTTGCTCAAGCACCATACTCAGGAAGGGGATGTTGGCCACCAGCCTATAGTTGTTCAGGTCCTCCGTCACTTTGGTTTTTAAGAATCCTATGATGATGAGGTTGCTAGGAATGTAATATTGCAACATATGGTGTAGATTTCAGGATTGCAAGTTCCATTTAAAAAGTGTTCGAGAACCCCAGGAACTTAAAGGAGTGGAGGCTGGTGCCTCCAATTTTGGTGGGGCTGTAAATCTATTCTGGGTTTCAGTCAGAACCAGCCAGAACTCTAAAGGAGCTATCCATGGTGCTGAACCTGTTTTGGGGATGGGGTTCGGCACCTTGGATAGCTTTTTTAGAGTTTTGACTGGAACCTGGAATGGATGCACTGCCCCACCGAAATCGGAGCCACCAGCCTCCACTGAAAGAAAGATTACTTTAAAACACAACGAGCCACTTTTATTAATTTCAAAGACTGGTTTTTTACTGTAATCGTTGGGGATGCGGGGCTACTGGCATTAAGCGCGTTCTAATGTTCCCGAAGCCTTTGTTTGGCCGGATCTTTTATAGAAACCCGCCTTCATTCGAGCCGCTTGTCATTGTACGGTTGGGCCGATGTTGTTGTCTTTTGCTAGAGACAATGCTCGCCGGCCGGAGGCACAACCCCCTGGGCAGTACGCTGCTTGGCCGCGGCTTTGCAACGAGCAACTGGATCGTTGCTCTGATTGGCCCGTGTTCACGTGCATGGTTCTTCCACTCCCGGGAGGGTTCGATCTTGGAAGGTTAAGGTTGACGAAGGTGCTTGTTCTCGCGTTGTGAGCGTTCCGCTGCTGCTGAACAGCAGAGTAAGTAACGTCTTTAAATGGAGATGCCTGTGCCTTTCTCTCAGATTATAGTTAATATGCTGCTTTTAGATCTGACTCTTGTTTTAATTAACTCGGCATAATAAGACAGTAGCGAGCGACTGGTTTTGTACTGGATCCTTGATGCATATAGTAGTCGTTGGATGGTGGAAGACACTGTGCACAGATAGACAATTTCAGTTATAAATTAGACAGATTATTAAAGCTAAAACTTAATGTGAATTAGGTTGCTTTAAAAAAAACAGCCGTTTTTTTCTCGCTACAAAATTAATAGGGTTAATAAAACATACTCCTGGTTGTGACCACAAATATTCACAGATGTCTTGCTTGGGCTGGATAATCAAGACCGTTTTTGAATTTTAGACTAGGGGGAAGATTTCCGTGTAACAGAATCACTTAGGGCACAATCCTATGCATGTTTAAACAGAGAAAAGGCCTAGGCTGGCTGGGGAATACTGGGAGTTGTAGGCCTTTTCTCTGTCTAAACACGCATAGGATTGTGCCCTTAATATGTGAGTAACAACTGTGCATTTGTTTTAGAAATGATGTCCGAAAAGCCCTGTAGTAGTGCTTATAATTGCATGCAATTAGTAGTTGCACTTTTTATGCATTGATCTGGAATTAGAGTGTGTTCGTTACATTTTGTATTCCACCCTTTCTCCCTGGAGTGCAGTCAGAATAGGGTTTTATCCTCTCAGCAACCCAATGGAGTAGTTCAGTTTGAGAGTTATGAAAGTTTTGTTTGCTTGTTTTCCTTTCATCTGGTCCTCACCCACCCAAAATTTAGAAGGGCACATTTAGGACAAGAAATATTATGTATGTATATTACTCTAGACTGTAGGTGTTTAGTAAAGTCTAATGCTAACAGTGTTTACTCAGACGTATGTCCCTTCCTGCTAAGTTTGCTTACAAGTGCACCCTCTATAGCTTTTTAAGTATACAAAGCACTTTACAATCCTTACTTCATTTCTCTCCAAAATACCTCTTTATAAATACTGTTTACATATAAGGAATACCAACTCTGACTGATTTGTCCAAAACCACCCGGTGAATCTGAGACTGAGCTAAGTTAAAAACAACTTTAAAATCCCCTGTCCTTTTTTTCTCATTCATATTGTAGAAATAAACTGCAGTGATGGAGGCAGTGAGCAAGAATATGCATGCTTGTAAATAAGCACGAAGATTCATAATCAGGAATAGAAGAATTTATAAATTTAAAAATATAAAATATATTTTATTAATATAAAATAAATATATAAAATAAAATATATTTTATATAAATAATATAAAATAAAAATATAAAAAAGAAATAGTTATTTCTTTTTAAAATGTTGCCCATATGCCTCAATTAAAACATATTTGGCCAGCAGAACAATGACTTCCATGAACTTTATTTGCAAGGCTGAGAATATGAATTCTAAAGTAGTGTGTCATAGGAACCAAGAGGATGGTCTACGCTTAAAAGACAATTT
Source organism: Heloderma suspectum (assembly GCF_057233095.1). NCBI lineage: Eukaryota > Metazoa > Chordata > Lepidosauria > Squamata > Helodermatidae > Heloderma > Heloderma suspectum. Next base: position 107,732,276 of record NC_139461.1, read on the forward strand.
TGGGAGCAATCCTATGGGGATAGGCAGCTGCCTCCAAACTTGGAGGCAACCGCCTATCCAATGCAGGGTGGGTGGAGTATGGAGGGGATCTTTGCCTCCGCGCTCCGGCTGCCCTGCATTTGCAGCTAGACAGCCAATTTTAGCCACAGTGCTTTGGCGGGGCTGGACAACACATAGGAAGTGTCCTACTGGCCCTTCTGAGGTCCCCGGCTCTCCCCGGGAATGCTGCCTTTCCTCCCGCTCCGCATTGCTCTTATGAATGTGGAGCCCAGGACGATCCGTGCCACCTATGAGGGGGTGGGGGCAGGGAAGCAGTTTTCTGGGAACCGACCTTGGAGCACGGGCTCTGAGGTCGGTCCCTGTAAACCAATTAATCCTAGGGCTGTCTAGCCGCTGTCTAGTGACCATAGGATTGTACCGTTAGGGTGCAATCGTATGCATGTTTAGACATACATAAGTCCTATAACTCCTGGCATTCCCCAGGCAGCATGACTTGCTGCAGGACGCTGGGAGTTGTAGGGCTTATTTCAGACTAAATATGCATAGGATTGTGCCCTTAGTATAAGAGACTTAAAGTCAATTTGTATCCCTGACTTCCACTTCTTAAAAGAATTGTGATTAGCGGTGTTTGAATTACCGTAATAAGTGAACTTTCTTATTCCGTTATATTGCAGGATGGGGTTGGACTGGATTGGTTTTGGCTATGCAGCATTAGTGGCTTCTGGCGGGCTCATAGGCTATGCAAAAGCAGGTATAGTATCCATGTACACTCATGGTCTTTTGTTTTCTGCAACAAAATTGGTTCCCTGAAATGGAAGGCCCTCTTGAAACAAGGAAAATGTCAAGTATTCATTTTTGAGTCTGTGTGCAGATAACAAGCTGCCGTTATTAGCTCTTGCTGTACAGTGCTGATTAGCTGTTGCAGTCAGTGGATTCCCTTCTTATGTGAGCATGTGCTTTGGAATGATAAACTCACAAACACCTATCTGCTTCTGCATATTGATAACTCACTGTGCAACACCCTAGTGTTGTGTGGTGCAAGCAATGTTGTTTTCCCCTGACTTGCAAACAGTCGCTGTGGAAGTGCTAGGTCGCATGTTTAGTTTCCTGCACAAATGTGTGCTGAGGACAAGCATGACACATTCCCCAATTAACATGTAAATTAGCACCTCAGCAGATATGGTCACAATCTCCTAAAAACTATTTCTACAGTTGCAGTGGCAGGTTTTTCAGCCATTATTACCATCACAGAGACAGAGGGAGAATGAGAGTGTTATCTGTCCTGTCTAGAGATAAAAAAAATTCCGGAATTTTTGAAGAAAAAATTCGGAAAAAAACCTTACCCCCAACCCCCCGCCCCCCAGAAAGACAATGAACATTTTGGGAAGTTGACATATGTGCCGTAATTTGCTTTCTTATCATATCTAAATTTACTTATTCCTTTAAGGCCGCAATCACATACCCACTTACCTGGGAGTAAGCCCCAGTGAACTCAGTTTTACTTACTTCTGACTAGATATGAATATGATTGTGCTGTAAGAACATGAAATGTATCATGTATATCTTGGCCCTTCAAATTGCACTGTTCTGTAGTTCATGACTTTTAAAAATCTAAGTGCCCTACTTTTATATAGTACAATGATTACAAATGCACCTATGTTATAGAAGGAGTTGCATCTTAATTGAGAAAATAGGAAAAGAGGTGAAAGGGAAGTTGAAAATAAGAAATTACGAACATTGTAGGAAACGGAAGGAGTTTTTTTAATCTGGTCTTAGAAATGACATGTAGAATTCAGCATTCTGCAGAAACTGAAGGGACTTGTATTTTTAGAGAAAAAGCTCAGAAAATAAATGTTCCTATAATTAAACTATGGAATGGCAATACATTAGACTATTAGTATATCATCATTAGACACAGTAAGACTTCAGTGCTATGCACACTTATAGTTTCTCATTTTGTCCAAACCATGAAGCTATGGTTACCAGCTTCAAAACAAGCCATGATCTTAAACCAACTTCAAACCACGGTTTAAGATCCTGACTTGTTCCTATGCTGGTAACCATAGCTTCTTAGTTTGGACAGAATTAGAAACAATGGTTAATTAGAGGTTTCCTGGTTCATTTGCTTATGTCCCAAAAGGAAGAGCAAAGGTGCAGCAAAAGGTGCATTCATATCTTGATTTATTAAGCTGAGATAATTGTTATTGCCCATGGCAATAAATACTATTTCCTTTTAAAATACTAGTAGAATTTGTATTGCTTTAATCAGTGTCTGAAAGGTCCATAGTTTTAGTTTGAATTTCATGGACTTCAAGGAAATGGAATTAATTTTACACTCTTTAATTCCAAGTCAATCTGTAAAATCAATCCAAATTAATCCCAAATCAGTCTATAAAAACTGTGCCTGCTGGTTTCATGCAAGCCTTCCATTTCCTTACATCCATGAAGCTCAAAAGTATTTTACCCTTAATCCTGAAAGAGGAAATACTGCATAAGGTTTTTTCCCCCCCAATTTCCCCCCAGATTCTGACTTTAATCAAGTCCTGGGGAGGGAGAAAGAAGTAAAAAAAAAAGAAAAAAAGAATGTGTTTTTTCTTGAATGTTTTGGAGGGGAGGTCCCCTTCCCACAGTCCTTCACATCTATAATCCTGTCAGTGATTAAATAATTTTCAATCAAATAAAAGTTTCCACAAAATAAAGAATGTATGCAACTGGTAATGGCTTTTGTGTCCTTAGGGGAGAATAATGGGTTATATCCAATGGTGGTGTTGTGCCAGTGAAAGGGAGACTTCTGGCGAAGTAGATTTCCCCTCCACCCTGCATCCCCCCCCCAAATCTGCTCTGGAGGGTTGAGTGGGCCCTCTGGAATAGATTTGGGGAGTGTGAAATCTGGGGAGGAGAGGATGGGAATCTACCATTGTGCAAGCAGACAACTACTCATGTGATGTTGGCTGCAAGCCAGTGTCCCCCCCCCCCATGGCTTTTTCTACAAATGAATAATTGAACAAGGAAGGTCTCTCAAGAACTGACTGTAGCAATGGAAGGGATCAAAGTAGTGCAACAAAAAACCTTAGGGACATATTCTTCTCTGGGCTTGTATGTGTCATTCCCATTAACTTCAATGGAAAATCTATGTATTGATTTGCTATAAGACTTTTCATGCCATAGGGGGCTTTCCTTTGATTCTCCTGCAGCACTCTTACAAGATGGAACAACATTTAGACATAAGGCCCTTGAGAATAAGTGTCAACAGTGATCTTGTGTTGTGGTGGCAGGTGGACCCAAATGGATGTTTTCTGGTTTCTTTTGTCCTTGATCTGAACTCCTCTGTGGTTAGAGGGCAAGCAAATCAAAAGAAAAAATACTTGTGTTTTAGGTACCTGGGCGAAGGACTTTAAAGAAACATTTGAATTTCAGCACTCGCAATTCAAGTTATGAAGTGCACTTATTATGAAAAATGACAAATCCTTTAACATCACTCTAACTGGTATTGTAGAGATGCGGGTGAAATGATTAGAGTGAAAATACTCAAGGCTCTGTAATACTGCCCTTGATTCTTCAAGTCCAATTAGGTTTGACCTGCAAATGGAGCAAGTGGCATTAGCAATAGGTATTGAATGGTCCCTTAAGCCTGGTTAATGGGACAACTCAACAGTCAGGAAAAGTGGTGACATATCATCAGTTTTATTTGCAGGTCACCTCTCTCTATATAAGCTGATAATGGGACTAGAAGCAGTCTCCTAAGCCATCTTCCCAGAATAGTGCAGGATTATCCTCAAGAATAATGGGCTTATTTTAAAGGACACCAGCATAAACATTGAGATCTACCATGAGAAAGTTGTGGAGAGGAGGGCAGACAGAGCAGGGTTGTTTTTAAGTGGATTTTTATTTCTGGTTTGTAGGCAAACTATAGTTTACACAAACCATAGTTTGCCCAATTTTGATGCAGTGTCAAACAATGGTTTAATCAAATCATAGGGAGTCAGGAGTAAACGAGGAGAGGCAGAGTGTAGAAATGCAATACTTGGACAAAAACAGCCAAACCAGTGGGCAGTATCCAATGCGACATGAGTGCTAACGTAAATTGTATTGCACTAGCATAAGGGACAACAAGCACAATGCCAAACACAATACATTGAATAAAAATGTATTTTCCTGCTGGCTGAAGGACAACAAAGAGGCAATAGGGACTCAATCTGTGTTGGATGGGGTTACTCTCCTGTTGAACTACTGTAATGGAACTGCCTTTGAAAAGTGATCGGAACTTCAGCTGGTGCAGAATGCTGTGGCCATTCTGTTGAACCGGGCTGATTAAAGGGAACAGTAGACTCCCTTGTTACAACAGCTTCACGGGTTACTGATCTGTTTCTGGGCACAATTCAAAGTGTTGGCTATGACCTCCAAAGCCCTACATGACTTGGGACTGGGCTATTTCAAAGACCACATTCCCCCATAAGAGCCTGCCCAGATTTAAGGTCTTTGGAAGAGGCTCTTCTCTTGGTATTTTGGCCACCTAATGCGAAGAGAAAACTGTGGAAAAGACCCTGATGCTGGGAAAGACTGAAGGCAAAAGGAGAAGGGGACGGCAGAGGATGAGATGGCTAGATAGCATCACCGATGCAATGAATATGAACTTGAGCACGCTCCGGGAGAGAGCGCAGGACAGGAAGGCCTGGCGTGCTATGGTCAATGGGGTCACGAAGAGTCGGACACGACTGAACGACTGAACAACAACAACTTCTCTTGGTCCCATCATCATCAGAGACATGTTTGGTAGGCCTTCTCAGTGACTGCTCCCAGGCTCTGGACCTCCCTGCCAAGGAAGGCTATGTTGCCCCCCCCCCCCCCCCCGCTGTCCTGCCAGCAGGCAAAGATGTTTTTATTCAGGCAGGCCTTTGGCCTACTTGTTTATTTATTAATTATATTTTTAATCCACCCAATAACAGATATAAACCATATAAGCCAGTTTGCAGCTGAAGGGTTTTTTAACTGGCTGAGTCCTGTTTATTTCTTTTTACTGTTGTGTTTTTAATTGATTTGGGGTTGGTGTTTTAATCAAGAATTTGTTTTTATTTACATTTGATTATTGTTAGCTACCTTGAGCTAAGGATTTGTAGCTTTTGATGGAAAGCTGGGACATACATTTAATAAATTAATAATTAATCAATTAGTTAATAAAACCACAACAAATGCTTTTCTTAGCTGATAATTGGTTAGTTCAAAATAAATTTTACTGTTTTTTTTTAATGTATCCAATGCATACCTACTGCTTATCAAACACAGTTTGTTTTATTTATTCAAGGTAGTGTACCGTCTTTAGCCGCTGGTCTTCTGTTTGGGGGGTTAGCTGGACTGGGAGCTTACCAACTGTCTCAAGACCCAAAGAACTTTTGGCTTTCCCTGAGTAAGTGCACTTTGAAAATGTACATATGTGCAATACATAAAAATAACTCTTATGATAAGCCTTTAAATACATCTATATTTTATGTCATTTGTCCATGTACTACAACTGGATTTACGCAACAGCAACAAAATCCCTTGATAAAAGCTGCAAAGCTAAACACCTGTTTTTATAAGGATAATAGTTTGGAGTAAATTTGGGGCCGTTTTATGTGTTGTGTTTTGTACCAGGAATCTGATTGCAGTGTAGAAAATGCACACACAGCATTATTTTATAGAGGTGCACCCCACAAGTGCAAATAGTAAATTAAGGCAATGCTAAACATGCGTATGACTTCTCCAACCTGATGTCCTCCAGATGTTTTGGATTACAACTCCCAGGATTCCTGACCATTTGCCATACTGGCTGGGGCTGATGGGAGTTGAAGTTGGAGGGATGGGTCGTAGCTCATAGAGCACATGCTTTGCATATAGAAGGCCCCAGGTTCAATCCATGGCTTCTCCAGGTAGGGCTAGGAAGGAATCGTGTGTGAAATCTTGGGAGGCCTGCTGCCAGTCAGTGTCAATGATACTGGTGTCAAGGGCTCCTTGGAGGGCTCTCTCAGTCTAATCCAGTAGCCAAGTCCAGACACAGACAAAGGGATTCTTTTCAAAGCTTTATTCTTCTTTACAACTTAACAACTCTACAGGTAGCAACTAGATCTGAGCAGCAGCATCCCTATGCCCTAAGTTGGAACAGTTGGTCCCCGTTTGAAAGGCAATTACTGGCAGACCCCTGAACTTAAGGACTAGGGAGAGCCCCTCCCCTTTTCCCTTGGATCCTCTGGGCGCAACCGTTCTTTGAGCGCCAACCGGGCGCTACGCCTCCTTTCCGCGCCCTCCATTTGGCGCCGCTCTCTGCGTCTGCGCTGCGCATCCACCAAGTCTGCTATCTGTGCTCGGTCACTCCCTGGACTGCTTTCGAATCTAGGAATGTTGGTGGGAGGAATCTCCGTCAGCTGTGGGCCCTGGGAAAAAGGGGCGCGCTCCTCTCGCAGGAGCGACTGCTCTTCCTCCGAATCAGAACTACTGTGGGATTCTATGGGCTCGGTGTCCACCCTGACAACTGGGCTAGATGGACCGGTGGTCTGACTCAGTATACGGCAGCTTCCTATGAAGTACAAAACATCTGCAGACGCCAGGTCTGGGAATTCTGTACTAGGAAGTAAACCCCACTGAACACAATGGAACTTACTTCGGAGCAAACATGCATAGGACTGCACATTGTGCAAGTTTATGAAATGGCACTGAAGTGATGGGGAGGCAGATTGCTGTCCATCACCTGTAATGTCACAGGAACTATTCAGCGGGAGTTCATGACACTCACATAACCATCATGTGCAGCAGCTGGGGAGGAATCAGTTTCTTGGCTACAAGGTATTGCAGACTGAATTCTGGTAGAATTTCATGTACCTGTATGTAAAACTCTTCCTTGAGGGAAGAGCTTTGGATGCCACGCAATAAATAAGTAACAGTGTTTTCATTTATGTAGTGAACTAATCTGACCGAGCAATAGATGGCTTCATCCCTCCACATGCAGTGATCCAGGGGTCTCCAACCTTTTAGGACCCATGGGCACTTTTGGGAATTTGAGATCCTTCTGTGGGCACCTCCACAAAATGCCTAATCAGTGGGTCGCCGCTTTGGCATCTATGGATTTTAGGCTGCGTTGTATTCAGCAAAAACTTTTGCTTTGTCTCTGTTGGACACTGCAACATCTCTTTAATAAGGGATTGGCTAGTTCAGCTAATTGCTGACAGTGCAATATAGCTATTGCTTCTTTTAAAATATGTTTTGGCAGTGTCCAGTAGTTGCTTCTTTTTGTGGGGAGGTAATTGCATGGAAAATTTTTGTACTGGAACAGTCCTTAATATTCACTGATGCACACACTCTTTTAAATGATTTACCTGCTTCATGGGAATTAACAAATGGTTGGCGTAAATGGATTCTCTGCACCCTTTTGACAGCTCAGGGCACAATCCTGTGGCCACTATTCCGGTTTCTGGGAACCGAGCTTGGAGACAGTGCTCTGAGCTCGGTTCCCAGAAATCCAACTCCCCACCCCTTCCCCTGCCGCCTCATAGGAGGCATGGGTCAGCCCCAGCTCCGCCCTCGGAAGAGCAGTGTGGAGTGGCTGAAAGGGGGTCGTTTCTGGGGGTGGGGCGGGGACCGTGGAAGCTCTGTTATGATGCTTCCTATGCGCCATCCAGCCTCCCCCTTCCTCCGCTCCAAGGCGCCCCGGTTACAGTGACGAAATCAACCATCTAGCTGCAAATGCAGGGTGGCCAGAGCACGGAGGAGAAGATCCCCTCTGTGCTCCACCCACCCTGCATTGGACAGTCGGTCACCTCTGAGTTCGGAGACGGCTGACTATCCTGATAGGATTGCGCCCTAAAAGACTGATATTACACCACTGGAAGGATAAACGCTCACCTCCTATAATGCACTGGACTGAGGACCTTACAATGCTTTCAGTATTTGAAAGGGTGGCATATAGATGTCACCTTCAAATGGATAATTATTTGGATATTTGTTCCACTTTTGTGGCAGCCCATGTATAATTCCTAGAAAGTTGTATGCATTTCATACAAATCCATGTACATGTATTAAAAAAATGGAAACAATAAAATAAAAAATAAATAAAATAAAAACTAATTAAAAAATTGGGTGCCCATGGGCACCACATTAGAGACCCACGGACACCATGGCACCCACAGGTGCCATGCTGGTGACCCCTGCAGTGTTCACTTGTGACCCTAAGCAAGAAAGCAAAGCTGGTGTTTTGTGGTTCATGAGTAGCATTTCAAGATGGCTTTATCTGTGAAAATTTGAAGTCCAGAAACTGCCTGTAGTGCTCACTGCCTGTATTGCTCACTGGTCCACATAGGTAGCAGTGCTTGGTGAGGAAATTAGAACAGGTGATGACATTTCCATATTTCACTTTCCGCAGTAAAGGTCAGGCCGTCTTGGGGTGGTTGTGGAGGGAGGTACATACCTTGAGATGCTGGCTCAGTTTGGAGCTGGCTTCACTCCTCCTTGTCTTCCCTAATCAGGGAAAGGCACATGGGGAATGAAGCCAACTGAGCCATAGCCTCGAAGAGCGCTCCTTGAGGTTGCAGCTCAGTGGGGAGCCGCTCTCCCAGCCTTCTCTGAGGACATGTGGGGAGGGGCCTTGCTTTAGGCCTTTGCAAGCCATATGGGGTGATCTGGCAGGCTGAATGGTGCTCATGGATCAGCGGTTCTCCATCCGTACCATAGGGCATTTCATAAGAACCTAAGAAGAGCCCTGCTGGATCAGACCAAGGGTCCATCTAGTCCAGCATTCTGTTCATACAGTGGCCAGCCAGGTGTCACCCAGGAAATCACAAGCTGGGCATGAGTGCAAAAGCACCCTCCCACCCAGGTACCACAGAAACTGGTACACATAGGCAAACTTCCTCTGATTACTGGAGGTAGCATAGAAGCATAAGGACTAGTAGCCATTGATAGCCTTCTCCTCCATTAATTTGTCTAACCCCCTTTTAAAGCCATCCAGATTGGTGGCCATCACTACATTTTGTGGTAATTTCTCATTCTCTCAGTTGTGACACAACCTGCAAATACGAAGGTGCTGTTAGACATTCCCGAGAGTCATTGTTCTCAGCAGCGTAGCCCAAATACGTGATTCTGCCCAATATGACTTCTCACTTGGGAATATCCGTTTTCCCCCAGGTTAGATGTTAACCAGAAGTAATTTGGCACTGAAGCTATAATTAGGATGCTTTTTCTGAGAATCACTCTTTCCCATTTAGAGGCCCTTGTTCATACATGTTTTTTTTAAAAGGTGAGGGGAGAGGGGAAAGGGTTTTAAATATTCAGTTGAGAATGTATGGAGTGATGTAAAACGTTCACAATGGCAAACATTTCTGACCCAGGGGTTTCCCTTTTTAGCTTGTGTATGTGAAACACTAGCTTACTGGATACAGTTGGTTTTTCTTTATCATTCTCTGCAAGTTGGCAGTCCCTCACAGGAGATAACACCCAGGAGATAATGTTGCTTTGGTTTTTATCTTCCAATTAGTTGCTTCTGGAACCTTAGCTGGTATTATGGGCGCGAGATTCTACAGCTCAGGGAAATTCATGCCTGCTGGATTGGTTGCTGGAGCAAGGTATTGTGCTGCACGCTTGTGTTTTTCTTGCTTTCGCCAATAAGGATGCAATCCTATGCACACCTGCTTGGGAGTAAGCCTTGTTAAAACCAGTGCAACTTGCTTCTAAGTAGGCAGACAGGGTCAGGCTGTAATTTTGTTTTTAAAAACTGAATTCCATCTATTTGAATGAATAATGCCTTTTTTGGTGGGGGGTATAAGCGCTTTTTGTTGTACATTTTAATATTTTTGTTAAATAAGATCATTTTGTTAAATGAGATCAGGGTGATGATGACCAGTCATGTGGCTTTGAAGACGGTGGGTTATTCTGTTCTCCCCTTGCCAACCCATCCTTCCCCCATCATCTAGATTCCACTCAGTGATAACCAAAGACTATCTTTTACTATGAGTCCTTCCTTCATCCAAGCAATTGTTGTTCTGTAGAGCCAAGTGAACATGGTGGCTGTGTCCAAATTCCTCCAAGAAGGAAATATTTCTCACTTGTAGTGTGGACCATGCTTGGGGAAGAGATGGAGGCAGGGAGTTTTAGCACTTCCAAAAGCTGAGGCAAGCATTGCCCTTAACTGTTTTTTAGACACTGCCTAGAACCAGTTTAGCAAGGCTGAGAATTGGGGCTATTGGCTTAATAGATAACCACTAGACCAGCCTTCCCCAAAATGGCACCCTCCAGATGTGCTGCACTACAACTCTCAGAATCTCCCAGCCAGCTATGTTGCACTAGATGATGTTTTCTCCCATCTGTGTCTCAGTTGGACACAGAAACTAAATGTGGGTGGGGGATATGAATCCAAAGCAAAGAGATTGTGTGGGAGGTGTCTTTCCACTTTTCCATGATGTCCGTGAACTGACTACAGTTTTCTTTAAAGTCTGCTGATGGTTGGGAGACTCGGACTGAAGATGATGGATGAAAAGCCCCACGAGGGATAACAGGGCATTCCATATGGTTTGAGATGTGGGTAAGAAGACTGAAAATGCACCACGCTAAAGGCAATATGCTCAACGGAATGAGAGAAAGATCATGCCCTAAACATTTAAATGGCCTATTAAAAAAAAAAAAAACATATAGTAGGAATAACAGACAAGATTCTCTTTGTATACAAAAATTTCTTTCCACATTCCAGAAGTAACTGCTGCTTATGATATGACATTTGGAGTGGTAACATGGTTGTAATACTCTTTTTCTCTCGAGGTACTGACAGTAATAAGTGCTTGGAAAGGCAGAGGCAAGCAGTTGGCTCAGCTGAGAAAGATTATAAATTGTGAGCCAGCAGGGAAGATCTGGATGAATGCAGTACATGCCGGGTTTTATCTATTCTCCTTCAGGGAGGCAGCAGAAAATAGGATCAGCTGAGCTTCCCTCCATCCGTGGCAGCTATTGCCTTATTGTAAGAGCTGTGCAAATGATCCTTTACAGTTGCCTCAGGAAGCAGATGCTGGGAGGCAGCAGCAAGGTGTTGGAGGAGAGACCTGTGTGCCATGTATCTTGCTTTGGGCCCCCTAAGTTAGCCTGCTGCCTTCAGGTGCAATGAAGGATGGGATCTCATTATCAATGTTGAAGAGAAGCTCATCTGGCAGTGTCTTGGGCTGACCCTGTATGCAGATACAGTTATCCTCAAAACTACTTTGTACTGGATTGGGGTACTCTTGTGCTCTTCTTTCTCAAGCTGTTTCTTTTTAATTAATGGAAAGCGTTGAAATGCAGTCTTTGATTATACATCTGTGCCTTCCTCCTCCCTCCCCCCCCCAATATAAACAGAACTGAGAAAATATTGAGTTCAGTGGATATATAATGCTGTTTCTTACATCATTAAAGCCTGCCGAGACTCCTTGAAGTTTCTGTTGTGATTTCTTTAAAGAGAGCCTATAACCAGGTCTAGAAACTGACAGAGTGTGCTGTGGGAAAGTAAACATTAAAAAAATGCCTGCAACTTACAGCTCAAAGCTTGCTTTGGGAGATGATGCAAACGTGCACCTATGTGTCTTATTTCAACACTGTCCTTTGTAGAGGTTCGTACTGCTGTTCCTGTCCACGATGCTTGCCTGGTAGCAAAAACCAAGGAAAAAGAGGGTTTGTGTAGGTGTGCAGTGCAGATGGTACAATTACTCACAGCAGCCTTGTGCAACCTGGTGCCCTCTAGATGTGTTGGACTACAACCCCTATCCCCCAGCCAACATGGCAGACTGGAGGATGCTAGAAGTTGTAGGCCAACACATCTAGAGGGCACCAGGTTGGGGAAAGCTGACTCAGAGGCTTGAGGTGACCTATAAGTTTTATCTGCCCCTTCTGCTAGGTACTTCATTGTAAGTCTCAGTGAAGGCTCACAGTGTCTACATTTGGCTACATTTGAAACTGGGCCCTTCTCAGTTGCAGTTGGGAACACAAAGGCCTTTGCTCTCTTCCCAACACAATTTAACAATACTGTTCCTGAGTTGTAGCATGTTTCCCCTCCAAGGCCACAACCGCATATTTTCCTTCACATGGAAGCACTGCCATGTCAGGCATTAACCCGAAGGAGGAAAAGTGTTGCCTTCTGTTTACAAGATACCACTGTTACAGAGCCATTCAGTTTTGTTACTAACATGCAATTCTGTCATATCTGTTTTGAAGGCTAAAGCACTAGCAAAATTGGTCCAATGCATATTTCATGTTGACAAACAAACAAACACAGAATACTGCTTCACACAGTTAACAGGTGTAGAATCTTGGCCTATGAAACGAAATCACCCCCAAACCTGGCAAACCGAGAACATATGTAAAAGCAATCACAGTCTCATTGTTGAATGTATAGGAAGGAAATTCCTTCTCTGCACCATAAATTCTCTTGCAGTCTGTCATCCATGGGTACTGTGTCCTGTCATTCACAATATTGTGAGCTGATAGCTCCTTATCTTCAGATGAGTGGCAACACCTGCTACGGAAGTTTACCTTTGAGGTATTAAGTAATCAGTGTTTTGCAATTTCTGTTTGATTACATTCAGTTTTCACATCTTAGATAAGAACAGACTGAGCTTAACAAGATAAGCCTCGGATGGCCTTCTCTTTGTCCCATCAGCCAGGACAGCTAGACTGGTGGGGATGAGGGAGAGGGCCTTTTCTGTGGTGACCCCCATTCTGTGGAACTCCCTCCCTAGGGACCTCCGCCATGCCCCCTCTTTAATGAGCTTCCGTTGTGCATTAAAAACGTGGTTGTTCGAGCAGGAATTTGGGGTGGGTTAGGGTATTTTAGGAAATGTTTTTACTGTAGAATTTTATTGTTTTAAACTGTTTTATTGTACGCTGTACGTCGCCCAGAGTGGCTGGGTGACCAGCCAGATGGGCGATTAATAAATTTAATAAAAAATAAATAAAATAATGGGCTACTCAAATTATGATTTGTTATATAGTCACCGTGGGTGAACAGTGGGCTTATGTTGTGTGATGGGCAGAAATTCAACAGGTGATGCTATCCTATCAATTTCCCTATGGTGAGAAGAGCTCTGTGGAGCTCTGGCAGCAAAAAGCTACGACCTACAAGTAGGGCATAGATGAGGCAGCAGTTCCTTGCCGCCAGCCGTTCAGTTAACTCCCTTAACAGGCCTGTTTCACTCATAACCCTCAATCTGTATGCAAAATGCCAACTCTGTACTGTGGCCCAAAAGAAGCTTGATTAAATGCCTTAGTTTCATACCTTGGCGTGGGTTCAAAAACTGAAGGATTTATCATGTGGCTACAGGCCACAGCATTTGGCTAGTGTGCTATGTATGGTTGGGGAAAGGAATGGACAAGTATGATAGGCCCACATTAGATCAATGTACATGTATAGCACACATTGTCCAGATCAGCCTTCCCCAACCTGGTGCCCTTCAGATATTTTGTACCTCAACTCCCATTAGCCCCAGACACCATAGCTAATGGCCATGAATTATGGGAGTTGTAGCTCAAAATATCTGGAGGGCACCAAGTTATGAAATGCCTAGATGTCACAGTATATATTACACATAATAAAATAAATCTGCCCCTACTGCATTTTAGACAGAGTGTGAGAATGAGTAGCAAGTGGGAATTCAAAAGTGATAGGGAACAAAGAGGTGGAAGAAGGGAGGGGTGGAGCCGAGATGGAGTCCCAATCAGCGCTCTCCAGAGACAATGGCCAGGTGTGCACATTCCTGGGGAGTGAAAGAAGCCATCTTGGCTTCTCCCCACACACATGTGCCGGTCGTTTACATAATTACCCACACTGCTGGCAGGTTGCCGTGTCATCTGAACCCAGGGCTGTCATTACCGCTGTGTATACTGAGAGTGTACTTGAGCAACTGCTGTGCAAAACCCTGGCATGGGGCATTTGCAGGAATCTTACATAACTTGCCAGCAAAAGCAGCGGTTTCTTTTGGACAATACATTACCCTCCCTCCTGCTTTGCTCTCCCAAGGAATATTTACATGTGGAGTATATTGATATTCAAACCCTATCAGATTGATTTCATAGCTAGTACCAGAAGAGGGCAGAGAATGCAAATTCACCGTGTAACTACAAGCAAGGGATCTTAATGCAAATTGCGGGTGGGGAGTAACAGCAGCAGAGCCATATTGCGGCTTTGATATATGGTCAGGAAAAGAGGTTGGAATATTTCTTCAGTGGAAGAGGAATATGATTTACCAAGTGCACTGCAGAAAAAGGAATTAATCCTATCTATTAGCAAGATTGCTGGGCCTGCCACATTTACTAGTCCCTTCCTCTCATAAACATGACATCCTCAGGGGCTTATTCTACATTCTGTTTTATTAGCATTCAGCACCACATCAAGAGGAGCATAAACAAAGATCCTGCTAAAGAAAGGAAGGGAGCAAAATGCATAAAGTATTTCTGTAAAAAACAGGCTCAGTGATATCTAGGATTAAGCACTGTTTAGAAACCCAGAATTCCATTCTCAGGATTGTGAGAGCCATGAGTTTGAGAATTCTTTGTTTGTTTATTACTACATTTATATCCTGCCTTTTCTCCAAGGAGCTCAAGGCGGCAACACATGATTCTCTCCCTGCACCCACCATTTTATCCTCACAACAACTCTGTGAGGTAAATTAGGCTGAGGGAGTGTGACTGGCCCGAGGTCACCTGGTGAGATTTGTGGCCTGAGGGGGGTTGAATCTGAGTCGCCCTAGTCCTAGGCCAGCACTCTAACCACTACACTACACTAGCTTCATGTTGCTAAGGGTGTGAGCTGTGAGCCAGGAAGTTTAATATTTAATCTCAACTCGACTGTTAATTCCCTAGGTGAGCCAGTGTTAGGCTTGCCAACTGATCACAAGAAGAGTAACAACTGTGTTGCTTTGTTTTTAAAACCTTTGGCTTGGTTGCCAGAACATTTTGTGTAAAACCTGGAAATGTATTTATTTATTTGATTTGTGCCCCACCTTTCTACCCAGAAAAATGGCACTGAAGGCTGTTGCTAGAGTTTTTGATAAAAACATCATTTTCATGTTCACTAAGGTGCCAGGTTGTTTGGGCTGAGCCTTCAAGCATAATTTCACACTCTTCTGCATGTGAGGCTGCAGCATGTGTGTGGCTCTTCCATAACTACCTCTTACAGGCTCTAGAAGAGGCAGAGGAGCAGAAGACCAGAAGAAAAATCAGGGCCAGCAATATCATCAGGCAGAATGAGGTGGTCGCCTCAGGCAGTAGATGCTGGGAGGTGGTAGCAAGATGTTGAAAGAGAACGCTGTGTGCCACACAGCCTGCCTTGTGCCCCCCTAAGCTAGCCCTCTGTGTTTGAGCATGGTGAAGGATGCTGTCCCATTGGCAGTGTCAAAGAAAGAATCAACTATCAGTACATTCAGCTTTTCTACATGGAATGGGAAGGGGCGCCATCTTGTTCTTATCCACAGGTAGCAAAATGTCTGGGCCTGGCACTGAGAAAAATGATGAAGCTGTGGTGGCAAAACAATGTGGCAATGGTGTGACATCAGCAGCTCTGGAGATTCCTCTCTACTTGCTTCCCTGTGCTAGAATCAAAGTGCAGGCTTAGAACACCACACATGCCAGGAGCAACAAGAAAGGTGTTGCTCTCTGCACCACTCTCTGACCACTGGCGTCTGCCAAGCTGCAAACTTTGCCTCTCCCAATATTCCACCCTGGCCTCCATCCAGGTACCAGCATTTTTTAAGGTTAGCAACCATATCTGCAATACAGGGCTAATAGCTGTAAGGATCATTGAGATAATGCATGTGATGCACGTTGAACACTTAAAAAAAAAAGTACTATATAACAGCAAACAAGCACATTTAGCATAGTCCAAAGATAGTGCTCCTATCCATCTTTAACACAGACCAAGGACAGATCTTGCATAAAACTCTTTTCATTTGATGTTGGCAGCAGCCAGGTTAGAGAATGTGAAACACTGGGAAACAGCTGGGGGATACGCAGCGGATGGATGGTTTGCAAAAATCTAGGGGACTGCACTCGCTGAGACATTAACACACTAGCAAAGAGTCTGGGAGTGCTTCCAGACAAGGCTTTTCTTGTGCAGTCACCCTGCCTCAAACTCAGAATTTTATGAGAGGTCCAGATGTCAGCATCTTCTACATGTAGCCTTCCTGGGTTTTCCTACTGCTTCTTTCCTACTGCTTATTCTTTTTTCTTGCTGCAAAAAATCCCATGAGGAAGGAAGGGCTGCACAATGCCCTTTGGTAGTGTTAGGAGCCCATCCGAAGCACCCTGATTACGTGTGCAATTAAACAATATTTATTTTTAGAAAGTTAATTCCCTTTTATATAGATAGAGATAGACACACACACATGCACGCACAGCGGCTCTTCTGATCATCAACCACCACAGGCACACCACTCTTTCTGGAAAAATACCATCTCTTTAAAAAAAGAAAAAGAGAGATTAAAAGACCTGTCTTCAGAGATTTCATTATTAGCTTATCCTCACAGCTGTTAGTTATATGAGTCTCTAATTGGACTCTCATGGTTATCAGAGTGCGCACCCAGTAGTGCAGTGGCAAATCCAGACGTGGATTTGCCACTGTCACAGCCATGTCCCCTCACAGCCACGCCCCCTTCTAAGATTATACAACCTTCTAAGATATACCGCCTTCAACTGGGATCCCAAAACAGTGCAGCTGAGAGTAAGGCAGTGGCATTTCAATTGGACGTCTGAGAAAAAAATGCAGTGGTGTTAAAATCTTTTTCACTAAAACACAAACATTTTAGGTTTTCAACATATGATACTCTATGGAAGCTTCACCCTTTCAACTCAGCCCCCATGGACAGATCCCTTCTCATTTAAACAACCCCCTTGCGCACTCCCTTAGCACCTCAACATTACCCATTAACCTTCCCTAAGCTCTTTCATAATCTCCCCCTCCCCCTCCAACAGAAACATCCATACACCCAGCTGGACTGAAGTACACACAAGTGCGCGCGCACACGCACACACACACACACACACAGTGGTGTAGTGGTAAATTTGGAAATGCAGGAGCTCATTGTGACAGTCTCCAATGGCAGTGTCGATCCAAGTCAACAAACCAGGTCTAGGAGTTTTCATCTCCACCAGGAGCACGTCTTTGGTAAAGCGAATAGGTCTTAGTTGCCCATTCCAGACCAAGTCATCCCAAATACTTTGCATTCCAACATGGAACAATATATTGTTGCTTGGAAAAGTCATTCCCCCCCCCCCCAGCTACAGTGAGGATCGCAGCTAAGCTCAGAGGGAGCAGGGAATTCTGAGGGGCGTGGCAGATGACATCAGAGTCCCTGCTAATGAAAAAGTGCCTGGGCTGCGTCCCTGCGAGCCCTGCCTCCACTTCACCACTGTGCGCAGCTCTTGATTGACTTCGTAAAGTATTGTTATGTTTTTATATAAAATGTAAGCAAAAATTTAAAAATATGAAAAATCACTATACAAATATTATACAATAGATTATTTTGATAACACGAAAGCTGGCAAAATTCTAGCCACCTGAGAGCCTAAAAGCGTTGGACTGGGAGCTGGGAGATCCGGGTTCTAGTCCCCACTCGGCCATGGAAGCTCACTGGGTGATTTTGGGCCAGTCACAGACTCTCAGCCCAACCTACCTAACAGGGTTGTTGTTGTGAGGATAAAATGGAGAGGAGGAGGATTATGTACGCCGCCTTGGGTTTCTTAAAGAGGAAAATTGGCGGGATAGAAATGTAATAAATAAATAAATAAATTGTGGCTTATACCTTTGGATTCTTAATATTTTTTTTAGATCAGGAGAACATTTAACTGTGTAAAGTTACTGGCAGTCAAAATTTTGCTTGTTCTCACAAGTATAGATTGTTTCCATTATTTATACCAACTGAAAAAACCTGGATTTATTATTGTAGTATTTTTGGTGAAGTTAGTGGGGTGGCCTTTAAAGCTCAGAACGCCAGTTACTTAATTTTCAGTTTATTCCAAGTTTGACATTACATTATATTATGATCACAATAACTAGAAATATACCAGCCCTCTCCCATTCGTAAAGCACAGCCAGCTGCGTATCAATGGGTGGTGTGAAGGAAGCTGGGAAAGGAAAAGGGGTCAGCCAATAAACCAACCATATTAAATAAGAGCTAATTATGTTAATCTCTCCATTTCTTTTCTACTCTTGGCTTAACTCAGTCTCAGTCAAGGGCAGTTTGAACAAAGGGGCTAAGAGAGGTCAACCTATCTTAATAGCCTCATTTAAATTGGGCCAATGTACTTGACCTCATTCAAACCATTGATAGCCATCTTGATTGAAAATTCAGTATTGTGATGCTGAAAAACTACTGGCATTACAGGTCCATCTTGGCTTCACTGCTCCATTTAATATGATTGTACAAATATATGAAAATTCTGGTATATAGAACACCAACCCTATTGCCAACATGCTGCATCTGTACACTCAGCAAATAACCAGATGCCAAGACACATATGGTGTCTCCACCTGTAATGGTAGTGTAGAAAAGGGCATTTCAGTAGATGCAGCTTTTGGGTTAAATCCAACATCGTGCTAGTGGAAGTCTGTGAGTGCAACTGGACTCTCTCCCACTTTCCTCCCACTCTCCTCCTTCCATGCTGCCAGAAAATCTGCTCTGGAGTATTTTCAACCCTCCGGAACAGATTTGGAGGGTGCAGGGGAGGCTACATTGCCCCCTCCTTGTTCCACTGATGGAAGCATTTGCATCACCAGAATGACATCATTGGGTACAACTCAATGTCTCCCTTGCATGAGAAGCTTTACCTTTCAATATTCTTTCTTTTCTACAAAACCATTAAATGTACTGCAGCCTTGTCATCTTGCCTTTGTATCCAGTCACCCTCTGGCCAAGCTCAGCTCCTTGTCTGTTGACAGATGCCTCAGGAAGATTCCCAAGCCAGGCCTAATCCTCTTGACTTCCACCACAGTTGTGAATCAACAACTTCTTTTCCAGAGACCAAACCAGACTGCCAGTCTTAATAGTCACAGAGCCACATGGTCTCTGAAAATAGAGAGAAGTTGCATTTTGGACTATCACAGCTGTGGCCAGTAGGCACAAATAGATCAGTCTTCCATATAGTCACTGTGTCTTTTTATACAGCCATCTACGGTGCAATCCTAAGCATGTTTAGACAGGAAAAACTCCTACAGCTCCCAGCATTCCCCAACAGCACTGCTGGCTGGGGATTAATGCTGGGAGCTATAAGACCTTTGTCTGTCTAAATATGCCTATGATTGCCCTTTTTTGCTAGCAGCCATTAGATCAGGGGTGGACACATTGCAGGGGGGAAACCTATACATGTTTAGACAGGAAAAAGTCCTATAGCTCCCAGCATTCTCCGACGATGGGCTGGATATGCCACCCACCCATCCACCCCTTGGTGTGCCCGTTACGCATCCCACTCTGTTTTAACAACAACAAAATGCATCTGTAGCAGCTACAAAGTACCCGAAGGATTACATTTAGCTTGTAAGCAAGCTACATTTAACCACAGTGCTCTGTAGCGCTTGTTGTTTTCTGCTGAACTTCAGCAGCAAACTGGTAATTTTGCTCTTTTTCCCCAGTGGTGCATTTGGCTTCAGGCCTGTGCAGTGCCCCATGGACTGCAGCCTGCAGTGGGGTAGGGGGTCCAGGGGGTGAAAATGTCTCCCAGACCTCCTGAGATTGGCCACCCCTGCATAAGGTAATTCCCAAGTGATCACATGAATCACCTGAGATAGAACGATTATGCCAGCCTTTCCCAGCCTGGTGGTCTCCAGAAGTTTTAGACTATAGTTCCCAGCATTCCTGACCATTAGCCATGTTAGTTAGAGCTGATGGGAACTGAAGTTCATAACATCTGGGGGCCACCAGATCGGGGGAGGCTGGATTACACAGTTGAACTCCAGATGAATCAGAGTCTGTGTGGGCTGAACTAGTAAGCAGCAAATATTTGTGGCCATGTCTGCCTTCTGCTCTGCAAATCAGATGAATGACAAAAAGGGGAGTGGGGAATCACACATTCACAAGAATGACATATTTAGAGGTAGGGGAATAAAACAGTTTTCTGAGTCATCTGCTTTTTAAAAGGGAAAGTGAAACTCTCCCAGGCCTTAGTACTAGTTGAGTATCAGAACACTTGAATTTCTGAGTCTTGACTGTGCAGCCCTAGATCAGACTTCTCCCTATGTGGCCCCCTCCAAATGAGCTGGATTACAACTCCCAGCATCCCCAGTCAGCCAGTGGATGCTGTGAATTGTCATATAACACATCTGGAAGGCACCACATATCGGGAAAGGCTTCCCTAGACGATGTTAAAGGAAGACCGGGGGGGGGGGGGAGATGTGCTACCAAAACCATGCACACAAAGGAACTCTGTCTGCAGTGATGCTGCAGAGACACCCAATGGCATTTGCCTGGAAGCAGAGGTCTGTGGGACTGGTGTCAAAGCAGCAGTAAGGTAAGAGGGATTGATATACAGCACATCATAATGTAATACCACGGTCTCTCTTGAGATCAGCCTTCTTTTGTCCTCTGATTTCTATTAACATTTTCCATTCAGCAAAGGAGCCCACTGAAGTATTTGGTAGTGTGTCAATAAGCTACTCTGCTATTTTGTTTTCAGTGTTTTCTTGGAGGGGTTTCTTTGGTAGAGATATATCTGATAAACTAGGCAGATTTGGCACTGAATGCCTTTGCTGCGACAGGTATTTGCTTTGCAATAAATAAACCTACCTAGCAGCCTTCCCCCACCTGGTGCCCTCCAGGCATTTTGGACTACAACTCCCTCCATTCCTGACCATTGGCCATGCTGGCTGAGACTGATGGATCCTGAAGTCCAAAACAACTGGAAGGCACCAGGTTGGGGAAGGCTACTGAAGAGTAAGCTACAACTGGACACTTGCAGTGCAATCCTACACACGTTCACTCAGAAGTAATTCCCATTATAGTCAGTGGGCCTACTTCCTAGTAAGTATGTTTAGGGCTGCAGCCATGCTTAAGGAACTACTGGGTATAGCACTCTGTGAATATGTTCGTGTGAAGGAGCAGGAAATCTGTTGGTGGTGGGCACTTTAAGAAATGTCCCAGAATGACGGAAAATGAGGCACGCGAGAGATCATTTGCTGAAGGCTGTAAGAAATCTGGTTGCTATTTTTTGCACTTGGCACTTTTGAGGAGCCAGTTGTTGATTATTTATGTATTATAGCAATTGAAAAATTGTATCTATTGATATAGTGCTTTATAGATTGATATTGCCCATTTTGTAATGGATTTAAAGTTTTATAATGTTAGTATAACATAGTTATAATATTAATATTCTTATTTATTTACTTAAAACATTTCTTTGCCGCCTTTCAGGGCAGAAGGCCTCCCAAGGTGGCTTACAGCAATAAAAAAGATAAAAACAATTAAAATATTAAAAGCAATAAACACACAAACAATAAAACCAACAATAAAACCAGCAACAGTGATAACAGTAGTAACAGCAACAACAGCAGTCATTTCAAGAGCAGGCCACAGTAAAGTAATATGTTTTCAAGGCTTTCTTAAAAGCCTGCAATGACAGAGCATGGTGGACCTCCGATGGTAATTTGTTCCAAAGGTGTGGGGCCACTGCAGAGAAGGACCTCTCGTGTGTGGTCACCCACCTGACTGCTGTCACAGGTGGGCAAGTGAGAAGGGCCTCTCTTTCTGATCCTAAAGTGCAGGCTGGCTGATACGGGTGAAGGCAGTCCTTCAAGTAACTTTGTCCCAAATCGTTAAGGCTTTAATGGTCAAAACCAGCACTATAAGTTGGGCTTGGAAACACACCGGTAACCAGTGCAGCTGACACAGTATAGGCATTATGTGATCAAATTGCCTCACTCCCACCAATACTCAGGTGGCTGCATTCTGCACGTTGTGGAGGTTCTGAACCATCTTCAAAGGCAGCCTCATGTATAGCGCATTACAGTAGTCCACCCTGGATGTGACTAGTGCAGGGATAACTGAGACAAGGTCCATCCTCTCCAGATTGGGCCACAGCAGGCATACCAGCTTAAGCTGGGAAAAAGCATTCCTGGACACCACAGCCACCTGGGCTTCCCCAGTTAGCTCAGAGTCCAGGAGGACTCCCAGACTGCATACTTGGTCTTGTAGGAGGAGTGCAACCCCCTCTAAGACCAGTTGTAAACCTCCATCCGAAGTAGTTGGTTTCCCAACCCATAGTACCTCTATCTTGTCTGGATTAAGTTTCAGCTTGTTCACCCCATCCATCCCAAAACAGCCTCCAGACACTGGTTCAAGAGTTCCACAACCCCCCTGGGATGTGCAGATGGAAATGAGAGGTAGAGCTGAGTATCATCTGCATACTGATGACATTTCAGCCCAAACCTCCTCATGACTTCCCCCAGCGGTTTCACAGTATGATAAAAAGCATGGGGTACAAGATAGAACCTTGTGGTACCCCACAAGCTAACAATTCTTCTTGAAATGAATTGCTTCTTTTTATTGTTGTATTATGTTTCGAAATGAATATTAGACAGTTTACTAGCCCTGTGCAGGTGTTACTTATGCCAAGGGGCAATATGGATACAAAGGAGCAATAGGGCTGCACATTGGGACCCAACTTCAAGATCATGCAGCCCTCCTGGACCCTCAGGTGTTGAGCAATATCACCCACAGTGGGGATCCTTTTCTGTCTGTGGAAGCTTCCCATGCAATTGAGAACCCTGGCTCTCAATCACATGGGGAGCCTACATGAATAGGAAAGGCTTCCAGCTACAGAAGTTATCCCCCAATATGTGAGGGGCTGGAAGGGCCTTGGGGTGGGGTTAAGCAAGCAACAGCACAGCGCCTTTGTACTCAGGGACCTTTATGCAAGTAACACCTGCACAGGGTTATCATAATGATATACCTTGTGTTGTGAGTTGCTTTGGGCACATTTCTATGGAAATGTAGCATACAAATAAACATTAATTAATTAATGTATAGTAGGAGTGTTGAATCTCTTTCAGCTCAAAATCTGAGGGGCGGTA
Source organism: Heloderma suspectum (assembly GCF_057233095.1). Taxonomy (NCBI): domain Eukaryota; kingdom Metazoa; phylum Chordata; class Lepidosauria; order Squamata; family Helodermatidae; genus Heloderma; species Heloderma suspectum. The sequence continues at coordinate 107,755,308 of NC_139461.1, forward strand.
TTCCAGTAGTGATCAGGGCGAGGACAAAAGAGGCAGGGCCCAAACCACCCCAAATACCTGTACTTTGCAGCTTAAAGCTCTTACTGCCAGTCACTTTGGGCTTCTCTACATTATGGAAAAATCCTGCAGCCTTACCAGGGCTTTCTGATTCTGCTACTGTGGTGTGATTAGGATGGGCTGCTTTAGACAACGAACATGTGAAGTGGAATTGAAAATGCCCTTTCTCAGCAGCCTTGGGTGGGGGGTGGGGGGGGGGCTTTCTATCTTGTCAATGAAACATCACCATCTAGTGGCCAGATTATAGTGCTACACCAGCATTACACACTGGCGATATCCCATGTTTTTTTTTAAATTCCAGTTTATCTCCTTTTGGAAAGCAGGATAAACGGGGAAAAGCGAGGGAGACATCTTGGAGGTTGACAACGTCATGTAAAGGGCCTGCAAACTTCCATGAGTGGCTAATCACAAGTGTGCAATAAATCATTCGTGTAGATACACCCTTTGCCTTAGGAGAGACATTTCAACCTTTTAGAATGGGAGGAAACCTGCTCAAAAGCTGGGAAACCACCAAATGAGTGGTGGTTAGGAAAAGGAGGGGCATTTGAGGAACTCCAGAGGGCCAGATTAGGAGCCCAGGAGGTACAGATTTAGCCTGTGAGTCCTAGGTTCTGTGCTTCTGGTGTACAGGATTGCAGAATTAAGTTGCAATCCTATACTGATTTACCTGGGATTAAGGGTGCAATCCTATGCATGTTTAGACAAAAAAAAGTCTTACGATTCCCACCATTCCACAGCCAGCATGGTTGGCTGGGGAATACTGGGAGTTGTAGGGCTTTTTTCTGTCTAAACGTGTGTAGAATTGCACCTTAAGTCCCATTGAACTTAGTGGGTCTTACTTCTGAGTCGATCTGTATAGACCTGCACTGTTAATGTACTTTATGGTGTGATACAGGATGACCACTTCCTTAAGTTCTGGTTTTCATTCATATCATATACTTACAGGAACCCAGCCATTTATACACCATTTTGTTCAGTCCCACATTACATTCTGGAAATATGTGATCTCTTCACGCTATTCAAGAACATCATCTAATGATTATCTTTTTATATATGGCCCTCTTTTTATACTTTTTTTTCCACAAAGTGTACTGCTTTATTATTGTTGTGGTTCAGTTTGTTTGAAGGCCAGTTTTTCAATTGAATTTGTAATATTGAAATGCTTAATAAAATATAGTTTAAAAAAGGAAAGAAAACAGAGTATCTTTGTCAAAGATGGGCATATGAAGGGAGAGTTAAGGAGGGAGCATGTGGCCATCACAGGACTCATTCCCAGTCCAATAAACTAGCTCAGACATCACAAGACTGAGCTTTTGATGTCTGAACTGGACCATGGTGTTCTCCTGTAGCTGCCACCTGGTTCACAGTCAAGGCTTTAGCCACTATTAATGCAAGTTTATAGTGAGAAAATTGAAGTCACTAATGGGAAAATTAATACATATTATTCACCACTTGATAAGCATGTGTCTTTAGACATGCCATGCCTAATAACGTCCTTAATATAAACACGGTGAGTTCTCTGCAGGTACATATGAAATGCATAATCCTTTGCAATCTCTTTTGCACACTGGAATGTTTAGTATAATGCCTGATTAAAACAGCTCTTATCTGAACAAGAACGTTGCGGGGTGACCCTACGGAAATGTAGTCAAAGAGATCCTGAAATGAATGGTGTGAGGTTCCAGAAAGGAATCAATTCCTACTAGCCTGAAATGGCAAACTCTACTGAATCCAGCATTTCAAGATCTTGGTCTGTACATTCCTTGTAGATGCAGCAAACATTATAGCAAGGGATGAGTCAATAAAGTATGTGTGTGGGAGAACCAGACAGGTCTGAACCACCAGTTTCTTTATCTCTGAATCACAATTACCGTCATGTAAAACAACCACAGTTCTCAGAGTTGCATAAGCCCAGACACGATGAGAAAACATGCAAAACAAACTGGTTTGCACAAAATTCACCATCCCTTTTTACTGAAAGATGTCAGACTGTGTAGACAGGAAATTTAACACATTTAATTCCAAACATTTTCCATGTGTTTAGCAAGTGAGGTCTAATTTCACAAAAGCTCTGTATCTATCTTTGTGGGTTTTTCACAGTAACTGCTATCTTTAACAAGCTGGAGTACAGGAGATGCAGAATATAATGATGTAATACTGTGCAAGTGTTGCTGAAAAAGATTACAGGTGAACAAATGCATTAATGAATAGAAATACAGAAAGGGGAGTGATAAAAATGTAAAAATGCCTAACACAACAGAATTTTGTCCTGTAGCAAATGGAAAGTATCTAGCTGCAGTTCATAGCAACATTAAAAAAAAAAATCCTCACTCTCATCAAACTAACACTTCATATTTAAAATTCGTGTTTTTTTCTGCAGGAGACTAACATGGCTACCCTGCTGGAAAATATGAAAGGTAATTTTTAAATTTCCTCTCTGTCTCCAGTGTCACCATCCATTTACTTAATAGTTGCTGCATCCTCCATTTCCCTCACTCTGTGGGCTGAATTTCAGAATTGATTAGAATAGAAACTCCTTCTGCATGTTTGCTTATAAAACAGCTAGCTCACTTTTTTGACGACAGTAACCAAATTATGCCAAACAGTAATTCAGTCATAGTGCCACTTGGTCTTCCAATGTGTACTCGGTCCCTGTAGTTTCACAACACATTTGTTTGTTTTAATTTGCAGCTCAAGGACAAGGAAAATAAACTGAAGAACCAATATTTTAAATTTTTTAGCCTTGAAAATCTAGAGAGAACCTGGATGTGGTTGAGGATACAGATAAAGAGTAGCTAAGTAACCAGCTCTTGTTCTTTCTCCTAACTTGGCTTGAAATGGCTGGATGGGAGCGAATGGGTTGGAAAAAGAATGTGATGCCATTTACTGCATCTTAAGCTTCCTACATATGTCTCTATCATCACTCCCTCTAATAGTGAACTCAGCTGGCAAGTGCCGAAAGGATTGGAACCAAAATGGGGCCACTGAGAAACAAGAGTGAATTGTCAGCATACTCTGGGGAACCCCAAGGTTTGCAGAAATACAACAATAAAAAAAAATCTAAAGGGATAAAAAAGACCCAGTAAAATAAGGACTGAGTATACTCAATAGCTACAGAACACTGAATGTCAGTTGGAAAAAAAATGGAAAATTAGGAGGGGGGAATAGAATAGAGTATCCTGGAGGAGGCTGGCTGGCTGGAACTCTCAATAGACGCACTTCGGTTAGATGAGGATACACTGCAACATTTTGTTGTAGGTCTCACTTGTTCCTTCTATTAGCAAACTCAGGTGGCTGACTGCATATCAATTTGTAAGGGGGTGGGTCTTTGTGGAGGGGCCTCTCACCTGAGGTTCTGTGGGCTGGATGGGCCAGTCTGGTGGACCAAATTTGGCTCGTGGGCCAGAGGTTTTGCATCCCTGCCCTGACAGCTTATAGTAAGTATCCTGGAGGGAGCTGTTAGGGTTGTGGGTAGGAATGCCATGAGGTTAAACAAGTTCCTTCCCTGCACTATATAAGGATGTTTTAGGAGGAAGTAAAGGAGAAAGAACATTTTTCTTCCTTTCCACTCTCCAGACTGCTACATAGCTCTAAAATACTCAGGTTTGAGCTCTTTAGTGCTACAGGAACATAGGAATCCCTCATATACCAAATTGGATCTAGCCCAGTACTGTCCTCTCTGTAGAATGTTCTGCTCTCCCTGGTATGCAGTTCTTATGCCCATGTTTTCACATGCAGCCGCATTCAAAGCTTGCACCCTACCTGTAGTCTGTAACAGTATGGTCCATTCCAGCACCTTGGGATTCTTACCACCTTATTCTACTGTACATCGAGCTGCCTCAAAGCATGGACAGAGAGAAGCGATCAATGTAAGTCCCTGTCTAGGACATCTGAGGACACAGGCCCAGTGCTGGATGAATGCCCAACTATAAATAACTATGAAGAAAGAAAATACTGCTACAATTACTTGACAAGCAAACCTGGATCATATTTTAACTATTAAAAGGCTATCAGTCAAATTAATCACAATTAGCATTCATGGAATTCACAGTTGTGTGAATGTGTGTGTGTGTATGTGTGTTTTAAAGTAAATAGCAGGCACAAGGAGGGGGCAATCCGGACCCTGGCATGGGGAGTAGGAGGATTAAAGCCCCCCAAATCTCCACATCGAACCCCCATTCTGGATTGGCGGCCACATCCCTGGTCCTTATTTTTTAGAAACTAGCTTGGCCCTTAGATCTTCAGGATTCAGTGGAATCACATCAGTGCAATGGGCTAGAATACTACCCATGTTTAGCTTAGTGTGGAAAACATCCAGTGAGTAACACTCATTTGACTTGTTAAAGTGTCCAAAAATGAGGACAAGAAAAACTAGATTATGCTATTCATAGGACATACTTGTTTGAATTGCCTTGAGTTTTATTTCCATATATTGGAGAGTTTTGGAGTTGTGAATGTTTCCATGGCACATTTCCAATACACTAATACAGTAATACAGGAAAGTATGTTTGTGTTTGCCACGCAGTGCATAGAGGCAAAAGAAAATGAAGTGAAGTTGTAAAAATAATAAAATGATTTCTTCCACTGGGCATGACCACTGGCAGAGAGAAAGTCGAATTGGGAAAAGACTTATCGCCCTTCATCTTTGCTACCATCTCCTATGTGAAAATGACATCATATTAATATATGCAATCAGTTGCCCTTTAAATATGAAATAAAATTATTTGCTATAAGAAAATGAAACAAAAACTAGTTACTCTATAATGTCTCCACTGAGATCAAATGTACTTACTCTAATGTCGACAAAATGGAATGAAAATTAAAGATATTAAATTCCTTGTTTTTAATTCTGTTGTATTATATAACGTTATTGTAAGCACAGTTGATAGAAAGGGAAGATATTTTGAAGTAGCTGTTTTTGTTTTATTGTCTTAGGGCAAATAGTTTTATTTCATGTTATTTATTTAAAATTATTGCGGAAAAATTTATCTGGGCATACTTTACAAGCTTTAGAATGGCCACAGTTAACATTGGGTTGGATCCAGATTCAGTCCCACTTAGAATAACACTTCTAAATCAGTGGGACTTATGTTAGTCATAACTGACTTAAGGGCCATTGTTTTCAGACGGTCTGCTGCTGTAAGCAGGGCCGGTGTCAAGGATAGGCACCTGCCAAGGGCCCACACATCAGCAGGGGCCCACTGGCAGGAGCCCCCTGGAGCTGCTCCTCCTCTTCACCACGGCAACGTGCTTGTTCTCCTGCCTCGCCCTCTGGCCCAGACAACGGTGGGGGTGAGGAGCAGGAGCAGGAGATGCCACCGCCTGCTTGCTCCCTGGCCCTCTGCCTGTTAGGCAAGCAAGCAGTAGCAATGGTGAGAAAGAGGAGGAGCAGTAGCAGCTGTCAACAATGGTGGTGAGACGGGGGACTCACAGTGGCAGGGGGCCCATGGAGGGGCCCTTGCCCAAGGGCTCTCAAAAACCTGGAGCTGGTGCTGGTTGCATGGCCAGCCCTTGGACAAATGGGTCCCTGGGCAAGGAGTGCCTTTGGTGCCCCCCCGGTCAGTTTTGCAGGGCCACCCAGAGGATTTATGGGGCCTGGTACAGGTGTGTTGTCCATCTTGAACAACATTGCTCAAAACCTTGATCTTTCAGCCACTGTGCTTCAGTCTGCACTAGGGATGCACGAAAGTCACTTACCTGGTCTCGCAGCTTGCTTGGCGGTGGGGGGGAGGCGCTTCGCTGCTCCCCCTGAAGTTCAGGCCAGGGGGGGAGGCTTCCCTCCTCGCCCGGCCGAAATTCAGGCCGGGGGGGAGGCTTCCCACCTCGCCCGGCCAAAATTCAGGCCGGGGAGAAGCGCCCTGTCTCCACGGCCGCGAACTTCAAAAGAAAAAAAAACGCCCCTGTGATAGGCTACGTAACGATTAACGTAGCCTATCACGGCTAGATCTGCAAAGTCAGCCGTGATAGGTTACGTTAATCGTCACGTAGCCTATCACGGGTGACTTTGAAAAAAAAAAAAAGCGCGTACGCAAATGGCGGCCCCCATAGGGAGCTGCCATTCGCGTTCCTTATTTGGTCCCTGTAGTCTACGTAAAGATTTACGTAGACTACGGCGAAAATAAGGGCAACACAAATAGCGTTGCCCTTATTTTCGCCGTAGTCTATGTAAATCTTTACGTAGACTAGAGGGACCAAATAAGGAACGCGAACCGCGGCTCCCTATGGGGGCCGCCATTAGCCGTACGCGCTTTTTTTTTTTTTCAAAGTCACCCGTGATAGGCTACGTGACGATTAACGTAGCCTATCACGGCTGACTTTGCAAATCTAGCCGTGATAGGCTACGTTAATCGTTACATAGCCTATCACAGGGGCGGTTGTTTTTTTTAACTTTTCTTGTAATGGCGGTGGCGGCAGCCGGTCGAAAGACCGGCTGCCGCCCCCGCCCCTGACGAAGACCTGCCGAACCGCCGCCGGGACCCGCCACTGGGAGGGACATTCGTGAAAGGTAAGTCCCATCCCGGGGGGGGGGGCGGTGGGCGGGAGCGGAGAATTTCTCCCTGAACAACCTTCGGAGGACTGAATGCATTGGCACTCGGCCCCCCGAAGTTTCGGGGAGAAATTCTCCCCCATCCCTAGTCTGCACTAGCCAAAATTCGAACAGCCACATCCTGTGCAGCAGCAGCGCACTATGCAACACAGCAGAACTATCACAGTTTATACTTATAATATTTTTGTCTTGTAGTAGTTCCTATCTTTTGGTAAGCATTATTTATTTTAGAATATCCATTATTTTTAACTTTAAAAATAATTACAAATAATTACAAATAGAAACGGTATCCAACTGACCTCTTAAAGCTTACAGCTTTATTTTATTATTATTTATATACAGCTTATAGTGTTTACAGTATTTTAAGTGCTGTGCTCAGGAATGTTATCTTGTTCCATTGATTTTTACCTAGTGCAAATGACATCAAAGTGGAAATTGAAAAAGAAATACGCTTTAAAGCTAATTGAAGGAAGGACATTTTTGTAGTTAGTACCCACCAACCAGTAGAACCTTGAAAAAAAGTTTAGACACTTGTTTCTTGCCATCCTAGTTCAATGGAGGCAGTACATTCAAAAAACAAAGCCACTGAGCTCAGCTTGGCGGCCCCCTCAGCCCAGCTTGGTGCTCCTCTCAGCTTAGCTTGGTGCCCCCTTCAGCTCAGCTCAGCGGCACCCCTCAGCTCAGTGCCCCGGGTGACCACCCAGCTCGCCCACCCCTAAGACCAGCCCTGGCTGGCTATAAGTATGACTAAGTCTGGATCCAACCAATAATCTTAAGTGGTTGTATTCTTGTTGAAGTAAATGGAACAACATTTTTGTAAACAACTTTGAATTGCCTCTAAAATTAGTAAATGCAATGTCCTCTCATTCTTTGTAAACCACCTATACATACAACAACAACGTGGGACCTGCAACAAAATGTTGCAGTGTATCCTCACCTCTTAGCAGGAGTGTTTCTGTTCAGGGTTTCTGTAAGCTAGGCATTAGCTGTAAAGAGTTCAAGTAAGGCATTCCATCCCCGCACCCCCACCTCCACTTTTCTGTTTTTCCTTTCCAATTTACTGTGGCTACTGAGCATGCTCAGTCTTCATTTAATTATTTTGGGGTTCTTGGTTTTTTTTGTTTTTGCCCCTTTAGGTTTTTTTTAAATATATTTTTTCATATTTCTGCAAACCTCAGAGTTTCACGGAGCATTAGGGAGGATACCTTCTTGTTTCTCAGTGGTCTCATTTTGGCTCCAGTTCTGTCAGTACTCATTACCTGAGTTCATTATTAGAGGGAATAATAATAATATCTCAATTATGAAGTCTCAACTTCTTCCAGAAATCTGCCTTGCAACATATTGTCTTTGATTATTTGTTACCATTACATCTACTACTGATCCTTCCAATATGACTTTGTGATGAATACGTATCTATTTCTGGCATATAAATATATGGTTACTGATGGGGCTGTGCACTGCTTCGGCCCGAACCCCCAGTTGAGGTGGGCTGCTTTGGGTCACTTTGAGCACCTTCCAAGGCAAAGCTGAGGGAGAATGAGGTGAGCTGGAGTGGGTCAGGGGCTTTCCGAAGTGCTCGGTGCGCTTCGGAGCTTCAACACCCCTGGACTAGCCGCACTGGCGCTTCCAGGTCCTTACCTGAGCCTCCCACCTCCACCTCCACCGCTGCCTTCTTGTTCTCCGCCTCCACTGCCGTCATCGCTGCCACCTTCTCCTCTTCCGCCACTGCTATCACTGCTTCCACCGCCAGGTCCTGAGGCCTGGACGCGCACCGACTCTTATTGCAGGGAGTCGCCATTTTGAAAAGGGCAACTTCCAGGAGGTTGCCATTTTAAAAATGGCGACTCCCTGTAATAAGAGTGGGTGCGCATCCAGGCCTCAGGACCTGGCAGCGGTGGTGACGATGGCGGAGATGGCAGCAGCAAGGAGAAGGTGGCAGCGAAGGTGGAAAAGGCAGCGTCGGAGAGGGTGGCGGTGAGAAGAAGGCAGCAGTGGAGGCTACGGGATTGCGTTACATATCAGGAAATCTCTGGTTTGAATCTCATCTTTGCCTTGAACTCACCAAATGGCCTGAGGCTGCTCTCATTCAGCCTCAGTCCCCCTATCTGCAATACATGAGATAATAATACTGGTGTACCTCACTGGGTTGTTGTACGGATTACAGCTTGAAAATGCAAATGAAGTGCTTTGGACATTTGAAAATCCTATACAATGGCTACCATTATAATTATGGTAGGGGGGATGATAAGTATAACAATTATGATACCTGCTTAACAATCTGCAATTGATAATTGTCTTTAACAGATGTGTGTGTGTGTGTGTGTATGACTGAAAACTGCAACACTGCCCCTTGCCTGTCTCCTCATCCTCCAATTAGCCAGTGGCTGAGCAGAGGTGTCATGGAATGTTCAGAAATATTCTAACCTCTGAGAAGAAAATGATCAGTAACAGAATTTTGAGGAATGGTTCCGTTTACATCACAGAACTTAAAGGTTATCTTGGCTGTGAAAAAAAAACAAACCTCTCTCAGGATGCAGAGGCAGGAGGAACTGCATGCTGTGTGTGTGTGGGCAAACAATTATAGAGCTTTGAATGAATAGTAGAAAGGCCCTGAAGCAGAGTGACTGAAGGAAGGACATAGTTTGTAGATAAGCAGGGGTGGAGGATGAAGAGCCCAGAGTTAAAAAGGCACACAATGAGGGTTGAGGGGTTAAAATGAAGTGAGGGGCTGAGAAAAAGCTTTACATGACTGGGACACAGGGGGAGAAGTGTGTTATTGGCAGGAAGACATAGGACAGGTAAAGGAACTCGGGGATGGAACCCATGATAAGGTAGAGAGCTGAATTAGAATAATTGAATCATAGAACTGTAGGGTTGGAAGGGGCCTACAAGACCATCGGGTCCAACCCTCTGCTCAATGCAGGAATCCAAGTCAGAGCATCCCTGACAGATGGCTGCCAACGGTGTGGGAGAGCCCACCACCTCCCTAGGTAATCGGTTCCATTGTCGTATTGCTGTAACAGTCAGGAAGTTTTTCCTGATGTTCAGCCGGAATCTGGCTTCCTGTCACTTGAGCCCATTATTCCGTGTCCTGCACTCTGGAATGATCGAGAAGAGATCCTGGCCTTCCTCTCTGTGACAACCTTTCAAGTACTTGAAGAGTGCTATCATATCTCCCCTCAGTCTTCTCAAGGCTCAACATGCCCAGTTCTTTCAGTTTCTCCTCATAGGGCTTTGTTTCCAGTCCCCTGATCATCTTTTGTTGCCCTCCTCTGAACCCTCTCCAGCTTGTCTGCATCCTTCTTAAAAGTGTGGTGCCCAGAACTGGACACAGTACTCAAGATTAGGCCTAACCGATGCTGAGTAGAGGGGAACAAGTACTTCTCGGGATTTGGAAGCTATGCTTCTATTAATGCAGCCCAAAAGAGCATTTGCCCTTTTTGCAGCCTCATTACATTGTTGTCTCATATTCAGCTTGTGATCGACAACAATTCCAAGATCCTTCTCGCTTGTAGTGTTGTTGAGCCATGTATCCCCCATCTTGCAACTGTGCATTTGGTTTCTTTTTCCTAGGTGCATAACTTGGCATTTATCTCTATTAAATTTCATTCTGTTGTTTTCTGCCCAGTGCTCCAGAATATCAAGATCACTTTGAATTTTGTTTCTGTCTTCCAAAGTATTAGCTATCCTGCCCAATTTTGTGTCATCTGCAAATCTGATCAGCCGTCCCTGCACCTCCTCCTCCAAGTCATTAATAAAAATGTTGAAGAGCACTGGGCCCAGGACTGAGCCCTGCGGTACCCCACTCGTTACCTCTCCCGAGTTTGAGAAGATCCCATTGATAAGCACTCTTTGAGTCTGAATCTGTAGCCAACTGTGGATCCACCAGATTGTTGTTTCATCTAGCCCACTTTGAGCTAGTTTGCACATCAGGATATCATGGGGCGCTTTGTCGAAAGCTTTTGTTGAAGTCGAGGTATATTATGTCCACAGCATTGTCACAGTCCACAATTCAGTTGGATCCAGAGTTAAACATGCTTGGAGTAAACCCATTGAAATCAATGGGGCTTAAGTCATTACTAATTTGTCCCATTGATTTCAATGGGTCTAGTCTATCCATAATTAAGTCTGAAACTCATCAATTTGAACCTGTCAGCCAGATACCTGCATGTTGTTAATGTTATAACAGAATCTAGATAATACTATCTCTCACCCAAGTAATACTGGGAACAGGACCAATCAATATTCTGTGGAAGTTCACGGGGGTGTTAAAAGATACCCCAACAAATGTAGCCCTGATATAGAGAGGGTTTTTTCTCCCAGAATTGTATCTAGATTTAGGGAGGTGAGTAGGGAAATATAAAAATCGTGATTACTACAAACCAGTCGTCCTCTGAGGATTGTTTCTGCATTAACAGTATATGGAAGATTTAGAAAAGGGCTTTCTCATGATGTTTATAAAGGTTGCTTCTAATATGATGTTTCTCCCCTTGCATTTGAAAAATGCATATAGGGAAGCAAAGAGAATATGTGTCTGAAAACACCTATTTTTATAATGGGTGCTTTCAGACAAGGCTTTTACCATACTGTCACCATGCCTCGTTCACAGAATTTTACTGGGGATCCAGATGTCTTCAACTTGTAAACCTTCTGTGTTTTCCCACCATTTCTTCCATATATTTTCTTACCTTGAAAAATCTGTTAAGGAAGACAGAACACCAGCACAATGCCTTCTGAAGGTTAGCACTAGGAGCTCTCTGTCTGGAAGCATCCCATGTCAGAACGGCTAGAAACCAGACTGCTGCATGAACTCTTGAGAAGGTCCTGTAAGATTTAACTCCGCCTTCTCCCATACAAGCCTGCCCAGGTTTTAAGGTCTTTGGGAGAGGTCCTTCTTTCAGTACCACCGCTTTCAGAGTAGTGTTTGTGGCAGTGTAGGAGAGGGCCTTCTTGGTGGCTGCTCCCAGGCTGTGGAACTCCCTGTCTATGTTGACTCCCTCTCTGTTGCCTTTCCACTGGCAGGCAAAGACATTTTTATTCAAGCAGGGCTTTGGTGTGTAAATAGGTTGGTTGGGTTGGGTGCTGTTTTTATTGTTATAGTTGTGTTTTTAATATATTTGTTTTATTATTGTTTTAATCAAGTTTGTATTTATGATTGTGAGCTGCCTTGAGTGCTGTTCACCTGTTTCACACGTAATAGTGGCAAATCGTGAGTTAATTTGCCGTGGCATGTGCTGGATGCATTCCACAGCCATCTTGAATATACAACCCCCGATCAGGCCAATTGGGAGGTTGCTATGTGATGTCTGAACCCAAACACTATAGGTTAATCATGGATTAAACAATCCACAATTAACCTACAGTGACCTGATTCTCATGTAACGACGGCCTATTGGTTAAGCGACCCATGGGCTGTTGTGCATGAGTGGGAGAGAGAGGGCCATGGTTTCTTGTTGGGTTAACTGTTGAGTTATTTAGCCCCTAAACAACCCAGCAGTCCGAGTTTGCACGTCACCCTTAGCAACATATGAAAGAGCTGATCATGGGTTGCTGAGTAAAAGTGGAAATGACAGGAGTGCCTGTTCTCCCCTGCTCGTCCCCAAAAGTCTATGGGCTGTCATTACGTGAGAACTGTCCCAATTAGTAGTTAGGGTAACTGTGGATTAACCTATAGTGTCTGCGTTTGGATGTCACGTAGCAACCCGATTGGCCTGATTGGGGGATGAATATTCAAAAAGGCTGTGGAACACACCCAGCATATGCCATGGCAGATTGCGGGTTAATTAACCCACAATTTGCTGCTGTTATGTGCGAACAATCCCATTTTCTTTGTAGAAAGGAGGCATACAAATCAAATCAATTAATATTTTTAAATTTTTGTGTGGGGGTGTCACTAACTCTTTCACCATTACAAGGATGTACCTATTTGACCAACGTCTGGCCGCTCCTGGGCATTGATCTTTCTTTTTAAAACAAAAACAAGTAATATGAAATTGTTGTTAAAACAGGAAATGGTCACTTAAGCCCCAGCAGCACGGGCTGACAATAATGTAGAAATAATACATAAATAAGAGATAGGAAAAAAGTGACAGAATTTTCCCATGAGAACGGGTCACTGTTTGTTAAGTTTCACGCAAAGAGGATACGGATTGGATCTATAGCCAACGAGTTCATATGGAAACAATTCTGTAATTATTTCAATTACTGTTGGGACATACATTCCCACAAAAGTTAGTGGCATTCATGAACATCTATCGTTATTTGTTGTTGTTCAGTCGTGTCCGACTCTTCGTGACCCCATGGACCATAGCACGCCAGGCCTTCCTGTCTTGCGCTCTCTCCCAGACTATCCTTAAGACTTATTAAAAGAAAAGAAATCATACATACATAAATAATGACACGCTTTCACGCGTTGCTTGTGAGCAGAAAGAATTGTAAGTGTGTGCGGAGAGGAAAGAGGCTTCAACGCACGGCTCACTTGGCCTCGTTTCCCCAAGCGACAGGGTTGCAGAAGGCGGCAGCCGCCGCCGCCGCCGCCGCCTCGGGTGCTTGCGGAAAGCAGGCCGGCGGTTCCCCGCGGTGTGCGCGGATAGCCGCCTGACCTTTCCGCGTCCTTTCTGCTGGGCGGGCCCCGGGGTCGGCCGCTGCCGTAGCCCGCCCGCCAAGAGCGACGCAGAGGAGAAGCCGCTGCTCGGTTTTTCTTCGCAGCTCTGAGCGCGGGTTCTTCTTCTTCTGTTTCTCTCCACGGCAAGCTCCGGAACAGGGGAGAGGAAGAGCGGCTGCGAAGCAGCCAGAGCCACCCTCCGGCCGGATTGGTGGCCAATGACATGTAGAGAGCGAAAGAGAGGGCGTTGCAGGAATATCTGCACGCACAGACACAGGAGGTGACAGCCCGAACTCCTCCTTTCTCGCGCTGCTCAGGGGTGTATTGTGGTGAACGCAGCGGAGGAGGATTAAGACCCGGCCGGCCGGCGGCCGCCGCTGCTCGCGAGCGCCGCGCCACTTGTTGGCTGCCCTGCGGTTCCTTTCGCGGGCGGCGTTGCGAGGGCGATGAGGACGGGGTAGGACAGTCGCGAAGGGAGGCAAGCGAGCGGGTCTTTGGGCAACAATGAAATCATTCTGGTAGTGTGTGTGTGAGGCGGGGGCCGCGCCAGGAAGAGGCTTAAGAATCCGGGGCCGCATGTGTGTGCGCGCGCGCGCGCGGGATGAACCGGCTATGGAGGGCCAGCGGCGGGGAGCCGAGGAGGCTACCCGCTTGCTGATGAGGCGAGGGACACGGCAGCAGGGGCCCGGTGCCGGGAGCAGAGCCAGCCGGCGCCGCCGGCGGGATCGGGTGCCGCGGGCTGCGCGCAGCCTTCGCCGCAGCAGTTCCCAGCTGGGACTGGCCGCCCTTTGCTTTGCAACTCCGCATTGCTCTTGTTACTGCGGCTCGGCGTGAAAGGGAGGCGGGCCAGCCAGGAGGCAGGGAGGGGAAGGGGCATTGAGGGCGGGGAAGGGCAGATCGCAGCACGGCGGATTGGCGGAGGAGGAGGAAAGGTGAGGAGGAGGGGGAAGGACGACAGGCAGCCGCCGCCGCAGCAGCCATGCTGCCCGGGGTGGGTGTGTTCGGCACCAGCCTGACCGCTCGGGTCATCATCCCGCTGCTGAAGGACGAAGGGTTCGCGGTCAAGGCGCTTTGGGGCCGCACGCAGGAGGAGGCGGAGGAGCTGGCCAAGGAGATGAGCGTCGCTTTCTACACCAGCCGCATCGACGAGGTCTTGCTGCACCAGGATGTGGATCTGGTCTGCATCAACCTGCCGCCGCCTCTGACCAGGCAGATCGCGGTCAAGACTCTGGGTGAGTCCGTCCTGGCTGGGCTTTGGGACAGAGGTGGCGCTGCCTCGAAAGGGGGCGCGGGGTTGCGGCGCGGGGGGGAAAGGAGACGAGGGGATTTCTTGAAAAGGAAAGTGCCCGGGTTTCAAGCCTGACTGGAAGCCAAGCGCCTTCCTTGTGTCGTATTTATCACTACGGGCGGAGTCCAGTTACTCATTGGGGGAAAGGCAAGGCATGCGGGCTTATTAATTATTCCTGTTTATGCTCCAGGACCTAGCTCTGTTTCCCATGAAAACAGCTTCTGCCCCAGATTAAAGCCCTGAGATTGTTTTAAGCCCACCGGGGTATGGAAGATCATCTCAAAAGTCACCCCCTCCTCCGTTTTCCCCCTTTGGTATTAGGCTAGGGCCAATTTCTAAGGAGAGAGGCATCAGGAACTCAAGCATCACCTCTACTCTAAAAGCTCTTGTCCCTAATCCTAGGAATGTAGCTTCTGAATGGGGTCATTTAAGTGATGTTGGGGGGGGGAGGCCCTCAAGGCCCTCTGCACATACTCAGAGGTGCTCTTGGGATTGAAAACAGAGTCCACACCTGGTCCTGGAGAACTTTCAGGTGAAGTATTCTATGTAGGGGAACAAAGCTCTTGACAAGGTATTTATTTGTAGCTCAGGAAGAACTAGCTTCACACACCCCAAGTGTTCTTCCATGGGCAGGACTGGATTCCTTCTTGCCACGTGGTTCTTTGAAGCCCTTCTGATTTCATGCCTACGTTTACTTAGCTATCTTATTTGTACGCCACCGTCAAGAAGCTCAGGCCAGCATATGTCACAGCAACTCTATAAGAGAGTTTAGGTCAGGGATGGGTGACTTCTGGCCTTCCAGATGTTTTGGACTACAACTGCCATGATCTCTCACCATTAGCTATGCTGGCTAGGTCAGATGGGAGTTGTGGGCGAAAACATTTGGAGACTACCCGTTGTCCATCCCTAGTTTAGGCTGAGAGAAAACGAATAGCCCAAGGTCACTCAGATCGTATCCATCATGACACACTTTTAGAATGTACTGCCCTGTCTCTTTCTTGTGTTCCGTCATGCGTGTTTTGTGGGAGAAGGGACATGCTTTTTGAATAGGAGGTGCGAGATATTGGTCTCTTGTATACAAACTAGCAACAGTGGGTGTAGGAATTGCAAATGCTGGGATAATTTTGAAATATATCACTGGTTATATCCAGTTCCAAATAAATGTAAGTTCGAACTTTCACTCATTGTAAATATGCCATTTTATGTGCTTTATTGTTTTCTTTATTTGGGGTGGGGAGAGCATTTTTGTTTGTATTGACTATGATGAGTTTATATATTTCTCCCCAATATCCCTTGAGAAGTGTGTTCTAGGAGTAATGCAACGAATCTGGGTTACTGAATAATTAATTTAGTGTTTCTGAAATATGCCATGGACCTTTCGTACCTGAATGCATTTGTACAATTTTATTTTGTCGGATATAAGGGGTAAAAGGATGTGATAAAAAATGTGCATGGTATAATTATTACCCATTCCTTCCTTCTTTCATTACTATTATTTCTAATAAGTAATCATTTTTTCCAGTCTAAAAAGCTGTCTGTAGTAAGTGTATTGTGCGGTATGAAGAGAACCAATTTTACATTAATATTTGAGGTTATGGAAGCTATTGCTCTGTGGGGAAGGGCTGTAGCTCAGTGGAAGTGCACATCCTTTGCATACAAAAGGTCCCTGTTTCAATCCCTAGCATCTCCAGGGCTGGGGAAATCTCCTGGCTAACACCCTATAGCTAAGAGCAGCTGCCTGTCAGTGTACACAATAACTGAGCTAGATAGGTCAATGGTCTGACTCTGTATAAGGCAGCTTTTGATGTTTGTGTATTTGAATGCATTGGTTCCGCAGGCCTCTAGTCCCTTTTGCTGCAGGAAAGAAGGGCTTAACCTTGCTGGTACTGCCAGATTACTTCCTCACCACATGTATATATTTCATTTATATGCCACCTTTTGTCGTGAGTTCAGGTATATGGTTCTTCCATTCCTCTTTTATCATTACAACAACCCTGTGAGATAGGTTAGGCTGAGAGGTAGTGACTGGCCAAAGGTCATATAATGGGCTTCATAGGTGAGTGGGGATTTGAACCTTGGTTTCCCCAGCGCTGGGTCAACACTCTAACTCAGCTTTCCCTAACCTGGTGCCCTCCAGATGTGTCAGGCTATAGTTCCCATCATTCCCAGCCAGCTTCAGCGTGTTGGCTAGGGATAGTGGGAATTGTAGTCTAACACATCTTCAGGACACCAGGTTGGAGAAAACTGCTCTAACCACTAGACCACACTGGCCCTTTAAGGCAACGACCTTTTCCACTAGACTGGTACCATGGGGAGTGCTCAGTCTATGGAAAACTCAGAGAACGCATTACAAATTGTTAGCTTAAAAACATCAACACCCTTCTCAGAATGGTATGGAAATACAGAGAAAACGATGCAGGCCCATGAACGTCAACCAGCCTGTATGTGTCAGTGATACTCATGCACCTATATTCCACATGGCATTCCAAATCAAAGACGGGTTAGACCAGGGGTGGGGAACCCAATAAAACCACAGAAGCAGTAGATGCACAAGCCTTTAGCAGGCCCAACTAAAAATGCTAGCTGAAAACGTTTTAAGAGCGTACTTAAAAGCAGGCAATGATGGGGACAGATGCACCTCTGATTATGGGCACCACCACCAAAAAGGCCCTTTCTCTCTTCCTCATCAACTGAGCTTCAGTCAGTGAGGGAACATCAAGAAGGGCCTCAGAAGCTGAACAGAGTTCTCAAGAGGCTTCATATGGGAGGTGTCTCCTTAGATACCTTGGTACCAGGATATTTAAAGTCCAAAGCCAGCATCTTAAAAAAACACCTGGAAACAAATTGGTTCCCAGTGAAGCTGATATAAAACAGGCATAATATGATCTGTACGAATGGCCCCAGATAACCATTTGGCTGTAGCATTCTGAAGCGTTGAAATTTCTGGACAGTCTTCAAGGGCAGTCCTATGTAGAATGCATTACAAGTAATCCAAACACAGCAATTTAAGTGTGGGGGAAATGCAAGTTTCCCCTGGTTGCATGCACTAGCTTGGAGAGAAAGGATATATAGACATGTGCCTTGGGTGATGACTGTTCATTCCAATTGCTTCTGTGTTCTTTCCAGAGACTGTTTTAAAAAAGAAGGAATACTGGAATAATCTTTTTGATTAAGTATATAATTACAATAGAAGTAGGACTAATTGAAGAGATGGGTATTTAAGCTTACCCAGATTCACTGCCACACAAAAGCCCCCGTGAAAATCACTGTCACTCTTGTAGTCAACAGAAAATGGCTGTTTATCAATTCCACTGAACTCAGAACGTGCAAATAGAATAATAGGATACTGCTTTATACTGTGTCAGACCGCTGCTTCATCTAGCTCATGGGTGGCCTTTGGGTCATCTGTGGTTTGCTCTGGAATTTCATGGACAAACCACTATGGAATGGTAAAAAAGTCAAATTTCGCTTGTTCTCCAGTAAAACTGGACCTTTTCACTGCTCTGTAGTTGTTTGCTGTCGAAATTTGGCAGCAAATCCATTTTTTTTTTTGCCAGTGTGAATTTCAGTGGCATAATAGCAGGATGGAAGGGACAGCACTGGGGCAGGGGGAGGCTCAGGCCATGTGTTGCCCACCTCTGAACTAGCTCTCTAGTGTCAACAGTGAATGGCAGCAACTCTCCAGGATTTCAGGATCTTTCCCAGCCCTACCTGGAGATCCCAGTGACTGAACCTGGGATCTTTTGCATACAAAGCAGGTGCTCTACCGGTGAGTTTTAATACTTCCTTTAAATTGTTCATTGACCCATTTGAGAGAAAATGTATTTTAATAATTTACTATTTTCTCTTACACTTTCTTCCTTTTAAATAATAACTTAATTTTTTAAGGGTTTAAGTCTGACTATTCTACTTTAGTAAAATAAAATAGAAAACAATAATAAAAAAATCAACTGTACCAGGCCCCCAAAGATCCTAAGATATAATGAACAGACCGACCCCTCCATCTTGTGTTGCAACTGTCAGGTTAGTCAGTCTTCCCCAACCTGGTACCCTCCAGATGTTTTGGATTACAGCTCCCAGCATTCTTGACCATTGGCCATGCTGGCTGAGGCTCATGGGAGTTGAAGTCCAAAACATCTGGAGGGCACCAGGTTGGGGAAGGCTGATATATATATATATAAAACATCTTAAAATTAGGCTGAATGTGTGTGAGTGTGAGAGCAGTTATTTTATTTCTGTAAATAAGACATTAACCTCATGAGTTTTTCAGACGTTTTGTTCTTTTGTTTCAAATTGCCAGAGTTATTTGGTTTTCCTGAACCGCACACCTAATATAGTTGCATAACCTTTTCTAAAGAAGTGTCTTTACTTGCTTCTGTTTTTTGAACCCGTGACTCGTTGCAACAGCTGTTTCAGGTTTCACCAAAAAAGGAAGACTATTTAGGCAGGAACAGGAGTATATCCTCCAACTGCTGCCTTCTGGTCCTGCTCCGATCTTTTTAATAGCAGCCTGATACCAAGAAATTAAGCAAAGGAAATTTTCCCATTGTAGTATTTATTATTATTATTATTATTTATTACATTTCTATACTGCCCCACAGCCGAAGCTCTCTGGGCGGTTTACAAAAGTTAAAACATTAAAATACAATATGCAAAGTTTTAAAACCATTTACATAAAAGCATATAGACAATATATACAAACAACATATAACTAAAACAACTTTGAACTAAAAACAATTTTTTTAAAATCCAACAATAAAGCAACACAGCTTAAAACAACACAGCTTAAAAACAGTATACAAAAGTCAGCAAAAGGAACAAGAATTCTAAAAAGGGCAGGCCTGCTGGAATAATAGAGTCTTTAATGCCTGCTTAAAAACCTTCAAAGATTTTATCTCCCTTTTAGGAAAAGCCTCCACTGCTTAATTTCTTTGTGCCATTTTTCTGCTAAAGGCATAGGGGCAGGACCAGAATAAGGAGGTAACCCCATTTATTAGGCCCTCTCCTGAGCTGCCACTGTCCATAGAGAAATGCCTATTTCCTTTCTAGGAAGCAACCATTACTTCCATTGTATTAATAGCCACAATCAGTGAGGTGTTCTGGGAAAGTATGGGAAACTAGAGTGGAGAACTGTGGGATACTGTCACATGACTTCTGGGATTGTCAGTTTTGGCCTGCCAGTTTTCTGTGCCTCTAACAAGTACATCAGGGCTAGGAAACATGGCACCTGCAGACACCAGTGCAGCCCTGGTTGATGATTGGGCACATACCATTAAAATATGTCCTTGGGCTGTTTTCAAATATGTATTAAAATATGCTTTCTGTTTAAAAGCAAAACATAAATGTGGAATGGCTCTGCTGACCTTTTAGGAGTTTTTTTTCCTGTCAAGATCAATTTCTGTAGTTTTACTCTGAGCTTTCTATATGTGATTGAGGTCAAAAAATGACCCTTTGAGTAGAAGCAACTTTGGGGAAAGAACCTGTCATCTATGAAAAAAAATAGATACTAAAATCAAATCCAGACTATTTAGTTTTATGGAGTGGTATTGGCAGCTTGCAAGTTGTAGTTATTGCATCATTATTGTTTGCAGTATACAGGAGTGCTGCATTATTACCTGACAAACCAGTAATGGTAAAAGTTCATTAGCAATGTCACGGATAATTAGTAAGCCAATCTTGGCATAAAAGAATTGTATAGCCTGTTCCTAAATACATTTACTTGGAAGTATAAGCCATTGATTTCAATGGGCTCAGTTCTAAGTAAGGACTTGTAGGCTCTGTGCAGCTTATTAGGCAGGACAAGCCCTACCATTAGGTAGAGTGAGGTAGTCACCTCAGGCAGCAGTTGCTGGTAGATGGCAGCAAGATGCTGGAGGAGAGCTGTTGTGTGTTCCCTAAAATAGCTGAATGCCTCTAGGTGCAGTGGACGACACTGTCACCAGTGTTGAAGGAACTTTCATCTGCCAGTGCACTTCCACCAGCACAGTTGTTCTAGCGTAAATCTGGATCCAACTCCAATATTATAGCTGTGTTTAATTTTAATTTTATCCAGTAAATGATAAACTGAGCCAGGTCCTTATGGAAGTATCTGTAGATAGTTTACTTTTCCCATAATAGCCTTAAAAATTTTTTTCATAAGCATTGCACATCATCTCCCCCCCCCCCTTTTAATGCAGACAATAGACAGGATTGCTTTTCTCCCCCAGTTCCTGGCAAGTACTTTTTAATGGCTTTTTAGTGGCTATTAATACCTCTTCTACCAGTTCTCACACCGATGCAATGAATATGAACTTGAGCACACTCCGGGAGAGAGCGGAGGACAGGAAGGCCTGGCGTGCTATGGTCCATGGGGTCACGAAGAGTCGGACACGACTGAACGACTGAACAACAACAGCCAGTTCTCAATATTTTGTCATACTACTAGTAAAAGTAAAGCTCAATAGCATGAGTAGAGGAACAGTTTGCCTTCATGGCTTGGGTTCCACATATCTTGGAGAATGCCTCTCTTTATACCAGAGTGGGCAACATGTGGCCCTCCAGATGTTTTTGCATACAAATCCCATGGTCCCTCACTATTGGGCCCTGCTGTGAGTTCCAACTCTGTGTGAAGTGAGGGCTGTTGCAATGAGGAGATGTGAACGTACTTCACCCCCTGAATCTGTAATCTGTAATTCTATTTCTTTACTGGCTTTCTGGAGGTGTTGTAAAACTCGTCCCTTCCATTTGGTCTCTGGTTCAGCTGGCTGGGTTTATTTCTTTTGATGCTCTTTTTTCAGTTTTTTTTTTGTTGGCTGTTGAGTTGGTTTTATGTCATTTTATTTCTCACTATGTGTCACATTGAATGCTAGAAAGTCACCTAATTTACCCCTCAAAATTAATTGCTACTTTTCTCAGGTGATATATCAGAATGAGTTTTATCATGTTCTAAAGCTGGGGTGGGGAGATTTTTTTCATCCTGAGGGCCGCTTTCCCTCATGGGGACCTGCCATGGGCTTCATGCCAGTGGTGGGCGAGGCCAAAGCCACATACACACATCTGTTCACACATTGTCCCCGTATACACACTTTCCCCGTCACGCACAGACACAGATGAGCTCCCATACAGCAATTAGCCTTGAAAAAGGTGTCCCATTGGAGCAAATAGGGGGATGGTTAACCCATTGGTTCCAATTTATTTTACTTATTATTTATATCCTGCCTTTTTCCTTCTCGCAAGGAACTCAAGGCATCATACATGATCCTCCACCTTTCCGTTTTATCCTCACAACAAATATGTGAGGTAGGTTAGGCTGAGAATTAATGACTGGCCCAAAGTCACCCAGTGAGCTTTATGGCTGAGTGGGAACTAGAACCCAAATCTTCCAAATCCCAGTCCAACACTCTAATCACTACACAACACTGGCTCTTATCAGCTATATGTAGATGATGATTAACTATGTGAAGCAAATACATATCTTTAGCATTTTAAAATTAAACAACTTTAAATATGTTAAAAACGTTATATTTATATTTTGCTATTTTTCATCACCTTATGATCCGCTGCCCCTTATTCTCTATACTCTCAGTTTCACCAGTCTAAAAATGGTTCGCTGTAGGCCCGATTTAAACCCAAATCACTATTTACTCCCTTACACTAGCTCTCAAACCACTGCCAGGTTTCCTGTTAGTGTGCAGAATTCATATGCCATTGTAAAGTTCTCTAAAGATTACAAGCTTTTTTTAGGGCACAATCCTATGCATGTTTAGACAGAAATAAATCCTATTACTATCTAAAACTGCATAGGATTATGCGCTTAGTTTTTCAGGTTTTTTTTTTTTAAGATGTTGATGTGTTTTAAGATCCTTGCACGGCTGCTGGCTTTTATTTGTTTTTTGTTTTTACTGTAGTTTTATTTTTTTTAAAACTTTTAAATGTTTTTATGTTATGCTTTATTATGCTATTGTATCTTATAGTTTTAAGACTTGTTTTGTGAACTGCCCAGAGGGCTTCTGCAATTGGGTGATATAGAAATACAGTTAATAAATAAATAAAGTTCTTGTTTTATGCTTAGGTATTATTTTTATATTATTATTATTGTGCGCACTGAAAGTAATTGTTATATTTTACTAAGGTAAAACTTTTAGGACATACATTCTGGAATAAAAATAGAGCCCTTTTGTATCTCACTTGAATACAGACCTGTTTTCCTCAGCCCTTTTAAAAACCTCATATCTAATAGTGCTAAGTGCTTCTCAACAGCTGCTGTAGTGCAGCCGTTGATTAGTGCTTGGCCTACACACAGCAGCAAGATCAAGGCAGAGTTAGAATAATTTGTGTGTCTGAAGTTAATCCCTACCCTCAGGATACTGCCAGATCATCCTTGCCAGAAATTACTTATCTTTGAGATTCAAATTAAAACTTGCAAAGTCCAAATATTTTGCTTTAGGAATGTGTCAAGTGTCAGAGACATCCAAAATATCTAAATTTCTATGTTTTCCCATGCGTATGTATTTTTGTCAGAATGTATACTCAACTGCATCTTAGTTTTGTGAATTATGATAATTGATTTATGATCTTTTTCTTTAACAGTGTTCATCTCAGTGATGTATTGTTTCCAATACTTGATAAGTTGACTGCTTGCATTTGAAGGATGATTATAATAATAGTCAGCTGTCCAAAATGGTAGATTCAGTAGAGTAGACCATGGGGTGCTATCCACAGAAAATAAAGTGTGCTTAACTTCCATTTTTGCCTGAGATCTCAACATGTGTTGTACCATTGACAAGTTAGGTATCTACCATTAGGGCCGCAGTACTATATACACTTACGTGGGAGTACGTTCCAGGTAAGTGTATCTACACATAGCAGTTATACTGTCATCATACTGTAGTGATAGCTATTGGTGCCCATTGGTGTTATGTGCACCAAGAGTTATCATTACAGTAGGATAACAGTAAAACTGGTATGTTTAGATTCAGCCTAGAATGCTAATGCCCTCTCTCTCCTTGCACATTTACTGTTCCATAATTTTGAACGCCTGAATACGGCTTAGGTGTCTCAGTATTCTGAAGCTATCTTACAAGAACAAATATTTGATATTTCCATCAGGTTGCATGTCTTCTTACTTGTCGTTTTGTACTGCCTCTTACTTGCCAGTTTGTACTGCCTCTTCCCTTTTAATGGCCATAAGTCAAAGAAGAAGTAAAACATACATTTCTTAGTTCTCCCCTTTTTGTCTCCAACAGTCAAAACCAAGCCATAAGGCAGTGTAACTACAAACCACTTGTTGTTCTGGCCTGTGGTAAATGTGGAAAAAATAAGGCCAAATCTGATAACTGTTCAGACATTGCTTAGACAGTTTGTCAGTGGAGGCTGGTGGCTCCGACATCAGTGGGGTAGTGAATCTGCACTGGGTTTCAGTCAGAACTCTAAAGGAGCTATCTAAGCTGTAAAGCACCCTCGATAGCTCCTTTAGAGCTTTGACTGGTTCTGACTGAAACCCGGAGCGGATACACCTTCCCACTGACATTGGAGCCACCAGCCTCCACTGCATTTTGTTGAGGACCTCCTACAACAATTACATGATTGTAATTTTAGAAACATCAATGGTTTGATGTTGGTATAGAATAGGAGTGGGCAGAAGGTGGATTAGTAGATTATTATCTACTGGTGGAACTCTGGGTGATTTCTAGAAGTTCAGCAAGGAATTCTGGCTTCCAGTTGTCTAATAATAACAATTAAGGTGCAATCCTGTGCATGTTTAGACAGAAAAAAGTCTTGCAACACCCAGTCCTATGACTCTCAGCATTACCCAGCCAAAATGGCTGGTTGGGGAATGCTGGGAGTTGTAGGACTCTTTTTCTGTCTAAACATGCATAAGATTGGGCCTTAAGAAGCTTTCCTATCCTAAATTAGGTTGCTGAAAAAGAACACTTGTGGGGGAAATGAGGAGTGGATTTTTATGTGAATGGACTTATGAGCTTCGGTTTTGATTGCAAAATCCTGGGCTGAGCATGACATCCTGTTCTTTAATTCTTAGGCTATGTCCACTTGCTACAGCCACTATTTTGCACCTGGCTTCAGATGGTGGACCTGAGGGTTCTAGTAATATACAAAGTAGATCCTGGAAGCCAAACGTCTGCTCACTCCTGGTGTAGAATATCTGTTATTCATTCATCCATTTTAATGTATTTGTGAAGTGTGCTTTTGGCTACAGCTAGGTGGGTGACTCCATGAAGTGATGGGTGGTGGTAAAAAAATGTATTTCATAGTTTGTAAAATCGCTTGGGATTCTTGTGGAGCAGTGTTCTGCTTAGGTAAATTAGATTATCATTAATAGCTGTAGAATATTCTGGCTGTGTTACTGAACTGAAATCAGGCCTAGCATCAAGAGTTTAGAGCAGAATATTTTGTACTTTCGGAAATATTATATCAGAAGCCTGATTCCAATTTGGGATTAAATTCAGATATTAGTAAATACAAGCTATGTACTGTTTAGTTTTGGTTCTGTTATTGCTATCTGTATCTCTAAAATCTATTTGAATTATGTGGTTATTAATCTAGCTCCATCTCCTATTCCCATTCATAAGTGGACACTTGCACAGAGTGTAGCCCAAAAGTATGAACACTTTATTTCAAGTGTAAAAGTTAAACAAACTGTAGCTCACCTTTACATATTACAAGTGCGAGTTGTGAGTCTAATCTGTTTTATCTGTCGTTTTGCACAAATGTATTTACAGTACAATCCCATACATGTCTACTCAGAAGTTAGTCCCATTGAGTTCAGTGGAGTTTACTTCCAGCCTAAATCATTTAATGAACAGAAGAATAGTAAGATATATTCTGTGATACTCATAGGCTTAATGTAGTACCTTAAGAAGCCCTCTAATGATTTCTGTGAAGCTCTCTAGTAGACTGTGTTAATGTGATGCTGATCGGTATCAATCCATATAGTGTCTTGTTTAAATAGACTTCTTGTGGCTTGAATTCAGATCTAATTGCTCAATTAACTACAAGCAGAGTAGGGTTAAATCCCAATCTGGTATCTTATTAGAGAATGTAGTATTGTTTCTGCTACTGGCCTCTGTTTGTTGATTAACATGAACAAGCTGGACAAGTGTAGATGAAATCCAGCCACGAACAAGGCCTAACATTGCAATCCAAAGCGCCCTTACTAGAGAATACATCTGGCAGGCTCTATGGGACTTACTTCAGAGTGAAGATGTTTTGTGCTGCACAGTGCTGTTCTATGAGCACCATCAGCTTCAGTGCTCTTAATCAATTAGTAGACAAACAGAGAATCATTTATCTTGATATTTGGATAGTATGGTAGAAGGAATACAAGGTTTAACCTTGTCAGAGGCCTTTTTTCATAGAGAGAAAATAGTTATGTGAAGCAAATGCATTATAAAACAACATGAGTTTTGGTTGGTGTGACACATATGCCACGATCCAGATAACGTAATCCATGTGCAGAAACACAGTCCTGGTT
Source organism: Heloderma suspectum (assembly GCF_057233095.1). NCBI lineage: Eukaryota > Metazoa > Chordata > Lepidosauria > Squamata > Helodermatidae > Heloderma > Heloderma suspectum. Next base: position 107,781,274 of record NC_139461.1, read on the forward strand.
ACCAGTCAGCTGCTATGTGTGCACCAAAAGCGGAGCAATTTTTTTCCCATGTGGCAGGGGGAAGACAAAATCCAGAAACCTGGTATCACTTGTATAATTCCATGTGCAAACCATGTACAAAACATGTACAAGGTGCTCTTCTGTAGTATGTGTGCATCCTTGGTCTGTGTTCTTGCATGGTTTGTGGGACTGTAGCTGTAGTTTCTGAAATAATTAAGATTGTGCATTTCCATTCCAAGGAATATTTGGGAACTTCTGAATCCCAAAGTGGAGAAAAACTCTAGCATTGGGTAGGAGGTCTCCTTACCTGTGGGCATGGGTCAGCTATAGTTCATACTGCACCCAGCGGGTTGGATCCAACGGTGCTGTTCTACCAGCAGAAAAGATACAGCTGGCAGAATGGATTTCCTCTCTCCCCTGCAGTCCCCTGTGTGCCCCCCCAAATCTGCTCTGGAGCAGATTTAGGGGGCTGCAGGGGGGAGGGGAGAATGGGGAAGTCCCACTGTATGAACAGAGGTCCCATTGCACAAGCAGACCTCCACTCATTCCACATTGGATCCAACCCTGTATACTTCCTTGCAAAGTGTGGAGAATTTGTCAGTAACAACTACATCAAAAAGAGGTAATAGAACATGCCAGCTTGCCCTGGATCTCCTCCATAATGAAATCATTCTTAAAATTTGCAAAGACAGTGGAGTTCCTGTCCTCCTTATTTTTTATCTAGTTTAAGGTGTAGCCTCCTTTTTCTTGCTGGGAACTGCCTACAAGTTGAATTGTATTGTGAAAGTTTGTATTCCTGGATATTGTATTTTTTTGTTCAGTCGTTCAGTCGTGTCTGACTCTTCGTGACCCCATGGACCACAGCACGCCAGGCCTTTCTGTCCTGCGCTCTCTCCCGGAGCGTGCTGAAGTCCATATTCATTGCATCAGTGATGCTATCTAGCCATCTCATCCTCTGCCATCCCCTTCTCCTTTTGCCTTCAGTCTTTCCCAGCATCAGGGTCTTTTCCAGAGAGTTTTCTCTTCGCATTAGGTGGCCAAAATATTTGAGCTTCAGCTTCAGTATCTGTCCTTCCAATGAGCAGTCAGGGTTGATTTCCTTGAGGATGGACTGATTTGACCTCCTTGCAGTCCAGGGGACTCGTAAGAGTCTTCTCCAGCACCACAGTTCGAAAGCATCAATTCTTTGGCGCTCAGCCTTCCAGCTCTCACAGCCATACGTTGCTACTGGGAAAACCATAGCTTTGATTAGACGGACCTTTGTTGGCAAGGTGATGTCTCTGCTTCTTACTATGCTGCCTAGGTTTGCCGTAGCTTTCCTCCCAAGGAGCAAGCGTCTTTTAATTTCATGGCTACGGTCACCGTCTGCGGTGATCTTGGAGCCCAAGAAAATAAAATCTGTCACTGCTTCCATTTCTTCCCCTTCCATATGACAGGAAGTGATGGGGCCAGATGCCATGATCCTCGTTTTTTTAATGTTGAGTTTCAAACCAGCTTTTGCACTCTCCTCTTTCACCCTCAACAACAGGCTCTTTAGATCCTCTTCGCTTTCTGCCATTAGGGTGGTATCATCTGCGTATCTGAGGTTATTGATAATTCTCCCGGCAATCTTAATTCCAACCTGTGATTCATCCAACTCGGCGTTTCTCATGATGTACTCTGCATATAAGTTAAATAAGCAGGGCGACAATATGCAGCCTTGTCGTACTCCTTTCCCAATTTTGAACCAATCGGTTGTTCCATGTCTGGTTCTTACTGTTGCTTCTTGACCCTCGTACAGGTTTCTCAGGAGACAGGTAAGGTGGTCTGGTACCCCCATCTCTTTCAGAATTTGCCACAGTTTGTTGTGATTCACACAATCAAAGGCTTTAGCGTAGTCAATGAAGCAGAAATAGACATTTTTCTGGAACTCTCTTGCTTTCTCCATGATCCAGTGAAAGTTGGCGATTTGCTCTCTAGTTCCTCTGTCTCTTTGAAACCCAGCTTGTACTTCCGGTAGTTCTCGGTTCACATACTGCTGAAGCCTAGCTTGTAGGATTTTGAGCATAACCTTGCTGGCATGTGAAATGAGCGCAATTGTGCGGTAGTTTGAACACTCTTTGGCGTTGCCCTTCTTTGGAATTGGAATGTAAACTGACCTTTTCCAGTCTTGTGGCCACTGTTGAGTGTTCCAAATTTATTGGCATATTGAGTGCAGCACTTTAACAGCATCATCTTTTAGGATTTTAAATAGCTCAGGTGGAAGACTGTCATCTCTGCTAGCTTTGTTGTTAGTAATGCTTCCTAAGGCCCACTTGACTTCACTCTCGAGGATGTCCGGTTCAAGTTCAATGACCGCACTATCATGGCTATCAGGGACATTAAGATCTTTCCTGTGTATTCTTGCCACCTCTTCTTAATCTCATCTGCTTCTGTTAGGTCCCTGCCTTCTTTGTCCTTTATCATGCCCGTCTTTGCACAAAACGTTCCCTTGAGATCTCCGATTTTCTTGAAGAGATCTCTAGTCTTTCCCATTCTGTTGTTTTCCTCGATTTCTTTGCATTGTTCATTTAAGAAGGCCTTCTTCTCTCCTTGCTATTCTCTGGAACTCTACATTCAGTTGGCTATATCTTCCCCTTTCTCCCTTGCTTTTCACTTCCCTTCTTTCCTCAGCTACTTGTAAAGCCTCATCAGACAGCCACTTGGCTTTCTTGCATTTCTGTTTCTTTGGGATGGATTGAGTTGCTGCCTCCTGAACAATGTTACGGACCTCCGTCCATAGTTCCTCAGGCACTCTGTCTATCAGGTCTAATCCCTGAAATCTATTCCTCACCTCCACTGTATATTCATAAGGGATATGATTGAGGTCATACCTGAATGGTTTAGTGGTTTTCCCTGCATTCTTCAATTTAAGCCGAAATTTTGCAAGAAGCAGCTCATGATCTGAGCCACAATCAGCTGCAGGTCTTGTTTTTACTGACTTTATAGAGCTTCTCCATCTTTGGCTGCAAAGGACATAATCAATCTGATTTCAATATTGACCATCTGGTGATGTCCATGTGTAGAGTCGCCTCTTGTGCTGTTGGAAAAGAGTGTTTGCTATGATCAGCATGTTCTCTTGGCAAAACTCTATGAGCCTTTGTTCTGCTTCATTTTGTACACCAAGGCCATGCCTGCCTGTTATCCCAGTGATTTCTTGACTTCCTACTTTAGCATTCCAATCCCCTATGATGAAGAGGACATCTTTTTTTGGTGTTAGTTCTAGAAGGTGTTGTAGGTCTTCATAGAACCGATCAACCTCAGCTTCTTTGGCCTCAGTGGTTGGGGCATAGACTTGAATTACTGTGATGTTGAATGGTTTGCCTTGGATTCATACTGAGATCATTCTATTGTTTTTGAGATTGTACCCCAGTACTGCTTTTCCCACCCTTTTGTTGACTATGAGTGCTACTCCATTTCTTCTAAGGGATTCTTGCCCACATGGCCATAATGGTCACCTGAATTAAATTCGCCCATGCTTGTCCATTTTAGTTCACTGATTCCCAAGATGTCGATGTTCAATCTTGCCATCTCATGTTTGACCACCTCCAGCTTACCTTGATTCATTGATCTGACATTCCACGTTCCTAAACAATATTGTTCTTTACAGCATCGGATTTTCTTTTCACCACCAGACACATCCACAGCTGAGTGTCCTTTTGGCTTTGGCCCAGCTGCTTCACTCTTTCTGGCGCTACTTGGAAATACCCTCTGCTTTTCCCCCGTAGTATATTGGACACCTTCTGACCTGAGGGGCTCATCTTTCGGCGTCATCTCTTTTAGCCTTGTGATACGTTCCATGGGGTTTTCTTGGCAAGAATACTGGAGTGGGTTGCCATTTCCTTTTCCAGTGGACCACATTTTGTCAGAACTCTCTGCCATGACCTGTCTGTCTTGGGTGGCCCTGCACGGCATAGCTTATGGCCTCACTGAGTTACACAAGCCCCTTCGCCACAACAAGGCAGTGATACTTATTAAAATTGTGCTGATTCAGCCCAAACTGTTTAGAAATATGATTAAAACTATACAATGCTCTTTCGAGGGCATGTTTTTAAATGGATCTAAGAGCGCCGTATATTGATTTCACTAACCAAGTGTGGTATTAAAAGGGATTGCATGAACATCAATAGAGATTCTGATGCATTAAATTAGCCAATTGACCTCAGTTCTAGAGCTGTCAGCAAGGCATACTTTTATCAGTTCTGAACTCACTTGGATAAAATTAAGTAAATAATAATCACACAGTTCTGCTACCTTACTCTCATTTATTCTTCCTTTTTATATAAACGGAATTAGTTGTTTGTCTACACTAAGGCAGTTAAAGCACATTACATGTCTTAAATCTCTCCTAACACCAGTCAGTGTTCACACAATCTATGTTACCTATTGTAAAACACTGTACACCATTCACAAGGATGGCATAGAGTCATGCTCTTAAGGTAAAAGCCCTATTGAATGTACTGCAAAGGCTTAAATAGTTTTAAACAGGTTGCATTTGATGGCTAATGTTTTAATGTATAACTGCACTCCGGCTACTCTCATGTTAATTAAATCACCTCTGTGCCATTCACATGTACTGATTTAACTACCACTGTTTTTCTTTTGTGTCTCTTGCCAAGAATGCAAGGCAGCAGTGGCTAGTTGTCTTACTAGAAATGATTGTTCGCTGTCTTGTGGCAGCAACAACAGACGTACCAGTAATGCATGTTGCTGATCTGTCTTCTCCACGGTTGAGGTCTGCAACCCCAGGAAGCTATTCAGGCACAATTCTGTAATTGCTACATTGCCAGAATGGATGAATTACCACTAGTGGATTCAGTTGGCTTCGTGCTGAAAACCTAAACTGATACAGGGCTCAGTTAAAAATAAAGGCAGAAAGTGTTGATTATGCAATGTTTATGGGCAGTGAGCGTATTCTTTGTGGAAATTGGCTCATGAAGCAAGCCTTTTGAGCTCAGGTGTGGCTGATTTCAAGTACTGAGGCATTATCTGTGGCCTTCTAACTAACCTGAGTAATCCCAGGGTTTTTTTTAATGGTGCCCTGCTCCCCCATTTTCAGATCTTTTGGACATAAAATGTGTTTGAAAATGATATGTATTAAACACTCAGAGGGCATGAAAAAATGTCTGGAATAATTTTTTTCTTCTTCCTCAGATCTCATAATCTTGAAGGTCATTTTGTGATTGAAAATTGACTCCACAAACCATTGTGGCTGAAATGGTGTTTAAAAAGAGTGCAATCCTGCAGCTAATAAAGTTAACAGCAAAACTCATTCATTTTACGGGAACAGGATTGCAGTTATACCAATCAATGGATAAGCTTGCCTTCATTGATAGGCACTGTGTTGATGCGTTAATGCTGTTACCAATGTTCCCCAGCCTTTAGGGATCATTGGCACATGTGGAATTTTGAGAGGGTGTAATGGGCAGTCTCACAAAATAGCTGCCATGCCCCCAAAGGAACCTAAGTACAAACCAGAAGTGGGGTCTGCGCGCCAAAACACAAACCCCCTCTTTTGAACCCAAATAAAGATGCCTCCGAAGGGCAGCACTTTGCAGCAAGTCAGCCTCCCAGTTAATAAGAATAAGTAATTTTTTAAATCTTAAGAAATACAGTAAAAATCAGGAGGGTCAGGGAATCTGGTGGGCACCAAGAGAGGTGTCTGTGGGCATATTGTCACCCACAGGCTCCACGTTGGAGACCCCAGTTCTTATCTATGCTGATTCTGATTAATGGAAGCAAGCTATCATCTAATGCTAACACAGATACCACACGACTCAACCTTGCATTTTTCAAATTTGGGTGTAACAGCTGTAAAACAGGAATGCTGAAGAATAAAATGGAGCATGTCTATATGAACCAGAATGCCCAAGCAAACTCTAGGCAGATCAAGATTTATTTATTTATTTACTTATTAAATTTAATAATCGCCCATCTGGCTGGTCACCCAGCCATTCTGGCCGATGTACAATAATAGAAACAGTTTAAAACAATAAAATTCTACATTAAAAACATCATATTTCTAAAAATACCCTAACCCACCCCAAATGCCTGCCTGAACAACGATGTTTTTAATGCGTGGCGGAACCTCATTAAAGAGGGGGCATGGCGAAGTTCCCTAGGGAGGGAGTTCCACAGAGTGGGGGCCACCACAGAGAAGGCCCTCTCCCTTGTCCTCACCAGTCTAGCTGTCCTGGCTGATGGGACAGAGAGAAGGCCATCCAAGGCTGATTTTGTTGAGCGGCCTGTCTGGTGTTGCTGGAGGCGCTCCTTAAGATAGGCTGGGCCGGAACCATATAGGGTTTTAAAGGTCAAAACCAACACCTTGAATTTGGCCCGGAAAACAACTGGTAACCAACGCAACCCCTTCAGCATTGGAGTGATGTGATCTCGCCGGCGGCTGCCTTTAATCAGGCGAGCTGCCGTGTTCTGTACCAGCTGCAGCTTCCGAACTGTCTTCAAGGGTAACCCCACGTAGAGCACATTACAGTAGTTTAAACGAGAGGAGATCAGGGCGTGTACTACCGATGGGAGCAGATGGTTGGGAAGGAAGGGGCGCAGCCGCCGTATCAGATGGAGTTGGAACAGTGCTGTCCGGCTCACAGCTGACACCTGAGCCTCCGTGGACAGCTGGGAGTCTAAAAGACCCCCAGACTGCGGACCTTTCCGCAGTCTTTCAAGGATAGCTGTACCCCATTCAATACCAGGTCAACATCCCCCAACCTCCTCAGGGTTCAGCTTCAGCTTATTCCTCCTCATCCAGCCACTCACTGTCTCCAGACATTTGGACAAGGATTCTACGGCCAACCTTGGTGAAGATTTGAACGAGAGGTAGAAATATGTGTCATCCGCATATTGATGACACCGCACCCCAAACCTCCTGATGATAGCCCCCAGCAGCTTCACATAGATGTTAAATAGCATCGGGGAGAGGATGGAACCCTGTGGCACCCCACAAGTGAGTGGCCACGGGTCCGAAACCTCCTCTCCCAGTTCAACCCTCTGGTACCTGACTCAGAGGAAGGACCAGAACCACTGCAATACGGTGTCTCCGATGCCCAACACCTCGAGGTGGTCCAGGAGGATACTGTGCTCAATGGTATCAAAAGCTGCTGAGAGTTTGAGGAGAACAAGGAAGGAGAATTCGCCCCTATCCAGAGCCCTCCTCATATCATCCACCAAGGCGACCAAGGCTGTTTCTGTCCCATGCCCAGGCCTGAAGCCCGACTGACCAGGTTCCGGACCACTTGGAACAGCCTCGCAGATGCGATAGAGGCAGCATAATATTCCTTTTTTGCTGCCTTCACTGCCACGTGATAGGCTGAAGATACAGCTCTAGCCCATGTCTGATCGTCTTTGGAGCAAGACTTCCGCCACTGGCGCTCTAGCTGTCTCACCTCCTGTTTCAGAGCTCATAACTGCGGATTGAACCATGGTGCAGTCCGAGCCCTGTTCAGGGGGAGAGGGCGTTTTGGGGTCACCTGATCTAATGCCCCAATGATTGCGGCATTCCAGCCATCCACCAGGGTCTCAACCGAGTGGCCATTGGCGTGCTCCAGAGAATCCCCAAGCACGTTCAGGAATCCATTCGGATCCATAAGACGCCTGAGGTGGACCATTTTAATGGGTCCACCACCCCTTCAGAGGGGTTGCGGAACTGAGAAGTCCAACGCTACCAGATAGTGATCTGACCATGACAAGGGGGGGTGGATATACCCCGGATTTCCAGATCACTCCCCGCTTCTCCAGAAACAAACACCAGGTCTAGCGCATGACCGGCTATATGGGTGGGCCCAGTTGGAATAGGTTGCAGCTCCCAGGAAGCCATGGTCTCCATGAAGTCCTGAGGTGCCCCCGTGAGGACGGCCTCTGAATGTACTTTGAAGTCCCCCAACACCAGTAAGTTAGGAGACTGCACATGCACATCAGAGACCACCTCAAGCACCTCAGTCAGGGAATCAGTCGTGCAGTGGGGTGGATGGTACATGAGCAGAATCCCCAGATTGCCCTTTGGGCCCAGCCTCCAGCACATGCACTCAGCAACCTTGGTCTCCCGGAGAGGGGGTCTGGTGAAGACCAAGGACTCTTGGTAAATAATAGCCACTCCCCCTCCCCGATCCCTAGCCCTCAGCTGCTGTGCATACGAAAATCCAGCTGGACACATGGCCGCCAGAGTTGGAGCAGCGGCCTCGGCCAGCCAGGTCTCCGTAATACATGCCAGGTTTGCACCCTCATCCAGGATCATGTCATGGATGAGGGATGTTTTCTGGATAACAGACCTGGCATTGCAGAGCAGCAGACGAAGGCCAGAAGATGGAGTCACGCCTCCCCCAGCCATCCTTTGGCTCTGGACAGGTCCGGAACAGGGGACAGATACTAGATATCTCTCCCTTGTTCCCCTTACGTGGCATGGCCTGCCCCTAGTGCTCCGCCAGTGCCTGCCGCCCAGTTAATTACATGGAAAGAAATCAGATGCAGAACGTGTAATGCACAAAGCCAAACACAGGCCTCCAGTCATATATCGTGGTCTTCCAGGGCGTCAGTAAACACTGGGGCTTTGCTGCCTGTGACTGCAAAAACAAGGGGTTCTAAAGCACCAGGAAGGCCACAGTATATGCCTGGGTCCATTTTGATGATGAGTTATATATGGGTGGTTGCAAGTTATGTATGCCTGAGCCAAATATTCACATATTCCCATTTCCCAACCTGGTGCCCTCCAGATGTTTTGGACTACAACTCCCAGCTTTCTTGATCATTGACCATGCTGGCTGGGCTGATGAGGGTTAAAGTCCACCCAGGCTGGGGAAGGCAGCTGTTGACTATCACAAACTCAGACAAGAAAACCTTTTTGGGGTTAATCAAATGAAGACAAGCAGATGTTCTAATGCATCCATTTAACCAAGTATTAAAAGTGAACACTGAATAAAAATCTTTGTGACTGTGCTCAAACACGTCAATCTATAAAACTACCTAAATGAGCTGTTCAAATATGCTGCATTTAATATAAAACTAATATAAAACTAAACTACTGTATCAGAGGGGTAAGGTGAAAAAATACACACATTTTAACAGTGCTTGGAAGTTCCGCTTGAGCCTTCACTTCCTCATGTGATAAAAACAAGGCAGTTTTCAGGTTCCTTATGGTAGGCTGGAAAATCACTTAAGGAACTTCTAGAAAATACTCAGTTGATATCTGAAAGAGGGTTTTTTAAACAAAACCTGATGGTCAGTTACTAGATATGTGTTTGAAGGAGATATATTTTACATTATTAATCAATGGCATGATATATCTTTATTTATTTATTTATTTCATTTGTATACTGCCCAGTAGCCGAAGCTCTCTGGGCGGTTCACAAAAATTAAAACCAAAGAGCACACAATAAAACAATACAAAATATATAAAACATTAAAACCAGAATAAAACCTAGCAGCAGTGCAGGGATTTAAAATACAGATTTAAAACAGCAAAGCTAAAAGCGTAGAAAGCTAAAATGCCTGGGAAAATAAAAAGGTCTTCACCTGGCACCGAAAGGAATACAATGTAGGTGCCAGGCGAACCTCACTAGGGAGCTCATTCCAGAGTCGGGGTGCCACAGCAGAAAAAGCCCTCCTCTTAGTAGCCACCCGCCTCACTTCCTTTGGCAGGGGCTCACGGAAAAGGGCTGCTGACGATGATCTTAAGGTCTGGGCAGGCACATATGGGAGGAGGTGATCCTTCAGATAACCTGGCCCCAAGCCGTTAAGGGCTTTAAATGTTAATACCAGCACTTTGAATGGGGCCCGGAAATGGACTGGCAGCCAGTGCAGCTGAAAAAGTACTGGCGTAATATGAGTTTGCTGGCCAGTTCCCTGTTAACAGTCTTGCTGCCCTATTTTGGACCAGCTGAAGTTTCCGGACCGTTTTCAAAGGCAGCCCCACGTATAATGGATTGCAGTAATCCAGACAAGAAGTTATCAGAGCATGGATAACTGTAGCTAGGCTATCTCTGTCCAGATAAGGACGTAGTTGGTATACCAGCCTAAACTGATAAAAAGTGCTCCGTGCCACTGAGTTCACCTGTGCCTCAAGTGACAGTTTTGGGTCCAAGAGTACCCCCAAACTACAAACCTGATCCTTTAGGGGGAGTGCAACCCTCTCCAGAACAGGTTGAACATCACCTAGCTGGGCAGACGAACCACCCACTAACACTACCTCCATCTCGTCTGGATTGAGTTTCAGTTTATTGGCCCTCATCCAGTCCATTACCATGCCCAGGCCCTGATTCAGAACAGCCACTGCCTCACCTAGTTTTGATGAGAAAGAGAGGTAGAGCTGGGTGTCATCCGCATATTGATGGCACCTCAGCCCACACCTCCGGATAACCTCCCCCAGCGGTTTCATGTAGATGTTAAACAGCATGGGGGATAAAATAGAGCCCTGTGGAACCCTGTGGCACAATTGCCATGGCACAGAGCAATAATCCCCCAGCACCAACTTCTGGAGTCAGCCATCCAAGTAGGAGTGGAACCACTGCAATGCAGTGCCTCCAACTCCCAACCCAGACAACCTATCCAGAAGGATACCATGGTCGATGGTATCGAAAGCCGCTGAGAGGTGCAGGAGAATCAACAGGGTTGCACTCCCCCGACGCCCTCCTGGCAGAGGTCATCTCACAGGCCGACCAAGGCAGTTTCCATTCCAAAACCAGGCCTGAAGCCTGATTGAAATGGATCTAGATAATCCGTTTCATTCAAGAGTGCCTGAAGCTGTCCTGCAACCACTTGTTCAAGCACCTTGCCTAAGAAGGGGATGTTGACCGTTGGCCTATAATTGTTAACATCTTCCGGGTCCAGGTTAGGCTTTTCCAGGAGTGGTCTGATTATCGCCTCTTTTAAAGAGGCCGGTACCACTCTCTCTCTCAAGGAGGAATTTACAACCTCCTGGACCCAGGTGAACATTCCCTCCTTATTTGATTTAATAAGCCATGAAGGGCAAGGGTCAAGCACACAAGTGGTCAGTTGGACTTGGCCAAGCACCTTGTCTGCATTTTATCCCATGTAATGTTTTTAAATCATTCCCATGATGTACTGTAGACGTTTTTCTTATATAATGGCAACTTGAATTTTGAAATGACGATTTCCAGATTTCACAACAAGAAAGCATAATTTATTTCCCAGGAGAAATCCCTAACACTGTTAAGGAAAATGTATTATGCAAATTCGCACATACATGCCATACTACTTCCTATGCATACCACTTTTATATAGATGAAATTGGAACCATATGTGCAAAAACAACGGTTGTACAATATCCACAGATAATGAGTTCTCCTGCTCAGTTGCCATTGCATCTGAGGTCACAATCCAGAGATTGCTCTGTTTGATATGCCCAAGGGGTGGCCTGTGCACGGCCAAACATTTGGCTTTTTACCTTTGCTCTAGCAAAAGCTTCTTTTGAAATGTCTTGAGTTTCAGAAGTGGTTTGTTATACAGCATGGCAGTGCTGCTACCTAAGAAACGCAAGGCCCTATTAAGTGTATGGAACAAGTTGTATGATTCTGTACATTGCGCTGTCCTGATGCAAAGTGGCATGTGGTTTCTGTACCTTCAGTAGTTATGAAGGAAAGGAAGCATGAACAGGTGTAGCATGTCTCCTTTGCATCCAAGTTCTCCTTTGCATCAGAGAACTCTACTGTGTGGCCATGGTTAGAAGATTTTCCCTTGTGGTCTAGCTTAAATCCAGCTTCCTGTAATGTAGTCTTCATTGATGCTACAGATTTAAATTGATTCTGTGATTATAGCCTCCCCCAGCTACTTTGGGAAATGTTGTCTGTTTCATTCATTTCCTTTCACCTGGGAATTCTAGGGAAAGATCTAAGTAACATAAATTGCAAATACCCTTGATGTACCAAACAATCCTCTGACTCCATGAATGCAGTGTGAATGAAAAACAAAGGCTTTGACATAGAGCTGTATGCTCTATGCTTCTTGAAATAGAACACTGGCAATACATTTTATGTATAGATCTGTAATCAGCATCTAATCTAAAATAACAAGAACTGAGCCTCAATTCTGTAGCGCCTTCTGTTTCAAGTTCTGAAAAGATTTAATAGATACTGAAAAGATACTGAGATGTTGAGACACAGATTGTGGCTCAGTGGATAGAGTGTTGGATTTGGCAGAATTAGGTTTTGAATTCCACCACAGCCATGACTGCTTGGACATTTTAGGATGCTTATAGATGTATTTCAAAACAGGAAGTGTTTTTTTTTTCCTCCTACGGGCTGAGCTTGGCTTAAGAATGTAAGAAGAGCCCAGCTGGATTGGACCAAAGGCCATCTAATCCAGCAGTCTGTTCCTACAGTGGCCAACCAGATGCTTATGCGAAATCCAGAAGAGGACATGAGCACAATAGCACTCCTTCATTTTTGCACTGCAAATGACAGATATACATGTCATTAAGTACTTGAAAGGTTGTCACAGAGAGGAAGGCCAGGATATCTTCTCGCTCATCCCAGAGTGCAGGACACGGAATAATGGGCTCCAGTTACAGGAAGCCAGATTCCGGCTGAACATCAGGAAAAGCTTCCTGACTGTTAGAGCAATACGACAATGGAACCAGTTACCTAGGGAGGTGGTGGGCTCTCCCACACTGGAGGCATTCAAGATGAGGCTGGACAGCCATCTGTCAGGGATGCTCTGACTTGGATTCCTGCATTGAGCAGGGAGTTGGACTCGATGGCCTTGTAGGCTCCTTCCAACCCTACTATTATGTGATTCTATGTTTCCAATTACAAAGCTGATTTACTCTTCAGATTTGCCCTTCCTTCTATGCTTCAGATTTGCCCTTCCTTCTATGCTTCTAGTGGGCTGTCTTGCCTTTTTTTTATCAAGTGCTGCTCCTGTGTTTATGCATCCAGAAGTTCATATGGCTTAGAGTGTGTGTGTATGTGTAAAAATGAGTTAAGTTGTTTAAAAGTAGCAGTAGGGAGGGGAGGTATATTATGGTACATCTCAGGCACTAACTAATTAGCACTGTGTATAGTCCAGGCCAGTTTTCCTTGAGCTCAGTCCTGGAGAGAAATGTGTATTTCTGACTGCAGTGCTGGGTGCACTTCCCTTTTTCCAGGTATATCAGTATGCACTTTATCTCTCTTAGTCTCATTTTCACATTAATAAAGTGATCTTATTCTTTTCCTATTCCTGCCATGAAGGTCAATTCCTGCCTTACTAGGAGCATTCCTGTGGTTCAAGGATCAGGAAGGCCCAGTTAGCAGGGGCACTGTCAAGCAGGGAGCACAATAAGAGAGATGTTGCTTCAGCAAGGGCTAGACTCCAACTGAGGAGGTTTATAAGAGAGGTTGTTGCCCCACCCTTTCCTGGATTGACATTAGGGCCCTGATCCAGAGCATACTTCCACCTCATGGATATGGCTCAAGGACATTTGATGGGCTTCCAGATAGACACTGAGCTTCTGGCTCTGTGCTTCTGGACAGATGCTGATGCCTTTGTTACTGGCATACAAGGGAGCAGCCAGGCTAGCTCAGCTCTACTCATTCCTTGGCAGTACACTGCAGGGTAGAGTCAATGCATATTCCCTCCCCACGTATCAGTGAAGAATGGGCCTCCCTAAGTGGAAGAGGAACTCTTTTCCTCTTAGTGGGCTCAGACTGTCCCTTCATATCCTATTTGGATTGTACCCTCCTTCCCTAACACAGTGGTATACAACCTATAGCTCAGGGGCTGCATTCAGATTCCCAAAGACTCCCAAAGCCGTAATTGTTTCCTCCAAGAGTGCCCTGAACCCCCAGCTGCTGCCAAACTCCCTCCCCCAGCAATCCTCATATCAGTTCTTTCCTCACTGGTAGATTTGTATTAGGTTTGCGACAATGTGTGTGTGTATGTGTGTTTGTGTGTATGTACTTCAGCCCTTGCATGTATGTGTGCACCAGGCCATCCTTTCATAGCTGTCTTTTGTGGCCATGGCTCTTCCTTCCCCTGCTTTTTGATGGGCGGGAGGGAGCAGGTAAAAAAAGTCTACTTCCTCTCTGTTTTACATGCTGTCATTCAAGTTAATAAAATAGTTATTTAAAACAAATTAATAAACCAATTAATTCATGTAAAACAATTTAATAAAACAAAGAAATAAATACATTGGGCAAGAGAGGAGAACCAGTCTACCTTTATTTGTCTTGCTGCAGTAGCAGCCTTGACGAAGGATTGTGGTGTGGAAAGGTAAGCAAAGGGTTCTTCCTCCACCACCATGCTCTAGCAACAGTGGACTCAATGTAGTTCTGTGTACTCCAAGCACACAGCTGCATTGTCTCTCATTACCATCCGGAAATCACTTCTTTGCCCTTCCTCTTGGTCCCATATGATTCAAAATGATTGAAGATGCTGCAACTGCTCCTAGAAGTGCAGGTGGAGCATAGTCTTTTGTTCAGCATCATACAGAAAGATGGTGATGTAGGCAGAGCTGCTAGGAGAAATGGAGTCCAGGTCATCTAACATTGCCACATTTGTATTTTAACCACAGAAAACCCTTTTTTCCTTTCTCTGCGGACAAGCAATGCATCAGCAGAATTAGCAATTTCCGGCTGTTTATTGTAGTCACCGACAAAGAGCCATTTATGAGTGGGAGGTTGTGGATAGGTGCTTGGCAGATGGTGTTAGTAAGTGGAAAGTGGATGGTGTGTATAGATCATTGTGTGATACATCTGATTGGGAGCTATGAGTAGCAAGTTCTGTGCATACCATTTGTGCATGAGCTCAAGGGTATGATTAGGACATGCTGCTTCCCGCCCAATTTCCCTCCTCACATGTTGTCACTGGCTACTAAATCAATTTATTTAGTTTTCGTTATTTGTGGGGGAGGTCCACACTTTGGTTCAGTGGTGAACTGGCCCCTCAAAAGTGAAAAATAAGCCCTGCACTCCTTTTGTAATAGCCCTCCCCTCCTACTCTTGCCTGCCTTGAACGTTATGCCGATAGGTTGGCAAAACCTATGGTGGTTTGTGAATTATGGTTGAACTGAACACCAAAGCTGGGAAATCATTTTTTCAGGTGGGAAGGTGTAGGTTTACAATATAAGTCTGTGACAATTTGATGGTTTTCAATAGTTAAGAGGATACCCAGGAAGGGTAATTTTGGGTTTTCAGTTGTGGGTTATTGGTAAATGTTATCGTTGGGTGGATAGTGTTGATAAACTTAGTAAAAATCCATTATCCTTTACCTTAACTTCAGGTTATGTTATCCGAACCATCTAAAGAAGAACATTATATATAGTTTGGCTCTTAGGATTACAACACATTTGTAATAACAAATAACAGTTCTCAAGAAGATGTAATGAACTTAAAGAACATCTCCAACAACGCAGATACCCTAGTCACGTTATTGACTATAACATCAATGGAGCATCAGTAATATCCAGGGATACCCTTCTTTATGAAACAAAGGCTAACTCTTTGAAAGAAAATCACATTCCATTTGTTGTGGACTACCATCCTGCTGCCCCTAATTACCACAAGATAATTAAAGATGTTACCTTATTATATCCTATTGTGCTTCTTTAATGAAAGCCACCCAATCTGCATAAATTGTTAGTTAAAGTTGCACTAAAACAAGATATTTGCAACCCAGGATCATACCATTGTAAATCCACGCATTGCATTACCTGCAGTTACCTACAAGAAACTACTTCTTTCAGGAGAACAATTACTAACAAAACGTATTGTATTAGACAATTGTTAACATGCACTTCTATTTATGTGATTTATTTAATTGAATATAAAAAAAAGGGATGTCGTAATCAATATGTAGGGAAAACTACAATGGACCTGAGAACAAGATTCCTTAATCACAAATCTGTGATTCTTACCAAAAAAAAAAAATGGAGCAGTCTGTTGTAAGAAATTTCAACTCTCCAGCACGTAGTCTGTGGGATTTACAGTTGGTTCCAACAGAAAAAACAAAAGACCCTGATATGCTTGACAGAAGGGAAAATTTCTGGATCTTTAGACTCAGAACTCTTAGTCCAAATGGCCTAAATCTGGAGGACAATTTGTAAGCATTGCACCAATCATACCTCTGTTTTTTCTCCTAAGGAAATTTCATCTCCAGGCATTCCACACTGCCACTCCTGATACCCAATTAACAGCACAGCTATTGATGAGGGTGGAAGCTGAAACATTTAGCTTAAAATATATATTTTAATACTCTGTTGTTAGTCTCTCTCTCTCTCTCCCCACAGCCCCTACAAGTGTAAATGTGACAACATCTTGACTGGTATCTCTCACAGTTTACCCCTTGGGCTTAGACAAAGGTAGCAGGAAGCTCAGGCAAGTGATGACTTGCCGCATTCTTTAAGGCAGGAGCGCAAACCCTTTTCAGCCTGAGGGCTGAATTCCATTTTGGAGAAGCTCTTGGGGGCCGCATTCCAGTGGGTGGGGCAAAAAGGGCAAGGCCAAAAAATACCAATATACTTTAGCTTGAAGTTCTTCCTGCCAATAAGCAAGACTTAGGAGAGGCATTTCAGCCTTTTAGAATGGGGGGAAACTGAACAAAAGCTGTGAAACCATGAAACAATTAGTTGGTAGGGGAAAGGAGTGGGGCCAAAGGAAGGAGGCCTGGCCTTCTGAATAATTCCAGAAGGCCTGATTGGGAACCCTGGAAGGCTGGATTTGGCCCCTGGGCCTAAGGTTCCGCACCCTTGCTTTAAGGCCCTTCAAGGGAAAGACCCAGGGGAGAGAAAAACTAGGCAAAGAAAAAATGTGGGTGGGGGAATTGTTCCTTTTTAAACAAATTAAAAAATAAACCAATACAACTGCTGGCCTAGCAAGAAATATGTGAGGAGAGAGGGGCAGAATGCAGGTGGACTGGGGACTGCCCTCATCATATTTTTCTGTTCTTTCCCTAGCATCACTGTTGCCTTTTTCCTTTTCACCCCCCCCTTCTTCTCCATGAAACCTGTTGAGTAATTCTTCACAGCTGCCTGAGTCCTTTTTCTAGTTGTTCCTGGAATGACACAGAAATAGTAGAGGTGACTGTAGATGTAGGCTGTCCCCCCAATCTGGTCTTTATTCTCCCAGGAAAGGTTCATGACTGCCTGGGCCTTTTGCCTCAATTGATTTAAGAGAAGGATATGATGGTGGCCTCAATGGGTTTAGAGGTCTATTTTTTATCAAAGATGGAGCCCTATGAAGTTGGAAGGTCCCTGGCACTGGATTTGTACTACTGCTTGTGTGGTGACTCAGTTGAGCTCCATAGAGCTCAATTCTGTGCCCCATGTTATTGCACGCATACATGAGCGACTGCTGAGGGAGGTTATCTGGTCATGTACGCTGAGGTGTTAACAATATGGAGATGAACCTATCTACCTCTCTTTTTCATATAACCCAGGTGAGGCAGTGGATATTCTGAATCAGTGCCTGAGCAGGTTTCTGAACTGGATGAGAGCCAATAAACAAGCTCATTCCAGACAAGTCAGAGGTACTTTTAGCGGGTGGTTTGTCTGTGCAGTTGAGCAGTGTTGACCCTGTTCTGGAGAGGATTATATTTCCCCTGAAGGATCAGGTGTGTAGTTTAGGGACATCCCTGGATCCATTACTATTTTTTATTTATTTTATTTGTGATACTTATATCCAGCTAAACATAATAAAATCTCTAAGGGGTATTCCTTACTATCTCTTGAAGCACAGGTGACCTTGGCAGTTAGGAGCGCCTTTTAACAGCTTTACCAGCTGCGACCCTATCTAGACAGGGATAGCCTGGTGACAGTTATCAATGCTTCGGTATCCTCTCAGTTGTATTACTGCAGTGCATTGTATGTGGGGCTGGCTATCTTTGAAAACAATTTGGAAACTTCACTTAGTCCAAAATAGAGCTATTAGGCTACCAATGGACTGGTTGATGCGATCATATGACACCAGTGCATCATCAGCTGCACTGAGTTCTAGTCCATTTCCAGGCTTAATTTAAGGTGTTGACCTTAAAACCCCTAGCAGCTTGGGGCCAGAGTATCTAAACAAATGTTTCTTCCCATATGTACCTGCTCAAAACCTTAGGTCATCTTTGGACGCCCTCTTCCGGGTGCATTGTGTGAATAAAGTTAGGCAGGTAGCTACAAGAGAGAGGGCCTTCTCAGTTGTGGCACCCTGCTGATATAATGCCCTCCCCAAGAAAGCTTACCTGGCAACCTCACTGTTATCTTTTTGGCACGAAGTCTCTTCTGGGCATTTAATCAATTAATCAATCAATCAGTCAATCAATCAATTAATTATATTTCAAATCCACCCAATAGCAACAGTTTGCTGGGCATATTAGATAAATCTAATAGAATAAAATACAATACAAAAGCAACAGACACCACAGGAAAACAATATAAAATATTTAATAACAGCCATACAACCTAAATTACTTGGGGGGAAAAGAAAGGTCTTTGCCTGGTGCTGAAATGAAAGCAGTGTAGGCAGCAGGCGATTTTTCTTGGTGAGAGCATGCCATAAACGGGACACCACAAGTTTAAAAGGTAAAGTCGTGTCCGACTCTAGGGTGCGGTACTCATCCCCGTTTCTAAGCCGAAGAGCCAGCGCTGTCCGAAGACACTTCCGTGGTCATGTGGCCGGCATGACTGAACACCGAGGTGCACGGAACGCTGTTACCTTCCCCGCCGAGGCGGTACCTATTTATCTACTTGCAATTTCTTGCTTTCAAACTGCTAGGTTGGCAGAAGCTGGGACTGAAGACGGGAGCTCACTCCGTCACGCAGCACTCGGGTCTTGAACTGCTGACCTGCCGACCTTCCAGTCTGCAGTTCAGCGTCTTAACCACTAAGCCACCGCGGCCTATTATTGTGAGACCTTTTAAATCTTTATTGTATTTATTGTCATTTTTAATCTATTTTTTGACCTGCTTTATTGTGTGGGCTGCCTTGAGAACGTTTTTGTTATAGAGCAGCATATAAACATCATAAGGAAATAAAGAAGAAGCAACAGTTTATGAGGTTCTCCTTCTGCCTCAGCTGAGACATACACAAAAACTAGGCAATCCCACAATTAGGTGAGCTGTGGTGGTGTTTTTTGTTGTTGTTTTTTTGTCTAGCATGAATACATTTCCCGCCTTAACAATTAGCTGTATCTCCTTTTGGAGGCTGAGCTCATTAATTGAGAAACCTGGATTGAAATATAGGATGAACACATGTGATTTGAAATGGGTTGCAAAGCAATCTTCCTCAGAACGTTCTTCCCAGAGGAGCACGTTCAGGTTTGCAACTACTGTTAACATGGCTCACATGTTTAAAACAATGTGATCAGAACTGGCTCAGGGCATGGTTCAGGTCTACAAAACTTTTGATTTATTTCATTACATTCTCTCCCATTTTCAGGAAAGCCAGATGGCAGAGAACAGTCAAAGCTATCACAGAGCATTGGAAGGGTACAAATGCAGTGCTTTTTTATTTTTTAATGCACACTCAAAAAATATCCTGCGACTTTAATAACAAGTGTGTGAAATAAACTCACCTTTGATCATTTTTTCCTGTGTGTTTTTCTCACTTGATAACAAGCAGAGAAGGTTGAGACTAAAATAACTCTGCTCAGGAAAACCGCACTGTGAGATGATAATATCATTTCTTCTAAAGCTTATGGAATGAAATATGGGAAACAAGAAGATTGTCACTGTGTGCTGGTTTTTAAGCAAATAATTCTGTAGGTAGTGGTAAAACTATACATATTTTCTACTATTGGGACAGGATGCTAACAAGGCAAGACAGAGGCTGTCAGACTCAGAATTTTTATAAAAACATGCTTCCAGATGTAGCACATTGCAAGCGATCAATATTCTGAATCATAGCTCAGATACCTGCACCCTACACATATAGGGCACCTATCCCCAAACCAGTTGGAATCAGCAAAGAGAGCAAATGGCAAAGACATTTAGATTTATTATGAGCTGAACCAGTGAGTCAGTGTGGCGTGGTGGCTAGAGTGTTGGACTGGGAGTCAGGAGATCTGGGTTCTAGTCCCCACTCGGCCATGGAAGCTCACTGGGTGACTTTGGGCCAGTCACAGACTCTCAGTCCAACCTACCTCACAGGGTTGTTGTGAGGATAAAATAGAGAGGAGGAGGATTATGCACACTGCCTTGGGTTCCCTAAGGAGGAAAAAAAGGCTGGATTTAAATGTAATAAATAAACCAATATGAAAGAAAGATGTTTTTCCTCTTTGGAGTACCTGCTCTTCATCTCTGTAGTTGTACATCACATGTCTAAATCATGTTCTTCCAAATCTTTGTTTCCTCATTCCCTTGGACTGTGTTCTCTGCCGCACTGCTGTTCAGTATTGCTTCTATAGCTACTTGAAACAGGGAAGTGACCTAATGCACTTTCCGGGGTTGTTGTAAAGCTGGACTAAGATTGGGATATATTGTAACTAGGGATGGCGGAGAATTTCTCCCCGAAACTTCGGGGGGCCAAGCGCCAACGTGTTCGGCCCCCCGAACAAGTTTCGGGGAGAAATCCTCCAAACCCCCCCGCCCCCCCCCCCGGACGGGACTTACCTTCGCCGAATGTCCCTCCCGGCGGCGGGTCCGGCCGGCGGTTCGGCGGGTGTTCGAGCGGGGCGGGAGCGGCAGCCGATCTTTCGACCGGCTGCCGCCGCCGCCATTGCAATAAAAGAAGAAAAAAAAAACGCCCCCTGATAGGCTACGTGACGATTAACGTAGCCTATCACGGCTAGATTTGCAAAGTCAGCCGTGATAGGCTACGTCAATCGTCATGTAGCCTATCACGGGTGACTTAAAAAAAAAAAAAGCGCGTACGGATAATGGCGGCCCCCATAGGGAGCTACCATTCGCATTCCTTATTTGGTCGCTGTAGTCTACGTAAAGATTTACGTAGACTATGGCGAAAATAAGGGCAACGCAAATAGCGTTGCTTTTCCTAATGTCTCTAATATGTTCCTTTGTCAACAATTGATCATATGTTATCAAGAAAATTTCTTCTTCAACTCATGCATTTTTCATCCAGGGGTATGCTTTGTAACTGTGGGTTTCAGTCTTTCATCCCCTCCTGCTCATATGAAGTATTTTGGATTTGATAAGATTAACAAGGAGAAGGAGGTATGTTCCAAGAACTGCCACAACTACTGGCTTGGCTAACAGACACAGTATCTGTAAAGGTCAGTGCTTCTGGGCTCAGTGCCATGTTACAGTATACTGGATGGCAGACGGTTTTTAATAATATTTTAACACCCCTTCTTTTCCTGTTTCAGTGTTTTTGTTATTTCTGATACAAAACATTTTTCAGATAGGCAATCCTAGAACCAAATGTTCTATTGCTAACAATTGTGTGTTGAAAAGTGTGACTGAAATAGTCCAGTAATCTTGTGCCCTTTGTTAGTAAGTTCGACACATGGGACCTATAACAAAATGTTGCATTGCATTCCCACCTGGCCACCCCTAAGAGGAGTGCTCCTGTTCAGGTCTCCAGCCAACCTGAACAAGAAGCTTGTAGTCCCATTCAGGCTTCACAGGATGAAGCCCAAACACACATTTTTTCTTTCCCACATCCTCTATATAGGCCTTCCCTGCTGTGCTAGTGCCAGAGGGCTCAGATTTGGGGCTGGCTGAGTTTTTATATAATGTGGCAGGGAGGGATTCTGAAGAGTGGAAGGGGAAAAGGTGCCCTTTTCCCTTTCCTTCCACCTAAAACATCCCTGTATAGTGCAGGGAGAATAGGATTGTGATTTTTATCTCATGGCATTCATCCAACCCTATCCTAATCTCTCCTCCTCTAAGATTCTTATTACAAGGTGTTAGGAGCTTGGGTAAACCCATTCTCTGCTTCCCCCCCCTCCGATTTTCTCCCCCCCCCCTCAACTGAAACCTCAACTTTCCATATATCCCAGAAGCTCACCTATCAGGCTGGGTTTGGGCAGAAAAATACAACATCTTCTGCATATCTAGAGAGCCCCATGAGAGTCCCACTACCTTATTTTTGAGTGGCTGTGTTACACTTCCAAACTGATAGCTAATCAGCCATCTGAATTTACTATTAGAGGAAATAAGTGAGACCTGCTACAAAATGTTGCAGATTGGAGTGCTCCTGTTAAAGGTACCAGCCATGTTATCTTCCAAGATACTCAATTCCGTTTCCCAACCTGGCTCCCCGCCACCCAACAGTGGGCTTTTCTATAAGAAGCATTTATTTTGTGCTTGTTAGTCCCTACTCACTGTTGTTTATGGGTTCTTTAGATGATGTTGGACCCTCCAGTTTTGCTTCTGTCTCTAACCAGCACTTTTGGCAAATTTTTTAGAGCAGGAAAAATGCGGCATTTAATTAGGAAAGTGAAACAAAGTATGATTTCCTCTTGTGTATTTGTGCTACTCCACTATATGACAGTGCCACCTAGAGGTTATGTAATAGAAAGCAGGAAAGGAAACACTCCTTGTGTAGTGCTCAGAATCAATTCTGCGACAAAACTGAGATACAACGGATTAAAAGCTGATTAACAGTCTCATGTAGAAAAGCTCTAAGCATGTTCAGTCTTCATGGACTATTTTGGGTAGGGCTCCTTTTTTAAAAAGATTTTTTATACCTCTGCAAACCTTGGGTTTCTCCCAAACTTGTTGATTATCTCTTTCTTGTGTGTGGATGTGGTTGTTTTGGCTACATAAGGACAGCCATTCAGAGAATGAGTTTGCTATTCGTATATTGGATGATAATATGTTTGAACTGAAATATTCTCCAGGGGACTATTAGAGATACCTGCTTTGCTTGATTGGTACATAACACTGTTCATGTCTTTGGTACACAACACTGTTCAAATTCACTAATCAAATAATTTGTATACACCCCCCCAAAAAAACCTCCTAACGTAAGTAATCTGAGGAAAACATAAAGTTCACCAGGCATAATAATGATAACTCATTCTCCATTGTCTATAAAGAAACATTAGTTGCTAATGCAAATATATATAGTCACTTCAGTTAGTTAGTGGCCTAATCACACAATTTCTAACTTCAAGTGTCCGTGATATATAATAAATACTGTAGCCAGCAAGAAATCCGTAATCAAGTACTATTTGTAGTATTCCTATGAGCTTACATGGGTGGGGTTGAATATTGAAACTTGTTATACAAACCTCTTTCATCTCTATGCCATACCTATAATAACAAATATTAAAAGCTGGTATCAAGAAAAACAATAAATCTGTAATTCAAGGGCTACATTGGCTGTTGTCTTCCATGAGGTTATGAATTTTAAAACCCAGGCAAACAAGCCCATGCAGTTCTATTCCACTTGACTTTTTTTAACAGGCTGATTTCTGTGCGTGTGTGTGTTTTCACAGTCTTTTATCTGAAACACTTCTGCGAGGTACACATTAAAAGTATAAATTAATTAATTCTGAAATGTTTCCTTGAGAATACTTCTGTCCTAATTGGTATGCTGTTCTCACCTGTCCTTGCTTAGACCATGTTTGCAGTCTAATACGATTTCTGCATCCATTACACTCCATATTCATGCTGCTGCAATATGTAAGAAAGAATAAAGGAGTGTTTTCAGACAAATCAATCTGCTTTGTTCCTAAATGATGAAGGTATACTTGGTGCCATTTTCTCGTTGAGCCTACAGGATGCAGCTGGTTTGAGCTATGTCCGTTGATTGTAGCCATGTTTGGAAGGTAGACAATAGCCATGACTGAACATTGCTTTGTTGAATGATGCATTCTGTTGCTTTCAGCCTGGCACTAGCTCTTGTCTTTGAAGAGAGCGATATTTCTCTCAGCCTCTGGGGGCCAGGGAAATAAGCGGCTGCTCAGATGTAGCTGGTTTAACATTAGCATATATTTTTAAGCTAAAACATTTGTTCTTCCTTCTGAATGGCAGCGTAAAGACATGGCAGCCTCATGGTGGGGGAGTGGTTGCGCAAAACCTTGTTCAGATATTAGTCACATACACATGGCCTTTGAGGCTCCTTTTTAGAGAGCCCGTGCAGTTTGTCACATCAAGAAATGCCGAGGGACAGATATGGATTGGCCCTCACATACAGCTGTCTCATTAGCAAGCCGTTTGTATTATAGAATGTTTGGCAGCATGTGCTGAAAATGTGCTAGGTACAATGGATTGGATCCAGATCAGTCGTTAAGGAGGGTGTTCTTGCACGCATGTCCTACTTCTGGGTTTTCCACAGAGAGCTGGTTGACCACTGTGTGAACAGAATGCTGGATGAGATGGGCCCCTTGCTCTGATCCAGCACAGTTCTTCTTATGTTCTTGCTCTTCTTATGTTCATTCCATGAACAACAGGGCTCCTTCTATTTAGGAAGATAATCAGCATGGAGGAAGGTGGTGGGGAAGGTGATCTTTGCAATTCCCCCTTCTGCCTGCAGCCCCCCAGTCACCTCTCAGGCTGCTCTGGAGGGTCCCCTTGTCAGGAGGCACAGCGGGCTGCAGGTGGAAGGAGGAATCACAAAAATCACTTCTCTGCACCTCTTCCTCCAAAATGAGTGGAACTCTGCTAAATGCTGCTCTGGATCCAGCCCAAGGTAACATACAATGCTGTTTGCTCAGAATAGAGATCTGCCCTGTTGTGCTAAGAATGCCATATTCTCTGAAGTGTACCTGTTTGCTCAACACATCTACTTCATTTGCCTTTGATGATGAGACTTGCCTTCCAACTGGTAGGATGCCAGTGCCCATGCTTTGCATATATCACATTTGCATTTAATGCTGGAACATCCCTTCCAACCGTATATATTAGATGTGCACCAGTGAAAGCAACTGAGTAGATATTGTGGGCTTTGGTTCTGAAAATCCTAATATTTGTGAGATAGATGTGTGTGGCAGTCTTTAAAATATAGATTCAAATGCTGACCCATGAAAATGGTATGGGTCCAAGGCACATGAGGCAGCCACCTTGCTGAAGCTAAGCAGGTCTGGGTCTGGTCACTGCTTGGAGGGGAGACCACCTGGGAATTCCATGTAGCCACCTTGAGTGCCATGATGGAAGAAAGGTAGGATATAAATGTAAAAATAAAATCAATAAATGTTTGGCACCCACATCCTCCCTCTATCCTACATAGGAAGCTGCCTTATACTGAGTCAGGCCATCAGGTTATCTAGCCCAGTATTGTTGACCCTGACTGGCAGCAGCTCTCCAAGGTTGCAGGTAAGGGTTTTTTTCTGCCCTACTGGGAATCAAACCTGGGACTTTCTGCATGCAAAGCATGTGCTCTACCCACTGAGCTTTGGTACCTCCGCAATACCCTAGCACCGGATAACCAAATGGTTCATTGAGGCTAGGCTGTAGGCATATTTTTTGGATTCCTTGTACATTGAAGGTTACTTAATAAGGAATATGCATTATGATCTGTTGAGATATGACTAACAGATCATATGTCTGGACTAAGGAACATTTTAGGTATTTAATTTATTATTCAGTGGTACAGTGGAGCTTCCTTAAACTGCCCTTGGTTATAGTGGGCACTTATATATTGTAGTCAAAAACAGAAAATCAAAACCATTCAACTAATAATATTTTTATTATAAGGAATATTACAAAAAATCAAGACATACTATGATGAACATGCCCTCAGGGTGTTGAGGGCATTTTCACCATAGTATGTCTTGAATTTTTGTAATATTCCTTATAATAAAAATATATATTATTTCTGTGGACTTAATTGAGCAGTTACTGATTAAAGTGGCTGAGGATCGCTGCAGATGGGGGAAGTCTTGCTGGAAACAGAAGAATAGAAAAGGTGTCTACCCTTTTTCTTCAGAGGCCTTGAGAGACTGTCTTTCCTCTCACAGCTTTAGAGCCATTGATTTCAGGATGAAGAATTGCCTGTTAAGGATAATATGCATTTACTTTAGGAAACAATAGGCTTGGCAGTCTGCAAAAGATGACCTAATTTTGGGCAATGCACTTGCCTCTTAGGAAGCTGTCTTGGCTTGAGGTGGAGAATAGTGTGAAGTGATACTTGTTAAGCTTATGTCCCAGCCTATGGTTTTGTTCCTCACTGGCATTATGTTAGCAATTCTGAAGGGGAGGACCTTTTGCAATGCATTACAAAGGCTGCCAACTTTCACCTTTCAGGGCTTCTGTGCCTTTAAAACGGGTGGTGATTTGGCAGCTTGCAGGTCAGTCTGTGACCCCCCTCATCTTTGCTTGAAAAAAGACTCCCATTGGAACCAGTTGCAGTGGGGAGGGGGGATTTGAGGAGGTTGCAGTGGGGGAGGGAAGAGTTAACCTTCCCCTCTTCTTGCACTGTGACCCCCCCAAACCACCCCCTCACACAGCAGTTAGGCTTTTAAAAAGCCTCCCATTGGAACCCCAAATCCCCCCTCCCTCCCACACACTGTAATTAAAGTTTTACAGTTCCATGACAAGTAGGAATTGAGCCAGTGAGTCTGGTTGCTTGAGGCAGTAATGTTTGTAGGGGTGCCAACCAAGCAGGCCACAATCCAAGAAGTGTGCTCCAAGTGCCTTTTATATGTGACTGAAGGTGCTGGAGTATACACCTCTCAGATCTTATGGTTCAGCTCCTTGAGATGGCCAAATGGTCTTGGGCTAGCCCTGCCTCTAGGAATAATAATGTGAAAAGTCTAGCCACTCTCCTCCTTTGAAGTCCATTTTTAGATTAGCACAGCTCCACCCTCCCTTTAGCAATTGAACCATGTGATTAACAAACAGCAGTGTGTGAATTTTTAGCTCTGACCTCTTCAGTATGCTAATGAGATATGTGTGTTCTCCTTTTCTCATTAAACAGAGTGATTAGACGGATGGTGGTGCAAAACAAAGAAAAAAAGGGGGGAGGGGATGAGGAATAGGAACTCCTACTGCAAGGTGTCTTGGATAGGTTAATATCTGTTTTAAAGCCTGACAGAGAGGACAGGATTGGTACTAATATATTTACCATTTTATGGGTGACTTCATATGGCAGTGCAAATGTACATTTGCAGTCGCTTTTCACAATTTGCTTTAGCTTTTACTGTGGTACAAACTAGTGGTTAAGACGCTGAACTGCAGACTGGAAGGTGGGCAGGACAGCAGTTCGAGACCCAAGTGCTGCGTGACGGAGTGAGCTCCCGTCTTCAGTCCCAGCTTCTGCCAACCTAGCAGTTCAAAAGCAAGAAATTGCAAGTAGATAAATAGGTACCGCTTTGGCGGGAAAGGTAACAGCGTTCCGTGCACCTTGGTGTTCAGTCATGCCGGCCACATGACCACGGAAGCGTCTTCGGACAGCTCTGGCTCTTCGGCTTAGAAATGGAGATGAGCACCACACCCTAGAGTCAGACACGAGTGGTTGGGGACACCTTTACCTTTATATTTATATTTATATGTGTGTGTGTGTGTGTGTGTGTAATTCTGAGTTCCTAACTCCTTATTACTATATTAAAAAATAAACACAACCTGCTTTGCCATTACAGAACGCTTTTAAAGAAACCCCTTTGTTTTATTGGAATACACTTTAGTACAAGCCTTGATGAGCCAGAGAGACATACTGTACTCTTGTCAACTCCAGAACATTTTCTGTGCTGTTAGCTTTGTTTTACTTTGTGCTCATTGAACTGTGGAGGAGCTTTTTGCACTAAGCTGGTACACATGGCGAAAACAATCATCCTGAGAGCAGGCCATGAGTTTTACGTGCATGCTGAAGTAAAATTAATTTATGACACTTCCTGTCACACAGGCTGTTATTTATTTATTTATTTCATTTCTATACCGCCCAATAGCCGAAGCTCTCTGGGCGGTTCACAAAAATTAAAACCAAACGTCACACAATAAAACAGTTTTAAAATATATAGAACATTTTCTCAGCTCTACTGAGTTATCTAGAAACATTTAAGCACAACCCAGCCGGCGTTAAGCATTTTACCCTGCAATCCTGTTCCCATTTAGCTGGGAGTAATCCCCATTGAACTCAGTGGAAATTACTTCTGATTAGACATGCTGTAAAGTCCCATTGATTTTAATTGGAGAGAGGGTTAGACTACAATCCTCTGCACCCTTACCAGGGATGAGGTCCCATTGGGATTAGAGGAACTTTCTTCTGAGTAAATGTGTTGAAGATTGCACTGCACAGCATTTAGCTAACTTACCCATCAAGAGTATTTAACTTTGCTTAGATTGGCTCCCTAGATTGTAAAAGTCCCGGGTTTCTCAAAGTCAGATTTGCTTAAACCATGATGCGTGTGTGCGTGTGCGTGTGTATGAAGGGATTTCAGTTAATCTTTTGGCTTTCATCCCAGTGTCTAATTATGGGTTGTCCTTCTTGCATTGGGTTGCCACTCTTTGTAGATGAAAAAAGAAAACCTGTTCTCTGCTTATTTGCATAAACATATTAATGTAAATAAATGCAATGATAAGGCTACTGTTTTGTTCCATTTTCAGAGGAGTAGCCTAGTTAGTCTGTTACAGTAAACACACACACACACACACACACACATGCCTGTGACACCTTAAAACAGGGGTGGGCAACTTACAGCTATTGGGCTTCATGTACTCTGGCCTAATTTCAAAAGCCCTCTAGAAGGTATCAGTTCTGACCTCTTGCAAGAATGATGTGTCCTGCCTGCAGCAGCCCATTGGATGTGGAAGTAGGGATGCTGGAGAAATTTGAGATGTACTAAAATGAACTTGGATTTCAAAGAATCTGACCTGTGGAATTCGCTGTCGAACCCCCTCAGATTTCCTCCAAGAGAAAGCAGGCCCTTAACAGAAAAAAGTACCCCAGCCCTGCCTTACAGATGAACAGTTCTATTGTGGCTAAAGCTTTTGTGGAATCAAGCCTATTTCATCAGGTGTATGGATTGTTATCCTCAGTAAATATCAGGGCTGGCCCTACTATAAGGCAGAGTGAGGTAACTGCCTCAGACAGCAGATGTTGGAAAGGGGGGCAGCAGTGGCAGATCCCTAAGCCATTCCTCCTAAGCCCCCTAGGGTATTCTCCTCCCATGGAGGGTAGAGCTGTGTGTGCCACACAACCCGTCCTGAACTTCCTAAACTAGCCTGTTGCCCTCAGGTCAGGTGTGGTAGAGGATGCTGCCCCGTCACCAGTGCTGAAGTAAAATTCAGCTGCAAATCCAGTTGTCTTCTGTATGGGAAATGTGGGGGCAGGGCAGGGATGAACACTGTGACTTTTGCTTCAAGCAGCAAAATGTCTGGGCCAGCCCTGGTAAATATATACAGGGTTTTTTTCTTGATAGCCATGTGTGTGCATACATGTACATAGGTACAGAGAGAAAAACTAAACATTGGGGACAAAAGGCCATGAAAGAGGTACAGTCTGTTTCAACTCTACGCAAAGCTCAAATGTATACAAGAGAGGCACAGTGACCGTTCACAACAGCAGTAACTGGCGATAACACAATCTTTAATTATAATCACCCACTGCTACTGTTATGTATGGTCACTGTGGTTACCTTGTATAATCTTGATTTTTACATAGAAATGTCACAGAACTGTCCTTTTACAGCTTCTAGGTCCCAGTGTTTACATTTCCTCCCTGTATACCTGTATGTCTTCAGCAAAGGAGATTGTTACCTTGTCGTGGTGCTGGAGCTTGAGCACCTCAGTGATGTCATGAGCTAAACCGTGAAGGGACACCCAACACGAGAAGGTCATGGCAGAGAGGTCAGGCTAAATACGATCCCTGGGGAAGGAAACGGCAACCCACCCCAGTATTCTTGCCATGAAAACTAAATGGATCAGTACAACCAGAGATATGTCGGTATACCATCGGAAGATGGGACTCCCAGGTCAGAAGATGGTCAAAATGCTACTGGGGAGGAACAGAGGATAAGTTCAACTAGCCCCAGATGTGATGACGCAGCTAACTCAAAGCCAAAAGGACGGCTAGCGGCAGACGGTGCTGGTGGTGAACGACGAATCCGATGTTCTAAAGATCAACACACCATAGGAACCTGGAATGTAAGATCTATGAGCCAGGGCAAATTGGATGTGGTTACTGGGGAGATGGCAAGATTAAATATAGACATTTTGGGTGTCGGTGAACTGAAATGGACTGGAATGGGCCACTTCACATCAAATGACCACCAGATCTACTACTGTGGACAAGAGGACCACAGAAGAAATGGAGTAGCCTTCATAATTAACAATAAAGTGGCTAAAGCAGTGCTTGGATACAATCCAAAAAATGACAGAATGATCTCAATTCGAATTCAGGGTAAGCCACTTAACATCACAGTGATCCAAATATACGCCCCAACCACAGATGCTGAAGAAGCAGAAGTAGATCAGTTCTATGAGGATCTGCAGCACCTACTGGATAGTATGCCAAAAAAAGATGTTATTTTCATTACAGGAGACTGGAATGCTAAGGTAGGTAGTCAAACGACACCTGGAATTACAGGCAAGCATGGTGTGGGAGAACAAAATGAAGCGGGACATAGGCTGATAGAATTTTGCCAGGACAACTCACTGTGCATAACAAACACTCTCTTCCAACAACCTAAGAGACAACTTTATGCATGGACTTCACCAGTCGACACCGAAATCAGATTGACTACATCCTTTGTAGCCAAAGGTGGCGGACATCTATGCAGTCGGTAAAAACAAGAGCTGGAGCTGATTGTAGTTCAGATCACGAACTTCTTATTGCACAATTTAGAATCAGACTAAAGATAATAGGGAAGACCCACAGATCAGTTAGCTATGAGCTCACTAATATTCCTAATGAATATGCAGTGGAGGTGAAGAATAGATTTAAGGGACTAGATTTAGTAGATAGGATCCCAGAAGAACTATGGACAGAAGTTCGCAACATTGTTCAGGAGGCGGCAACAAACAACGTCCCAAAGAAAAAGAAAACCAAGAAGGCAAGATGGCTGTCTGCTGAGACAGTGGAAGCAGCCCAAGAAAGAAGGAAAGCAAAAGGCAACAGTGATAGGGGGAGATATGCCCAATTAAATGCAAAATTCCAGAGGTTAGCCAGAAGAGATAAGGAATTATTTTTAAACAAGCAGTTGGCGGAAGCGGAAGAAGATAATAGAATAGGAAGGACAAGAGACCTCTTCCAGAAAATTAGAAACATCGGAGGTAAATTCCAGGCAAAAATGGGTATGATCAAAAACAAAGATGGCAAGGACCTAACAGAAGCAGAAGAGATCAGGAAAAGGTGGCAAGAAGATACGGAAGATCTGTATGGGAAGGATAATAATATCGGGGATAGATTTGACAGTGTGGTCAGTGAACTAGAGCCAGACATCCTGAAGAGTGAGGTTGAATGGGCCTTAAGAAGCATTGCTCATAACAAGGCAGCAGGAGATGACGGTATCCCAGCTGAACTGTTTAAATTCTTGCAAGATGATGCTGTCAAGGTGATGCATGCCATATGCCAGCCAATTTGGAAAACACAAGAATGGCCAACAGATTGGAAAAAATCAACCTATATCCCCATACCAAAAAAAGGAAGCACCAAAGGATGTTCAAACTATCGAACAGTGGCACTTATTTCACATGCCAGTAAGGTAATGCCCAAGATCTTGCAAGGTAGACTCCAGCAATTCATGGAATGAGTTAACTGCAACCAGAATGGGGGATTATTGCTCTGTGCCATGGCAATTGTGCCACAGGGTTCCACAGGGCTCTATTTTATCCCCCATGCTGTTTAACATCTACATGAAACCGCTGGGGGAGGTTATCCGGAGGTGTGGGCTGAGGTGCCATCAATATGCGGATGACACCCAGCTCTACCTCTCTTTCTCATCAAAACCAGGTGAGGCAGTGGCTGTTCTGAATCAGTGCCTGGGCATGGTAATGGACTGGATGAGGGCCAATAAACTG
Source organism: Heloderma suspectum (assembly GCF_057233095.1). Taxonomy (NCBI): domain Eukaryota; kingdom Metazoa; phylum Chordata; class Lepidosauria; order Squamata; family Helodermatidae; genus Heloderma; species Heloderma suspectum. Next base: position 107,813,077 of record NC_139461.1, read on the forward strand.
AAACTCAATCCAGACAAGACGGAGGTACTGTTAGTGGGTGGTTCGTCTGCCCGGCTAGGTGATATTCAACCTGTTCTGGAGAGGGTTGCACTCCCCCTAAAGGATCAGGTTCGTAGTTTGGGGGTGCTCTTGGATCCAGAACTGTCACTTGAGGCACAGGTGAACTCAGTGGCACGGAGCACTTTTTATCAGTTTAGGCTGGTATACCAACTACGTCCTTATCTGGACAGAGATAGCCTAGCTACGGTTATCCATGCTCTGATAACTTCTCGTCTGGATTACTGCAATGCGTTATACGTGGGGCTGCCTTTGAAAACGGTCCAGAAACTTCAGCTGGTCCAAAATAGGGCAGCAAGATTGTTAACAGGGACTGGCCTGCGAGCTCATATTACGCCAGTACTTTTCCAGCTGCACTGGCTGCCAGTCCATTTCTGGGCCCAATTCAAAGTGCTGGTGTTAACATTCAAAGCCCTTAACGGCTTGGGGCCAGGTTACCTGAAGGATCACCTCCTCCCATATGTGCCTGCCCGGACCTTAAGATCATCATCAGCGGCCCTTCTCCGTGAGCCCCTGCCAAAGGAAGTGAGGCGGGTGGCTACTAGGAGGAGGGCTTTTTCTGTTGTGGTACCCCGGCTCTGGAATGAGCTCCCTAGTGAGGTTCGCCTGGCGCCTACATTGTATTCCTTTCGGCGCCAGGTGAAGACCTTTTTATTTTCCCAGGCATTTTAGCATTTTAGCTTTCTAAATTTTTATCTTTGCTGTTTTAAATCTGTATTTTAAACTCCTGCACTGCTGCTAGGTTTTATTGTGGTTGTATTGTTATATTGTGGTTTTAATGTTCTATATATTTTAAATTGTTTTATTGTGTGTTGTTTGGTTTTAATTTTTGTGAACCGCCCAGAGAGCTTCGGCTATTGGGCGGTATAGAAATGAAATAAATAAATAAATAAATAAATAAATAAAATAATAAATGAGAATTGCCAGATGTACAAGCTGGGTTTAGAAAAGGCAGAGGAACTAGAGACCAAATTGCCAATATCTGCTGGATAATGGAGAAAGCCAGGGAGTTTCAGAGAAACATCTATTTCTGTTTTATTGACTATTCTAAAGCCTTTGTGTGGATCATAACAAATTGTGGCAAGTTCTTGGTGGTATGGGGATACCAAGTCATCTTGTCAGTCTCCGGAGGAATCTGTATAACAACCAAGTAGCAACGGTAAGAACAGATCACGGAACAACGGACTGGTTTAAGATTGGGAAAGGAGTACGGCAGGGCTGTATACTCTCACCCTACCTATTCAACCCGTACGCAGAACACATCATGCGACGTGCTGGGCTTGATGAAGCCAAGGCTGGAGTTAAAATCTCTGGAAGAAACATTAACGATCTCAGATATGCAGATGATATCACTTTGATGGCTGAAAGCGAGGAGGAGCTGAGGAACCTCATGACGAAGGTGAAAGAAGAAAGTGCAAAGCTGGGTTGCAGTTAAACTTCAAAAAAACCAAGATTATGGCAACCAGCTTAATTGATAACTGGCAAATAGAGGGAGAAAACATGGAGGCAGTGACAGACTTTGTCTTTCTAGGCGCAAAGATTACTGCAGACGCTGACTACAGCCAGGAAATCAGAAGACGTTTACTTCTTGGGAGGACAGCAATGACAAATCTTGATAAAATAGTTAAGAGCAGAGACATCACACTGACAACAAAGGTCTGCATAGTTCAAGCAATGGTATTTCCCGTAGTAACCTATGGCTGCGAGAGCTGGACCATAAGGAAGGCTGAGTGAAGGAAGGTAGATGCATTTGAACTGTGGTGCTGGAGGAAAATCCTGAGAGTGCCTTGGACTGCAAGAAGATCAAACCAGTCCATACTCCAGGAAATAAAGCCAGACTGTTCACTTGAGGGAATGATATTAAAGGCAAAACTGAAGTACTTTGGCCACATAATGAGAAGACAGGATACCCTAGAGAAGCTGCTGATGATAGGGAAAGTGGAAGGCAAAAGGAAGAGGGGCCGATCAAGGGCAAGGTGGATGGATGATATTCTGGAGGTGACGGACTCGACCTTGGGGGAGCTGGGGGTGGCAATGGTCGACAGGAAGCTCTGGCGTGGGCTGGTCCATGAAGTCACAAAGAGTCGGAAGCGACTGACCAAATAAACAACAATACCTGTATGTATTTGCTAACTCAGGATAATACTTTGTGCATCTCATGAAGTGGACTCTAGTTGGTGAACATTCGTGCTACAGTAAAACTGTTGGTTTTTAAAGTGCCCCCAGTCTCTCTGCACTTGTTACCCTTGAAGCTGGGCTAGAAACAAAACGGCCAAGTGGCTCAAAAACAAACAAATCCACCCTGCTGTTATAAATCTGAATAGACGGTAACCTGTGCCAGCAGAATTCATCAAACAAAACTGGGAGCCAGTTGTTTCCTGTCAATGCATGTTTCGGCAAGTCAGTCATAAAACAACCAAGCAGTCTGATTAATTGTGTTGTAAGGACTCCATGTCTTGAACCAGGAACCTCATCAGACAGAGGCCTACTGTCATAAGCTTCCCAGGATTGTAGATTCTTAGGTGTCAAAGTCCTTCTCAGGTACAGAAATTTATAGGAGTATGCAATGTTGACCCCTGCAGTTGGCAAGAAGTATGAAGCCTGTGGCTAGGCCAGGCCTGATATTTATACCCGGAACCTGTTGTCTGTTCTGATCAACAGAACAGTCAGTCTGCTGCATGTTAGCTTGTCTTTGGCTCCAGCTCCCCAGTTTTGTTTCAACAACTGACAGAGGGGCCCCTGGGCTGGAAAACTGGAAAACTTTCCAGGATTCAGGTGGTGCTGTCCATGGCTCCTGTCAAGCCCTGAAACTGACATTGGATTCAAGTTCACATTCAGAATTCCTTCATGTATGCAGTCTTGGCGCCCTCCAGATGTTTTGGACTTCAAGATCCATCAGCCCCAGCCGGCATGCCTAATGTCAAGGAATTTGGGGAATTATAGTATAAAGTATTTGGAGGGCACCAGATTGGGGAAGGTAGTATTATGTTTTTAACAGTATTAGGTTTTCCTGCCCCAAGGAGCTTACACTGGACAGTGTGGGAGTCAACAAAAGGGGGAGGAGAGGAATCAAGCGTAACAAATGAAGAGAAGGGAGAAACAATGCAGGCAGGGGTAGCATGGGAAATTGTGAGCGAAAATAGAGGGTCTGTAAAAGGCTGTAGTGTTTGGAGAATAATTTCTGTAGATACTTTTGTACTTCCAGCTACGTCCATTTCTCCTGGCCAATTTTTTACATATTCTGAGTGCCAAAAGTTTGGTTTCTCTCTACATAATCGGTATTTATAATCTCTCTGTTTCTGAAGTCTCTCAAGTCCTCCAGATGTCCAAATAATGTAGACATATCCTACTTTGTACAGGCACCATTCAAAATCGTTCTTGTTATTAGATATGTTCAGAGAGGAGAATGCAAGCCAGGATTCTGCATTTAAAATAGCTTCTTCAGCAATAAACTTCCTGCAGCTCATCTGCAAAATAGCAAGGGCAGAATATGTTATACATTTAATAGAAAGTCAAATAATTGCTAGCTCAAAATGGCACGCTCATGCATTCTGTGTGTGTGTGTGTGTGTGTGTGCGCGTGCGCAGATAGCTGGTGCTTGGAAAGACATGCAATAATTTTTTACTTCTGTTCTAGTGCTGGACTTGCCTCACATTTGTAAGTCTCAAATAAATACCTTTCTTTTGCCCAGATAGTCTGTTGATTGATAAGCAGATAATGGAAAGTGCCTCTGGGAGAACCACTGCCAATACGTGAAACAGCCTGTTCTCTTCAGTAAAATAGAATATTGCTCTGTGTTAAATGTTCCTGATCATTGATTGTGCTTCTTGTTTGGCCATTTTAATAGTCACCATTGTACTTAGAAATATTTGTGGATCTGTTTCAAGACTTGGGCATGTTTCATGTGTAAATTAAGCTATGTGGAAGGTGAATTTGTTACATTTGGGGCTGGAGCTCGATATGATAAACATGGCATTATTGTAAAAGCGAAGAAAAAGCACCCTATATTTAGTGTGCCCCTCCTTTTATCACGTCATGTCCTATTCTGCATTATTGCCTGCCACATTGTTGGCAATGCCATACTGGTTGTCATCTCTAGTTCTGGTCTTATTATAACTGTTAGAATGTATATTGGATTTTCATTTCTGTGACTGATTTTAGGTCTGGGTGAAAATAGAAATCAAGGCAAGCCTACTTAGACATACCACAGTTAAGGCTGGCTGTTCTTTAGGCTGCAAATTTGACTTGATTTAATTGACTGTTTATTAAACTAAAATTGTAACAACAGAATAAAGTTCACTTTCATACGCACCCTAATTAATTTGTAGGTCTAAAATTGAAATGTACATTGCCACACAGGTTTCATCCTTTCTACAGCAAATTTTATTTTTTTAAAATGGCCTCCTTTGCCCAGTAAGGGGGAGATTAGCCGCTACTGGAGGAAAGGAACTGCTGCTTTAAGAAGATAGACATAGTGTTGAGCAGCAGAAGCTTGTCCTGCTCATTTTTTCCTGAGGAATCACTAAATGCATAGTATGTCACTATAGGATACTATCACTCCTTCTAATAGCAAACTCAGGTGGTATGTGCCAACAGGATTGGACCTACCTAAGGCAGCGGGGGGAGGGAGGGGACAAAGCAGAAACAACTCAGTGACGTTCTCCCCTCTTTCGACAATTCTAATCATGTGATGACTAGAACATCTGAACAGGGCTATTGCTGGAAGCAAAAGCTGAAAACAGGTTATATCGTATGTTTTGTGTAGCTGGTAAATACGTATTTTGTTCTCTTACCAAGAGAGGAGGCCCTGTTAGAGTAGCATGCTATTGTAGAATAGAATAATAGAACGGCTTGCTTGAGTATTTATCTCTGCAACAGATGTCCATGTGACCTTGAGCCTGTCACATAGTATATTTCTACACTTGAAATTAAAGCTACCAGAGCTATATGTCCTGCCTTCAAAATGCACATGGCTGCCACCTCAAAAGCCGCCCTAGATGTATTCACTGCCCAAGCACAGTGGAGCTCCTGAGTATTTCCAGTTCCCACCTCCCAAACTTCTTGGAATGTCAAAAGTGTCTTATAAAATCATAGTGCAGTGGGGAAAGCGATTGTTAGGGGGAGAAAGAAGCTCCACTGTTGATGTGTTCACACACAGTGTACACTGATCCATAATTTCATGTCTATAGCCAAGATAGTTTGCTGCATTCCTGAGTTGTGTTTTCACTGCATCTCTGCAAGAATAATTTTTTAAAAGCTTGCTGTAAATTCTCAGTTTATTCACATCATTGTTAAATCAGATGAATCCAAGCTCAAACCTAGAAGAACCTAGAAAAATGGTCACGAAATGAGCATGAGTTGAGGCAGTATGAGCAAGTGTATGAACAAGTGCTTGTCAGTGTTTTTGACCCAAAGAGTATTCCTATGCTTTTAACAGCTGATAATTGGATGTAGAGACCTGCCTTATAGTAAGTCAGATCAATGGCTTGAGTGGCTTGTATAGTTGAAATGTCAGCTGTTTCAGATTCTTCACTGCTACTTGGTTATTTGTCACAATAAGAAATCTTCTAACTGGAGATGGAATGGAATGGACAAGGGGCCTTGCACATGTAATGAATGCATCAGTGCACTAAAGTTCCGGAATGATATGCACCTCCTTCCTGCTGCATACACATTAAAGGCAAATAACTTCATTTGAAAGCCTGGGATCTCCAATCCTAAGGAAGATGTGGCTGTTACTAGCAGCCCAGGTAACAGTTGGCTTCCTCTGTCACCTCCTGTTGCTGCCCTGGATAACCTAGGGTGGCCAAAAAGAGGCCATCTGGGTTGTACAAGGCCGCAGAACAGCATATCCGAAGTTGTGAGAAGTGGACATTGTGAATAAATATTGAATTACTCAAGTCCCAAGTTCTGCTTATTAGAATTGTTTGTCCACTCTGAAGTAAATACCATTGAATTCAGTGGAACATATGCTCAGGTAAGTGTGTGTAGGATTGCAACCTGAAAGTATTTTGCATCAGGAGCCAGGGCCTGCAGGAGAAGCTGCCACCATTGGGGAAGAGGCGGGCCTGCTGCTGCTGGGCCTGCTGCTGGGCCTGCTTCCGCTGCTGCGGCCACCACCAACACCAGGCCTCCCTGAGGACTTCTGCCTGGCAGACCGCCAGTCCCTGCAGGACCAGGCTCCCAGGTACTGAGCCAGCTGTGCTGCTTCCACCTGCCCCTTCCTGGAGGGGCTACATAAGCTGGCTGGCTGAGGTGGCCTGGGAGAGCCAGGGCCTGCAGGAAAAGCTGCCACCATTGGGGAAGAGGTGTGCCTGCTGCTCTGCTGCCACCACCACTGTCACTACTGTGGACTCCTGACTGACATTATTTTTAAGGGGATTTTTAATTGTTTTTTTGTTTTGTTTTTGTTTTTTTTAATTTCTGGGGGATTTTGTTGTGTTTTTAGGGGTGGGTAGCCTGCCTGATAGGCGGGAGCGAGGGGGCATGTGTCCACCTGATGGAGGTAGTGGGGGGACTGTTGGGGGCCAGAACATACCGAGGCTGGGCAGCAGGCGCTCGCGGAGTGCTGGGGGCAGGCCATGCCAGGTAAGGGGAACAAGGGAGAGATGTGTAGTATCTGTCCCCTGCTCCGGGCCTGTCCAGAGCCAAAGGATGGCTGGGGGAGGCGTGACTCCATCTTCTGGCCTTCGTCTGCTGCTCTGCAATGCCAGGTCTGTTACCCAGAAAACATCCCTCATCCATGACATGATCCTGGATGAGGGTGCAGACCTGGCATGTATTACGGAGACCTGGCTGGCCGAGGCCGCTGCTCCAACTCTGGCGGCCATGTGTCCAGCTGGATTTTCGTATGCACAGCAGCCGAGGGCTGGGGATCGGGGAGGGGGAGTAGCTGTTATCTACTGAGAGTCCTTGGTCTTCACCAGACCCCCTCTCCGGGAGACCAAGGTGGCTGAGTGCATGTATTGGAGGTTGGGCCTGAAGGGCAGTCTGGGGATTCTGCTCATGTACCGTCCACCCCGCTGCATGACTGACTCCCTGGCCGAGGTGCTTGAGGTGGTCTCTGATGTGCGTGTACAGTCCCCTAACTTATTGGTGTTGGGGGACTTCAACGTACATTCAGAGGCCATCCTCACGGGGGCATCTCAGGACTTCATGGAGACCATGGTTTCCTGGGAGCTGCACCATATTCCAATTGGGCCCACCCATATAGTCGGTCATGCACTAGACCTTGTGTTTGTTTCTGGAGAAGTGGGGAGTGATCTGGAAGTCGGGGGTACATCCACCACCCCCTTGTCATGGTCAGATCACTATCTGGTGACATTAGACTTCTCGGTTCCACAACCCCTCTGAAGGGGTGGTGGACCCATTAAAATGGTCTGCTCCAGGCGTCTTATGGATCCGAATGGATTCTTGAACGCACTTGGGGATTCTCTGGAGCACGCCAATGGCCACTCGGTCGAGACCCTGGTGGATGGCTGGAATGCCGCAATCACTGGGGCATTAGATCAGGTGGCTCCGAAACACTCTCTCCCCCTGAACAGGGCTCGGTCTGCACCATGGTTTAATCTGTGGTTACGAGCTCTGAAACAGGAGGTGAGACGGCTAGAGCGCCGGTGGCGGAAGTCTCGCTCCAAAGACGATCAGACATGGGCTAAAGCTGTATCTTCAGCCTATCACATGGCAGTGAAGGCAGCAAAAAAGGAATATTATGCTGCCTCTATCGTGTCTGCAGAGTGCTGTCCCAGGAGGCTGTTCCAAGTGGTCCGGAGCCTGGTCGGTCCTATGGCTCCTTAACCACTGGAGCATTCTAAGGCCTCCTGTGAGGCCTTGGCAAGGCACTTTGCAGATAAAATTGATCTGATTAGGAGTGTTACTCCGCATGTTGTGGATACAGTTAGTGAGCAAGAGGCGGCCTGTGGCAAACAGTTTGGTGGGATCGGTTCCAGCTTCTTCCTCCTGATGAAGTGGACAAGGTGCTTTCATCTGTAAGGCCGACCACCTGCTTACTTGATCCTTGCCCATCTTGGCTCATATGGGCTGCAGAGAGAGACTGGGTGAGGGGATCAGGGCAGTGGTGAACACCTCCCTTGAGGAGGGAGTGATGCCATCAGCCCTCAAGGAGGCAGTGATAAGACCGCTCTTAAAGAAGCCCTCCTTGGATCCTCAAGTTCTGAACAATTTTCGCCCAGTCTCAAATCTGCCATTTTTGGGCAAGGTGATTGAGCGGGTGGTGGCGATGCAGTTGAAGGCACACTTGGAAGAAACTGATTATCTAGACCCATTTCAGTCGGGCTTCAGGCTTGGGCATGGGACAGAAACGGCCTTGGTCGCCTTGGTGGATGATATGAGGAGGGCTGTGGATAGGGGTGAATGCTCCTTCCTTGTTCTCCTCGACCTCTCAGTGGCTTTTGATACCGTTGACCACAGTTATCCTCCTGGACCGCCTGGAGGGGTTGGGCATTGGAGACACCATATTGCAGTGGTTCTGGTCCTTCCTCTCCGTCAGGTACCAGAGGGTAGCACTGGGAGAAGAGGTTTCGGACCCGTGGCCACTCGTGGGATGCCACAGGGTTCGATCCTCTCCCCGATGCTATTTAACATCTATGTGAAGCTGCTGGGGGCTATCATCAGGAGGTCTGGGGTGCGGTGTCATCAATATGCGGATGACACGCAGCTCTACCTCTCGTTCAAATCTTCACCAAGGTTGGCCGTAGAATCCCTGTCCAAATATCTGGAGACGGTGAGTGGCTGGATGGGGAGGAATAAGCTGAAGCTGAACCCTGACAAGACTGAGGTACTTTTGGTGGGAGACAAGAGGAGGCTGGGGGATGTTGACCTGGTGTTGAATGGGGTACGGCTACCCTTGAAAGACCAGGTCCACAGCCTGGGGGTCATTTTGGACTCCCAGCTGTCCATGGAGGCTCAGGTGTCAGCTGTGAGCTGGACAGTGCTGTATCAACTCCATCTGAAATGGCGGCTGCGCCCCGTCCTTCCCAACCATCTGCTCCGATTGGTAGTACATGCCCTGGTCTCCTCTCGTTTAGACTACTGTAATGCGCTCTACGTGGGGTTACTCTTGAAGACGGTTCGGAAGCTGCAGCTGGTACAGAATGCGGAGGCTCACCTGATTAAAGGCAGCCGCCGGCGAGATCACATCACTCCAGTGCTGAAGGAGTTGCACTGGTTACCAGTTGTTTTCCGGGCCAAATTCAAGGTGTTGGTTTTGACCTTTAAAACCCTATATGGTTCTGGCCCAGCCTATCTTAAGGAGCGCCTCCAGCAACACCAGACAGGCTGCTTAACAAGATCAGCCTCGGATGGCCTTCTCTCTGTCCCATCAGCCAGGACAGCTAGACTGGTGGGGACGAGGGAGCGGGCCTTTTCTGTGGTGGCCCCCACTTTGTGGAATTCCCTCCCTAGGGAACTCCGCCATGCCCCCTCTTTAATGAGCTTCTGCCGTGCATTAAAAACGTGGTTGTTCAGGCAGGCATTTGGGGTGGGTTAGGGTATTTTAGAAAATGTTTTTATTGTAGAATTTTATTGTTTTAAACTGTTTCATTATACGCTGTACATCGCCCAGAGTGGCTGGGTGACCAGCCAGATGGGCAATTAATAAATTTAATAATAAATAAATAAATAAAATCATAAGTTTGCATTCCCCCATTTCTAAATAAATATGATAAGCAGTTGGTGCCTTTATATCCCAGATTTGGATTCCATTTCCAGTTGTGTTCTGGGAGAGTTCAATTCAAATCAATTAGAAATGCCCCTGAAGAATGTAGAAGGGAAGAATGGTAGAACAGGAAGAATCGGGTCTATTCTGAGCAATAGAGATCTCTTAACAGCATCATTATGTTCCTGGCTCTGTTTCAGTATTTAATATTTTAGAGATGAAGTAATTATAAGAAGCAATTAGTATCTGCAGGCTGTTTGAGGTATAGGAAGGATATGCAAGTAATTTATAGTGTACAAAGGTTAATTATTGAAAACAGCCGCTTCCCTAGGAGTGGCATATACTAAATCCCTCTAGGCAGTTTTATGATAATTTCATGGAACATTGAAGAGATACATGAACATGTTTTTGTGAACTATACTGGGCTGAAATAATTTCCAAACACAAACCAGCCAACTCTAGAAAAGCATAGACAAAGGGCACAATCCTGTAAAAGTTGGTTGGTTGCAACTAAGCCTTGGCTGACCCAAGTCCACGGGAGACCTCTTTGGAAGAGGAAAAGGTTGGGATTCCTCAGCAAACCCTACTCCCACAGCAACCTGAGCAGTCCCATCTAGGGATGCCTCAATTGAGGTCCAAATGAACCCGATCCCAAGCCCGCTGGGGTTCCTGACTCTCATCCCTCATCCCATGACTCACCAGAGCAGCCCTGGCAACAGACCTGATAGGATGCTCAGAGAGGTTGTCAGAGTGCCCATCTGTCTTCCCCAAGACCCTTTTGCTCAGGGTTTACTTTTTCTGGATTAAAGACACAAAGAGTCTGTTGTGACACCTTAAAGACTAACATATTTATAATGCCCTAAGCTTTTTTGGACCAGAGTCTACTTCATCAGATGCATGAAGTGTTATCCTCATTGGCAGAAATATATTTTGGCTGGATTATGCTCAAAGTGCTATGCATTGTTACTTGGGAGTAAGTCTCATTGAATTTAGCGAGGCTAACTTCTGTTCTGAGTCAGTATACTGGAGATCAAGCTGTGTGTGTGAAAAAAGACATGGGTACGGGGCTTCACATCCTCTTGAATGGATTATTCTGGAATTTAGGATTGTTTTCTGCACCAAGCAGAACTATGTAAAACACATGAAATAATCTTTTTGTTTTTAACCGAAGGTCAGTAGGAGCAGTAAGCCTAAGTACCTTCTGTGAGAGCTGCAAAGGAATGCTTTGCTACAGCAACTAATATGTAAAAATCAATTTGACTTTGAATTAAGTGACCCTTTCTGTGGTTAGCAGGAATTCCTGCTGTCTTATGTTATTATGGACAACGTTTTGTTCTGTTTTTAAGGCCATTTCATTTCGTATCACCTGGCTTCTGACCCAAATAGTTTAATAAGTGATAAGCAGGGAGAAGTGCACAGCTTTATTGTTTGATGGTCGGCAGTTCTGATCCGAGCTCCAAGATGCTTCTGTGGTTTCCTGGTGCTTGTTTCTTCTGTCTTGTTAAGATAATTGACACGTGTGAGGCTTTCTCATGCCACTGAACACAGAGTATTTATCTTTGGTGCAGAGCTTCTCCGTTACCAAGACATCGCTCAGAGGAGTTAGCTGCAGCTAGTGTGAAAATCAAGGAATGCAAATGTCTTACAGGGACACTCCTATACATGTTTACTCAGAAATAAGCCCCATTGAATTCAGTGGGGCTTACTCCCAGGTAGGTGGGCATAGGATTGCAGTCATGCAGTGGAATCCTATACATGTCTACTCAGAAGTAAGCCCCATTGAGTTCAACAGGACTTACTCCCAGGTGTAGAATTGCAGCCTCATACTTTTTTTCTCCTCCTTGCTTTGTCTGATATATTTTTGCATTTTGCAGTCTTTAGCATCGCAGCAATTGACAGGAGGCGATAACCTATGGTGCGAGTTGCCATGGCTTGTGGTAGCTGTTCTCTGTTCTGGATCTGTTGCCTGACTGTACTGTTTATAGTTTGATAACATCTTTAAGGTCCTGTTACAATAAGATACTTGAGTTCTTCTTTGTAGTCTCTGTGCATCACACATATGGGCTCTGTGCCGGCATGGAGCCTCGTTTGGGAACATTCTCTAGCTGAGGAAAAACGTTTTTGGTGGGAACTCTCCCCCACCGTTCACTGCACATGTACCAGCAGGTTCCTGCTCGTTCTGTTCCCTCAGTTCTCTTTCAACCGGCTTGCTGTAAGGATGCCTCCTTAGGACTTCTTTTTTGGCTATTCACTGAGGTAGTTAGGATCTTTTCCTTCCTTTTTTCTTCCTGTTTTTCCTTCTTTCTACAAACAAACAAACAAAACAAGGTAGTTAGGCAGATAACTTGTGTTTTTTCTCGATCTTTGATTACCGTTTGGTGATACATGGCTGTGAAGGCCGCCTTTCGTAAATGTATCCAGTGTGGCAGTAAGCTACCCCCACTGACAGGCATTCGCTTTGTTTATTTTACTTGGGGGAACCTCATGTGGTGGAGACCAGCAGGCACTGTATGAACTTTACTAAACAGACTAAGCACCACCAATTGGACCGCTTAAAGGTGACCTTGTGGAAGAAAGCCTTGGAAGCCATCGATCCAATGCATTCAAAGCCTTCTACTTCTCAAATGGCAGATAAGGCTCAACTGCCATCTGGGGATTGAGCCAAGACTCCGGCCCTAACCAGAGGTCGTGTGGATCCACCCACCCCGGGCAGGTCTTTGATGTTCTCTACAGCAAAAAGGCTGTCGAAGGTGAAGATGCCATGGGCATCTAAAGCAGTATCTGAGGCGCCTAAGAAGAAGAAAAAGAAGGGCCACAGTTTGGTCCTTTCTCTTTCTCAGCCTCCTAATCATCGTCAAATGCCGATCCTGCCGCATCCGCTGCTTTTGGACTCTCCCATACGGAAAGCTCTGTCGATTTCACTGTCAGTACTGAAAACGTCTTTGGTAGCGTTGCCTGAACCATTTCACATGGCTTCGACAGCGGAAGGAGATACGCCATCATTCCAAATAATTCCTAAAGGGGCCATCTCCCATCCGCTCCCAGAGTCCATAAGCTGCAGGGGCAGAGAGTAATCCCTGTGCTTGGTCTCCCAGCGGCAGTAGGAAGACTAGCACCAAAGAGGAAATGGCCAATTCCCTTTGACCACCTCCCTGGACTCAGAAACCCAGCAGCAGCAATGGCAATGCATCCTCCCACTAAGTTTCTACATTGCTGCACAGCTCTCTGGTTTTCATGTGACTTACTTTTTAAGGCAGAGAATTGATGAGGAACCCACATGGGGCTTACCAGGATGGCAATTCCCAGCTCTTCCTCTCAAGTCATGCACAAAGCCAGCTGAAGCTCTCAACTCACTACCAGTAGCAGTTGGTGCCCATTGGGACTGGTAGGGTGGAGGGCAGGGCAGCTGGTAGGTGGAGCCAAGGCAGGAAACTGACATGTGCATCTTGCCTTCTGCAGTGCAGAGTATTCTGCCATATGGGTGCAATTGCTACCTTTCACCCTTGCTACTGGCTGCAATTGCTGCTCCCTCCTTAGGGAGGTTCGCCAAACCTGTTTGCTTCTTACAGTTAGAATGCTGGCCCAACTTTTTAATCCATAAGGATTTTCGCTAGATGGGTAATAAATGCTTTTGATTTTTTTGAATTTGCATTTGCCGCTTTCTGTATTTTAATTTTGCCTTTATTTGCTCTTTCTGTAATGTTGTTGTTTGGGGTTCTTAATTGGCTTAAATTGTACTTTTAAAAAAATCACTTTGAAAACCAGTTTGGCAGTCTAAGGACTGAAGACAATCTAAGGATTTATTAATAAATAGATTAATAAAACCTATGTCAGGGAAATTATATGACTCTTAAATTGCAGGGCTGTGTTGTGCAAGCAAACAGACACACTATTGCCTGATAGATGTAAATTGATACTGGCTGTCCCAAGATGGGGCTTTCTGGGGACCAGTTTCCAAAAAATATTGTTGCGTGCCCCCCACTTTTCTGAATAGTGAGAAGTTCCAAGGGTCCTTGCTTCTGGATTTGTTTTCTTTTGTGTGTGAGAGAAGTAGAGACTTATGGTATTTGGGGGGGGGCATAATTTTTGTTTTATTTATAAATATACAAGTAGAACATAAGTAGAGCAAAACAGCAGAATTCCCACAAGGCAGCATATCTGCTACCTCAAAGAGATCCTATCCTATTCGAGCCTTCCCCAACCCGGTGCCCTCCAGATGTGTTGGACTGCAGCTCCCATCATTCCTAGCCAGCATGGCCATTGGCTGGTTGGGAAAGATGGGAGTTGCAGTCCAACACATCTGGAGGGCACCAGGTTGGGGAAGGCTGTCCTATTCCCTTGAGCTGCCTTCAGCCAACTTATAGTAAGTACACTGTCTAACTCTGCCTCTTTCAAACTGCAGAACTACTGTTTCTGCCCCTTCCCCGCAGGCAGTGAGGGATGTCCTCTTCTCCAACCTCTGGTGGATGTCTCCTTCAAAACACATACATGAGATTTCCATGAATCACTCAGGAGACCATCTCTTAACAGTTGGCTCCAACAAAGAGACATCTGACCACTCCAGATTATTAGCTGAACAAAAGGTTAGTCCATCAGCAGCTATACATCGTAAGATTGGGTGCTAAAGTAGGTGAAGTTCATTGTGGATTTTTTTTTTTTTGCACTGTAATCACAGTAGCAAAGTGAGTTGTTATAGCAGTCAAGGTATAGAGGTCAAGTATACATGAGATTTTTTGTTAGGGTTAGGATGTGCTGATTCAATTAATTCGAATGCTGCAGAACCCATAGACACTGGGTTGAGCCCTGTTCCAGTCCACATTAGCCCAAAGCATCAGGTGGTGGGGGGGGGGGGTGGAAATTGTGAAGGTCACTGCACAGCCCACATGAATGAGTGTTGTGTGACCCTCTGCCTATTATTATATGCCTGTAGGTACTATTTCTTGCATTGTTGGAATAGTGCTAAAACTCTTAACCTATAACATAGGAAGTTCCCATATAGACATGCTGTTATTGAAACAAATGCAATTTCATGAGGTAACAAAATTCTCATCCATAACTGATGTATCATCATTAGGATGAATAATCTCAGCCACTATGTTAGAAGCAGCCTATAAAACAAGGTAAGCAAAATGGCCTGTCACTGCCAAGAATCCCAAGTTTACCAATATGTGCTAAGGTTAATGATCAAAAGAGGTACCCAAACTGAATTTCACAGCAGCTGCAGACTGCGCAAAAACACAGCACGCTTCAAGCGGCCTAGAATTTAATAAAGGAGGAATCGAAGGCGGCCATTAAAGAGACCCTTTCTTTCTCTCCATGTAG
Source organism: Heloderma suspectum (assembly GCF_057233095.1). Classification (NCBI taxonomy): domain Eukaryota; kingdom Metazoa; phylum Chordata; class Lepidosauria; order Squamata; family Helodermatidae; genus Heloderma; species Heloderma suspectum. The sequence continues at coordinate 107,828,132 of NC_139461.1, forward strand.
CTTTCAGAGGAAACCCTTGGGTAGAAACAAAGGAGCCCAATCATTAGTGTCTGAAAGGACATAATGCTTCCTGTTGGGATGTAAATTATAGCACTCCAAAGAGCTACTCTTGTGATTCTGTCTGGGCAACATGTTCTGGGAATGGTAGCCAGTCACTTGTGGGAATGTAAATTAGGAAATAATTCTAACTTGCTCTGAGTGGATGATGGTTCCTGTCCTTACATAGGAAGGATGAACTGTGAAGGAGGAAATCATTGCTTCTGTTATTATTGAAGTGACACAATCTACTTCAGGGGTGCAGAACCTCAGGCTGGAGGGGCGTAATCCAGCCTGCCTGTAGTCCCAATATAGTCCTCCATGGTTCCTCAGATGACCACACCCCCTTCTCCTGGCCCCACCCCCTTTCCCCCAACAACTGATTATTTAGTGTTTTCCTGGCTTTTGTGCAATTATTTCCCCATTCTGAAAAGTTGAAGTGCCTCTCCTGAGGCTACGTTACTGGCAGTAAGAGCTTAAGCTACAATATGGTGGCATTTTTTTTACCTCACCCCTTTTGTCTTTGGCCCCACCCCTGGAATACAGCCCCTGAGAACTTCCCGAAATAGAATTTGGCCTCTGATATACATTAATCCTCTCTCCAAGTTCTTTTCCCCCAGTTCTTCCCTAGAGGCTACTCCTTGGGTCCTTAACATTACTGTGGTTCAACACAATTACATTTAAGCGCCATTTCTCATCAGAAATCATTTTTGTTCTGTATGTTTGAATAGAAATGGAAAGTGAAAAACATTATGTGGTAAAAAAAAAAGGATGTTAAAAACATCAAGGAGAAAGAACTAGTTTCTCCATCTGCTCTCTGCTACCACTTCCTTTTGACCACCGGCATGCCACGTTTTTATCCTTAGAGATTCACAATGGAAATTCTGCGTAGCATGACTTTGGTGATAGTGGGACTTCAATATAATTTGCTTGCTACAGACCCTAGGTTATAATATTGTGACAAAAATTGAAAAGCAAATGTCAGTGTTACCAAAAAAGCACACCTCATCAACATTGTACGACTCCTTGTATCCAGTTTTGTATGCCTCCTTGTACAACTCCTTATTCTGTTTTCCAAATGGGACACATGAAAGCAATAGAAAGACAGGAAATGAATGAAGGCTTCTGAAGTCCAACATCAGAAGAATTCATGTTTTCTTGTTAAGTAGGTCACATTGATTGCAATGGAATTAGAGCTTAGTTTATTAATTCAATGGTTTTTTTTTTTACAGTGAAGTACTTCAGTATGACCAAATTGGTTCCATTTTTCATTCATATGAACAGAAGTAAACAGAACAGGAACAGAAAATGCACAATTCCATTAACCCTGAACAGGTCCAGAGGGTATATCCAGTTCCCAGTTTGTCATTCTAATGTATCAGAAATGTAGAAGCAGTTGTAAAGCATGGAATGGTGAGGGGGGAGAAGAGAAATCTTAATTGTGTGCTTCACAACTGAAGTAATACACATGGCCATCTAAAACCCCCTCCCCCCACCCTTGGTAAGACCATTAAAGGCACAAGCCTATGCATGTTTAGACAGAAAAAAGTCCTACAACTCCCAACATTCCCCAGCCAGCCATGGATTTTTTCTGTCTAAATAAGCATAGGATTGCGCCCTAAATCCTTCATAAACTCTGACGATTAAATCCAGGGTATAGCTGCACCATTATCTACACTTACTCTTGCCAGAATGGTGTTTTGGGAGAGAGATTATCAGTGGAGTTTCCTCAGGACATCTGTGGTGTCCACATGGCTGTGAGAGTGCTAGTAATGCCCAAGACAACAGATTGCCCAGGATGACTAGTTTCGTGGATTTAGGGCACAACCCTATGCATGTTTAGACAGAAAAAAGTCCAACAACTCCCAGCATTCTGGCTGGAGAATGCTGGTAATTGTAGGACTTTTTTTCTGTGTAAACATGCATAGGATTGTGCCCTTAGGGTATTTTACCAGGGAAATCTGGTGGTTTGATTTTTTAATATCTGCTGCTTTGCCCCCCTTTCTTCCTCCCCTTGACCCTAAGGTTCAGGACTAACAGATCTGCTCAGGGATTCTTGTTGTACACATAGTGGTTGCAGATTAATGGAAGGCTTCTTCCTGTTTTTAAAAGTCAGATGCTTAAAGTTAAGTATTTCTGTAATGAAATATTGTATATCTGGAAAGTTAGCTGTGGTTCATTTCACCAAATAGCTTGGCATAAGAAAAAACCCTAATTCAATAGGATACAGAATTGAAGCTTATATTTATTATCATTTATCCCAAGGTACAGAATTCTTATATGAAGAGTGAGTTAAATTGGATTTATAGTTAAGAATGAATTATTTGTACCTCGGTTGTAGATGCAAGTCTTAAAAGCACCACTGGCCAACATTACATTGAAACTGAATTCCAAGAAGTTAAAATCCAAATATTCAAGCTCACCTGATTGTGGAGAGAACATAGGCTGCAGTCCCGCATACTGGTAGACTTCTTAAATCTCCTTGAAGGTGACTGGATTTGATCAGCCTGTGTGCAGGTCTGCAGCTTTTGAAAGCAAAGGGCTAGTGATTCCTTGGAGCAGACAAGTGTATTTTTATCTTTGCATGGTAAAATGGCTGTGTTTTAATCAATAGTCAGCTTCAGTTTCAAATTTTGCATCCAAGCCATATGAGAACTCATTTTATCTGGCACTTTGTCAATACAGCCTCCCTCTTGTATAGAGTTTCCAGTCCTTTCAAAGATTGGATAATGATCCTGGAGTGTGTTTTGAAAGGATAGAACTTCCCATCCCTGTTGCCACCTCCATTTCAATTTTCTGTCATTCCCCATTTCATTATGCTGATAGAACCCAAGCAAAAAGATGCTGAAATTATAATGCGTAGCCCACATTTAACGGGGCAGGGCCTTAGTTGTCTTCCAGAAGTGATGCATCTAATTTATGGCATCCTTGAATGGATTGTGCTGCAGACATAGGAACCAAATATTCTAACATTATTGACAGACACATATGTCAACAACTTTTCTTTGCCTCAAGTATGGGTACCAGAGATGCAGTCTTCCCTAACCTGGTGCCCTCCAGATGTGTTGGACTGCAACTCCCATCATCCTCAGCCAAAATGGCCAACTCCATGATAGGAGTTGAGGTCCAGTGCCAGGACTTTACTTCTAATGAGTCATTGCTTATTCAGGAATAGCCCCATACAATGACTGTCACTTGTTTATTTTGCTATTTATTCATTCATTTATTTCCAGTTTCACATCTGCATCTCCAACTAAACAACTCTGGAAGTGGTTTGCAAAATTGTTTATATAGGACATCTAAATTTTAGGACATTGCAGCTTCAGAGTTTCATTCACTTTTGTCATTTTGACCTGATTCTTATCTAAGCATTTCATGCAATTCTTTTAAGGCAATGGTTAGAATTGTGTGGTGATCATGAACACCTGACTCAAGTGACCAAACAGCACATTACAAGCAATAATAAGTGCTTCTTTGCCTTTGCTCCTTAACTCCCAAAATATTTGCTCCGTAATTCCCCAAATTAACAAAATTTATTTTTCTTTTTAGCCATTGCTAAACATTTTTTCTTTCCAGTCAGCCATCTTATTTCACTGGCCAGAATGTGGTGTTTTGTCTTCCTTGCATAAAGATAACCTTGGGATTTAGAATTGTGTCACATACTATATGCCAGCCTTCCTCAACCTTGTTGTTGTTCAGTCATTAAGTCGTGTCTGACTCTTTGTGACCCCATGGACCATAGCACGCCAGGCCTTCCTGTCCTCCGCTCTCTCCCAGAGTGTGCTCAAGTTCATCTTCCTCAACCTAGTGCCCTCCAAATGTGTCGGACAGCAACTCCCATCATTCCCAGACCACGCTGGCTGGGAATGATGGGAGTTGCAGTCCACCACATCTGGAGGGCACCAGGTTGGGGAAGGCAGCTATATACTAAACACCCATATAGTTGCAGTGTAAGAATACCATGACCCAAAAGGAGTTAAAAGAGACATAGCATGAATAGGATACTGTGACTCTATTATGAATGCAAAGGAGTATTTGTATGAGGTTGGAGATGTGACTAAACATGGACGAGGCTTGCATTTCTATGTGAGAACCCTGCACACATATCAGGGTTGGAACTAACTCACCAGTCTACTGGGGCGGGTGTGTGTGTGTGTCATTTACTATGCTGTTCTTCCTTTTATTTGTTCTAGCTAGATGCTTACCTGTTATAGATCAGCCAATGGAAATTGCTTTCCACTTGTTTTCCCCCTGCCGATGTCTTTAATATGACTGTAACTATGTACCGACAAGAGCCGTACCGTACAATGAATTTGGATTCTGGGCACGTTAACTTCTCACAGGAAGTATATCACTAATGTACGATCCATGTAGGGCAATAGAAGGTGGAATTGTGCTATGAGGACAAATATCTCCAAGGAAACTGATGGGCACATACTCTTCAACCTTGCAGCAGAAATTTCAAGGAAAGCAAAAAAATCCTTGAATCTGATATAGGATATTATTTATTTATTTATTTATTTTACCTTTAGGTTCACTCTCATGGGGTTGCAATATTGCCTGGAATAGATTCTTTGTATTCCACTTGATCTCCATTTAGTGTATTAGCTGGCCCCAATTTGTAGCTTTCATCAGGGCTGGCCCTGTCATTAGACAGACTGAGACAACTGAGACAATCACCTCAGATGGCAGATATCGAGGGGCAGCAGTGACAGCATGCCAAGACATTCCTTCCCTGCTCCCTGGCGTGTTTCCCTCTCTTTAAGGATAACTGCTCTGTTGCCACCCAGCCTGTCCAGCACCCCCCTAAACTAGCCTGCTGCCCTCAGGTGTAGTGGAGGACACAGTTTTGTTGCCATTGTTGAAGTAAGATAGAACTGCCAGTCCAATTAGCTTCTGTATGTGGAATGGAGCGCCATCATGTCTCGGGCTGGCCCTGGCTTTCATGAAAACCCCTGACAGCTCCCTAGCCTTTTATATCTCTGAAAACTATAGTGGGAAATGCACAGACACAATTCTGCCCAACTGTTCAATAAAAAATCAGCCTGCCTGAGGTCTCTGAAGCTGCAAAGGAGAGTCAGCCTGTGGTGCTGTGAATAGCCAGGCTCCTTCTGCATGTCCATATTCTCGGATAAGCCTAAAACCTGGCCTGTAATCTACAAAACTAAAAACAAGCTTTTTGGATAGTATTTAAAGGAAAACTGGAGTGAATTACAGGAAAATGTCATTGCCATTGTTTCTGTTTAACACACTTTGGAGCCGCTTTAAAAAAAAAAAAAACCTTCTAAAATGTTTAATAACACATGTTGTCCTCTTTAAAATCAAAAACAGTTGTCTCGTATTGGAGAGAGAAAGAGAGAGAGCAAACCCAGAGAGTGATAGCTCCTTTTCCTTGTGGCTAGTTATCAGAAGACAATCAGATCATGCATATATACGCATGGTTCTAGAAAGGCAGAATAGACATGCAATCAATCAATCCATCAGCAAATAATCAGGTGTGCATATATTTTGAATAAATTATTCAGGCCTCAGAATTGCCCCCTTTTGGAGATAGAAATTTGGACGCTTCTGGTGCAGAGTATACATAGTTCCATGTGTACATGTGCATGAAAATGGATATGGCTGATGACACAGGAGCAAGGAGGGTGGTGTTACTTGCTTAACCACCTTCTGCAACATTCATTTGTCTCTTGGACCTGAATCTGTGTCTCTAGCCTCTCTTTTGCCCTTCAGATTAGATTACAGTAGAAAGAGATATGCCTGCAGGATTCCTCCCCCTCCCCTTTGGTCATGCATACTGTTTTGTGTTTACTGTGTTTTTACAGGTAGCTTTCTAAATCTGTAATCACACAACACGCAAATGTTGAATGCATGATGGAATGCCTTTCCATCGTGGTAAGTGTGTGTTACAGTGAAAATCACCTGCAGCCATAACTTGTGTTAATGTCAAAGAGGACTCCCCTCCCCCACCCTGTGAAATTTTATGACTTTTGGATTCCATCGGGGTGTACGAGTGAAGGAGAGATCCCCAGTTTTGCTTTATTATAGCATTTAATAGGACAGTGTGATACTGGGTGGAAAACTATTTGATACAAATGGCTCAGTAAACCACTATAGGGAACAGGTTATATTTTCCATAAAGAAGTACAGAATTTGGACCTGGAGGCTTAAGCATACTTACTTGGATATAACGCCCATTGAAATCATTGGGCTTGAATTGAAATGAACATGCCAAGATATTAGACTGTAAAGTTTATTTCACCAAGCCACCAACTCAGTAAATAGCTTTGACAAACTGCTATACATTGGATCCAAAGCCTTCATTCTATTCATGGAAGGAGCATCCATCCACAGGAAGATAGTTCTCCACATGGAAGGAGTCCATCCCTGAGAAGAACTCTCCTTCCATGAACTCTCCCTTTTACAAAGTGAAGCCACTGGATCCAACCCATGGTCTTTCAGTCTTTTCCCAGCTTAAATATGAGAATGATAAAGCACTTCTACCTAATAATGGACATGGGTTTGTGGTATGAATTTGTGGCAGAGTAAGTGAACATTATACTTATGTCCAACTGAAGCTGCTAGTTTCTGGAAAACACTTATTCATGCTGTCAGGAGCTTGTACTAAATCAAGAGGACATAATTTCAACGGAGTTTTATCTAGGTCAGAGGTCTCCAAGCTTTTTGGGTCAGTGGGAACATTTGGAATTTTGAGAGTGTTGTGGGTGCTCTCAGAAAATGGCTTCTTGGGAGGGGCTTGCCCATTAATGAAAAGGCTACCATGTCACAAAACACTCACTTCCCAGAAGGCAAAGTGGTGAGACTAAAAGAAATGTAATTTGCCTAAGAACTTAAGTACAAAGCAGAGGTAAGGTCTGAGATCCACAACACAAAGCATTCTTTTGAACCCAAATAAAAGTGGTGCTAGAGATCAGCCCTTCACTTGTAGCATGGCAGCCTTCCAGTTATAATTTTTTTTTAAATCTAAGAAATAAAATAAAAATCAGGAGAGGCAGGGAGCCTGGCAGGCGCTAAGAGAGGTGTCCACGGGCACCATATTGAAGATCCTGGATCTAGGCCTAATATTCTTGCTTGTCTCCTGTGATATCCTCTCTTGAATTGTTCGCTGGGATGACATTGGTGGGCATCCATAAGTCCTGAGTCTGTGGAGTCCCAAGACTCCAAACTAGAACACATGTTGTTCATCGTTGCTACCTCCTGCTGCATGCTGAACACTTGTGCTTTGAAGGGTTATTTGGATAGTGAGTAAAAATTTTAATAATGTAATGAGCACATACTGAGAATGTTTGTTTGCTTTCCATTAGTGAAGGGAGGGATTTGATTCCTTTCTGAGATGGAGGCAAAAGAGAAAGCAATTAGTTGCCGTTGCTGGAGTCAGCTGAATATTGTGACCAGATGTCTGTGTTTTGCTGGTTCTTGCTCCACAGAGGACATTTGTGGACAATCCAGAAGGGAAAAACAATTTTAAGCCACAAGCAGATATAGAGAGTAATCTCCTGACACCTTGGGTTGGAAAGCCTGATCTTTGGGGAACAAACATGCAGTCTATTCACCGGCAGTAAGCAGTCTTAGAGATTTGGATGATGGCTTTGCTGCTTCAGTATGTTTCCTGGAAATCTTTTTCATGATGGTGACATGGCAGTGGCGTAATCTTTAAGCCTGGTCTTACAGTTATGTCTTTGCTTTCACTGAACTAATGTCCACATAAATATTTAGGGAAAGCCCAAAGAGACACACACAAGTATAACCTCGTATCATTGATATAGTACATACATACTTTGGGGGTATCTGCTGTAACTTGGGTATTCTCCACCTTTATCATAACAAACCTGCAGAAGGCCTTAGCTTTACTGGGGAGGGGCCATACCTAAGTAGCAGAGCACATGCTTTGTGTGGAAGAAGTCCCAGATTCAACCTCTGGTGTCTCCAGTTATAGGGATCTTGGGTAGCACAGCTGGGAAGGACATCCACCTGAGGCCTTGGAGAGGCAGTACTATGATAGACTAATGGCCTGACCTTGTTCCAGTCTGCTTCATATGTTCACTGCAGGCTAATTCACTTCTGTTAGTCACTAACACAGGGGGAGGGTGGCATGCCTGGGAATCCCTGCTGTTATCTCCAGTGGAGGCTGGTAGCTCCAACTTTGGTGAGGCTGTGAATCCACTCTGGGTTTCAGTCAGAACCAGCCAGAATTCTAAAGGAGCTATCCAAGGTACTGAACCTGCTTTGGGGATAGGGTTCAGCACCTTGGATAGCTCCTGGCTGGCTCTGACTGAAACCCAGAATGGAATCACAGCCCCACCAAAATCAGAGCCACCAGCCTCCGCTGGTTATGTCTGATGTCAGATTGGTGATAACAGCAGGAATTCCCTCCAGGGTGGGGGAAATCCTCCAGGGAGCTGGGTTTGAGGCCAGGCCTTGCCCTCTGGAGGAACCGTAGAAGCTCCACAGGCCAGATTTGGAAGCCCAGCAGGCGGGGATCCTGCACCTCTTTCTTCATGCAATTCTTGATGGTCACCACAGTTTGTTTTTGTTTGGTATGGCATTTGTATCTGGTTGCCTGTCCCTTCCCAAAAGTTAAAAGCATGTGATGATGATTGCTGTTCCATTGCGCTGAAACTGATAGCATGCATGGACTAGCAACAGTCAGCACAGGAATCGGTACTGGGAATCGGTGTCTGGATTTGGGGGATCTGGTATGCTGACCTAGAATCACTGGAGAGAACTGAGAATTGCATATTGTGTACACACACTTGTGGGTTAATCTAGGGCAGCTGATCTGAATGTCTGTAGTCTCCCCTCCCCATTTAAAAGTCTCTTCTAAGGATGGCCTCTTGCGTTATAAGTTGCTACATAGAGATACAAACTCTTATATGAAGCACCACGTATTTTGTAATTGAAGAATGGCCACACAAGTTTCTGCCTGTCTTTCTTTTAGACTTGCTACATGTGACTGGAAGCTGACCTGCTTCTGTTGACAAATATATATATTGGGCCCAAAGAGTCATTTGCTCAGAAATTCTCATATTACAAAATAATGCATCATTATACACAAAATAATGCATCATCATACACAAGTATTCCATACATGGTCCCCATGTATGGAATTGTAACATGAGTAACAGCCCTCACACTTGCTCATATATCTATACCTAAATTTATATATCGTTACATAATGGGCAGTAATTGCACCAACTTCTTGCTTATTGAATTGTGTTCCTTATCTTGGAAAATATTGGGGCTCAGGTGTGCCATTATATTAAGTATAACATGGAGAAAAGAGGGGATCAAACTGTCAGGGTGGAGACTGAGCCCATAGAATCCCAGAGTAGTTCTGATTTTGAGGAAGAGCAGCCACTCCTGGGAGAGGAACGCGCTCATCCTTCCCAGGGCCAACAGCTGGCAGAGATTCCTCCCACCGGCATTCCTGGCATAGATAGCAGTCCCGGGAGTGAGAGAGCGCTGGAAGAAGACTTGCTGGACGTGCAACGCCGACGCAGGGAGCGGCGCCAAATGGAGGGCGTGGAAAGGAGGCATAGTGCCCGGTTGGCACGCAAACAGTGGTTGCGCCCAGAGGATCCAAGGGAAAAGGGGAGGGACTCTCCCTAGCCCATAAGTTCAGGGTCTGCCAGTGATTCTCCTTCAAACGGGGACCAACTGTTCCAACTTAGGGCATAGGTACTCTGCTGCGCATAGCTAGTTGCTAACAGTAAAGTTGTTAAGTTGTAAAAGAGGAATAAAGCTTTGAAAAGAATCCCTTTGTCTGTGTCTGGACTTGGCTACTGGATTAGACTGAAAGAGGCCGCCAAGGAGCCCTGTGAACTGGTGGAATAAACAAGTATGACAGTCCTCCTGATTAGAATATGGCCTTCCGCAAGAAGGTTGGATTAGAATATGGCCTTCTGCAAGAGGAAGGGCTCTGCTAGCAGAAAGTCCCTCTGCCCAAATTTTGGATATCTCCCCCTCTCCACCACACCATAGCTCACCGCGCTCAGCAGGGTCTCCTGCCTCTCTGTCTAGCGTTTTCAGGGGTCTGGTGGGGCTACTGTGGGAAGGAACTGGTGGGGAAGTTCACTTCTGCGAGCACACTTGATCCAGTGTAAATCTGGATTCAACACGTTGTGTTCACCAATGTCTCTTACATGTATGTTTTTGTGACATGCTGTACTAAAGTAGGACACCTTGTCCCGCTGCATCCTTCTCTCTCATAAAAGTGTGCTACACCATACCTGTATTGGTTGCCATGTGATGCCAGGCCAGAGTCCTGCCTGGGTGTTTTGGTCTCAAATCTTTAACATTCCAGGTGGCAGTACAAGGTGCCGCCTCCCATAGTATCCTATTCATAAACCCAAGTGGTTTACAAAACAATTCTGGTTATGTTTGTTCAGAGCTCATCTTTGGAACCTTCTTGAGCAGAGGGGGGAACCTCAGGCCCATGGGCCAAATCTGGCCCTCTTGGGGTCCCAGTCTGGCCCTGTAGGATTCCCCAGAAGTCCATGCCCCTTTTCCCTGGCAGTGCTTCCTTTCACCTGACCACCTATCATTTGGTGGCTTTCCAGCTTTTGCAAGTATTTTACCCATTCTAAAATGATCCTAAGGCTTCATTACTGGCAGGAAGAACTTTAAGTTGAAATATGCTGGCATTTTTGGAATTTTGACCCACTAGTGGAATGTGACCCCTGAGAGCTTCTCCAAAATTGAATTCATAGGAACGTAGGAAGCTGCCTTATACTGACTCAGACCATTGGTCCATCTAGTCTAGTAGTGTCAGCACTGACTGGCTGTGGCTCTCCAGGGTTTCAGACCCTACCTGGAGGCACCAGGGATTGAACCTGAGGCTTTCTGCATGCAAAGCAGGTGCTCTACCACTAAGCTACAGGCCCTCCCCAGTTCTTGAGGCTGAAAGAGGTTCCCCACCCCTGTTCTTGAGGCTTATGAACATCTTACACTGATGTTAGGCCAGTAAGGTGTGAGCTTAAAAAAACAATTATAAAGCATGTGTATAAGTATAGCCAGTTGCCTGGTCACTTGTGATGAGTAGCAATAGCCTCCAGGTGTCCAGGAAGAGAAGCCCTATAATTCCCCCCCCCCCTTTGGCCACAAATGACTGAAAATAACTAAAATGTGGGTTGTTGTGTGAACCCAGCCCTGCTAACAAACCATGGTTTGTTAACCATGAACAACCCACAGTTCACAAACCAACAGGCCATGGGTTCTTTTTGTGGGCTGCCCATGGTTAACAAACCATGTTTGGTAGCATGTCTGGGTTCACACAACACAACTCACGTTTCAACAGCAACCTACAGTTCAATGACAACCCAAACTCAACCTATACTCAACCTTGAGTGTGGGCTGTCATGCTGTGTGAACCCAGCCAGTGTTTGGGAATTATTCAGATGTAGCATTGTTGATAATCCGGAGTGCAACAAGGCACTTTTTAGTCTCATGTATACAATGCAGCCCCAGGACATACTGCCCAAGTGGCTGAGCTGTGTAATCCAAGAGGTATAACCGAGATTCCCTTGAAGAGCCAGAGTGGACACTGAGCCAGAGTGGACACCAGAGTGGATGTAATCTGCACTGGGATTATGTGGCACTTCAGTGGTGCACCATGTGACTGATGGGGTTGCTTGTGCACTTTGGCCAGCTCCCTGGGTGTATCAGTGCCTTTACACTCAGGTCATCAACAATAGCTTGTTCAGTTAGGGAAAAAGAGCAAGTCACCACCATGTCTTCCCTATAAAAATAAAGCCATCATTGTTCCCAATTACATAATCCCAAATGTTTATGAAATCAGAGTGCCCGAACTATGGTCCTTTTGCCAGAAAAGCAAGCTAGCCACTTGGCAGATTATCACGTAACTGAGGCATGACAAAGCTGCAGTGCCGGGCCCATGGCTGGGGGGGGGGGCGGTTAGGGGGGATGCCCCCCTAAATTTTCTCCCTCCCTAAAAATTTTTTACAAACAAGTAATTAAAAAACAGTTTACAAATTTGTCTGTAAAAGGCCTGCAAACCAGATGAACTGCCCCCCTACTCCCCCCCCCCTGAATTTTTAAGATGGCTACAGGCCTGTGCAAGCCTGAACAGATGGCTGCAAAGACTGTTTATAAAAGAGAAAACTAAAAAGAAAATATAGCGGGTGCAGGATTTGCTGGGTTGTTTGCTTATCATTGTATCATATTGTGAACGGCCAAGTTGTAGCTTGGTATTGTTTCTGAATAATGATCCAGCTGTTGTGTCACTTTTTTTGCCTCTCTAATGGAGAGATCTAATTGCCTAGCATTTCTGGAAACATGCAGATGCAATACAAATGTATCCAGCGAAATGTGTTTATTGATTACGTGGCACACTAATCTAATGTTCCTCCCATGTAAAGATTATGATCCCCATTTACCACCAGATTACAGCCTGCTTGTCTGGAGGATACAGGAGTTAGGAGATTTATAGGAGACAGCATATTGGTTTTTTCTCTAGATGGGTTTTCCCCATGTCACGTTCTCTGATTCAGTGTACTTGACAGCCACAAGACTCACAGACAGTGCATAAAAGCCAGTGCTGATTTTCAATAGTTGAGACACAGTCTAAAATAGCAGTGAAAAACTAGGCGCCAATGGGGAATTTCCTCCCAATGTAAATACCAGCTTCAGATAGGGAATTTTCCTAAAGACTACAGCAGAGGAGGACAGAGTTAACTTCCTTCTCCACAACTACCATAGCATTTTCCCTAGCATTTTCAAAACTTGCTTGTTAAATGCAAAAGCTCATTTAAGGTCACATCTAGTTTGGCCCTCAGTATAGAACAGTTTCACGCAAGTGGGACCTGTGACAAAATATTGCAGTGTGGAGCACTGCTGTTCAGTTTCTGCCATTCCATTTTCCCACACCTCGTTTTCTGTCTCTCCCCACACCCTGCAAACATACCCACTGAGCATGCTCAGTCCTCTTTCAGAAGTTGGGTGGGTGTTTTTCCCTCTCGGGGGGGGGGGTTCTCCAAAAGATGGGGGCCAGGTATGTCTGAACACCTTGGGGTTTTCCCTGTTTGGGCTACATAAGCAACAACCCTGAAGGCTGGAACTTGTGTGTGTGTGTGTGTGTGTGTGTGTACACGTGGCATTCAGTTATGCACATTTCAGTCCACTGCCATCTGCAAGCTGAAGCACATGAAACTATGCAAGTACTGTCAGAATTACAGTCAAACTTCCTAAATATATGTACATTGCACAAACATAATGAGTGGGGCTGGAGCTTCTGCTGTGACTCGCTCTGCGTAGGCACACGCTAATGGGTGGTGCAGCTCAGCTCCCTTGAAATGCTGGAATAGGTTCCCTAAAAATGCAGTCCAGAGAGTCACTCCCTATGCTTACAAGTTGAGGCGGTACATCTAATGGCATGAGTCTCTTGCTTATTCCTCCAGTTCCTTTCAACTGCTGGTCTCTGCACCATCACTTTGAAACTACACTTGCAGTGTATTTTAAGCCTTGTAACAAAGAACCTGGCGCCTTTAAACCCAAGAGTCAGTGGCTTTTAAGAGAAATTGATGAGATTTTGCTGGTTCTGGTATACAGGACTGAAATTCTGGGGTTCCAGTTTAGAGAACTCCAGCAGGAGTGGTTGGCAACAGCCCTCTAGCAGCTCATTAGAACTGAATGTGAGTTGCAACTGCAAAATAATGTATGCCTGATGGGGACTTCTCATTGTCAAATAAATGAAGATTTCATTCGGTCACTTCTATTCTTCCACCAGCAATGGCTTATATGCCTTTGCAATAGTTAAAACCTTATTTTGTAGGATCTTACCTACTTAAATTCTCACAGCACATGATAAGTGGCCCAAATGAGGCTCTTGGGCCAACCCAGTGGAGATTCTTGAGCAATTCGTGGAAGTAAAAGGAATAGAATTAAAAGCAGCATCTGCTGCATATGTGAGTCCATATGCGGGTGCTGCAGAGGCACAATATAGACTTGATCTCTCATCCCCTCTATTCTTTCTCCCAGCCACAGTACAGGACAACAGAGTTCTTGGAAGAAAAGGAGCCAGAGCCTGCAGAGCTAAGTGTTAGATGTAGAACCTTTTTGAGGGACCATGGCTCAGTTGCGGTACATGCTTAGCAGAAATTCCCAGGTTCAGTCCCTGGCATCTCCAGTTAAAAAACAGATCAGGTAATGGGAAGGACCTCTGCCTAAGACCCTGGAGAGCTGCAGTCAGTCACAGAGGACAGTCGTTGGGCATAGATGGATCTGGCATACATAGGGAGGCCATGTGTCCACCTTTACAGAGGACAATACACTATTTGAAAGGCCGTGAGAGAACTGTCCTCAGCGGAGGCTGGTGGTTCTAATTTCAGTGGGGCTGTGAATCCATTCTGGGGTTCAGTCAGAACCAGCCAGAGTGCTAAAGGAGCTACCCAAGGTGCTGAACCTATTCTGGGGATCAGGTCCAGCACCTTGGGTAGCTCCTTTAGCATTCTGGCTGCTTCTGACTGAAACCCAGAATGGATCCACAGCCCCACCGAAATCAGAGCAACCAGCCTGCACTGACTGTCCTCTGTTTGAAGGCAGGATCTTTTTGAAGGCCCCTCCTGGCCAAGTCCACATTAAAGAACCATAAAAGGCCTTGAAGTTGCCCACCAACCATTAGCACCTGGACAGCGGACTAAGCAGGCACACAGCTCACAGTCTTTCCCACTATGGTGAGGTGTATTTTATTTCTACTTAAATCGTAGTAATTATGTCTAAAATTGCATCTATACATATAAATTAGCATATGCAAATTTTATGCAAATCTACGCCCTCTCTTTTTTGGGCAGGGGGTGATGCATTTATTCTTTGTTTTGGTGATGTGGAAATGGCCACCCTAGGTATAAGGCAGCTTCCTATGTAATGGCTGGAGTCAGCTCTGATAATAAATAAGTGTTCTGAGCACATGCAGAGATAATTTATCTCTGTAGCGAGTGCACTCAACCCTCACAGATCAATATTCACATATTGAATATTTGAGCTGTGGCGTGGGCACGTTATAGCTTGCCGTGTGAACCCAGTGAACGTGGGTGGTTGGGGTGGTTAATAAGCCCTTGCAACCCCCAAACACCCATGGGTTCTGGGTGGCTTGTCAACCACCCTAACAATCCACCCTCTCTGGGTTCACACTTAACAATAAACTATGGCGCTCACCTGCCATGGCATGAATATTCAAAGTGGCGGCCTCCACTGCAGTGAAAAGCCCCCAGGGACATTCACCCACAGTGGTGTCTCATTATATGCAAATTAGGCTTAAGAGTTAGTATGGCAGAGACTGGTAGAGATTAACTAGGAGCGTTCAGGCTTCTGTGGAGAGCCAGTGTGGTGTAGTGGCTAGAGTGTTGGACTGGGAGCCAGGAGATCTGGGTTCTACTCCCCACTCGGCCATGGAAGCTCACTGGGTGACTCTGGGCCAGTCACAGACTCTCAGCCCAACCTACCTCACAGGGCTCTTGTGAGGCTAAAATGGAGAGGATGAGGATTATGTACACCACCTTGGTTCCTCAAAGAGGAAAAAAGGCGGGATATAAATGTAATAAATAAATGAATACAGAGGGAAAAGTGGCAGAGGCCACAGGAGGAGATTTTGAGAGGGGAAAGTGGTGCCCATGACTGTTGTGTCTTCTACTCCTCAACCATATCAATATTTTGGTATGTGCCTTTTGGGCTTAGGGAAATGTGTTGCCTGTTATATAAAAGATGCATTTCTGCATTTCTAGCTGTTTGCCAACTTTAGAGAGAAAAGATGTATTCCATTGGCAAAGGCTTGTTAAATAAATCACAGATTTACACTGAATAGTTCTGCAGCTGAAGGTACAGCTGCAGCGTTACCTATTAAAGGAATGTAGGTCAGCTCCATGAATTCACTCTGTGAAGTCAAACAACCCTAATTTTAGGTTAATCAAATAGACACAGTAGGAGATGGTTGGTTTTCAGTGACAAAGGTTCAGAGGCACTACTTCACAGGCAATCTGAACATTTGAGGAAGAAGTTCAATAGAAGATAAACATGCCTATGGTTGTCAGATCAAAATATTAAGAATCAGGGAGGCTTGTTCTGTAGAGCAGGAAGTATTCTAAAATATGCAATGTCTCTTATGATCTGTAGCTCAGTTTTCAGCCATCCTACCATCAGGGAATCTTTTCCCCCAGCAGTCTTTTCCGCTGAGGAATCCTCTCACGTCTGCCCCAGAACCCCACCTTATTGGAGAAGATCCTGGGGGCAAGTTCTAGGATTCATGGTCAGATCATGCAGGGGGCTGAGCAGGCTTGTTACGTTTCTTCTGCTTCCTTCTACTGAATCACAACTGAATACACATAACTAACACTGTGCTCTGACTGCACTTCAGGGAATCATAGAATAGTAGGGTTGGAAGGGGCCTACAAGAGCATCGAGTCCAACTGCCTGCTCAGTGCAGGAATCCAAGTCAGAGCATCCCTGACAGATGGCTGTCCAGCCTCGTCTTGAATGCCTCCAGTGTGGGAGAGCCCACTACCTCCCTAAGCAATTGGTTCCATTGTTGTATTGCTCTAACAGTCAGGAAGTTTTTCCTGATGTTCAGCCAGAATCTGGCTTCCTGTAACTTGGGCCCATTATTCTGTGTCCTGCACTCTGGGATGATCAAGAAGAGATCCTGGCCTTCCTCTCTGTGACAGCCTTTCAAGTACTTGAAGAGCACTATCATATCTTCCCTTAGTCTTCTCTTCTCAAGGCTCAACATGCCCAGTTCTTTCACTCTCTCTTCATAGGGCTTTGTTTCCAGTCCCCTGATCACCTTTCGTGCCCTCCTCTGAACCCTCTCCAGCTTGCATGCATCCAGGCCAGTGGTCAGGGATGATGGGAGTTGTAGTCCAGCAATATCTGGGGGACCACAGGTTCCCCACCCCTACCTGAAAATAAGACATGCGGTAAACCTTATTGAGATAGCAAAGCACATGCTGAACTATAAGTACTGAATTGCTCTGTTGAGGCTTCAAGAGGCTATACACCTCCTGAACTGACTCGCTTGCTTTAATTATGCCTGCTTTGGGAGATGATAGCCCTGTGGCTATATGGAATATTACAAAAGGTGTTTAGAAAGTATATGTAAATAGTAGGAGTTAATATTTTTCTGTGTCTCAAAGATGTAGTAAGTATATGTTCAGGAACCTCTTTGAGGAACATGGGCTACTGCAGTAATGAAGCCCTGGAAGTATGGAGAATTCACTGGATATGCAGTGTACATATAAGGAGCTAAATTATTACTCCTGAGATAATAACCAGCTTATTTTGCCTGAGATGACATCACTGTCCACAGGAAGCCCAAGGTCCAGAACAGTCTCTTCATCTTTTAAAGGCTATAATCTATCTTTTAGTGCTGTTGCAGGGGATAATAAACATCTGGGCCCAATAGGTACATATGTGGACAGAACTCTTCTGAGTTCAGATGGAACCAGAGTCCCTTTATAAATGGTACAGATGAATGACTATGGAATAAATATGCTTATATTAGAAGAGGATACAAAATCAGTAAGAGTTGCAAGCACTAATAAAAGATGTTTCTCTTGTCTCTATTCCAAATGAAAGTTTGGGACAGAGGAATGGGTTCTGGCCTTACAGTGACATGAGTTTCACAGTCTCCCTTTTTCAGAGTGAGATTATATTTTCCTGTGCACCAAGAAGTTCAGCTATTCTCATTTGGTGATGATCAGAAACTGTTGAATTCAGCTCATGTCACCTTCTGTGTCAATGGGATAAGAAGGGAATATCTCAATTGCATTTTCCAAAAGAAGGCATGCCTGGCAAAAACAAGGATTGTGGGTGTATGGTACCCTCTGTAAATTATTTTTCGAATGGGTCCTTCTTTTAGCAGCCTTTTTGAATTACTAGACTGGTACCTTGGCCCATGAGATATCTTTGTCTGATACACTCTTTCTCTTTCTTTTTGATATCTGGCAGGGATTGGGAAGAATGTCATTTGCGACAGGACCGCCACTCCACTGGATGCCTTTAGGATGATGACTGCCGCCCACTATTATCCCAAGCTCATGAGCATCATGGGTAATGTTCTACGTTTCTTGCCCGCCTTTGTGAAGATGAAGCAGTTGATCCAAGAGGGCTACGTCGGAGAACTGCTTGTGTGTGAGGTACAGGTTCACAGTGGGAGCCTGCTGGGGAAGAAGTACAACTGGAGCTGCGATGA
Source organism: Heloderma suspectum (assembly GCF_057233095.1). Taxonomy (NCBI): domain Eukaryota; kingdom Metazoa; phylum Chordata; class Lepidosauria; order Squamata; family Helodermatidae; genus Heloderma; species Heloderma suspectum. The sequence continues at coordinate 107,846,388 of NC_139461.1, forward strand.
CTTGATGGGAGGTGGAGGTTTGCACTCTGTTGGAACCTACATCATTGACCTTTTGACCTTTCTTACCAGCCAGAAGGCTGTGAAAGTACACGGACTGCTGAAGACCTTTGTGAAACAGACAGACCACATCAAGGGCATACGCCAAATCACAAGTGACGACTTTTGTACATTTCAGATGGTCTTGGAAGGTGGGGTGTGTTGCACTGTTACTCTCAACTTCAATGTCCCCGGGGAATTTAAACAAGATATTGTTGTCATAGGTTCCAGTGGGCGGCTGCTTGTAGTAGGCACTGATTTGTATGGACAGAGTAATAACTCGCCACAAAAGGACCTCCTTTTGAAGGATTCCACACTGGTCAGCAATGCCTTGTTACCTGAGAAGGCCTTCAGTGACATTCCAGCCCCATACCTAAGGGGAACAATAAAGATGGTACAGGCCGTCAGGGAGGCATTTGAAGACCAGGATGACAGACGAACCTGGGATGGACGGCCGCTCACAATGGCTGCAACTTTTGACGACTGCCTCTATGCTTTGTGTGTGGTGGACACCATTAAAAAATCAAACCAGCTGGGTGAATGGCAGAACGTTGTGATTATGACCGAGGAACCAGAACTAAGCCCTGCATACTTGATCAGTGAAGCCATGCGCAGGAGTAGAATGTCTCTGTACTGCTAGGTTTTTTGTCACAACTTGGGGAAAAAAAACATGAATCAAGGCAATTATTTCCTAACAGAATAGATGGCATGCATGTCAGGCCTTGGACAAGGAAGACAATATAGGGAATAAATCCCTGCTGTTTAAACCACGTTGCCTAGTTGGTGCTTGAAATATTAGATGTATTTGAAATGCATGTGACAGATTGCTGTTCAAGACCCTTGCATTAACTGTTTACAAAAAAATTATAGGAAGGTAAAACAGAATCCATTTACAACCTGCAGGTGCATAGGTGATTCAGCTACATTTACTGTGAAAAAAGGATTCAGGAAGGTCCATTTGGACATTACTCACCAACCAGCAGGCTGCAAAGATGACGTGTCAGGAAGGCCCTTGTTGCAAACCAAATTGCTGGTGGCTTCTGACATGAACACTTCCTAGTAGGCCTGCTGAGAAAAGCATGCTATTCTATTCCTGTTATATTCAGTAACCCATTGCACCTGCATCACTTAATAGGCAAAATAAGAACACTTGGCATGGATATGTCATGTGACCAGGAAAAAAATGGGCAGCTTGGTTTTCATAGTCAATATGAATGGCATATGTTGTCTTTGGACTTTTTCTTTCTTTCAAGGTATCATAAATAGAAACAGGTATTTAAAATACAAGATGCTCCAAAATAGCAGTATGTTTTAGTTAGGATTCCAGACATTCATGCTTGGCTTCAATACTAAGCACAAAGAGCTGTGGAGAGATCAGGAATGTGCAAAAACTGTCTGCAGTGTGACCACCCAGTCTTCTGATGTTCTAAGATGGTTGGTAAATTCCAGAGGCCTAGCCATGTTAATCTGCCATAGCAACACCAACGATGAATCTTGTGATGCCTTTAAAGATTAACAAGTTTAATGTGGCATCAGTTTTCATGGACCGGAGCTTACTTTGTTAGGAGCATGAAGTAGTCCATCTGAGAAAGTGGATCTAGTCTATAAAAACGTATGCTACTTTACATTTGTTAGTTTTTAAGGTGCCACGCGACTCTTTGTTGTTTCTGATTTAGGGGTTTGTTTTTAGAGTCCCAATTAGAACAAGATTCAACAAAGCATAGGTTTCAAGCAAACTGAACATGTTTTAGGCAGAAATTGTACAAAACAAAGTCTGGTTTAGTCAAAGGCTAAATGTGGTGAATGATACTTTTTGTGTGTCTGAGATTAACAGCCCCCTCTTGTAATGGAGGAGACCTTTGTGGTTATTTCATCACAAGAGTCTCATGCGGCAGTTTTGTAATACCATTGTAGTATCCCTCTGTGTTTCCTAATGGCAAGAGGAGGGCTTAGGAGTTCTGCTGCTGACCCTTCTGAGATTATTCTCATGCATCCTCCTATGTGAGAGGTCACATCAAATTGAAAAGTTCACTGAGCACTTAAAAGAAAGGTTTCCTCTCTCTTGTCAAAAGAAGCTTGTGACAGTACAAGGGATGTTACGTGGAACTGCAAATTTTCCTCTGGTGCAAGAGGATTGAGATTTATACTGCAACAGTTGATGTATATTTGCTTAAAGCAAAAGTTGAGGGAGTTTGCTAGAAGGAAAACACAGCCAAGTAGCTGTTGAAGATGGGGCATGGCAGCCTGCAGCCTAAATCAGCCTTCCCTAACCTGGCACTCTCCGGATGGGTTGGACTACAACTTTTTATCATCCCCAGCCAGCATGGCCACATGGAGATGATGAGAGGTGTAATCCAATACATCTAGATGGGACCAGGTTGGGAGAGGATGCCCTAGGCTGTGGTTAAGCCATATTCATTGCCATAGTTTTGCCCTTAGAAATAGTATTGCCAGGTCACAACCCAGAGAACTTTCTTGTCTTTTTGACAGCCCTGTGGCTGAGAAGGAGGAAGCTTTCCTGCCATCCCCACCCACCAGTAGAGGTTGGTGGCACCGATGTTAGCGGGGCGGCGAATCCATGCCGGGTTTCAGTCAGCACCTCGGATAGCTCCTTTGGAGTTCAGTCTGGTTCTGCCTGAAATCCGGAGCACCATCCCACTGACACTGGAGCCACCAGCCTCCACTGCCACCCACTCCTGGACACGGACACACACACACACACACACTGTCCCATTGCCACACCTACCTACTAGAACAAATAGGCCTCTGTTAAGCAGGGGGCTCTTAAAGAGACAGGAGGGTTCTCTGGGTTGCCACTTGGCAACTCTACTAGGAGCTGCCATTTTGTAAGGTTGCTGACAATTCTCACAAGAGATTCCTAGCATCCTCACAAAACCACTGTTCCCAGGATTCCTTGGGAGTAATAACCATGAGAGTTAAACTGGCTTTATAATGTAGACCTGCCTTTAAACCCTGTGTTGTGTCAGTCATCATTGATCTTCACTGGATATTAACAAAATCTGGTCTAAGGCCAAATGCATAGAGAACTATGGAAGGTTTATTAAGGGCCAAACAAATACTTTGATGAAGGGGCTTAATTCAGCACCCTGAATACAGAACAGAAAGAGCTAGACCAATTTCAAGAATTGGATTGAGCCCTGTTTGGATAGAATTAGATGGGGAACATTGAAAACTGCTAAAATCCTGTTGCACCCTATTCAGCAATGCTCAAGTTAACTGCAGTCAATTCATGCATCTGCTGAGATATAAAACAAAGTGAAGAGAGGATGGCTCTGCCTCTGGGTAGACCAACGCAAGGTTATTTGGGTGATATGTGCTTGAACTTTGGCTTATTTAGCTCGATGTTAGGGAATTCAAGAAACAATCTGCTATCCTCAAGGTGTCCCAGGACATCATGAATTACCTCTCCTGCAGGATGGAGCTTTAAAGGCACAGTGCTAAGTAGTGTTATAACTCTACAGCTTAGGTATCTCCCTTGTGGCTGTATTTCATTGGCAGCATTCCACCTGCGTAGGTAGAGACCATGCCTCTGCATAGCTACAGTGCCTTTCAAAAGAGGGGCCTGCACAAGTATAGAGACTATATAGCATTGTGCAGCTCTCATCCCTGTCCCCTGTTTAACAATAAGACAAAAAGCTTACAGCTAAGCAGAAGTTGAACAATCAGAGGTGCTCTTCCCTTTCAACAGAATGAGAAGGCCTTTAGTGGCAGTAACTGTGTGATACAAGAAAGCCTCTTTCTACACAGATAACTCAGTAGTTAACAACATCCAAGTTGGTTGGTGGTGTTTTTATGTTGTTCGTTTTATGACCATTACATGTGTAGCAAGAATCCCTTGAATAAAAAATAACTCCGTTAATTCAAAAAGAAACAGCATTTAGAATCAATTGATTTTATTTTCAAATTATGCAATATTTTAAATTATTTATTTATTCACTTAAGGTGCGATCCTGTGGCCGCCAGACAGTGTCTAGATGGCCATAGGATTTTTCATTTTCTGGGAACCAATCTCAGAGCTAGTGTTCCAAGGTCCGTTCCCAGAAACCCGACTCCCCAGCCCCTCCCCTGCCGCTTTGTAGGTGGCACGTTTTGGCCACTCCATGCTCGTAAGAGCAGTGCAGAGTGGCCGAAAACGGGGCATTCCTGGGAGCAGGGAGGGGATGGTGGAAGTGCTGTTACGACTCTTCCTAGGTGCCATCTGGCCTCCCCACCCTGCTCTGAGGCACCCTGGCTAGACAGCCAAAATTGGCCATCTAGCCACAAATGCAGGGTGGCTGGAGCATGGAGGAGAAGATCCCCTCCACACTCCGCCCACCCTGCATTGGATAATTGATCGAGTTCGGGGGGAGGGGTTGGACTCGATGGTCTTATAGGCCCCTTCCAACCCTACTATTCTATGATATGATTCTATTACTATCCCTGTAGGATTGCGTCCTTTTAGTCTTATATGCTACCTTTCAGTTAAAAAAAAGCTCCTTGGGCAGTCAACAAACAAATAGTAATAGGCACAAGGTGAAAACCATAATACATAAACATTAAATTCAACAAACAATAAAACCAGTCAAAGTAGTAGAAACAGAAAAATCCATCACAGCCACCAGTTAAAAGTAGCTAGATGATATACTAGAAAGCCTGGGCAAATTACAGCCCAAACACCTACAAAATATACTGCCCAAGATGTGTATACCATCACTGAACTTACACTGATGCTTCCAAAGAAAAATCTAATGGAGCATGTACTCCAGTGGGATCTGTTTAACTTTTCTTTTGATTTGTGCCAGAGTTTAAAAGTATCCAGCCCACTTTGTCTTCTGTGCAGCTAGTTAATATATTACCTGATTACTTCCTTGCATCCTTGGGGCAGTATCGAATAGTGCTGCTGCACATCTGCTCATTCTGTTGCAGCAACTCAAAAGGAAGCTAATGCTTCCTAAAGGAACCCCAGAAACAAGTCAAGACACTTGTTCCCAGAGTGGGACAGATCAGCCGAGCAAAGTTCTGTGAGCTCTGCTAACCTGCCCGGTCCTGGAAATATGCATTTTGGCTAATTTCCAGTTGCTTTAAGAACAACTATCTTCCTTTTGTGCTAATGGTGGGTCCCACTAGAGCAACACTGGATCATTAATAGATCTCCTTTGGATTAATACCTTGATTAGCAATGTAGCTCTGTTACCTCTTCTGCCCCTAGGCCCACAGGGCCTGCCCACTTCCTGAGTAGTGGGCAGGTAAGTGTAGGACAGAATGAGGAAAGAGTGGGATAGGATGGCAGCACTGCCATTAAAATTACCTTTACTATCCCTTCATTACAATGTACAGATTTTCATGCCCAGCAGCAAGATGCACACAGCAGTACACAAAATCTCTGTGTGCTCACGTGTCACAGCCAGAGATATGGATGGCACTGGGTGTAGCAGATCATGGGGGAAAGAATACATTCAGAAGGAGTGGGAGCAAGTTCAAGAAGTCTGAGAACTGAAACACTGCTGGGGAGTTTGAATTTGTTCTGTACGATTTGACTGTAATGTTGTGTTGCTGCGATGCCAGCTGCCACTGCCTGAAAAGCACTTGAAGAATGACTAATATATTTACTGTGTCATTTATAGGGTTTTCACATTAAAAACAACAACATCCCAGTCAAGCCTACTGGTGTCATCCTATCATTTAATTTCATTCTGGGCAGGTCTAGTCAAGTTAGGCATCTCTTTGTTTTCCTGCCGTTCTGTTACGTTCGTCAGCAAGGCTGGTGCAGTAAAGATGATTAAAAAACGAAAGGAATATAAATGGTACCTAGCTCTGTAAATCCTCTTATGTGTATTATTACTATACCATCATCTACCTTTGATTGACTGCAACTCCCTACTTTATCTGGTTCTTGAGTGATGCCTTGTTTTTCTTTGTCTTTCTTTTTTTAACCTTAAAAAATCCAAGTGTACATTTATTGCTGTATTTAATATATATAAATTTATTGCGTTTTACAAACATTTATATATATATATATAGAGAGAGAGAGACAGAGATACAAAAAGCAAACTATATATATAAAATGTCAGTGCATGGGCATTTTATGTACAGTAGATATTTTAAAAAGTTATTTATCAAACAAAAAGGTGTGATAAAAACAGAGTCTATATTTTATATATCTGTATTGTAGATAGAAAAATGAAACGGCGTTTAAATTATAGCAAGAGGAAAAGAGCAAGCGCTGTGATTGTCTTTAGTGTTTTGACAGCCTGGCTACTTTTAATGGAAATCTGCCTTCTGTAGTTCTCGGCCGAAGCAAAATGCATCTGTCCTTCTGTTTCTGTTTCCTGAAAGGATGATGTTCATGTATTACTCTTCCATTGCTTGGGGAATGTAGTTATAGTCGGCCATGAGCATCTATGTGCTGCTTAAAACATGGTTTCCTGCTGTTCTTACATATTTGCATTGTTGGAATAAAAAGAACCTAAATGGTCAATAAAAACATAAAAGGAGATAGGACTCCAGCTGTCAGCCATCCTTCAAGTGTGTGTGTGTGTGTGTGTGTGTGTGTTTTCCTACAGTGAAATATCTTTTTTTCCCCTGACATCTGTCATGACTGATTTGACATACCTGAATTCCAATATTCCTGCTTCTCATGGTTGGGGCTTTTTGAAATGGGGGAATACAGAGGTAAGAACAAAAGGTTTCCCGCCCCTTCCCAGCCTGAGCTGCTGCTGTAAATATGACATTGTTTTCCAAATAGTCTTCATCTGCTTTTATGGTACAGAACCCTATAAGGATCTGATATTGAATCATGGATGAATCCTAGAGATGACCATTTTGAGGTGGTGACTGATGCTGCAACATTATCACATGACTTTTTAAAGTATTACTGGTTCCAGTGCAAGTTGTCTGTGACCTACCATTCTGATACAGTGGCCATCATACACATCGTCATCATGGACACTCACATACATGAGAGGCTTCACCACATTAATTACCTCTTGAAAACTGAGTACAAAGGCATGATCTTGTGCTTGTGCCATCCAGGAGGCTTACTAAAGCCAAGCTTGAGAATGCATATAAGACATTGTTGGTTATATTTTTTTATCCAGAACCCAACTAGGGTTTCCACTGCTTGATTTAGGAGTTAGCTTTGCCAGGTATGCTTTATTTCGAATAGTTGCCATTTATTCCAGGACATCAGAGAACAGATGCCCCTTAATTTTACACTGCCATAGAGTGCAAATTCCCTTTTTTTCAGATTCCCTTATTTCAGACCCCACTTCCCTTATTTTGGAGATCTGGCAACCAAATTGGAAGAGGGTTTTTTTAATAACCTTCAATCTGCAATCCTCCGTACATCTACAACTGGCAATCCACTTAAATGTTCCTTATCAGTACTAGAAATGCCTGATCTTTCATTGACTTTTGAAAAGGGAGGAGATCGCTTAGGAATCTGTCTAAGAGCTGTCTGGCACTGTGTTTGCCATCAATTCTGTGGAGTTCTAGGAAGCCCCCCCCCCCCAAGTGGATAGGCAGCCACTTTAACAGGAACCACATGATCAACAGATTGCTGGTACCACCTTCCTTCAAATTTGTGTTATTTTTTAAAACGAGCACACTGGATATTTCTTTGCAGGTCTCAACTTGGTTCCCTCCTATTCTCCAGTCAACATTTTAAAAATGCTGAGGTCCCCTTGCTGTATTATACTTTAGTCTAACCTTACTGTTTCTCCTTTACCAAGATCATAAACTACTACCTGAGTAGTTTGCCAAATCTCATTAGTAGGTAAGCTTTTCCTTTCACCTTTGGAATTTGATCCCTGCCACTGTTGCTGTTCAGTTGTTAAGTCATGTCCGACTCTTCGTGACCCCATGGACCACAGCACGCCAGGCCCTCCTGTCTTCCGCTCTCTCCTGGAGTGTGCTCAAGTCCATATTCCTTGCATCGGTGATGCTATCTAGCCATCTCATTCTCTGCCGTCCCCTTCTCCTTTGCCTTCAATCTTTCCCAGCATCAGGGTCTTTTCCAGTGACTTTTCTCTTCGCATTAGGTGGACAAAATATTTGAGCTTCAGCTTCCGGATCTGTCCTTCCAATGAGCAGTCAGGGTTGATTTCCTTTAGTATGGACTGATTTGACCTCCTTGCAGTCCACGGGACTCGTAAGAGTCTTCTCCAGCACCACAGTTCAAAAGCATCAATTCTTCGGCACTCGGCCTTCCTTATAGTCCAGCTCTCACAGCCATACATTACTACTGGGAAAACCATAGCTTTGATTATACGGACCTGCCACACTGTATGACAACTGGTTCAATTCCCCGGTTGCAGATCTTTTTTGGCATGTTCGGGCACTATTGCGTTTTAAATAACCAGCACATGTAAAACATGATGGCTTCCTACTCTGCTTAGCAGAAAGCAGGACTGGCCCAAGCCATTTTGCTTCCTGAGGACCAAAGAGCCCCTCCCTGCTTCTATAGACAAGCCAGGCTCAGGCAATGGGGCGTCCTCGTCCACCTCACCTGGGAGGCAGCAGGCTTAGGGGACATGGGCAGACTGCGTGGCACACAGCTCTGTCCTCCAGTGCCTGGATGCGACTTCCTCACAGCTCTGCCTGCCACTTGCTTGTGACCCACTCAAATGCTGCAATGCAGCAGCAGCACATGCGTTATGTGAGCACAGCAGCACACGCGCAATGTCTGCTGGACAGTGTGGCCCAGGACTGGCTCCCGCTCTGTCTGCTTGCTCAGTCCAGGGCCTTTCCCAACAGCTGTGACAGATGGGGAGAAGGCGACTACAGCTTTTTCTGCAACAGGCAGGATAGATGTTTCTATCTAATCCCCCTCTGCGTTAATTCAAGGCCGGCCTTTATATTGGAGGTAAGAGCTCATTAACTCTCAATAGAGCCCTGGGGGAAACTTCATGAAAAGAAGTGCTGGTGATGCATCAGGCCTGTTATAATACAATGATCATATAGATTAAGTAATAACGCAGGTAAATATTGACACAATAGAAAAATGGGGGAAAGAATGTCAAGTGACCTAAAATAAGAGGCATCAAAATATGGGGGGGGGTTCCTTTTTTTTAACATTTTTACTAAAGACATTTGAGCAGTTGCTGACAAGATTGCCAGCTAGGCAGGAAAACAAATCCTGGCCTTTAACACCAGCATAATATGCAGAAGCCAGGTGAATCTTCTCACAGTGTGGAGATAAACACCAGCTGCTAATGTCTGCAGATCAAGCTGTTCATATGGGGAAGAGGAAGCCGCTGCTGCCAAATGCTTCTACAAGTGCCTGTATCCAGCTGTAGCTGAGATAGTGGAGATTCCTCCTGCTACCAGCTGCAATTACTGGGGCTGTCAGCAAGAGAGGCAGCAGTCATTCCATTGTGCCTAGATCTGGGTCAGACTTCCTCAAGTTGGTGTCCTCCACATCTGGAAGGCACCAACTTGGGAAGGCTGCTCTAGCTCCATGACCTGCTGCCTGCCATACACATGTGGAGGATGTTCGAGAATGGGAAGGGAAGAAGAAACATACCTGCAAGAGTGAGTGTGCTATTTACAATCCCAGTAGGTGCAACACAGCTGGTTTGGCAAATGGTGAAGGGGTGAGGCTCTGTCAAGTCGGGTGGGGAACCAAATTACATTTCGGAGAAACTCTTGGGAGCTCCATTCCAGTGGTGGGCAGGGTCCAACATACCAAAAATACCAGCATATTTTAGTTTACAGCTCTTACTGCCAGCAACTCGGCCTTTTAGAATGGGGGAAAAGTGAGTAAAAGCCTAGAAACCATCCCCCAAAAGAATGGCACTATTTTGGGGGCTAAGGGGGTGAAGCCAGGGGAAGAGGGCATGGCCTTCTGGGGAACCCTGGAGGCCCAAATCTGTATCCCTCATTTAGATGAACTGCATGGGATGTGTGTTGGGAATTAAAAAACACTCGCAAAGCTTAGAAGCCAATGACATTTTCTAGGAGCCAGCTTGCAGGGAGGGAGACCTGAGTGTGCCCAGTAAGAGAAGGGATCCTGTTCCTGTTGGTGTGTTTCTAGCCTTCCTGCTCAGTCATAGCAGCCTTCCTCAACTTGGTGCCCTTCAGATGTGTTGGACTACAAGTCACATAATTCCCACCACTGTGAGATTATGGGAGTTGTAGCCTGACACATCCAGAAGGCACCAAGTTGAGGAAGGCTGAGCCATGGAAAACAAGGTAAGGCTGAGGGCACTACCAGGGCTGTGTGTGTGTGTGTGTGTGTGTGTGTGTATGTGTGAAATGGTGGCAACCAGATGGCATGCCTACATTTTTTCAAATGTCAGTGGAGTTTTAATTAATTAGAATGTATAGTCTGTCTTCCTTCCAAGGAATGCAAAACAGTGTAGATGGTTTCCCTGCCCTCTTATCACAACAACCCTGTGATGTAGGTTAGGTTGAGAGTGACTGGACCAAGGACACAGTGAAGCTTATGGCTGAGTGGAGGTTTAAACCTGGGTCTCCCCATTCCTAATATTGGCTTTCCTGAGTAATTGTGCTCAGGATTGCAATTGCCCTTACAAAGAATCTGGGAGTAAATGGGAGTAAATGTAGAAGCTGTATGTTTTGATCAGGGCTTTTCCCTGCCCTGATATAATTTTCAGGTTCATAATAAAGGCAAACACAATTCGCTGTAAGATGTGTACACAATGTAAATAAAAAACGGACTTTAAACATCCAGAATTGCAAAGACATCTTAAATATGGGACTGGTGCAGTGATTGCTATAGTTGAACTCAATAAATGGTATCTATTGTTTTCCCCTATCAATTTCCCCATGTGATAAAACTATACGTGCCAACTTTACATTGGTTTTCTAGCCTTTAACTTGTCATAGCTTCCATTGATCCCAAGCCTGGGAACTATATTTTGGTGAAGTGCTGAGAACTTTGTTAGGGATCCTCTCTCTAATTTCCAGAGTTCTCTGGGAAGAGGGAATGATTATTAAAACCATTTTCCATACCCCCCCCATTTTAGCCCATAGAGTACAGTATATATGCTGTTTTGAGAACTCTGTAGAACACGTTCTTCCATGATATCCGTTACTTTTTAAATCTTTGGCCTGCCAAACGTACTGCCTTAAAGTCTTGTGTTTTAAGATGATTCGATTTAATATTAGGGTTTTTTGTTTTGTTTTTACACACAACACTAAAAGCAGGTTTCATGCTACTTGTATACAAGTTAGGGTGCAATCCTATCTAGATAGGCAGCCGCCTCTGAACTCGGAGGTGACCGCCTATCCAAAGCAAGGCAGGAGAAGAACGGGGGGGGGGGGATTGTTCCCTCCATGCCAATCCAGCCCTGCTTTTTCTGCTAGACAGCCATTTTCAGCTGTCTAGCTGCGGGAGGGCCGAGCGGGAGAGGAGGCTGTGTCGTACAGGCAGATGCACTCGCCCCGGAACGCCCCCAGCCCCGCCCCTTTTCAGCTGCTCTGCACTCCTCTTGTGAGGACGGAGGATGGGGCTCCTCCATGTTGCCTCTGAGGCAGTGTGGATGTGAGGGGAGGTAGGTTTTCTGGGAACTGGGAACTTCCTAGAAAACAGCATATCTTATGGCCGTCTAGCTGCTGTCTAGTGGCCATAGGATTGCTCCCTTAATGTTTTAGTTACATTTCATCAAATAAAGGTTTTAAAAAAAACCTGAATTGTAGATCCAGGAAATGCAAAAAGGAGTTTTAGTGTGAACTGACCTTAGCGAACAATAACAAAATTCAGTTAGACTGTGGGACAGCACAAATTTCCTGAGTCTACACAGGAAAGGGCATTTCATCTTGGACAAAGCTTCCAAGGGACTTTGTGGAATTAGACTCAGCTAACTAATTAAGAGCTAACAAGCAGGAGAACACTGGCCAGAAAATGGTGCCTTTTCAAAAGGGATTGGGCATGAAAAAGTAGGCCATGCCTCACACTTTCTTTTACTATATATATCTATTCATGCAGGCACACATACGTACATATGTACTTGCTCTTAGTACAGGATTTTTATAAAGACCTGACTAGAACTGAAACATACAATAAAATATATGGCTATAAAATTATTATAATAACAGGTTATTTATTTATGTGTATGGAAGATAATGGAAGCTAAGACATAGGGCTGCCACCCCCCACCCCCCCTTGAAAGAGGTTCTGAGCTTTTAAGAACTGCATGATGGTCATAAATTCAAGATGCACAGCCTTTACATAGACAGATACATTGCCGGAGAAAACTGTGCCTGTTAAAAGTCCAAGGTTTCTGCCAGGAAAAAAAGAAGCGGCAATATTTTTTACAGCACAGCCCTAACCATGTTTAATGAGAAGTGAGTCCCATTGATTTCAGTGGGATGTAACTCTGACTAACATGGTTCAGATTGGGTTTTATCTTCATATTACAGTGGGTTGAATCCAGATTTAGGCAAGTGCACCTGGGCTGGTGGAAACAGACTTCCTTGCCACCTCCTCCTCACGGCAGGCACCTACAAATGCCACAGAGGGTTAGGGGACCCTGTTGAATGGGCTGAGCTATGGTGCAGGTGGAAGGGGGGATCCCCAAAAATTGTGAGTAGCCATTCCATCCACAGAAGGCAGATCCTGGATCCATCACATTGTCTGGAACAAGATACCTAGGAATTGAAACTTTTTAGAACATTTATATCTAGAATGATGCTTCTCTGACAGAAACTCCTAAAGTAAACATATGGCAAGTTGTATTGGGTAATGCTACAACCAAGATCCAAACAACTGTGCACCCAGTTCTATGTGTCCAAGGGGAGTTCTACTTATTGATTATACCTCTCCCAAACCAATTCTGGAAATGAGGATAGTTTCAAAAACAGATTGTGATTTGGCGCTTGAGTTATCTGCCCGCCCCGTTTCTATTGGATATGTGCAAGCTCTTATGAATGTCTAAGCAGTTCATTGGATCCTGACGTATGAATTTTGTAACACCAATAAAACATATTTCCTAGGAGGCCATAACATGCATAGATAGAAACAACTGCCACCTACTGACAGGATGGTTCCTAAACACGTGCACTTAAAAAGAAGAAAAGTTGATCTAAGTCTGCCACCTACTGTCTCTGAGTAAAGCTGCTGCAACATAACGCAGGGAAGGCCACAAATGCAGACTTAAATATGGCTGCTACGCAACGGAACATAGTATTTTTTCTTTTGTACATACATAACAAAAATGTGGCAGGATTGGTTGTATTTTTAAAGGCAACAATCATTTTAAGGCTAGGTATCCATTCACTGGGTCCTTTCTTTAGGTAGAGACGTGCATCCTGGGCTTATGCATGTTTACTCAGAAGCCAGTCTCATCCTATTCGGTGAGCCTTATTCACAAGTAATTGTGCATAACTTTGCATTCTTACAGTGCAGTCCTATACGCTACTGCAGAAGTAATGTTCAATGGGACATACTCACTAGTACAGGGGTCTCCTAAGTGGTGCCATTGGGCACCAGTGTGCCCGTGGCCACCTTTCTTAGCGCCCACTAGGTTCCCTGCCCTTCCTGATTTTTACTTTATTTCTTAAGATTTATTTATTTTTTAATTACTGGGAAGCTGGCATGCTGCAAAGCAAAGTGCAGCTCTCTAGCACCATCTAATTTATTTGGGTTCAAAAGAGTTGTTTTGGGTTTTGGAGCTCAGATCTTACCTCTGCCTTGTACTAAGGTTCTTCGCAATGTTACTTTTCCTATAGTCTCACTAGTTTTCCTTCTAGGAAATGAGTAGTTTGTGACTGGCCATGCCCCAACCATGGCAGCCATTTTAAGAATGGCAACAGCATTTTAAGAATGGCAACGGCAACCTCTTGAAATTCCAGATATGCCCACTGACCCCAAAAGGTTGGGGATCCCTGCAGTAAACAGTGTGAGTAGCCTCTTTATAATTCAGGTTACCACTTTTTTCACTATCCCTAGGCCAAGAGTAGTAGAGAAATCAAGTGGATACTGTTTTGGATAAGATAGCTGTCTGAATTGTTAATGTCCTAATTTACTACCTGAAGTAATTCCTTCTATTTCCTAGGGTAAAAATGAGACCACGTGTTTGTTTGGAGCCAAATCTTTTGATTAAAGGCGCAATCCTATCGGGATAGGCGGCCGCCTCCAAATTTGGAGGCAACTGCTCATCCAATGCAGGGCAGGAACAGCGCGCGGGGGGGGGGGGACCTTCTCCTCCGCACTTCAGCCACCCTGCATTTGTGGCTAGACAGCCGATTTCAGCTGTCTAGGCGTGGGAAGTCGGGGGGGGAGGCCGGACGACGAATAGGAAGTGTCGGAAAGGCACTTCCGCCCTCCCCACCCCACCCCCAGGAATGCCCCATTTTTGCTGCTCTTACAAACGCAGAGCGCGGGGCCAATCTGGGGGGTGGATTCAGTTCTCAGGGAACTGACCCATCCTATTGCCATCTAGCCACTGACTAGTGGCCATAGGATTGCGCCCTAAATTAATAAAATTACACACAGCAGTTTTGAACCTAAACCTATTAAGTATTCTTGGGTAGGAGCTTTAAATTAGGATACTGTGTACAAGACCTTTGTTGTCTTTTCCTTGCTAGAAGCAAGGCTAAGGCTGCGCTCCTCTACACCAGCCTGGTGCCATCCAGATGTTTTGGTCTTCAACCCGTATCAGCCCCAGCATAGGCAACAGTCAGCAATGCTAGGAGTTGTCCAAAAGATCTGGAGGGCGCCAGGTTGGGGAAGGCTGGTCTACACTGTCGCTTCGGAGAAGGCCTCATTACACTAAATGGGACTTACTTCCAAGTAAACATGCTATGGCTTGTACTATAGAAATAGCAGGCCAGTGGAAAGAAGGATCAGGATTCCCATGTAATGGAACAATGGCATATACCAGGCTTCAGTCTTTTTAGATCTGGGACCTATCTTTAGCCCAGACATGCATTTGAAGGCCTATTTCTTTTTTCTTTGTTTCTTTCCCATATATGTGTATAGTGGTAGTACTGCTGTTGCAACCTACCTTAGGTGGTTTGCAGCCTACTAGTGCAGTCCCAATCCATCAGTTCAATATAAAGACAAATACCTTGGATCTTGGCATTAACGGACAAACTAACAAAACAAATTATTGCCTTTAGCAGGTGAGATGACTCGGACTCTATTATGAATGATTGACATCAGTTCATGTCATTTGTAAGTAATGAGCTCTTGGTTTAATATTTTCCTGACAGTCATGTGCCATTCTGGTCAGATACACCCCCAGTGTAAGAAAATGTAAGTGCGATCCTAAGTATGCTTACTCAGATGTAAGGCTTTTTGTTTCCAGTGGAACTTACTCCCATGTAAATACGTTTGGGATTACAGCCTAAGCCCCATAATAATGATAAAGTGACCCTGCAGCTTTCCTAGGCCGTTTGAGTTGCATTTTGGTCCGTTATTCTTTTTCTTTTCTATAAACATGTTATGAAAGTGTTCTTCTCTTCCACAGAAAAATATAGTTTAAAAGGAAAAGAGCTAATGGTGAGACTCTCTCTTTCTCCCCCTGCCCCCCCGCAACACTGTTATCGCGCCATACGGACGTTCCCCGGCTGAGTCCACACGCCCAACACCTCGCGCCACACCAAGCAAGGGCGCTTACGTGCCAGGAGGGCTGGGCAGCGCGGGGGAGAGGCGAGGCCTGCCTTCCCCAGCCCGGCGCCTTCCAGACCTATTGGACTACAGCTCCCAGCACCCACCAGCCATACTGGAGGGCACCGGGCTGGGGAAGGCAGGCCTAGGGCCTTCCAGGCAGCCGCGGCGCCCCCTCCCTGCCTGCCTGCCTGCCTTCGCCTCCCCCTAGCTGGGCGGGCCGCGTCTGCGCTGCCCAAGCCGGGCGGAGCTTGCTCGCGCTGCTTGCCTGATCGCAGCGGCCCACCCGAGCCCCGGCTGAGCCGCCCTTTCCTGCGCAAGCAGGTGGGCAGGAGGAAGGGACGGGAGGGATGGGCTCTTGCGGCTCCCTCTGCACCCACCGCTGGCCGTTTCCTTCGTCGCTGCTGCTTCTCTGACGACCTTCTGGCGCCGGCGTCTCCACCTCCCCAGCTCCAGTCAATCTCTGATCTGGCGTCACCATCCGCCATTCCCCTGCGCCTAGTTGCTCTCCCTGCTGTAAGCAAGCTTGCCCGCCCCTTTAGCTATTCTCCTCGCCTTTTTTGTTTTCCGTTTGCCTTCCATCGACCTGCTTTATAAAGTAACCAGCATGTGTTGGACTACAGATGTGTTGAGCTCCAACTCCCCGCATCCCCCAGCCAGCATGTGTTGGACTACAGATGTGTTGGATTCTAACTCCCCGCATCCCCCAGCCAGCATGTGTTGGACTACAGATGTGTTGGATTCTAACTCCCCGAATCCCCCAGCCAGCATGTGTTGGACTACAGATGTGTTGGGCTCCAACTCCCCGCATCCCCCAGCCAGCACGTGTTGGACTACAGATGTGTTGGATTCTAACTCCCCGCACCCCCCAGCCAGCACGTGTTGGACTACAGATGTGTTGGGCTCCAACTCCCCGCATCCCCCAGCCAGCACGTGTTGGACTACAGATGTGTTGGGCTCCAACTCCCCACATCCCCCAGCCAGCATGTGTTGGACTACAGATGTGTTGGATTCTAACTCCCCGCATCCCCCAGCCAGCATGTGTTGGACTACAGATGTGTTGGATTCTAACTCCCCGCACCCCCCAGCCAGCATGTGTTGGACTACAGATGTGTTGGGCTCCAACTCCCCGCATCCCCCAGCCAGCACGTGTTGGACTACAGATGTGTTGGATTCTAACTCCCCGCACCCCCCAGCCAGCACGTGTTGGACTACAGATGTGTTGGATTCTAACTCCCTGCACCCCCCAGCCAGCACGTGTTGGACTACAGATGTGTTGGGCTCCAACTCCCCGCATCCCCCAGCCAGCACGTGTTGGACTACAGATGTGTTGGATTCTAACTCCCCGCACCCCCCAGCCAGCACGTGTTGGACTACAGATGTGTTGGATTCTAACTCCCCACATCCCCCAGCCAACTCCCAGCATCCCCCAGCCAGCTGGAAGTTGGGAGTTCAACACATCTGGAAGGCACAGGTTGGGAAAGGCTGCTATAGGTTCCCGCCCCCTCCTGCTGTGGCCTGTTGATTAACCCCTTCTCACCATCAACTCTCTTGTCATTCAGATTTTTCCAGCACTCTTGTGTCTTGACCCTGATCCACCACCCCTCCTCCTCACTAACTGTATTGTTAGACAACTGCATTTTCAAAACATCTGTTTCTTCTCAGCCACACTTGGCATTATGTTATGCTCATCTAATATGCTCCAACCAGAATTTCCATTGGTTACGAGGTTGTCCTTTCACACCCATCCACCCATCCTTTCACACCCATCCACCCATCCCCTTGTCCTTTGAACAGCATCCTATTTTCACTCCTCCTCCTCCATTCTGTAACAAGAGATCTGAAAGGGTCTGATATCTCATTGATCTATCTTTATTTGTGATATTCTAAAATTAGCTAGATTCCAGGTTGACATAAGCTGAAAGCAGTATTGTTGATGGGTACTAGCTAAAGTGTGTCTTTCAGAGAGAGCCTCTGTATGTTTTCTTAAAAGAAAATCCCACGCTGTTCAATGGGGCTTACTCTCCCTAGGTAGTGTGTTTAGGATTGTAGCCTTAAAATCTCTTATGAGGTAAGCTGGGTTTTAAGATGCTAGCTAGCCTTATGCAGTGTGTAGGAATAACCGTTTATGTTAGACTTTATTGCATTTTGCCTAAAACTTGTTGAAAATGCATATTTAATTGTGGTGTTAACCACATAGACAAATTCAAATGCTAAGTTTCATGCATCTGAAGAAGTAAGCTCTTGTCTATGCGTGCTTATGCCGCTATACATTTTATCAGATTTACAGTGCAAACCTATACATAACTATTCAGAAATAAGCTCCGCTGAACTCAACGGGACTTACTCTAGGATATGTATCTATAAGTTTTCAGCCTAAAGGTGCCACAGGACTCTGTATTATTTTTCCTTAAACAGCCAAACATTCTAGAATTTAAATATGGAAGAAAGGCTTTGGGATAAGGCACTTTCCACCAAGATATGGGTTAGAACAGTTGCATATGAATGAACATGAAAATAAAATAACTTTTAGGTTCAAAAACAACAAGGAGCCTTGTGGCACCCAAAAGACAAACATATTATGGCATAAGTTTTCATGGACTAGAGTAAATTGGACTCTAGTTCATGAAAGCTTATGCCACAATAAATATATTCATCTTTTAAGGAGCCACATATCTGTGTTGTTTTTGCTGCAACAGATTACCACTCTGTTGGCTTTAGCTTCAAATGAAAGAAGCCTTGTGCTGTCAAATGATTTACAGCAGCCACCCCCAACTTGGCGCCTGCCAGATGTGTTGGACTACAAGTCCCATCATCCCCAGCCAGCATGCCCACTTGAGGAAGGCTGATTTACAGTGAAAATTGTCATGCTGTGCATCCACCATTTTTCAGTCGAGTTCTATATTAGCCTTCTCTCAGCCTTTGGGAGAAAATTACACAACCTCAGTGCTTCCATGTAGGTAGCAACCTAATAGCGATGATTAATAGACCTCAAATAATCAGTGAAACACATCTGTCATAAGTGATAGGTTTGAAAATGTTTTAAAACTCACTGTCTTCATAGATAGCCTGTTCCTCTAATTATTTCTAGCTGCTGCATAGAGGTTGGTTTGCAGTCAGCTAGCGATAAAATGCAGCAGTTACCTCTTGATCAAGCAATGAAGGAATACAGAGTAAGGTGCTTTGAAGCATTTGAACTATGTTGACATTTTTATAATGGATGCCATATCATCATTCCTTCTATTTCCATTGTTCAGGTTGAGTGCCATTGCTTATGTAGCTAAAACAGCACCACAACCCCCCCCCCCACACACACACAAGAGGGGAGGTGTCAGCTGATGAGGAACCCGAGGTATGCAGTACTATACATACATATAGTATGGTATGCAGTACTATACATACAAGTACTATATATATATGAGGGCCGCGGTGGCTTTGTGGTTAAGACGCTGAACTGCAGACCGGAAGGTCTGCAGGTCAGCAGTTCGAGACCCGAGTGCTGTGTAACGGAGTGAGCTCCCGTCTTCAGTCCCAGCTTCTGCCAACCTAGCAGTTTGAAAGCAAGAAATTGCAAGTAGGTAAATAGGTACCGCTTTGGCGGGAAAGGTAACAGCGTTCCGTGCACCTCGGTGTTCAGTCATGCCGGCCACATGACCACGGAAGCGTCTTCGGACAGCGCTGGCTCTTCGGCTTAGAAATGGAGATGAGCACCACACCCTAGAGTCGGACACGACTGGTTGGGGACACCTTTACCTTTAATATATATATATATATATATATATATTTATATATACATACATATACACACACACACACACATCTATATATCTATCTATATATATATATATATATACCATGAAATTTTATTTTATTTCAAAATATGGTTAACAAAATAAAGGCAACAAAAAGAAGAAGAGTGTACATAATAATAAATCAAAATCACTGAAGGAACAAAGAAATTCACTAATTATAAATCTTCGTCTATAACTGATATGCTTATGGAACATCTACAATAAAACAGCCTAAGTAGGAGCTCAGTACCTAATGAAAGTTAAAATACAACATATAAAAGGAGTGTGTGCAAGTGTATGTCTTTTTCTGTTTGTGCATATTAATCAGAAAAAATACAGGCAACTGTACTTTGTTAGAATTTTATCAAAAGTTTGAAATGCCTCAGTATAGGAAACGAATGCAAACTGTGGTGCTGTAATATCATTCTTCAAGTTCTTTGCTTGCTGCACTTGCTGAGTAAGTTTATATATACTCATAGTCTCCCAGATTTTAGTAATCCACTGCTCTTTAGTTGGTTGCTTTGGAGACTTCCAGTTACATGCTATACATAACTTTGCAGCTATGTGCAAAACATATTAAGGGAAAAACAACAAGGACTGAGTATGCTGAGTAGTCATAGAATGTTGACTGACTTTTGTGGGGGTGGGATAGAATGGAGTATTGTAGAGAAGGGCATGGCTGACTGGAGCAATGACTGTGACCACTCTGCACTGCAACATTTTGTTGCAGATCCTATTTATATATACTAATAATGAACTCAGTTCTCAGTCCTCACGTAGCCGGAATGGCACTCTCTACATACGAGGGAGAGATCTCAGCAGGCTTGAGGCAACCCCAAAGTTTGCAGAAGTATAAACAACTTCTAAGTGGAAAAACCTCCTAAGAGATGGGGAAGCACCCAGAACAGCTCAATGAAGACTGAATGTGCTCAGTGGCTCTCGAATGCTGGTGGGGGGAAAAAACTGGAAAACTAGGAGTAAGTGGGGAATGGAGTGAAGTATTGTGGAAGAGGGTATGGCTGGCTGGAATCCTGAACTGAATCCACACAACATTTTGTTGGAGGCCCCACTTGTAGACATGAAATTCTTTTGTAAATAACCATGGTTGATTATTTTTAAAATTCCATTTTCCTTCCAGAATGAATCATGGCTGAGGACCCTCAGAGAAATTTCCGATCAGTTTATTATGAAAAAGTAGGATTTCGTGGTGTTGAAGAGAAAAAGTCACTGGAAATCCTTCTGAAAGATGATCGGTTGGGTATGTTTGGCAGGATGTGTGGTAAAATGGTCATCTCTTTTGGCTCACTCTTGAATCTGCAGTCATGTGCACACTTACTTGGGAGAAAATCCCATTGAATGCTTACTACCCTTCTGAGGACATTTAAGTGACTTTTGCTTTCTTTCCTGGCTGGTTTACACTGTGCCTCAGCATGTGTCATCTACTGACAATGGGTGGAAGCAAGCCGTGGGCAAACGTTCCTCCTTTCAGGGCCAGCACCAAGGATTGGTATAGTTGGGCACTTGCTGAGTGCCCACGCCCCAGCAGGGGCTCACTGAGAAGAGCCCCTGGAGCTGCTGCTCCTCTTCACCGTTGCAACCTGCTTGTTCACCTGCCTCTCACTCTGGCCCAGGCAACGGTGGTGGTGAGGAGGAGGAGCAGGAGATGGCACCGCCTGCTTGCTCCCTGGCCCTCTGCCTGTCAAGCAAGCAAGTGGTAGCAATGGTGAGAAAGAGGAGGAGGAGCCATAGCAGCTGGTGACAATGGCAGTGAGAAGGGAGACTCACTGCGGGAGGGGCCCCATTGAGGGTGTCTTGCCCAAGGGCCCTCAAAGATCTGGAGCCAGCACTGCCTTCTCTCCTTCCCAGGTGGGATGTTTTATGTGAACTGAAGCTTACGTCTCACCTGTGTGATCTCTTCACTGCTTTGGGGTGGTTGAATGTGGGGGTGAATATGGTGGCACATGAATGAATACATGTGTGTGTGCTGGGTCACACAAAAGCTTCTGTGCTCCAACAGTTTGCCAGATGCAAGCATGCACCGAAGGCATAGTACGAACTCTCTCTATCCTCTGTTCCCAAAAACCTGGAAATAACTGTATGAAAAGAGATCCTATGCTGTGGTTGCTCAGCTCCTTTATTTGCCTCTTAGCGCTTTAACCAGTATGTTGCGGTGGTGGTATTTGTGTTTTTTAATTTAATATGGTATCTGCTCCTTTGTTTGGGATTTTACTTATTCTTGAAGGAATAGGGAATGTAATTCTTTCCCCTTGTTTCCAACTGTGCAGTGCATAACTGGAGGGGGCAGGAATTGGCCCTGGGAAGGCAGGCATCCTTCCCCACTTCCAGCGTAATGTCCAAATAAGGGAAATTGTGAGTCATCCCTGCTCAGATGTATGTGTTCTGACCATGGACCATGCACATGTCACAGTGTGGATGACGGCAAGTGATCTGGGAATGCAGTTGTCTTGCACTTGTGGATCTGCGAATCAGCAAAACCGGAGCTCGCTGAAGTTTTCCAAATTCCATCTTGAAGCTCATTCCCACCTTAGTCTGTTCAGATTGCGAGCGCTATTTCTTTTTGTTTGTAAAGCTGTGCATATTTTTCCAAATGTATGCATAAGTTGTACACATCTTTGAAAGGTACATGCTCTTTTCCCATGGATTAAAGTGCATTTGTGCTCATTGTTCATAAGAAAATAAGAAGGGTCCATCTAGTCCAGCGTTCTGTTCACTCAGTGGCCAACCAGCTGCCCATGGGAAACTCACAAGCAGGACATGAGCGCAACAGCACCCTCCCACACATGTCTCCAGCAACAGGTGTACATAGGCATACTGTCTCTGATACTGGAGGTAGCACATAGCCATCAGGACTAGTAGCCATTGATAGCATTCTCCTCTAGGAATTTGTCTAACCCGCTTTTAATCCAAATTGGTGGCCATCACTACACCTTGTGGTAGTGAATTCCATAGTTTATGCACTGTGTGATTGTTAGTGCCTGGAGTACACATTTTTTCATGCACATTTTTCAAATGTACGCATACTGTTGAACACTTTTTTTTGGTCCACGAATCATATTGCAAGCTTGAAATATATGGAGTTTGACTGCAGATTGTATCTCAGTCTATGTTCAATTGGAAGTTGTAAACTGGGTAAATCCTGATCAAAAACGAACTGAAACAAATTTCTCATGCATTCCTACTTGCACTATCCACATTTCACCACTTTTGTATAACATGCAAAGTGGATCTTGGAGTGGGAGACTGGCCGTGCAGCTTCTTTGGTTCACACTCATTGCATATTCATCACTGTCAGGAATCCTTGTGAGTGGAAGTTTCCGTGCTTTTCGACTGGGGGATGGAATGCAGTGGGTGAGTGCATCCAGCCCAGTAACATCTTCTTTGTCATCTTTAATCAGTAGATTAATGAACTAAAGCTTTAGAGTGCAATCCTACAGGACTGGCGCTAGTTAAATGGAGGTCTCCAGTTTTGGAGCCCTCCGCCCATCCAAAGCCCTGCTGGCAAGAGCCAGGCAAGACGGGAGGAACAACAGAGGTGTCTTTTCCTCCAGTAAAGCAGCTTGAGCGAGATGGGCCTCTGAGCCTGGCTGGGGGCAGGGACAGGAGCTGAGGGGCTTGTGGATCCATGGCCCCTCCCTGCCCCCTGGCCTGCCCACTTTCTTCCATCCCTGTCCTCTTCTAAGGTTGTGACACTGACCTTGGGGAGCTTTCCATGGTGGCTGGGTTGAGGGGGCGGGGGGGGGGATATCCATGATCTCTCAGAGCTCTGTGTCTGGCTGTGGAGAAGGAGATCTTCAGCATCCTATGGCCCTGGAGGTACGATCTAGAGGCCACTGGATTGCTCTGGTTGGGGAATGCTGAGAGTTGTAAGATTTTTTTTCTGTCTAAACATGCATAGGATTGCACCCATAGTTGATTATATTGAGAGCAGTTTTTATATGATACTGAGGGCTATTTTTAAAAATCTGTTTTGGCTCTGGTGAGTTCCTGTACTATAGAATGAACAAAAGGTGCTAAAGATGGCCACAACATGAAATATGTTGTGTTTATTAAATTAAAGTTTAATTTTACCCTTCCTTCAGTATCTCAGAAAAGCACCCATACTAAGGTTTTAATTTATGTAAATATAATCAATGGCAGAAATGTAAAATTCTTTAATTGCTTGGCTTCTGTATACTGTAAAGTTTTTGAATATAATCTCTGGATTTACATTTTACAAAAGGACTGCAGTGGGGGGAAAAACAGCCATTTTAAATGGGGTTTGTTAACCATGAAAAATTGAAATTCTCACCTTCTAGGGGTTTTGTCAGTATTGTGCCCTAACTTAAAAGATGTGTCCTGGTTGCTGGAGCCCCAGCGTCTTTGAGAGTAGAGATGCTTCATAACATTTTCATGTTTTAAAGTAGTGTTTGTTTTTAAATCTTTATTCACAGATATTGAGAAGCTTTGCACATTTAGTCGACGGTTTCCTTTGCCATCCATGTATCGGACCCTGGTGTGGAAGGTGCTTCTAGGTATGATGAACTATGAAGACCAAGGTCTTGATTATACATGATAAGGGTGGTTTGGGACATGTGCTTATCAATGTAGGACCTTCATAGCATCTTTGAACAGAGCCTCAGCTGCCTTCCTGTCCATGTGTACCCAGACCAGCCTTCCCCAACCAGGTGTCCTCCAGATGCCTTGGGCTGCAATTCCTGGGAATTATAGAGTTGCAGTCCAGCACATCTGGAGGAGACCTGGTTGGGGAAGACTGACCAAGACAATGAACACACCAGGAGCTGATGGTAACAGTCATATAACTGAGTACTATCCAGCCTGTCAAGGGGGAGCTTCCAATGGCCTGCACTCTGTCTCACCAGTTGCTTGTGGGTTGCTGGTCAACAGCAACTACTTGTGGGTTGCTGGTCGACAGCTGCTTGGCTACTGTGTGAACAGAATGCTGGACTAGATGGACCTTGGTCTTATCCAGCAGGGCTCTTCTTATGTCCTTATGAAAAATGAGCACTAATACACTTTCATGCATGGGAGAAGAATATGTACCTTTCAAAGATGTGCACAACTGATGTGTACATTTGGAAAAAAAATGCACTGCATTTCAAATGAAAAGGGCAGCTGGTTGGTCACTGTGTGAACAGAATGCTGGACTAGATAGACCTTGGTGTGATCCAGCATAGCTGTTCTTATGTTCTTATCTTTGGTTATCTTGGATTGTCCTGGAGTATCAGTATTTTAGGGGATGAGCCATGCTTCTGGGGTCAAACACATGCTTTGCATGCTGCACATCCTAGTTTCAATCCCTGATATCTCTAGTTCAAGGGATCTTGGGAGGCAGGACTGGGCAAGACATCTGCCTGAGACTTTTGAGAGAGCCACTGCCAGTCAGGATAGACAGTAGTGGGCTAGATGGACTGATGGTCTGGTTCATTAAAACCATGTAATTACATACGTTATTTATATGTTAATTATGTGTTTAAAACATTCAGCCTTCAGGCTCCATTAGTAATCAGGGAGTCCTGGGCAATATCTATCTATTGTAGAAGTACAGTTCTTATAATCCCTTGAGACCCTCAGACCCAACTCTCCTTACGTATACATATAGACATACGTCGTATTTGTAAGGACGCTCACAGGCTGAATCAGTGCATGAGTGGGGCCACCCCAACTAACCCCACCCGCAGGATTGCACATGCCAGCTTGCCCTGCCCGCCTGAGGTCTGCATGTACAGCAGTGAGGAAACCGTGCACGCCTCTTTCTCACTACAGACGTTCACATTGTACGTGCAGATGTCAGGGGCGTGGCACGCCGGCATGCGCCACATCAGAGGGCAGGGCAATTTGGTGCTGCCCTGCAGTGCATTGTTTCAGCACTCAGTGTTTCTTACGGCTGTGCTGTTTGGCTGATCCAAAAAGAAGAGTCACAGTAGGACGGTTTTCACCAGCACAGCAAGTGAACTTAAATCTAGCGCTCTCTCTCTCTCTCTTTTTCCTTTCCTGCCAAAGGAATTCTTCCTCCTCACCATGAATCTCACGCATTTGTGATGAAATACCGAAAGGAGCAGTATAGGGATGTGTGCCAGGCTCTTCAAGTAATGCGCTTTATCAAGGATTCTACTCCGCAGGTGGAAATCTTCCTCCGGATATATCAGTTGGAGTCAGGACAGCTGCCTCGAAATCCATCTTTCCCTTTGGTCAGTCATGTTTATTTTCGTTCCCAGTGAGCGTGCTAAGTTGTGAAGGAAATGTGTAATGGTGAAGTGGCCGCAGGAAATGCAGTCCACCTTGCGTTCCGTCTGGACTTGCAGTTAGTGGCCAGTGTGGCAGAGCCGTCCAGTTGCCTTACATGGACTGTCACTAATGCTGTAAATAGAAGCTTGGCAGCTGCAGAAGAGAATGCAGTTGTGCTGCCCAGAAAATACAAAGACAGAAGTCCTCTTCTGTCATTCGAATTCTGCAAGCATGGAAGGGAGCAGGGATACACAGTCTTCCTCCGCTTGTCACCTCCCCTTCCCCGTGGAAGACCTTCCGTGGAAACATAACGCATTCAAGTGAACGCGGTTACAAAGCTCTGTGCAATGAGGAACTTGAACACGGCTACATTTCCGCTGCAGACGGGGCGGCGGCGGTGTCACGAGTGGAGGGGGCAGGGCCAGAGCGCACAACCCTCTCCCCTCCGCTCTTCCAAGGTTTGAATGACTGAATAGGGCTGTAGATTGCTGCCAATCTAGTCTTCGTTCTTCAAGAAAATGGAAGATAATAACCCAGCAATGGGAAAAAGCAGAGCATCACTTATTCCTAGGTACTAAAAAGAAGTTGCACTTCTCATCCAGTCCCCAAGTCACAATGTTGTCATAGGCAGAAAAGACCTTCTGCAACTTTAAACTGCAATTGCAGAGAGCATTGGTGATAGTGAGGATCAAATTTGATGCTTTCTGGGTACAGAATAATGTTAAAGTTGCATATTTTGGCTGTTACTCCCCTCATTGCTTTCATGATTCCTCCATTCATTTCATTGGGGCTAGTGCTGAACACCAGTGTGAACCCCATTAAAAGGAATGAAAGAAGCACAACAGTCTGCTGCAACACATACGGCTTTATTTTTGTCATATAATAATAATACTTACTATTAATGGAGTGATTAAGGGAGCAATCCTATGTCCACTAGACACTGCATAGAGGGCCACAGGATTTTTCAGTTTCTGGGAACCAAGGTTCTAGGTATGAATGAAGCACTTTCAGAAATGTGGTTTCACCTGTAGGGAGGCCCTAAAAGCCTTCCTTCCTTGTCTGTTCAGTGTGCTTTGTCCATTCTGCCATATGCAGCAACTCTTGTACTCAGGGCCCCCCCAGAGCAGCAGCAGTTGCCTTAAAGTAGGGGCAGGCAACCTTTGGGGCCCATGGGCACATCTGGAAATTCGAGAAACTGTCCTGGGCACAACATGGCTCCCATGGGTGGGCCTGGCTAGTCGCAAAGAACAAACAACCTGTGCAGAGGCATTCATTAAGATGGCAGTGGCTAAAGGCTCCCATTTTACTTTGAAGCAATCCTTGCAGCTAGTAAGAAAGTATTTAAAAATATTTCTTAAATAAAAATTGGGAGGGGTAGGGTGTCATGGTGGGCACCAAGGCAGGTGTCCCGGGGCACATTGGTGCCCATAGGCACCACGTTGCCTACTCCTGCCTTAAAAAGGTAGGAAAGGCTGCTGGGATACTGCAAAAGACTCTTTCCAGTCCAGGTCTGCCCCTCTTGCTGAATCCTTCAGTATGGTGATCTTGAGCATAAGGCAGGCCCCTTTCAGGGAAACTCACTACAAAAGGTGTAATTGGCACTCCTAGCACAAAAGAGAGGAGTGCGATTATTGCTGTGAGCTTGATTACAAATGTTATTACAATGGAGCCAAGTTACTATCGGTTGTCAAATCACAGGATTGAAGGGAAAAGGTGTGTGTGATATTTTGGAATGGTTTCATGTTATGCCTGCTTTGCTTTCTAGGAAGCTGAAGATGAGATATTCCTTGCTGTTGCTAAAGCTATGGAGGAAATGGTAGAAGATAATATTGACTGCTATTGGCTTGTCAGTAGTTTTGTGAACCAGTTGAATAAGTACAAGGATTCATTGCCACAGCTGGTAAGAATATGTATCTACATCTATTTTGTACACACACACACACACACACACACACAGACGGTGGGCACTGAGGCAGGTGTCCGGGGGCACATATATACACACACACACGTATATATGGTGGCAGTGCAGGAGAGGGCCTTCTTGGTGGCTTTTCCTAGGCTGTGGAACTCTCTGCTGAGGGAGGCTAGGTTAGCTCCCGCTCTGTTGTCCCATGCCAGCAGGCAAAGATGTTTTTATTCAAACGGGCCTTTGGCCCGTAAGTTGGTCTGTTAGGTTGGGCGGTGTTTTATTCTGTTATTTTTGTGTTTTTAACTGTGTTTTTAATGTAATTGTTTTATTACTGTCTTAACTAAATGGTGGTTTGTATGTTTTTACTTATAAATATTAGCCTCTTCAAGTGCCATTTTCTCGGTGGAACGGCAAGGTACAAATCAAATCAAATTAAAAAATACGTAAAATACACACAGACTTGTTTTGGCAGTCCAGCCAGTTAATAATGAAATTTATAGCAACCCTTACAGTTCAATCTGACCTTTTCAGGACATGATCTTCATGCATCATACTGAATTTATTTTTGAAGATGCACTTTTTGTCGTCGTTTTTTGCAATAAATACCAACGGCTGTAAGAGTTATTTATTTATTTTGGTATATTTTATCATTTCTCTTCACATTTATCCTGCAGCCCAAACTTCTGGAACAGTACCTGAGCCTTGAAGACAGCAGACTCCTAACCCACCTGAAATCATGTTCAGCAGTGGGCCGTCTTCCTTATGATCTTTGGTTCAGAAGGTGTTTTGCCGGCTGTCTACCTGAATCCAGCTTACAAAGGCAAGGCCATCTGCTCCTCCCTCAAGGTCCCTTGGTGTTATTGAAAAACAGCGAAGGTGGAGTAAAATGTCCATGGATCACAGCTGGCTTTAGATTACAATCCCAAAGGCCATAAATTCTCCACACACACCATGGCCCCCCCAAATGCAGTGTACTACTCTAGGGAGAGTCCACCTAAAAGTATATTACCTATGAGACATCTTTACTGTCCTCTAAACTCAGGGATGATATATGAGAGTGTTTTGACATATCAGCAACTTCTAGCATATTAAAAACATGCGCGTTATTCAGATGATATAGAGAGTTACATAGGTTTTGCGATAACAGTTTTAGTCAGAAAAGAAAAATGCTTTACTGAATATGAATTATAGATATGAAATTAAGGACATGTGGTGGTATGACTTTGTGACTAATTTTTCTAGGGTTTGGGACAAGGTTATTAGCGGTTCTTGCAAAATTCTTGTCTTCGTTGCTGTTGAGATCCTATTAACCTTTAAAATGAAGTTGATGGCCTTGAATAGTGCAGAAAAGGTTGAACAGTTTTTGCAAAATGTAAGTACTCTTTTTACATGCTTTGGTGGATTCTAAAAAAGGCCCAGTGGGTTAGTTATGTTCAACAGTTTTTAGAGAGCAAGAGGGAGACTGTGGTTTTGCCCAATTTTAGGGTATTGCAAGTAAAAGTTTGCAAGTGTTTAAATGTACAGTGGTTCAGTTCTGACATCACACTAAACTATGATCATAGTTTAGAATCCAATTGTTTGAGTTTTCAGACGTACAACAGTTTCACACCGGTTTGTGAATTTAGACATAAATTCTTGGAAACCATAGTTTGTGAACTGACATAGGTTCAGACATTAAAAAAAACCTCCTCTCAAATGGCCTTCTATAGTTTGCTCAAAACCTTCCTTTCCAGGAATGCTTTTGGGCCATACACTTTTTGAAGTGGTTGTAATTGTGGTGGGATAACTTTGCTAAATAAATAAAGACCTGGTTTGCATGTAACAGCGGCAAATTGTGGGTTAATTAATTAATTAACCCATGATTTGCTGCTGCAGGTGCTGGGCACATTCTATGACCATTTTGAATAAAATTAACCCATGATTTGCTGCGGTTATGTACGAACAGTCCCAAAGAATGTACCCTCTCATAGATGCTTTTGAAGACAGATTTTCGACGACAGATTTTCGAAGACAGATTTTGAATCTGCATAGCAAAATCTGTTGCTATGCAGATTAAAAAAAAAGAGGAAAGTAGTGAAATCATATTTATTTATTTGATTTATACCCCTACCAAAAATGTATTTGCAAGCAGGGGAGCTCCCTTGGTTGAAGGAGCTGGTTAAATTGCACCTCCTCAGGCATTTGTCCATAGCCTAGGGAGCTAAACTGGAGAAACACTTGGACAGGTACTGTTTGATCCCCTTTAACAAGGGAAATATTTGTGACACAGTCTTGGCCTCAAAAGAATAAAGACACACCTAATGTCCTGCTCAGAAAGGACATGACAGTTTCTTGAAAAACTCCTGTCCAAAACCCTAAGGAGCCTCTGCCAGTCAGTATCAACAATACTGGGCTAGATGGACCAACGGTCTGATGCAGTATCAATGGCCTGTCTCAGAAGGCAGCTTCCTATGTTTTTATGTATTTTCTCTCTCTCTCTCTCTCTTTCTCTCTCTCTCTCTTTCTCTCTCTCTCTCTTTCTCTCTCTCTCTCTCTCTCTTTCTCTCTCTCTCTCTTTCTCTCTCTCTCTCTCTCTTTCTCTCTCTCTCTCTCTCTCTTTCTCTCTCTCTCTCTCTCTCTCTCACACACACACACACACACACTTTCTTTGCTGTCTTAGTTTTTCATAGCTACTTTATTGTATTTATTGTTGTCAAACTTAATAGTTATTATCAAATGTTACTGTCGACTTACAGTGTTAGCCCCTCTGGGCTTGTTGAGGACAGGCCACGGCATAGATGTTTTAAATAAATAAATGCAGCCAATGAGTTTTAAACAGCTCTCAGGGCTGACTGGGATGTGCATAATGTTTACGTATCTAGATCACGTGTGGTTAAATAAGTTCAGATGACAGTACTGTATTAAACCAGTTTGACCTCTTTGTATGTGCACTAGTGGCCATTCGCCCCCTCTGCCACCCCCATTTTTCACCTGCGCCTCTGATTCTGGGGGAAAAGAGGATATTTTTCGCTATTGCACTGAAGAAATAAAGAGCAAAATGGTTGAATACGTTATGACCCAATGTGGATTTTCAGGCTCAGTCCAACGGGCGTGTGACCCTCCCATGTGGGGAAGCTCCCTCCTTCACTTAGCTGGAGGACTGCCTGCATACGAGTAGCTGCTCTTTCACTGGGAATGAATGAGCGGAAGAGCTCTGTGTGCACACTGGAGCCCCTGTTCCTGGGCAAGAGCTAGGGTAAGAGAGCAAGAGACTGATACGTGGTCAGAGCAAACTTATGGTCTCTGGGAAGATACACCAGGACCATGGGATATGGCAAATTCTCCCCCTTCCTGAGGCCGTAGACATAGTTATGACCTTGGGGGGGTGGGGAATCTGAGCAGTTCCTGCAATCTTGGAAGAAGGTTGGTGAGAGAGAAGGGTATGTGATGGTGAGGAGGAGGGGAGGAGGAAGGAGATATGTGGATCTGTTGGACCCACAAGCCTCTCCATTCTCCTCTTGCCCTTCAAGAGGTAGGCCAGCTAGGTGGGCTCAGAAGCCCATCTAGCTAAATATGGTGAAAAACAGAAAAGGGAGGTGAAAGCACCTCTGTTGTTCCTGACACGCCTTAGGACAGATGGAAAGCTCCATCTATGCAGCGTCAATCTGGTAGGATTTTGCTCTACAGCAACTAAATATCTCAAACTAAATATCTTTTTTATCTCTTGCAGATACCTCAAGATAACACTGACGCAATTGTGAGCAAAGCTATTGAGCTGTGGCACAAACATTGCGGGACCCCTGCTCACTCAGTCTGAGACAGCGCTTCCCACACAGCATTTCAGAATTGGCGGGGGGGGAGGGACATCTTCTCCCTCCCCAATGTATCTAATTAAAATTATTTAAAGACTGGGGACATGCTAGTAGAAAATTACTGTGATTTGTTGCTTCCCCATCTGAAGAGTTTGAAGTGCATAAATATATGTAGACATGATGGTTTTAAATCAGTTGAATGTCTGTGATCCCTTACCTGTAGCGAAGTCCCTTTTACATCAGTTGGACTTGATTCCAAGTTTATTTCCAGAAGTGGTTCAGGGCGAAGCCAACTGGAAAATGGAAGGCACCGAAGTGAAGTACTTGATGGAATGTTAAGTTTTGCTCACTGAAATTAAATTTTGGCTCAGTCCTAAGCAAAATACACTTATTCTGTTTCATACTCTTCCCCCGCCCACTCCTGTTGGCACTAAATTGGCTTAAATCCAAGAACTCTGGTTTAACTGAGGTGTCCATCTGGTCAAGCTGTGTCTTTCCCGTCAAGCAACCTATTTTTGTATCAGGAAGGGCCTACGTTAGGGATAGGAAACTGGCAGCCCAGCCTCCAGGGGCTTTCTGTCCTCTAGAATAAAGCTCCTCTTCCCCACCGATGTTGGTATGAACCAACTCTGGCAAAGTTTCCCCCATCTCAGCTGTTCTATCCTGTGTTCGTAGCAAGACAAGACAAATGGGAGCGAACAGCCAAGGTGCATAAGGAGATAGAAAGTTTCATTGGCTGATCCTGGCTTCTCTTGTTATGTGGGTAGGGGGGAGGGGACTTCTCTCTGTCCACATTCTCTACACCTCTTTTATACACCTCTTTTTTCTAAACTAAAAAACCCCAGGCATTGTAACCTTTCTTCAAAGGGAAGTTGCCCCAGTCTGGTCATTTAGGTCACCCTTTTTCTGCACTTTTTCCAGCTCGACGTTATTCTCTGCTGCTTGGCCTGGGCTGGGAAAATCCCCTTCTTGAGAGATCCCTCTGGTGTTGACCTTGATGGCAGTCTGGCTTTGACAAATAACTTGTTTGTTCTGGCAGGCCTTTGGCTAGAATACTATGTGATGTCTCATCTAATTTGCCTGGTTCCCTTACTTTCTGAAATGCCTTTTTTGCTGCTCTTCCTTGCGTCTTTATTGCTTCTAAATCATTGCTGGCTGCCTTGGGAGTGTCTAGTGATGTGGAAAGGTGGGATTTAAATAATGATATGAGTCTGGCTGAAAAACATTCTGTCAACACCCCTTTTATTCTTCATCTTGCCTCCTGTGCCCACTCCATTTCCTTCTCAGACTTCACAAGTTGAGGTTTTCCATCTATGTCTGAAAAGGTCTTGTCCTGTGTGATCTTACCAAACCCAGCTCTGTCCTCTCTTTTATTCCACCTCTGTGAAACATGTGCAGGATCATCCTCACCTTTCCCATGCCTCTGGGTTGCATGAAATATTAAGTCTTATTTAGAGCAGACTCACTGAAATGACTGGGACTTAAGTTAGACTAACATTGGATACAACCGTCTGTCTGTGTTTGAAAAATTCGCTTCTCCATGCCATCCACCCGTCTCCTTGATCAAGCCCTGATCCACTCTCTTCTCCTGCACTTTGGTACCTGTCAGAACTTTACTACTTCCATATAGTATAATACTATGTTAAATACTCCGCAATCCTTCCTTCTTCCTTATGTTTTGTTGCGTAATCTATTCTATGGGAGTTGTGTGCTGAAGGTGGCGATGATACCTGTTTTAGACAATGCTAGCAGAATATTGTCCCCTCCAACATTTCAGCATCAGGAAGCAGATGATTTATTTATTTTAATTTGGGAAACTGTCAGAGAGTCTAGTTCTGGGGTGCACAGCTCTTTCCATCCAAAGTACTTAAATTACTGATTATTTTATGATTTAAGGTGGCATTGGGTATGTGGTCAGTGAATGCTTTTCTGGGAAAGAATCCGTATTTTGTTGTTTTTACTGTGTGGGACTTCATCGTCTTTCATCAGCAGTGCCAATAAGTGCATGAGAGCTCAGTGTCACAGGCATGAATCACTATTTCAAGCTAAGGTGCCAAACTATTAAAATAACAAAATCTTCCGTCCGTGGCATGCTGTTGCTACTTGCTGCGATGAGATAAACTAGCTACGCTGAACTTCTCACATGAAGAATAGCAATTTCAGATCAGTGTATTAACTGCTGATTTGACTTCTGGGCAATGCTGAAGGGTTCTATCAAACTCTGCCATTTAAATGTCAGTGGGAGCTCACTTCTAATTGCCCAGTTGTACATGCAAAGAATGAGGTTGCAAGGAGCATTTCCTTTTGTGCAGTATGTGTTATTAATTCTGTGGCATGTTCTTTAATCAATAACTGTTATGTGCTGAGGTGGTGAGAGAGACAGAAAGAGAGGTGCTGAAGGAGGTTTTTGGTGGCGAGTGCAAAATCAGTGTATAAAATGTAGTTTCGGTGTTTTTTAAATGGTGCCATGTACTGAAATCACAAGTGAGATATCCCAAGGATGGGACGGAATAAAAAAACTGCGATAGGAAGATGTTTGTAAAAAGGTTCAGCCTAGTCCTCCAAATTAGTGACAGATATTAACTCTTCTTCTCTCCTCTCCCCCATAAAAGACTGGATAGAGTTGTCATCGTGTAAGAACATAGATTTGGCACCACCTAAGAACACGAAGAGATTCTTCCATCCATTATACTGACAGAAAAGGGAAATACACTGCTTGCCAAAGGTGACCTATGGTCCTGAAGGTTCCATAAGCCTGCAATGAACGCACAGATCCTTTACTCTCTCTGGCTCTCTCTCCATTTGCTGGGTTGGGAACAACTGATCTCTTAGCATTGGCAAAATGAAGTGCCATCCCCATCTCCATCTGATTAAAGGATATAAATCTATGAGCTCTGCTGCATCAGAACAAGGGTCCAGCAACTGTTGCCATACAGCCTTTGAATAGGAAGATTCAAACTAGGGATATATGGATTATGTAAAATCCATTCTGTCTGTTTTGTGGATTGTCAGGTGCCTTTCATTCCATCACCCGACCATTGTTGGAATTGGTTTTTTTGTTTTATTTCTGAATTGGTGCAAATTTAGCCACGTTTTTTATTTTGTGTATGTTTCTACGAAGACATTTGTATAAAATTTGGGGAAGTCAGAAAGTCCACGGAATCCACCTGATGGGAAAAAACAGTCTGCTACAGAATCTGGGGGTCAGATTCATGAAAATCTGAATTTATTTGCAGATTTCTCTAGCATCCCTAATCTGAACAAGCAGTACTGCTCCCCTCCATGAACTGATCTAACCCCTCTTTCAAATCACTTAAGCTAGTGCCCACTGCTACATCTTGTGGCAGCAAATTCTATAATTTTGCATAGCGTGAAGTAGTACGTTCTTTTGTCTCTCCTAAATCTACGCTCAATCAATTTCACTGTGTTAAATTGTTCTAGTGTTAGAAGAGGAGAAAGTAGAGTTTTCCTCCATTCACCATGCATAATTGAAAAACCTTTATTGTGTACCCTGCTCAGTCACATTTTGCTTCAGCCAAGATGCTCTAACCCCTTGATAATTTTGGGTTGCCCCTTTCTGCATCTTTTGTAATTCTGGGATATCTTTTTTGAGATGGGGTTACCAAAACCTGTACATGGTATTCCAACCATGGCAGCAAAATCAATTTATATCAAGACTTTATGACATACAGGATGTTTTATTTTCAGTCACTTTCCCAATAATCTCTAGCATGGCTTTTGCCTATATTGACTGTGCGCTCCACCAAAACTTAAGATCCCTTTGCTAGTTAGTCACTGCTCCTTTGGATCCTGTCTATATAGCTGTAAAGCTAGGATTTCTTGCCTTGAGATGCATCGCCTTACACTTAAGTTGCCATTTTGAACTTAAGTTGCCATTTTGTATTTTCATTCTTTTTCTTCAAAGCAGGGGTAGGCAGCCTGGTGTCTTCCAGATATTTTGGACTACAACTCCCATAATCCCTGACCTTTAGACCATTAGCCATGCTGGCTGGAGCTGGTGGTAACTGTAGTGGGAAAGCATCTAGAGAGAACCAGGTTGCCTACCCCCGCTCCCAAGAAACAGATGTGTGCTTGTGCGCGCGCTCTCTCTCTCTCTCTTACACACACAGGTGTGCAGCTGAGCATGTGAAAAAAAAGAACAAACAGATGGTGGAAAGGCAATTAAAAATTGGTGAGCTGCCCAAAACATATAGGCAGGTGAATGAAGACTTGTAGCCCATCAGGAACTGATGTAATGGAACCATTGATAGTTGGGGATGATTACACTACAAACAATGGAAGCATTTGCTTGGGGTTATGTCATAGGAGTGGACAAGTGACAGCTGTGGTCTGGACTGGGAGTTTGTCTAAGAATATACCCATGCACACATCCAGAAAATAGCCCCCCACCCCGTCTCTGTCTCTCTTTCTCTGTCTCACACACACACACACACACACACACTATAGCTGAAGCTGTATCTTTAGCTTTATGCATAATCAGTTAGCAGTGTATGAATTGCTGCAGCGTAGAAAACTGCATTCTGGTACGAGGAGAAAACACGTCCAGATTCAATGGTATGTTTTCCAAGGAGCCCTGGCCCAGCAAATGATTTTTTATTCAGAAATGATGGTTTGATGGTAGATAAACATGTACTTCTACATCTTGAGGAGTGAAGCTGCTTTGACCCTCCCAACTCCTGTGTAGCCTCAACATGTGCAGAGTCAGCTCACCATTGTATTTCAACAGTCAAAAAGTCCCAAAGAAGTCATGTGGTGGTTCTGAGTTACACTTCCAGATTATCTGTCGTCATGGTTATGTTTACTATGCTTGATAGGAGGCAATTCTGCAGGATGCTGGGATGGTCCCTCAGAGCTTTTTGCCAGCATCCTTTTGCTTTCTAGATCAAGACATCACCTGCCTGCAGCCTGTCATTTGATTGCAGCACTGTCTGACTGATAGGAGACAGGAAAGAATAAGACCAGAACAATTTTTCTTTTAAAATGTTTTTTTTTTAAAGAAACTGCATACATCTGAGACAATTTAAATACCATGCAGTTTCAATATGTACAAAACCCTAGGATGTAGAGATTCTGTTTTAGTGTTTCCTCTAGGTATTTACATTTTGTTGATGTTTTTCCATACAGCCATAATCTGTTAAATTACAATACTGGAAGATCACGGGCTTGACTGTCACCACATTCACTCCTATACAAAGACAAAACTATGTACATACACTTGACTTGGAGAGTAACTGGAAAATGTACTGGTTCCGGAATAACTGAAATGCACAGATGAGCAGCCCACACCCACCCTGCCCTTGCTTTTCTGTTCACACAACAATGAAGCTGGATAAACAGGTTAGAGAAGGGAATAATTTGCAACCCTGTTTGCCCTTTTTAATCACTACCCTTTCACTGATATTGAGGGGGGTGGGGGGAGAAAGTATTTTGTCTGCACAATAAGGGAAACTGCAGGGGTGTGTGTGGGTGTGATAACCTTCAATTATATGTGAATAATAGAGGCATATTTGAGTAAATGCAAAAGTTCACTGCCCATACTGGAAAGGAGGGGTTTTCTCCTTCTGTCAAATAAACGAAAGGTCTCCTGCAAAAGCTGGTTGAAATTAATGGCAGCAGGGCAATTGTAAATCCATGCTTATGCCCATCACCGTAGATTTCAGTGGGAAATAGGTTGTGTTAAGCATTCAGAGTGCAATGCCCTCGCAGTTACCAGCAATCTGATCATTGTGCAGGAGGAATAGCATAGCATTTAGCTGACTGGTTGTGCTCTGCGAAGAACAAGCACCATGCAGCCTTGAAAAGTAAACCATTTTTGATGCAAGGGCTTTGCTAGGTGGTCATTTTACATTAGAAGAAAAATAAATTACGATGTATGTATTCCTTTTGGAAGCAGGGTCAGTGTTTTGCTCTAATCCAGTGATTTGCTTCTGTGTATGGTAGAGATGTGGAGCATTTGGAACAGTTGTTTTGCACCCCTGATCTGTGTGTAGAAAACGGGCAAATCCATCGCTCCTTTGTGCAAGAAAATCCACGCCGTCCTGTTGCATGGGTAAAGGAAGCCTATATGGGTTGGCAGAGTAGACCCACAGATCTACTTCCA
Source organism: Heloderma suspectum (assembly GCF_057233095.1). Classification (NCBI taxonomy): domain Eukaryota; kingdom Metazoa; phylum Chordata; class Lepidosauria; order Squamata; family Helodermatidae; genus Heloderma; species Heloderma suspectum. Next base: position 107,883,856 of record NC_139461.1, read on the forward strand.
AATGTACCAATGGGTACAATGGCAATATAGTGTGGACAGCCACTCCCAGCCACTTGGCATCTTGTAGGGCAAAAGTGGACATCTGCAATGAAGTACACCATTAGTAGTAGTTGTGAGTAGTGCCCATTTGCATGTGGATAGCTCTGGATTGAGCCCCATGTCTTGAAATGATATGAAAATTATATTGTGAAAACACTCCCAAATAGATGGATTCCAAAATCTAAAAGAGAACAAAAAATAGAGCTAAACCCTCAGCTCATAGCCCTTCCCACTTGGAAAGTAATCTTGGCAGAAAGAAGCCTGTCTTTTCCTCCAGCTAAGTGCATCGCTATCTCCAGTAAAGCAGAATAACTGGTGACACATTTAAAACATTCCTTCCCATTAAATAATCTTCTCTCATGATGATTTATCTGAAGTTCAGGGCAGGGAACTGCAGGTTTCCCTATATTAGCAATGATCACACTTAAGATGCAGTCAGCGGTTAATTACACACTTTCTTGTACAAGGTTTGTATTTCTCTGCAGCCTTCCCCAACTTGGTGCCTTAGAAATGTGTTGGACTACAAATCCCAGAACTGGCTGGCTGGGGGATTCTGGGAGCTGTAGTCCAACACATATCTAGGGCACCAGGTTGCTGCAATATTTGGCAATCTGCTATTGGTAGAAGGAAATGTTCCACCAGCACAATTTGTAGCTGTAGCCATCATTTACATTTTATTTGGGAGGCACACATGAGATAAATCAAGAGTTTTGGGTCCCTGGAACATGCAGGGGAAATGCCTCAAAAAAAAGATGCTTAGCTTTGTCCTTTGTTTCACTGAAGACAAAAGACCTAAACTCACCTGGATAAAAGGCTTTGGCATGCTACCCCACAACTGTTGACAAATACAGGATCCTGAAGATCTGAGCAGAACTAGCTATTTTAACACCATAGAGTGTGAGTAGATCGGCATTGCCAACTGGACAAAAGAACAAGAGTTTCAATCTATCCTGCCCTCCTCCCTCCTGCAGTAAGTGCAGCGTGCCTAGCTATGTCTCCACCCACTTGATGGACTAACCAGTAGAGGAGACAATCCCATTATTTTTACCAGATGTTTTCAGAGTCTGTGCCCCTTAATGTAGAAACAAAGCACACTAGGCTTGCTTGGACCCAATACCTAATATTTCATCTCACCTTCCTGCTCTTGTGCTCAGGATAAACACACACATCACTAGAAGAGGCCATTTTATTTTACTCTGGGTGAGGAACAGAGAGGTTATTCTTAACCTAGGCAGTCTCTATCTGACAGAGTTTGATAATCTTTGAATAGTGAGAATTTTCATGAGGAGGGAATACAAGTTCACAGTTGTTCTGCTATAAAGGAAAAGTGATGCTTTCCTGTACAAACTTTCCAAAGCAAATGAATAGCCATTATCACTTTGTGGGTTAGATCCAAACTTAGTCATACTTAGAGTAGACCTACTGAAATGAATGTGACTGAAGTTACTCATGTAGGCAGAAATCTTGTACAATAGGTCTTCCCCATTCTCTCCTCCTCCCTACAACCCCAACGTGCCCCCTAACTCTGCTCTGGAGGTTCCCCCAAACTTCCAGTGCAGATGTGGGAGTATGTGAGGGACTAATAGAGGAGGGGAAATTGGTTCTGCCAGCAGTCTCCTGGTGGCAGAATCACACCATTGGCACAACCCTCTATTCCCATTAATTTCAATGCTTCTGTTCTAAATATGACTAAGTTTGGATCCAACCCAATGTTCTTACACCCATACGAGAAGCTTAAAAACTGAAATCACCACTCTATAACTGTTTGCTTGGGATGGGCATAGCGAACTGCTCAACTGCTGAAAGAGGATGACGTTTCTGGCCAAGAAGGAAAATCAAATACACTTAATTTGAATCAAGTAACCATACTGATGCTAATAGGCCTACCAAAGTGCTTTGACAGACTGGTTCCAATGCTTTCCAATGTGCAAGGGTTATCCTGTTACCTTAAAAACAAAATGAAAAAACCATCCCACCTCTAGCGTTTTGCCAAATGCTTTGGTTCTCAGGATCAATGTGAGCCTTTCATAACAGCATATTTTGCTATTTACACCAGGTAGTGTTCTACATAACAGAAATCCCTGCTTTTAAAAAAACTCCAAACACATACCTTGCATACAGAGGAAAAATCGGCCCTACAATTATCTTGAGCTCTCTGCCTTGCACTGTACAAAATCGGTGGCATCTGTATAAAGTTGGCATGCCATACCAGCAGAGCTGCTATGCCATCCAACTTCTATGCAGGTGCAAATGAAAACATGAAGTACCAAGCAAGGCAGAAGGCAGCTTGACTTGTTCTGTTTGCAAAAGGTAAGCTTGTTACTGAATATCCCTGTATCTGTAATCATTTCAAAAATTGCTTTTTGCAGCAAAGGAGTCAATCAAATGAACAAGATGGATGATGAGGAATCCTCTTTGTGTTTCCCTCACAAAAACCAAAGGAGACAGCCAGCCGAAAGATCCTTCATGGATGATTCTTGGAAAGTGTCAAAGATAGGTAGATCCTCAGAGTGGGTCCCCCTCATCTTTCTAAGGTGCTCTCAAACAGAAAGAAGTGTTTGGTAGAAGTGTTGAGCCAGAAGGATGGTAGACCTCGTTTGAGCTTTTGCCCAGCATGTTTATGCCCAAGTCAACACCAAGGGCCTCAGCTTTCTTTTGAGTCAGACAAGAGATGCTTGAAGGGATTAGCAGGTGACTGAAGAAAGACAGTATGCATGAATGGCTGGTCTTGGATGAGTATCGGGGAATCCACACAGAAGAGTTTTAAATATAAGTGCCAACTCTTGGCATGATTCTTGTCACGGGTGGTTTCAGTTGCTGAATGTTGTGCCAACAGGTCTTACGATGTAGTTCTACTCAGTGTAGGAAAACATTGTTTTCCTTCATGTTTTTATTTATTTTTAAAAGGCAGTTCAGAAGATTTACATTGCACGTAACAGAGAAGTGAATGACACCAGCACTTATGGTTCTTTTCAGTTACGTTTTGAAGATAGTGGAGTACTCAGTTTCTATGGTCTGTGAAACCTAAAAAGAAAAGGAGAGGGAAAAGGGGTGGCGGGGGTGGGGGGAGTAAATTTGATTAGTGTCGACAAAAATAGACTTTTCACATATAATCAGAGAAAGAGATTATGGGTTTTTGCGGAATTCACTAGGTGGTTGCTAAATCATTCCTAATGGAAAACGTGTGTGCGGGGGTGGGTAGGGTATGGGTATTAGATGACTTTCTACCAAGGTACTAGGGACCATAATTGCATTGCTCCAGGGCATCCTTTTGGGTAATGGTGGAAAACAGAAAAGTGGGTGGTGATATTGGAGCCCCTCCCCCACGTCACTATTCCCTTTCATGTTTGGTTTCTAAGGAAATGGTGTGAAGCACTGAACGGACTCAAGACCAAATCCAAAACCAAACGGTCAGGGCTGGTCAGGGCTACGTATGAGGTTTATGCTGCCAGTGCTTATATTGGAAATCAGCACTACTTGTCATTCTTATTCTAATCCCATCTTACCTTGTTAAATGCCTGCTTAATTCATGAACTTCCATTTCAGTGCTTTTAAATTCATTGAGCTCCTTGCGAATTGCTGCCTGCAAATGACAAAGAAACGTGCAAATTATGCTGCTGAAAAGAAAGGCAAAAGCATTCACTCTTCTAAATTATCAGTTGAAAAGGCCCAAGTGATGCTGGTAGTGAGATAGTGGAATGTGATCAGCCATTCACTCAGAGTAACAATGCCTTCCAGGTAAGCAGTTTGCTAGAGCCACCATTCAAGAAACCTTGTGATACAATCTACCAGATTTGAAAAATGTGGTGTACTTATCTGCAAGTGTATTGTGCACCTGGATTCCATGTATGTTTACTTATAAGTAAGTCCCACAATTCAACTGGATTCCCCACCCCCCACAAGTATGCATGCATAGGACTGTTGTCTTTGTATTAAAAGGGAAAATCAGATGAAAGAAAGCATATATTGCAATGAGGCATGTCACCTTGAAGATGACTGCCTTGTAAACAATGTAGAGATATGGCTTGTTGTGGTTCTGTTTGTAAATGACCTCAAATGAGAACAAATATGTATTCTCATTTGGAACACACCCAGAACAAGAAAAATGAACAGATGGAAGAGGCAACTTTTAAACAGTGCTTGAAAAGCTGCCAGAAAACACCTGGGGAGAACACTAAAGCATCTTATTATAAATGCCCTATAGCCTTCCTTCATTAATTCAACAGGGCTTATAATGGGGAGAAATCACAGAGCCTGATATGTCTAAACTCATCCACATCTAGTTCACTCTGTTCGTTGGCATGATTCATACAACCGTTATCAACATTTGGGAATTGTTGTAGGTTGCAGTGAACCTTCTTTTAATGCATTTAACCCCAAACAAGGTTGTCCTGTACTGGCTAAGCTAGTGTGACATGTTGCTTTCCCTGATGTTTCTCTGTCTGACTTTTATCCATTTTACTTGGCAGAACCAATGACTAAAGACCATTTTCCTTCTGGTTTACTGGCTTTGTTGTTGATGTTGTGCTATCTGGACAATTTCTCTGTGAATCTTGGATAATATTAAGAACAAGTTGGACATAAGAAAATACGGTCCTCTATAATGTTTGCAGGAAAGCAATACACAAAGGCACCTTTGTGACTTGGAAAGATAGCCACAGTAATAAAACTTGGAGACAGCCATCTTGGCACTGCATAGCCCTCTCTTGTGTGCATATTTGGGCAACTGTTTTGGAAGAAGATCCTAGGGTTGGAAGGAACTTTGAAAGGTCATCTTGTCCAACCCCCTGCTGATGCAAGAAACCCACTGCTACAACATCCCTGATAGGTGGCCATCCAGCCTCTGCTTAAAAACCTCTAATGAAGTAGAGTTCATCACCTTCTGTTCCACTGTTGAACACCTCATACCATCAGGAAATTCCTCCTAATGTTTAGTTGGAATCCCCTTTTCTTGTAATACAAACTAGTTGGTTTGACTTCTATCCTCCAGAGTAACATAATCTCATACACTTTGCACTGTCTTTCAAGCTTGGTTCTGTTTTATTTATTTTGGATATGGCAGCCTGGAAAGAAGCAAAATATTTTTGCAGCCATTCCAAGGTTTGCCTCCAAGTCAGCTGATTTGCTGCTTAAGGAACTATGAAAGGGAACACACAGGCTATTGACTCCCACAAGGTTTGAAAAGTTATTACCCCCGCATGTCCCAGATCTAAAATTTAACAAGCAGCATCAGCCAGCAAAGATGAGGTCAGACAAAACACAGTTTCTTGTGTCACTGCATAAGATTAACTCAAATGCAGAAAACAAAACATCTTCCATAAATCATCTCGGTAATGGCTGATGAAATCAGAATGTGCTGGTTGGGGGTGAATTTTGGAAGGAAGAGTCATTTATGTGGGAATTCAAAACTGTTTAATGTCCTTTATGTTTTTGTTTTTTTACTAGAAAAAACAGAGAGGGAAAGTGCTGTACCACAAGACATCAAAAAGGAAAAAACCAAAAGCACCTCTGAGTATGGACTGTAACAATAACTTATTATGCAGATCTCTAAAATACTTGTGGACATACAATAAATATGTATGTTTATTATGCAGATCTCTAAAATGCTCAACACGTTTCACGACTGCTCCTCTTCCTCAGGAGCAACTGATCTCTTAGTCGAGCCTGCTTCCATTTCTGTTGGAATTCGTCTGTCCCATCAGCTGTCAGCAGGCGCGCCTAAGAGATCAGTTGCTCCTGAGGAAGAGGCCTAGTCTTGAAATGCGATGAGCATTTTAGAGATCTGCATGATAAACATTTTTATAGTCCACAAGTATTTTAGAGATCAGCATAATAAATAAATTATTGTTACAGTCCGTACTCAGAGATGCTTCTGCATTTTTCCTTTTTGATTTTTTTTTTTTTACTGGAAGTGGTAGCTGATGAGAAACAATCAAAATATTAGCCAAAAGATGTGATCTCTTAAGGAATGTTTATGACCCCTGCTGTGTCTCATCCAGTCTTGTTGATATTCTTTTTTTTTTTTTTAACTTTGTCACAGAATGTGTCACTCTTGAGCTTTCTATCTAGAAAAGCAGGGGTGCCATCTTTTGTTTCTGGTAGGGCTTCTATGCTTATAACAGCTGCATGAATTTCTGTTTGCATCTGCACTGGTTATCTATTGCCCTCTGGACACAATCCAAGCTGCTATTTTTGATCTGTTAAATGGCTTGTGCTCTAGAAGACCAAAACCTACGCATATGTAAATATTGAACATACCATTGCCATGTCTCAGCATGTAATGATTATATATGATTATATATGATTATGTATGATTGCAAGATTATATCTTATGTTCTTATGACATAAGAACATAAGAAGAGACATGCTGGATCAGACCAAGGGTCCATCTAGTCAGTCCAGCATTCTGTTCACACAGTGGCCAACCAGCTGTCGACCAGGAACCCACAAGCAGGACATGAATTGCAACAGCATCCTCAGCATGTATTTTATGCTGAATAATAAAATAAAGAAGATGGCTTGTGCCCTTTCTACCTAATCCTTCCCTCTGTTCTATTACTATTGCCTGTAGTCTGTCAAAAGCACTTTTCTGTTGTGGCCACCATACATCAGATATAACAGACATGGCACAGAGAGAGTTGTGTCACATTGCCTGCTTCCCTACTTTTTATGCTTACACATACCACAGTTCAAGCCTGGGAAATGTCAAGAAGTGATCTAAGTTGCTGTTTCCTCTTAAAATTACTCTAGTATTTAGTGGCTGGGAATAGAAAACAGGACATTTTTACTTGTATATTCTTGTCAGTATTTTAGCATTTTTAGAAGTATTTTTAAAATACTTGCTGCTAACTCCAGAACTAAGGTATATACATTTCTAAATAAAATGAATAGATGCCTCAAATTTATCTACATTTCTTAGGTGCCTACACATTTGTGCATGATGTGGTTGGGGTATCTCTCTAGAAAGAGAAGTGGAACAGTGGCATGAATGTGGCCCTGTCTTGAAGATATGCACAGGGTGAGTAGATTTGCTAACGAGCTGATGAGTTCTTCTGGCATTTCTTAAGTTGTTCCTAGGCCAGGGGTGGGTAGACTTCAGGCTTGCAGGATCTACTTTGTTTTTTTTACTAGAATCCACCAACCAGAGCCTGCAAGTCCAAAGACATACTCTTAGAATTTAAAAAGTGTCAATCTTAGGAATTTGTAAAAAAATGCTGATCCTAGAAATTTGTACCAGGAATGAATGGCGCTCACAGTCTTTCCACACAAAAACCCACTCCTGGTTACCCAAAGCTTTCTTCATTTAAGTTGTATACATTAGAAATGGGGAGTCATTTTGTTGCTGCTATTGCTAAGTAACTGGAAGTCAGAAATACTTGCTGATCTGCTGCAAATCACCTAAAAAGCCAGTGCTCAACCGCAAGACTGAAAGAGTCTTGAAACACCTCTGACTTACTTTGTCAGCCGCTGTGAGCCGCGTCCATGGTTTATCTGCCCGTCTGTCATAGTCCTGAGCATCTGCCACTTCCACGTAATCGCTAAAGCGGATGAGAATTTTCCTTTCACGCAGCTCTTCCACTGTAGGCCTTTGACTTAGCTATAGGAGCAGAGAGCAAAAATGTACCAAGATGTCGTTCCTCCCCAAAGCTATGTATTTTATTTGTTTGTTTGTTTATTACATTTGTAATCCATCCAATTACTAATGTTGCCGATTTTTTTACACGAACAACACCAACAACATAAGGTAAAAAGAATGCTGCTTTATTTTCCACTTTTAGGTAGGGATGTACGAAAGTCACTTACCTTTTCGCAGGGGTGATTCGCGGTGGGGGGGAGGCGCTCCGCACCTCCCCCCAAAATCCTAATCTGGCCGGCTCCGCTCTGCGGCAACTCTGCAGAGCCACCAGCCAGGTGCATTTGCAGGCGTCTGGAGCCTGCAGATGCAAATGGCGGCGGCTACGGCGGCCGCCATTTGTGTTCATGTTTTTGGCCATAATAGGCTATGTAAATATTTATGTAGCCTATCACGGCAAAAAAACAAGAATGCAAATGGCGGCTACGGTGGCTGCCATTTGCATTTTCTTTTTTTGCCGTGATAGGCTATGTAAATACTTACATAGCCTATCACGGCCTCCGTAGTGACGCAAATGGTGTCCCTGCGTTAGCTGTGATAGGCTATGTATTTATGTAGCCTATCACGGCCTAAATGGGGAAGCGAATGGCAGCCGCAGACACAATTCTCAAAGCAGCGTGAACGACACCAGGTAAGTGCTCCGTTTCACATGCCTTTCGTGGGGTGGTGGGGAGGGGGGCTCCATTCCGCCACGGATTTCGGGGGGCCGAATGCATTGGCATTCGGCTTCACTGAAATCTGTGGCAGAATTCTCTGACATCCCTACTTTTAGGTGTCCAAAAGCTGGAAGATGAACCATGGTTTCTGCCATCTTAATACTAGATGGGAAGCTTATATCATGTGATGTGTGGCCACCAATAGACATTCCCTAAATTCAAAGGCTGCCCAGGGCATCACAGAACAAAATGTGTAGTGGCTTTTTTTAATTTCACATTTGCCACTGATTTGCCACTGATTTGATCCATCAAATGGTGTGGGAGTTCCTTAAGGGCACGTTGTTGTAGTGCCTTCTTGGTGATGGCATCACAGATGTGCAATGCCCTCCTTAGAGAGCCCCCCAAAGAAACATATGTGCTCAATTTTTTAAATGCAGAGAAAATGTACCTGCTCTGCAAGACTTTTGGAGCACTTGGAGGCAATTACTGCTGCCTTTCTTCCTTGCTGTTTGAGTCTGTACGCTCTTTTTCTGTATTTTGTGCATTTCCCTAAGTGCCATTGGCAGAGAAGGCTATTCACAAATATTAAAATAAATGCATAGCACACTGCCACATGACTCTAAACAGTTGGCTCAGAGCTCGAGCTGCTACCAGTCTATACCATCAGTATCAGATGTACTGATACTGATGGTATATCACTGTGTGTGATACCATCAGTACCACACACAGTGAATGGGCTATCCAGTGAAATGAGACTGCATGGTAGCAGTGAATTGGTGAAAAGATGCAATATATATCTGAGCAAGAAATGTGCAAATATGGACAGAACCATCTCACACTGGTGCCAAATTCCTCAGTTTACTTTGAAGCAATTGGAACATATATCTCAACTCATTAAATATTGTAGCTCACCAATTACTTATGTTCCATTTCTGACCTGGGTTGGGCAAGAGAATGTATGTAAGCAAAATTATATGTGGTCTAGTCAGAGGTACAGCATCACCCCCAAATATTGTAAACTGATATGAGCAACTATAGGAGCATCATGTGTTTTTAGAAGTCTACACAAAACCATCCAGCAAACAAAACTTGGATCCAGCAAACTAACAAGAAATGTGTGGGCAGGATGTGTGTAAATATTGCATTCTTGTAGCACATCAGATCAAATGGTCTCCAGCTGACCAAAGCTGGACATGGTTGCTATCATGCTTTTATGGGTAGGTGTTAAAAGCATCCTAGGAGAACACAATATATACTGAATCAGTTTTGCCGGGGAGAATTCAGAGGTGTCATTCAAAGAGAATTTGGGGGACAATGGCACACACAAAAGCAAAGCCCAACAGACATATTTGCTCATTCTGAAACATAACAATATCCTTAGTGGGCGTGAGATTTGTTCTTAAAAGAAAGCCTTGATTAGGTTTGCTTATTTAGTTTTTCCATTTTTTCCTTGCAGCCCCATCCTATGCCTGTTTACTCAGAAATAAGAGGCCCTCTGATTAAGTTCAAAGGGATGAATTCTTAAGGAAGAGTGCATAGGACTTAGGTTCATGTTACATCAAACTATTCAGATCCGCTGTTGGTGGCCAAAATATTATTTGTCATGCAACAATCTTCATTGTTCCAAAACAATTCTTTCTAAAGCAATGTTGTCCAAAAAAGTAGGCCAAGTGTGCTGAGAAAGGCACTCACAAATCTGAAACAGTCTGACTGAAGTCCATATAAGTTATAGTTGGCTATATGCATTTACCCAAGAGCAAAAAAATGGCTGCAAAATATTTATTTCCCTTAAATGAAGAGAACAGTCAGCACTGCATTTGTCAGGACCTACCATAATTCTAATTTTAATTCTAATTCTAAGGGATGCCACCACCCTGGATTTGGAGTCTTGGGTTTTAAGGCTCTGTTGAGCCTACTCGTTTTCTCTTACAACTGCCAAGACCGGCTTTACAGAAAACTAGTACGATAATCCAGCATAATGCAGTGCAATAAACGATTAAAAAAACACACACATATCTTTGAAAATATGCAGATAAACATTTGAGCTATGTTTGTTGTATTTAAATAAATAAAATATAAATTATTGGAGTTGCATATGTAACAGATTGGTCCTCAGGCATTTGCCATGTTGTGGAGCATAATACGCACAGCAGGAAAGAATGCCCAGAAAGTTTGAGGAGAATTAATCTGCATATTTTAAGCTTTACATTTTTTGGTTTATGAAGGCATAAAGGTGAATGTATAATGTGAGAAAGTGCTGTATTATACTGTGCCATGGTTTGGAGGGGGTTAGTATATGGAGTTAACATGGGTGTGCTCATCCTGACCGAGGTGGACATTCAACCCAAAACTTGTTAGAGAAAGGGGACATTTGGCTGCTAGTTCTTGCTCAAGGGTGTTTTGAATCGAGAAAGCAGGCCGATTGCAATAATGGCATGGATGAGGGCCAATAAACTGAAGTTGAATTCCAATAAGACAGAGAGAGCCTATGGGTTGGCAGTTCCCAGGTCCAGAAATTGGGGTGTTTGCCTATTCTGGATGGGGTTGCACTCCCTCCGAAGGAGCAGGTCCGTAGTCTGGGGGTGCTCCTGATCGATCTTTGTTACTGGAGGCCCAGGTGGCCTCAGTGGGCTGCAGCAGCTATTACCAACTTCGGTTGGTACGCCAACTACGCCCGTTGCTAGTGTGAAGGTAGGCGTTTGGTTCAGGCAAGGTGCCTGATGGGACTGAGAGAATGTGTATGTGTCTGACCATGACAAGGTAATTGTAAGTTGCTCATTATAAGCAGGAAATTCCTATCCACCAAAGTAGCTCATCCCTAAAGATAAGAATGCAGCTGTGCTGATACGATTGTTACTGAGCTAAATTCGCTCTTGAGCATGCATAGTGTGTTTTCTTTGTTCTCCAACTAAGTCTGTATAAATGCCTCCTTTTTTTGTATTTGGAGAGACTCAGTTTTGACTGGCTCTCACACAGTTGTGATGTGCTTTAATAAATTCCTGACTGTTCAGCCTAACCTGCCTTGGATATTTCCTTAACACTAGGTAGGGATAGCCAAGCCACGGTAATCCATGCACTGGTAACCTCATGATTAGACTACTGCAACATGTTCTATATGGGGCTGCACTTGTGCGCGGTTCAGAAGCTGCAGCCAGTGCAGGATGCATTAGCTAGAGTGCTCACTGGGGCACCTAGCTATGCTCACATAACACCTGTGTTAAAAGACCTGCACTGGCTGCCTAGCTACCAACACACATACAAGGTTATGTCATTGTCATACAAAGCCCAAAACAACTTGGGGCCAGGATTCCTAGCAGACTGCCTTCCCATATACATACCCAGGTAACCTTTAAGATCATCAGAGGAGGCCTTGTGTGTCATTCCAAAACTAATGGAATGTCGCCACGGAGTACCTCAATGGCGGGCCTTCTCTGTAGTGGCACCCACCCTCTGGAAAACTCTCCCTCATGCTGTTCAGGAGGCAGAAAATGTGGCAGTTTTTAAACGTCTTCTGAAAATGTGCTTGTTCATCCAGGCTTTCCCTGGGCTGTAGTTAAACTAATCATGCCGCTCCATTTTACTGCTCCTTGAATTTTTTAAATTGTAGTTGGAAGAATTTTTAATTGTAGTTGGAAATGTTTTTAATGTTGTGTTTTTCATATTGTATTTTCAATGTGGTTTTAATATTTATTGTGAACCACTGAGGGAACTTATTATATTCAGCAGTGTATCACAAATAAAGAAATAGAAACGAGGAGATTGCTCTAGCTTCCCTTGAGAGCTTGGATTTATTGTTTGCTTTCTGGAGGAAAGAGACTGCAGGTCCTGCTTGACCAGAAGCCGCTTTGCTTGTTGAGGAGTGGAGAGAGCTGATCTGAAGAAGCCAGATCCCATTCGACAGATCAGGATTTGGAGTGGCTGCTACAGAGTGGGTGGCTGGTGGCCCGTGAACCAATGCTGAGAGTGACTATCTTTTGTAACCAGCTACTAGACTTTAGTTGGGGATATTTGTGGGCAATCCATCCATTGACATCTGAGGAACTTTGCTAAGCCAATCAGTTGTGCTTGGTTTCTCTGTGAAGGGCTTATTGATGGTGGTGGTGGTGGTGCCCTTCTATAACAATCTGCTGGATTGGGTTAGTTTTGTCTAATGTGGTTTGTTAATTGATTTGTCCTTGGCCAGATGTGTGAGTAGGGCTAACTGCCTTGTTTGCAAGTCGTGTGACTCAGGTTACACATATAGGGTAGTATCCACTGGTGGCACAGCGGTAGTGCTAATGACATTGTGCTGGCGTAAACTTACGCTAGTGCAATAAGAACCTAAGAAGAGCCCTGCTAGATCAGACCAAGGGTCCATCCAGTCCAGCATTCCATTCACACAGTGGCCAACCAGCTGTCGACCAGGAACCCACTAGGAGGTGGTTGGTGCTTGCTAGTGCAAAGGAAAAGGAGAAATTTGCTGCTGAATTTCAGTAGTAGGGTATAAATGCAATCTATTTGGAGCTATAGCTTGCAAATGTCACCCTCTAGACCAGAAGTGCAGAATGTCTTTCAGTCCGAGGGCCAATTCCCAATTCAGAGATGCTCTCAGAAGCTGCATTCCAGAGGTGGGTGGGACCAAAGGCAAAAGGGGTGTGGCCAACATACCAGCATTTTGTAGCTTAAAGCTCTTCGTGCCAGTAACTAAGCCTTAGGAGAGGCGTTTCAGTCTTTTAGACTGCGGGGGAGGGCGGAATTGGACAAAGCATGGAAACCACCAAACGATTGGTATTTGGGGAAAGGGTGCGGGGCCAGGGAAAGAGGGCCTGGCCTTCTGGGGAACCTTGGAGAGCTGGACTGGGACTCCTGGAGGGCCAGATCCAGCCCCTGGGCCTGAGGCTCTGCATCCTTGCTACAGTTCTCATTCTCAGGAATAGTGTATCAAGGTTTGTGAGCATCTTGCCTGGAAACTCTACTTGCATGGGCCTCTGGCTATACCCAGAGTACCTAACCCTATCAATGGCCCTGCAAAGGCTGACAGACGTATCTATCTTTCTTGCTGTATCTACTAACTGATTTTGTATTTCATCATTCCATAATTCATTAGAGACATATTGCAGTAAAACATCAGTTGCTCCCTGCTAAGCTATTTGCCCTGCTGGGAAAAGCATTTAGTGTGTTAGACTCTTAGTCAAAGCCCATTATCTTTTTAAGGAGATAACAAAAGAGGTGGTTTCAACAGCAGCTTTTCTTGCATTTCATTTTTCTATTTAAAGAAGAAACAACCAGACAATCTACAACAGTTATGTTTGTATAAAAATTCTCCAACATTAATTCTTCTCTGTAGTTCTCTCATTTCCCCTGTTCCATTGTTCCTTCCATTGTTTAACTTTTCTTCATCTCACACTTCTTTTGCATACAATTCTCCTCTCAGCAATTCCAAATCTTCCAAATCCTGGCCTATTCCCTTTCCTACATAATTCTGCCCCTTTTCATCTTCTTCTCTTAAACTTTATCATTTCTCCTCAATGGGTTTTGTTTGTTTGTTTTGGTTCGTTTACACATCCTTCTTAATCCCAAGCCCCTCTTCTCCCCTCTATTCCTTTATTCTCCTCTCTTCTGCTCAGCTCTGTTCTCCCCATTTCTTGTCCCCTTTGTCGAGTTGTTGGCCTTTTCTAGTTTATTTTCCTCTTTTTATTCACCCTTTCCTCCTGTTTCTCCGAGAGCCTTCCCTGGAATGAGGACTTAATTTCAGCCAGGCCTTCACAATGAACAATTCCAGATGTCCTTGTAATACTAGTGCTCAGCTACTGGGGTATAGGAATACAAAACAGTGGTTGTGAGCCTGTTCAGCCTGCCTCTCCATCACCTCTGGGAAATCACAACCCACAGCCACTTATTACATAGGAAGAGCACTCAAGTAGGAAAGTATTATTTCTAGCAGGGCTTGAGTACTACTCAATTATGGACTGCCTGGAAGGAAAGCATGGAGCTGTGGGCAGATCAGAATGTCATAGTTACAACATACAAATAACCAAAGATGGCTGTGCTGGTTCTTGAGGGGAAAAACAATCTAAAATCCAAAGTTGGGCAATACCTTTATGAGGGCCAACTAAAACTCCATAAACATGTGTGAGCTTTCAAGTTCCCCAGAATTATTCATCGGGCTAGGCAGTACAAAAAGGAGGAGATAGAAGAAGAAACAAACATCCCAAAATTTGGCCAGATGTTGTTGCTATGAGGTCTGCACTTTAGATAGACCAAGGCCAGATCTACACCTTGTCTCAGGTCAACATGATCCCATCATGGTGGTGGTATAGCCCTCTTGCACATTTATGCCTCATAGCACACACAATGACATCTGTTGCAGATTTTGGATAATACGGAATAAAAAACAGGAAATAATGCTGGAAAAGCAGTATATGGAATATGTGATGTTCCCCAACAGTTATCAATGCACTTCAATACTGGGTGTTGGTTTTGTTTGTTTGTTTTGTGTCTGTTTTGCTTAGGATCCTGTTATGTCCTGTGTCAGAGGATATATGGCCAAGTCGGGGCACTTGAGGGGGTCTCAATTAGTGTGGTTACAGGTCAAGGGAGATATGGTGTGGGAGGAGGGCTAGCCAGGTTAGGGGAACACGGCCCAGACAGTTAATGGCTGTGCCATGTTTCGGCCCTCTCCCCAACCGCAGGCATGGTAGTTGCCCTATCAGCCTGCCCTCAGGTCTCCGGATGCTGCTTTTAAATGCCAGATGAGTTCAAAGTAAGACCTCCCTCATCTATGGCTTAATAGCAGATAAGGCGGCTGATCTGGCATGTATAACTGAGACCTGGGTGAGTGAGCAGGGAGGAGTTAGTTTCTCCCAGCTTTGCCCATCGGGGTACTTGGTTCAGCATCAGGAAAGACCTGAGAGCTGGGGAGAGGGGGTTGCTGTGGTCTATAGGAATTCCATCTCCCTCTGCAGCCTCCCTGTCTATGTGACTGCTGGTCTGGAGTGTTTGCACCTTATGTTGGGCCAGCAGGACAGATTGGGGACTCTGTTGGTGTACCACCCACCTCGCTGCTCAACAGACTCCCTATCTGAGCTGACGGAGGTGGTCTCTGGTGCACTGTTGCGACCCCCAGACTGTTGGTTCTGGGGGATGTCAACATTCGTGCTGAGGGCACTTTGTCTGGGGCGGCTCACGATTTCATGGCCTCCATAACGACCATGGGACTGTCCCAACATGTCATCAGCCTGATGCATGTAGCAGGGCATACTCTAGCCTTGGTTTTCTCAATTGGACATGGAGATGGTGGTCTGAAGGTGGAGGACTTTGCATCTGTCCCCTTGTCGTGGTCAGATCATTACCTGCCGAGGTTTAGACTTACAGCTGTTCTTCCCCTCTGCAAGGGTGGAGGACCTATTAAGATGGTCCGCCCCCGGAGGCTAATGGATCCGGATGGTTTCCAGAGAACTCTGTGGAGGTTTCTGGCTGATATGGCGTGCTCTCCTGTCAAAACCCTGGTTAATCTGTGGAATGCAGAAATGACCTGGGCAGTTGACATGATTGCTTCTGAGCACCCTCTCTTGAGTAGAGCTCGAACTGCTCCATGGTATACCCCAGAGCCGAGAGCAATGAAACAAAATAGGAGGCGGCTTGAGTACAGATGGAGAAGAACTCCTAGTGGATGCAATCGAATGCTGGTATGTGCCTATGGTAAAGTATATTCAGGGGCAGTGAGAGTGGCAAAAAACAATAATCTTGCTGCCTCTATTGAATCTTCTATCTGCTGCCCAGCAGAGCTTTTCAGAGTTGTCTGGGGGCTATTACATGCCGGCCTTAAGGACACTGTAGATCCCCCTCTGAGGCCCACTGTAATGCATTTGCGAGGCACTTCCAGGATAAGATCTCTTGCATCCGCCGGGACTTAGACTCCAGTGTTATAGCAGGTGAATCTGGTGAGGTATCAGGAGCAGAGGCTTGTCCTGTTCTTATGGATGAGTTTCAGCTGGTACAGGTTGAGGATGTTGACAAGGTGCTTGGACAGGTTCGTGCAACCACTTCCGTACTGGAACCTTGCCCCTCTTAGCTGATAAAAACTGGCAGGGAAGGAACAGCTGTCTGGGCCAGGGAGGTGATTAATGCCTCCTTGCGAGAGGGAGTGGTCCCAGGCTGCCTCAAAGAGGCGATAGTGAGACCACTCCTAAAGAAACCCTCCCTGGACCCAGAAAATCCTAGTAATTTTAGGCCAGTGGCATATGTTACTTTCCTGGGCAAGGGTCTTGAGTGGGTGGTTGCCAACCAGCTCCAGACACTCTCGGATGAGATTGATAATCTAGCTCCATTTCAGTCGGGGTTCAGGCCAGGTTTTGGCACGAAAACAGCCTTGGTTGCCCTGTATGATGACCTATATTGGGAGAGATAGAGGGAGTGTGACCTTGTTGATTCTCCTTGATCTCTCGTTGGCTTTCGATACCATCGACCATGGTATCTTTCTGGGACAATGGTCTGAGCTGGGAGTGGGAGGCACTGCATTGCAGCGGTTTTGCCCCTACGTGGATGGTTGGCTCCAGAAGGTGGTGCTTGGGGAATATTGCTCAGCCCCATGGATTCTCCAGTATGGGGTTCCATGGGGGTCAGTTCTGTCCCCCATGCTATTTAACATCTACATGAAACCGTTAAGTGTGGTCATCC
This sequence comes from Heloderma suspectum, assembly GCF_057233095.1. NCBI lineage: Eukaryota > Metazoa > Chordata > Lepidosauria > Squamata > Helodermatidae > Heloderma > Heloderma suspectum. The sequence continues at coordinate 107,900,842 of NC_139461.1, forward strand.
AGAGTTTTGGGGCACGCTGTCATCAGTACGCTGATGACACACAGCTCTATTTCTCCTTTTCATCTTCTTCAGGTGAGGCTGTAGATGTGCTAAATTGGTGCCTGGCTGTGACAATGGACTGGATGAGGGCTAATAAACTGAAACTCAATCCAGACAAGACTGAGATGCTGTTGGTGGGTGGTTCTGCTGACCGGATGGAGGGTGCTCAACCTGTTCTGGATGGGGTTGCACTCCCCCTGAAGGAGCAGATTCATAGCTTGGGGGTTCTCCTTGAGCCATCTTTGTCACTTGAGGCTCAGGTGGCCTCAGTGGCATGGAGTGCCTTCTACCAACTATAGTTGGTGGCCCAGCTACGCCCCTATCTGGACAGGGATAACCTGGCTTCAGTTGTCTATGCTCTGGTAATCTCCAAGTTAGATTACTGCAATGCACTCTATGTGGGGCTGCCTTTGAAGATGGTTGAGAAACTGCAGCTCATGCAAAATACAGTGGCCAGATTGATAATAGGGACCAGAAGGTCTGAACATATAAGACCAACTCTGCCCTGCTTGCACTGGCTGCCTGTATGTTTCCAAACCCAATTCAAGGTGCTGGTTTTAACCTATAAAATCTTACATGGCTTGGGTCCACAATACCTGATGGAGTGCCTCTCCCGAAGCGAATCTACCCATATACTACACTCAACATCTAAGGCCCTCCTCCAGCTGCCTACACCAAGGGAAATTCAGAGGACAGCAACAAGGGAGAGGGACTTTTTGGTGGTGGCCCCCCAATTCTTGGAATGATCTCCCCGATGAGGTCCACCTGGCACCAACATTGTTATCTTTTCGGCACCAGTTCTCCAAGGCTTTCGGCAGCATATGATACGTTTTTAATCGATCCTGGAATGTCTTATGTTTATGGTTGTTTGCTTTTGAGATTGTTTGTTTTAAGTTGTTTCAGATATATGTTTCTTTTGTGAATATTGTCTGTTCATGTGTTTTTTATGTAAATGGTTTTTAATCTCTGTATATTGTATTTTTAATGTTTTTAATATTTGTAAACCGCACAGAGAGCTCCGGCTATTGGGCAGTAGAGAAATGTAATAAATAAATAAATAAATAAGTAAGTAAATAAATAAGTAAATAAAACACTAGTGTAGATCTGGCCCCAGTTTCAAAATGTAGATTATACCTAGCAATATATTTTGGGTTGTGCTCAGATTCCTCCCTCCCTCCCTCCCTCCCTCCCTCCCTCTAAATTGGTTCCCAGAAAATCTTATCACTTCCTATGTCTTGTAAAAAAAATTGGTAAGGTCAGATTCCTGGGAATTCCTTCTTATTTGGGTCCACAGTGGGTTTCTCCAGAATTTCTAGCTGGGAGAAGGGCAAAGTTATCACTGTGGTTTCAACTTGAACATATTCACTGAGCATCAGTCTGCCCCTTGGCCCTCTGCATATTTCAGGCTTTGGATTCCACTACACATTTAGAGTGTGGCAGAGAGCTCTGCCTGGGGTCAAGATACCTGGAGTAAATGGTTGGAAAGAATATGGGTAAGAACTGAATCACAGCAGTCGCTTGTACATTAGCTGGCTGTAAATATCAACAGTCCAGGGCATAAACCGAAGGCCACCTGCACTACAGCCAAAGCAGCATGCATATACCCCTATTTCCCTTGTTTGGTACCATCTTTATACAAGTGAAAAGGTGAATTAAATGCATTCTTGCATCAATCAAGTCCTTGCACCTTGGATAGCTCCTTCAAGTTCTGACTGAAACCCGCAGCGGATATGCCCCCTCCCCGACATCAGAGCCTCCAGCCACTGCTGTGCCAGTGGTAGCAAACCTCTTGGTGCCACAAAGTCAAGTCCTAAATAGAAGAGTGTGTCACACTACTGCACGCTCACGCTGTGCAACCCGCCCCTGTTGTGCCTTGGGATGTCTCTGATCTACATTTGCTTCTGGTCTCCTCAGCTCAGGGAGCAGGGCTGCAGTGCAGTGCTGAAGAGGCAGACAGGACTGTAAAGCTGGGTTTGCTGAGGGAGATCTGTTTCCCTCATGGCCCATCCAGGCATAACACATAGGCTGCGCCACAGGTTGGCTATGCATACTGATGTGAACAGCAAGGAAGGTCACCCTGCACATAGCCTCAACACTGCTTTTTTTTTTTTTAAAGCTGTTCATTTCAAGTGTTGATACTAAGCCAGTCTACAAGCCAATATTTGACAGTGCCCAAAATATGGCAGAGAAATACAGTGCTTCCTTGTGAAGCTACAGTTTAGAAGTATAAAATAACATTCTGTCACACTGTTTGTGGGATGAACCATAGTCCGTCATGCTGAGAAGTTCCTTCGTATTACTAGAACAGTGACTGAGGTGTGTATGTGTCCCATTGCTTTGTTGCTTCAGCACATCTGTTCACTGCAGAAATCAGTGTCCAGAAGCAAAGTATGTAATGTGCAGCATAAAAGCCTCCTGCCTATTTGGGTTGAGACATGGTGGCAGGGGCCGAGAGCCATGGGTATGCCTAAGAAGAAGGCCAGGAGTAATTCAGGGAATTTTGTCACCCAAACTCTCCTCCTTCTTGATAAGAAATGTAATTTATCCAGATTAACAGCTGCTTCTGTTTTCTCACCTAATCTTCTTACCCTCTGGTTAGTCACACCTCTCTCAAAATCCCATTAATTCTCCTACTCTCTACTGATCTGAGCCAAGAGAGATTCAACAAAGAAAAAGACTGGCCTGCAAGTCATAGTATCCCTGTTTTGCTTTGTAAATGACAGAGAGAAAAAGACACTGCCATTATATAGCTACGCTAAGTTAGGAATATAAACTTTAAACTCTGAAATAATTGGAATTTCATAGGATGGAGTTTAATGTGCATACTATTATAAGCCAGTAGTAGGGAACATGGGGCACTCCAGATGTTGTTGGACTGCAACTCCCATCAGCCCTAGTCAGTAAAGCCAGTAGTGAGGGATGATGAGAGTTGCAGTCCAACAACATCTGGAGGGCCACACGTTCTCCATCCCTGTTATAAGACTCTTAAACTTTCCTGCTTCTTTTGTCATTGTTATTGAATTATGAATGGCTAGCTGAAGACTGTGTAGCCAGGAGAAGATTTGGAAATGGTAGGTCTGCGTGTTAGCATCCATGCCAGGTTCCAAACCTATGAACTGTTGATGTGGTAATTCAATTAATCAAGCAAGAAGTAACTTGCCCAGAATCAAAATAAGTTAGAGATTATTTTTAACTATCTTTTGCCTTCTTCCCAAAGTTCAGTTTGTCTCTTATAATCAACGCTCTTCCTTATTAAGGCTATTACAGTTTTGTTTGCTGAACTATGTGTTAACTTGTGGATGCTGTTAATTTATCATTTCTATTTAAATGTGTTTTTAATTGATGGGGTTTCCTCTACCCTGGCTCCACCTCATTCACTGCCACTGTGCTGGGAAGGGAAACTTGCAGCACGGCGACATCAAGCCAAGCAGTGAGTTCACCATTTTGCAAGGGAGAGGTGCGGGACTGGACCCAAGTCTCAGCCCTGTATGTGCCGTAAAGTCTACCTCTGCCCTGAAATGCTTTCATGGGAAAGCTCTGGAAGATTTTTGAGATGGTAGCCTCACTTTCATGAGGTTACAGAAATATGTCTCTTCTGGCCATTTCCCTACATCAATTTATTAAACTTGAGTTGGAAAGCGTATCATTGGAAGTAGCTCTGAGACCTGTACAGTTTGTGACCCATGAAACCAAGGACATACACTGTATCCTGCCAAGCAGTCAGTTTGCATCGGAAAATGTTCTGATGCCCTGGACCCAGGGTTGGCAACTTGTGGCCCTCCAGATGTTCTGCCTTACAGCTCTCATCATCTCTCACCATTGGTTCTGCCAGCTAGAGCTGATGGGAGCTGTAGGCTGACACATTTGCAAGGCTACAAGGTGCCCACATGTGTCCTAGAGACTAAGAGATCTAATTTAGTGTGTTTACTTTACTTGTATTTAGTAAACAACAATGCACACAAAAAAAGTACCGTATGTTAATATTTTGTCCCAATACACCTCAAGTCTTGGACCAGAAGTATTTGAGGAGGAACATTAAAGGACACTATATGTGATTTAAATATAGTATTATATAGATTTTTAATTGGAATACTTGTAAAAAATTAAAGACATTGGGCAGTATCCAGCAGTGCTGCTCCGCTTATTCCATTGACATAGTGCTACCAGAAGCAACCTCTCGCGCAATGCCAATAGTGTATGTTAGTGTGATGGGGGTTTTGAAGGAGCTCATCGTGCCAGCACACCTGACTGGCATTGTGCTAGAGGTCGCTTCAATGGCGTACGTGGAGCGGCAGCACTGGATACTGCTCAATAGCATGTACTTCCCTTATATCATTTAAATTTAAGAAAACAAGAAGGTATTGAAAACTGTTGACACCCTAATTAATTTTAGCAACTCAAAGAAATGCGCATGATATGCTGACAACCACTTTGCAATTGACACATGTTCAATTGTTCTAATGAACTTACGAAATGGAAAATTGTCTGTGGAAAAATAAAGCACTGGAGAATTCTCTGCCCCACATCACTCCTGCCAAGTGCTGGACACCTCCTTCCTCCTGTTTTGCAGTCCCAAGCAGATTACCAAGTCCCTAATAGGCTGCTTTTACACATGCAGGCTTGCTCTAACTGTACAGATGTTTGCGTCGCCCTCTTCGGTATTTATGTCACCTCTTCGGCGCTTGAAAGATGTATCAACAGAAGACCTTCCAAGGATTTCTTCTAAGGAACTGAGTCCAGTTTTTACAAAGTATGCTCTGCAACAGCCCTCCCTCCATACCCTTCCCCAAACAATCCAGGGATGAAAATGGCAAGGAATTAAACATCCAGTTAAAAACATAGATGGTCCCCCACGAATAAAAGGAGCTTCTCACCTTGCGTGTTAATCTTCTCTTTATCTCCCGTTTTTCTTCCTGCTCCTCTTGCTCATTCCGTGCTAGAAAAAGATTCACAAAGTTCCAGACTGGTTGGACATGTGGAGTACACAAAAGCCAGCAAGCAATTGGATGGGGTTATTAATGTCTCAGACCTTCCATCTGAGGGTCCCCTGGGAAGAGTGAATGTTTGCGACCTCTTTGCCAACAGATTTCTTTGCACACCTCACAAAACATCCAAATCCTTTTCACTCTGGCTATGTGTGAGCATTAATTTTATTCCTTAACATGACTCAGTTTGTACCAGTTATTAGGCCGGGAGCCAGAGCTTCTTCAACCATTACCTCTGTGCCTCAGGATCTATCTGCTGTAGGGAAAGGGAGGAACGATACCCCCACTAGTCTCTGTTGAGAGCATAACAACAGGGCAATCACAGCTCAGGGTTCAGTCTGATGTAACATTCCGCTTTTATGGAAGTGCTTTTGGAACGAGTCCCAGAGATGTTGAATGCAAAAGAAAATATGTTGTGGCAAGGGGCCATTCATGCAAGTTGACTGCATTTGATCCAATGAATGGCGGCAGCTTTCCAGGAAATGAATCAACTCCCAGCATCATCTATGGTGCCTACAGACCCATCATGGCACTCTTTCATATATATGCAGTTACAATTCAGGGAGTCATCCCATGGTTGCAAACTGTTACAGCCAAAGTGGCCAGTGAAAGGACATAAACTGACTTATTTTGCTTAAAATAAGTATTTTATAATTAATTAAAAATTAAAAAAACACACCACAAAAGGGAAAGCGGATAATAATCAGGGCTCTACAAGGAGCTACAGCCGGTTGCAGCTACCTGGAAAATATACCCCCATGTGATACATATCTTTGCAACCATGTGTCTTTTGCTTTTAAGTGCTTTATCTTAAGTGCTTGCCTTGCAAGTTCATCCGGTTAAACTTTTGTTCTGTGCCTTATTAATTACTATATCACTTTAAACAGTCATTATTTGCAACCCCCCCCCACTAATATACAATAGTTGTGTATACAAGTGATTTGTATATTAATTTTTTTTGATCAGGCTCCGATATAATTAGCTCAGCTTGCACAGCAGATGATTCACTGTGATGTAAACCAGCTTTGTCCTTCACGCTGATCATAGCAAACACTCTTTTCCAACAGCACAAGAGATGACTCTACACATGGACATCACCACATGGTCAATATCGAAATCAGATTGATTATGTCCTTTGCAGCCAAAGATGGAGAAGCTCTATACAGTCAGTCAAAACAAGACCTGGAGCTGACTGTGGCTCAGATCATGAGCTGCTTCTTGCAAAATTTCGGCTTAAATTGAAGAACGTCGGGAAAACCACTAAACCATTCAGGTATGACCTAAATCATATCCCTTATGAATATACAGTGGAGGTGAGGAATAGATTTCAGGGATTAGACCTGATAGACAGAGTGCCTGAGGAACTATGGATGGAGGTCCATAACATTGTTCAAGAGGCAGCAACTCAATCCATCCCAAAGAAAAATGCAAGAAAGCCAAGTGGCTGTCTGATGAGGCTTTACAAGTAGCTGAGGAAAGAAGGGAAGCAAAAAGCAAGGGAGAAAGGGGAAGATATATCCAACTGAATGCAGAGTTCCAGAGAATAGCAAGGAGAGACAAGAAGGCCTTCTTAAATGAACAATGCAAAGAAATCGAGGAAAACAACAGAATGGGAAAGACTAGAGATCTCTTCAAGAAAATCGGAGATCTCAAGGGAACGTTTTGTGCAAAGACGGGCATGATAAAGGACAAAGAAGGCAGGGACCTAACAGAAGCAGATGAGATTAAGAAGAGGTGGCAAGAATACACAGAAGAACTATACAGGAAAGATCGGAATGTCCCTGATAGCCATGATAGTGCGGTCACTGAACTTGAGCCGGACATCCTCGAGAGTGAAGTCAAGTGGGCCTTAGGAAGCATTAGTAACAACAAAGCTAGCGGAGATGACAGTATTCCAGCTGAGCTATTTAAAATCCTAAAAGATGATGCTGTTAAAGTGCTGCATTCAATATGCCAACAAATTTGGAACACTCAACAATGGCCGCAAGACTGGAAAAGGTCAGTTTACATTCCAATTCCAAAGGAGGGCAATGCCAAAGAGTGTTTAAACTACCGCACAATTGCGCTCATTTCACATGCCAGCAAGGTGATGCTCAAAATCCTACAAGCTAGGCTTCAGCAGTATGCGAACCGAGAACTACCGGAAGTACAAGCTGGGTTTCGAAGAGGCAGAGGAACTAGAGAACAAATCGCCAACACTTGCTGCATAATGGAGAAAGCAAGCGATTTCCAGAAAAATGTCTATTTCTGCTTCATTGACTACGCTAAAGCCTTTGATTGTGTGGATCACAACAAACTGTGGCAAATTCTGAAAGTGATGGGAGTACCAGACCACCTTACCTGTCTCCTGAGAAACCTGTACGAGGGTCAAGAAGCAACAGTAAGGACCAGACATGGAACAACTGAGTGGTTCAAAATTGGGAAAGGAGTACGACACGGCTGCATATTGTCACCCTGCTTATTTAACTTATATGCAGAGTACATCATGAGAAATGCCGGGTTGGATGAATCACAGGTCAGAATTAAGATTGCTGGGAGAATTATCAACAACCTCCGATATGCAGATGATACCACCCTAATGGCAGAAAGCGAAGAGGATCTCAAGAGCCTCTTGTTGAGGGTGAAAGAGGAGAGTGCAAAAGCTGGTTTGAAACTCAACATTAAGAAAACTAAGATCATGGCATCTGGCCCTATCACTTCCTGGCATATAGAAGGGGAAGAAATGGAAGCAGTGACAGATTTTACTTTCTTGGGCTCCAAGATCACCGCAGATGGTGACTGTAGCCATGAAATTAAAAGACGCTTGCTCCTTGGGAGGAAAGCTATGGCAAACCTAAACAGCATAGTAAGAAGCAGAGACATCACCTTGCTGACAAAGGTCTGTCTAATCAAAGCTAATGTTTTCCCAGTAGTAATGTATGGCTGTGAGAGCTGGACTATAAGGAAGGCTGAGCACCGAAGAATTGATGCTTTCGAACTGTGGTGCTGGAGAAGACTCTTACGAGTTCCCTGGACTGCAAGGAGGTCAAATCAGTCCATCCTAAAGGAAATCAACCCTGAGTGCTCATTGGAAGGACAGATACTGAAGCTGAAGCTCCAATATTTTGGCCACCTAATGCGAAGAGAAAACTCTCTGGAAAAGACGCTGATGCTGGGAAAGACTGAAGGCAAAAGGAGAAGGGGACAGCAGAGGATGAGATGGCTAGATAGCATCACCGATGCAATGAATATGAACTTGAGCACGCTCCGGGAGAGAGCGCAGGACAGGAAGGCCTGGCGTGCTATGGTCCATGGGGTCACGAAGAGTCGGACACGACTGAACGACTGAACAACAACAACAACAGTGTTTGTGGCGTCAAAATCTAACGATACTCTTCAGGAACACAGAATTGCTAGGGAATTACTGGCTTGTTTGGAAAGCTATAAAACTTAATTTGGCCAAGGCTGCAATCCTATATACACTCACCTAGGATTAAGTCTCATTACACATTATGGGGCTTACCTCTGAGTAGACATGCACAGGATTGTGCTGTACGGATGCAATCCTATGCATGCTTATCTGAAAGTAAACCTCACTGAAGTCAGTGAGACTTACTTCTGAGTAAACATGCACAGGATTGGACTACAAAAGAACAAGAGCAAGTGGTGGGTTTTAACTTTGATTTTCTTGGCTGACTACTTGTAACCCAAATATGTTCTCACCTAAGCATCAAACTAAAAATGCTGATAGATACACATATTATAAAAATGACTTTACAGGAAATTTGTTTTAGATAATAACAGCATTAAAAGGGCATAAAATACTGCAGCCTCCAGCAGAAAGAGAAGGACAGCTGAATGGGGCCCCTGGCCCAGACAGGCCTCCATGGACATACTGCATTGTAAGTCTATTCCCTACCTTCCCCCTGCCCCTCTCACGGTCTTTGAATTCAACCCAGTAGCTACTCACGTTTGAGGATGTTCCTCTGCTCCAATTCTTCAGCAGTCGGCCTCTGGCTCAATCGCCTGCAGAAAAAGCCCAGGATCAATTTTTGGACCATATCATGTCCTCCAACATTCAGTGTATATAAGAGTGGCTCTTCACCTCATAATTCAAAAAGCTGAGGAAATAACATTGTTCTGACATCGATGGCTTGTACAGATATTACTGCTCGTAACACGGACTGGTAGTTTCCTCTATTGCCAACGGAGGGGAAAACAAACACGTTGGGTCATATTAGGCATGCCTCTTCTATCTCCACCTCAGGCTAATCGGCTGAGAGTTAGACGATGCAGATGCTTTTACTTAATTTCCTTCCTTCCATGCCAGCTTCCTTACTCTTACAAGTATGGCAAGCTTAGCTCTGTGTTCCTCCTGCCCTATGCTTGTATGAGCCTCCAAACTGTACCGTACTTGTCCAATGAGGCCGTGAAAACAAAGGCAGCTAACAGCCCAGAAAAACAACTAGGCATGATCAGCCAGCCTAGAACAATAGTAGTTCTTTTTCTTTGCCCCCTCAGTCCTTGCTTTCCCCCAGAAAACCTCAATTCCATTTCATAACGATAAAATGTGCTTTCCTGCCAGCATATCCTTTCACTACAACAAATGAAGTGTGCAGTGTAAATAAAGTGCACCCTAGAACATGAAAGCCACGAAGGAGCAGGAAAGAGTGGTGTTAGGAAAACAAAGATGGCGGTGAACACAGCTGGTCCCAACCTGTTCCTGCCACATTCAGCAGGAGTTTTTTCCTCTGGGTTCTACTAGAGCATTAACTCCTTCATCAGGCCATGCATGATTGTTTAGAATGAAGCTGTTATGTTTACTCTCCTAGAGCACAAACCATCAGGATGTTCTCCTATGAAAACCAAAAGGAACGATAACAAGAACAGGGTAGTCCTGATCCGTCTCCCTATTGACTTCAATGGGACATATAAGGGAGAACTTCTCAGTCAATTACATTCCTAATTTGTTGATTTGGCCATATTATCTTTGCATTTGCTGGCACTTTAGCATCCCTCTGTATTCTAAGGGTTCGAGAAAGACGTAGCACTGCAGGGGAAGTCACATTGGGTGAATACACCATGAACTAGGGAGGTCCTGAGTGCTTGATCAAAGGCCGCTCAGAAATGTGAGCACCTGATCAAATGTATGAGAGTTGGATTGGGACAAACACAGCAACCTCCCCCTTCCACTGCCCGAAGGCAAAGAAACATACCTTCAGGCTGTCAGAGGCAAATGCAAAGGTCCAGCTCCCAACATTACTGACAGCAGAGCTACGCTGCAGGCACCGTTTTCACTTTTTCCACTGGGGCTGTTGGGACCTGGATTCCCAGTTTAATCCCCAGTGGGAAAGTGACACTGCGTGCACCATTCCCACTGAGAGAGAAGGTGCCCAGGGGGCCTTGTCCTTTGGTGGAAGCGGTATGTGCAGCATCACTGGTGGAAGATTCAAGATGATAAAAGGAAGTACTTCTTCACACAGCACATAGTTAAAACTATGGAATCTGCTACTATCGGTGGCAACGGCCGCCAATCTGGATAGCTTTAAAAGGCGATTAGACAAATTCATGGAGGAGAAGGCTATCAGTGGCTACTAGTCCTGATGAGTATATGCTAGCTCTGTTATCAGAGGCAGTATGCCTATGTACACCAGTTGCTGGGGAACATGAGTGGGAGGCTGCTGTTGCACTCATGGCCTACTTGTGGGTTCCCCACAGGCTGCTGGCTGGCCACTGTGTGAACAGAAAGCTGGACTAGATGGACCCTTGGTCTGATCCAGCATGGCACTTCTTATGTTCTTATCACTTTCCCACTGGGAATACTGGGACCTGGTTGCATCCCCATTTGGAAAACATGCTCTACCAGGGGCTGGGGGTTCCTGCAATAGTAAATAGCTCCTCTGGGGGAGATTTTCATCAGGACCATGGAGGAAAGGGTTAAACCACTGCATGCTATGGTCCTTATAGGGGGCCCAAGGGCTGCAAATAAAAGACAACACAAACACAGGTACATTAAATGTGATTGTAACATGCAATTTGGCCCTATGCCTAATGTAAAAGAAAATTAGAGCCATTACTTCTCCTAATCTAGGAACCACATCTATGACAACATGAACTACTGGGAAAGTGCTAAAATGGTCAGGAGCACCCCACATGCATTTAGAACAAACCGGTACTTCAGTGCACACTTTGAAGGCAGAGAGCTCTATATAAGTACTGATGATCACAGTTATTATCCTTACAGCGTGGCCAATGTTACAAAGTGGATGTTTACAGACTTGACCTTAGGACCGTAAAGTAATTAGATGTGCGGCTTTATCAAGCTGTGCTTGGGAATAAAAATAATAATACATAAAGCGGCACAGCTTCGCATTGTATTGTGTAGCTCTCTTGCAGCCTTGCAACGTGTAACAATATGTTACATAATGGCTTTTCAGGAGCCTTATTAAAATGGGATGGAAGAAGGGGAGGAGGAGGAGGGGGAAGAATGCGGATTACACATCCTGGCTATGGAGGAACCATTTTCACAGAAAAGTTTAAAGGTTTTGAACCCTGCTGGAAAGAAAAATAAATTAAGATCTTTCCTGTCTCAGCTGCAAAAGCAAGTTAACACTGTCTGCTTCCACTCAGAAGGGGGAAAGTCCCCACATTTCTTACAGTTTAGCTTTTAGCATAGCAGAAGCAGCAAAGGCAACACTTCAGCGTACCTTTCCAAAGGGCGAGAGCTGCAACAGAGATAAGACACCATTGACTACACTTGAGATTTCAGTAGCTCATCACGGTGTTAATATTATTTCAGAACAGCAGGCCTGGCTTCAGCATGTGGCACCCTAAAACAGCTGTTGGGGCTCCAGTAGCCTGGCAGGGCCACTTGTTGATACCTACCCTGCTGCCACCTCTCTTCATATATATATTTTCCCAGGTTTGGATGAGTGACAGGTGGCTGGGTCTGGGGGGAGCTGCAATGTTGCACAGTTTCTTTAAAATCTGTTTGTAAAAAACAATTTCTGCAAATTACAGCTGTAATTTGCACAAATTACAGCTGTAATTTATGGAAATTGCTCCCCCCCCAAAAAAAAAAAAGAAAAGGAAAAGTTCCTGGATTTCGGGAACAACCCCCCAGCTCAGCTCTCAAAGGCAAGCTGAGTCTGGGGCACTGCGGGAAACCGTCAGGCCCCAAAAGGGCTGGATTTACCCATGAGGGACATTCCTAGTGATTAATGGGCAGAGGGACAGTGTTATACACCTGCCCTTCCCCCTGATGAAGGACAGCCCCCCGCATGGGAATGGAGTGAACAGTCCCCTCCCTCCCCTTGGGCTATAGGCCCATTGCAGGGGCTGGGCCTAGGGGTACCAGCAGGCATGCCTTCACTCAGACAAGGTAGGCACAATGCGTCCAGCTCTGATAGCTGCATAGGCTTGCTTGAAGGTTTCGCTGTATCAAACCAATGCATGCAAAACCGGCCCTGTTTTCCAGTTTTATTTTCCCTAGGTATTGATACACCTAAGTATGTCTTGTTACAATGGCTCAGGGATATTATGATTCAGTCTCAAATGGCTGAGATCGCAAGCTGTGTATCTAATAGGTTGCATGTTTATCTAACTCCTTTTCTAATACGTCCAAAGTATTTGGTTGATTTACCTAGCATTGGAGACAACCCATAGTTCACAAATCCTGCCCCCTGCCCCTCAATTATTAAAATACCTTTGAGGTTGCAAAATATGTGGATCACCACATATTTATTTATTTATTTTATTTAAAAGGTTTATACTTTGCCTTTTGGCCTTAACAAGGTCCTCTAAAGCGGCATACACTTACAATTAAAAATTAAACAAGGATACAATAAAAATCTGAGAGCATTAAAAAGCCCAATAAAACCATTAAAACAGGAGACAGAACATTAAATCAAAAACAATGTAGCAGAAGGGAAATATAAAAAGGAAATAATTCAGAACAGACCAAATGCCTGGTGAAATAAAATGGCTACAATATGTCTGAACATCAGAAGAGAGGATGTCAGCAGAGCCTCTCTAGGGAGGGAGTGAAACACAGTTAGATTTGCAGCCAGCTAGACCAGCCTGAAATGCAGCTCCCATGAAAGTAGTCAGAGGATGGTTTCGAAACCAATACGATCAACCATTTTATGCTTTATTACTTTACCCAAACATCTGTGTGCATAGCAACAAGAACAACAACAGTAAGGTGGAGGGGCTGAGAAGTCACCCTCTGTGTAATATTCTGAATCTAGATGGCTCCAATTACTTCTTTGTCTAGCCTCTGTGTCTGCCCTTCCACCCAGGAGGAGTACGTTGAAATCATCTCCATGAAAGAGGCTAGGCACAGGTAAGTTTAGAATGCAATATGTCCCTTTATTTCCACCAGCCAGTTACTTCACTAGACAATAACAATTCTAAGGACTTGACTCTTTACCACTGCAAGGTCCAAAAATGGTCACTGCCTGATCTCCACCTGCTCCACTCCAGGTCAGGTAGGTCCAGACCCATATAATAGCCCCATTGTCCAGGAAGATAACAGTCAGCAGCGGTTAAAGCCAAACCCTCTTCTTTTGCTTCCACAACTACTGACCAGTATGGATGTTCCTCGCAAGACCCAGCTTAAGGCCCTTCTTTCCTTGTAGGGCACTCTCTTCACACCTTGCTTGTCAGCCTTGTACTTTCCCACCTGCCTGCTGCTTCTGTCTCTGCCTTGCTTCTTCAGAGCTCTACTCTGGATTTCCTCCCAGTCTTCTCTCCCACTCCATTCTCTCTGTTCCTTCTCCCCCACACCGGTTCCTTCTCTTATGCTTTGATTCCCTTTCCTGCCTCACTCTGCCTTATTAGCTGCAACTGCAGTCCCTCTGCCAAGCTGTCCTGGCCTGCGAGCCACTGGCACTCTGAAACTGTGGAACTCCCTCCCTAGGGAACTCCCTCCCTAGGGAACTCCACCATGTCCCCTCTTTAATGAGCTTCCGCCACACATTAAAAATGTGGTTGTTCAGGCAGGCATTTGGGGTGGGCTAGGGTAATTTTAGAAATGTGATGTTTTTAATGTTGAATTTTATTGTATGAACTGTTTTTATTGTTGTACATCGGCCAGAGTGGCTGGGTGACCAGCCAGATGGGTGATGAATAAATTTAATAAACAAACAAACAAACAACATCATTCCTTGGCACCATGGCTTGTGGCTGACCCAGCTGGATTCCTTCAGCCACCAGAGGAGTCCTTCTAGGCTGGTAAGTGCCAGCGGCAACTCACACACAAGGAGAAGACGGGAATTGCTTTTTCCTTGGAATACATGGGTGTAATCTAGCTCAGTTAGGGAGTGATTTATTATATTGTTTTACTTAGGAAAAGTATAGGTTACACCAGGGGTGCAGGACCCAGGTGAGATACAGGACGCCCTCCTCTTTAGCCAGACACCCTCCATGTGTACAGGGTGACAAGAGTGACAACAAAGAGGGGCGGGCCCCTCCTCGAGTGTTTAAACAACATGCTTCCAGGAATGCCTGAGTAGTAATTTATTTATTTATTTATTTCATTTCTATACCGCCCAATAGCCGAAGCTCTCTAGTAGTGGAGTCTGGTGGCTCTGATTTTCAGTGGTGCTGTGATTCCATTCTGGGTTTCAGTCAGAACCAGCCAGAGCTCTAAAGGAGCTATCCAAGGTGCAGGATCCATTTTGGGGATAGGGGTCAGCACCCTGGATAGCTCCTTTGGAGATTTATGTATTTATTAATTTACAATATTTCTATACCGCTCCATATCTAAAACAGCCAGGTTTCTGGCTGGTTCTGTCTAAACCTAGAATGGAATCACAGCCCCACTGAAAATGAAGTCACCCGCCTCCGATGTGGCATAGGGCTAATCTCTAATGTAGGTCTGAATTGCCATTTTTTCCCATAAGCATATATTGACAGAGTGGGAAAAATACACCTCTCTATAACCATCCAAGTGTATGTCAGGCTGATTAAAATGTATCAGGCAGTACCTAATCTGCATTAAGCAATCCCGAGTTATGTGATTGTTGACTTGCTTAATTCACTAGGCCTAGAAAATATCTTTTTTTTAAAAGGTGGAAAATCCAGAGCAACAATAACCCAAGCAAGCTGTAAATAACAGTAAATATTATTGTTATTGTTACTATTATTAAAGCTGATCCATATATTTCCCCAATCAGTTAGGCTTGGTCAGGGGCTCCTTTGTAAGCGAAGTAAAAATCTCTATGACAGTCTGAGAACCTATATAATAGCATTATATTAGTTCATGCTGAAAAATATCTCTTGTGTGTTGGATTTAAAAAAACAAAGACTCCAGAAACCAAACACTGTGGACAAACCATAATTAACTCTAGACAAATACATTCATATTCTAATGAAGGCATAAATAAATTGAACTGGCTCCTTTGTGAAACAGGGAGATCCAAATACTCACTCTTGCTGATCCTGGGGCATTTACTTAAATGACCTCTCAAAAGGCAGAAAATTTAGAGTTTTTCCAAAATAAGAAATAAAAGGCTCAATTCAGAGACATAAATAGGCATTGTGCATAGCTAGTACTACACTGGAGAATAGATATTTGCATCTGGATCCACGTAGAGGCAAAACATTTTCTCCTTCTCTACATGACACTGCCTTTGCCCCATAGTTCTAAAGAGTTGTAATTCTAATACATGT
Organism: Heloderma suspectum; assembly: GCF_057233095.1. Taxonomy (NCBI): domain Eukaryota; kingdom Metazoa; phylum Chordata; class Lepidosauria; order Squamata; family Helodermatidae; genus Heloderma; species Heloderma suspectum. The sequence goes on from NC_139461.1 coordinate 107,916,519, forward strand.
TAAAATATGCTTTTCCCTAACTCCCACTGGAACCTGGTTGTAAATTAAATTCCTGGCAGGGAAATGTCAAAGGAGAATACTACTAAAAATTACAAGGCACTGTTTGTTTGCTCTTTAAAAGCATGACACTTCCAGTAAATAAATGTCTTTTGAGATTCATGCTTGAATGAATAACTTATTTGGCTGAGGTACAAAGAATAAGTCTGAATTGAGTAATTATTACAGAATGGTTTGTAGGCAAATGCCAGAAAGTGTGTGTGTGTGTGTGTGTGTGTGCATGCCTGCATACGTGTGTGAGAGGACATGTGTTCAACACTGACAGCCATGTTACGTTTTGCAAAAGCCTTGAATTTTCTCCAGGTTGCCATGACTTACAGTTACGACAATTTATGAACAGTACATGTCCTCCTATACGAAATCAAGTGATTTAGCATTGCTGCTACTAATAGTAATTACCACTACTAACAGCAGCAGGTGTAGTACTCATTAAAGAAATAACAAAACAATCTGGACATTGAAATGATTACAATGATTACTTGCACCCTGATTGAGGTAAGGAGATCAGTGCACAGGAACAGGCTTCTGTGCATGGAACCTTGGGTGTCATTTTGATGTACACCCCAGTGTGAAACAGAATGTGCATCCAGCTGCACATACTCGTCTCTCTGGACGGCATAGTTTTCAATAGGATGCACGCACCTTCACACGTGTCTCTCTCTTTGCATTCTGGCACAGCTAGTAATGGCATTGCTTTACCACAATACAATTTTTACACGTGGCTATAATAAAGCCAACAGTTCTGTTTTGCTTTGTTATATCTATATAATTACATCTCTCGGTTGGTACAGTTTATCTAAAATGGGTAGGTAAGTTAAGATGTAGAATTGTCCAGGCCCAGTTCAAAGTGCTGGTATTAACATTCAAAGCCCTAAACAGTTTGGGGCCAGGTTATCTGAAGGATCGCCTCCTCCCGTATGTGCCTGCCTGGGTCTTAAGATCATCTTCAAGGGTCCTTCTCTGGGAGCCCCTGCCAAAAGAAGTGAGGTGGGTGGCTACCAGGAAGAGGGCCTTCTCTGCTGTGGCACCCCGGCTGTGGAATGAGCTCCTTAGAGAGGTTCACCTGGCACCTATGTTGTACTTCTTTGGGCTCCAGGTGAAGACCTTTTTATTTTAACCAGCATTTTAGCACTCTAGTCTTTTAGCTCTGCTGTTTTAAATCTGTACTTTAAGTCTCTGCATTGCTGCTAAGTTTTATTCTGGTTGTATTATTTTGGGGGAGGTTTAAGCTTTCATATTTTACATTGTTCTATGTTGTACCTTGTGGTTTTAATTTTTGTGAACCGCCTGCAGAGCTTTGACTATTGGGTGGTACAGCAACAAAACAAACAAACAAACAAACAAATAAACAAATAATAGATGATAGAAACTTTGCTCTATAAATTTGGGGGCTGAATTTTGGCTATATGCATATTCACAGAGCAGGGACGGGGAACATGTAGCCCTCCAGATGTTGTTGGACTGTAACTCCCATCATCCCTCACCTATGGCTAGGGATGATGGGAGTTGTAGTCCACCAACATCTGGAGGGCCACTTGTTTCCCCACCCCTGCCATAATGCCTTTCAATGTGAATTGAAAGGGATTTCTCTGGGTGGAATTGTGCTTGTGGATTCCATTTGTGCTTGTTGGTTCCATTATTTTCAGCATCTTTTATGACCAGGGATTCTGGTGCATCGTTCAATCAGAGCTCTCTTTCAAGTAGTATTTGGATGAGAGATTCCACAAAAAGGGCAAGAAAGACGGGGCACTCTCTTTGGTGGCACCTAGGCTGTGAAACACTCTCCCTGTGTAGATCTTACATTATTTTTATCCTGCCTTTCCACAGATGTGCAATAAAGACGTCCCACTGTGTCCCCATGGACCAGAGAATTCCAAGAAGTTCCCCCCCGCCCCACCCCCCAGCAGCCTCTTCCACTCCAGAACCAGCCTGGATGGAATGAGGGGAGAGGCTGGGAGGGGCTGTACCTGGCAGATCAAGTTACCGCCAGGCATAGCAAAACTCAGTGCTTCTTTAATTTTATAATGATTTTCATGTTTTATTGTTCAAAGCTATTTTGTAAGCCCCTCAAGGAGCACTTTGGTCTGGAAAAAGTGGAGTATAAATACCTTAAGGAAACAAACAAAAGAAAAATAGAAAGCTCCCCGTCACAACAACAATGGTAATCTTGTAGCACTAAATCCAGGCTGCACATTCAATGTGACTTTTCATACTCATTTAACAAAAAACACTACCAAAAATGCAACAGCCCCTCATAGCTGAAAATGGCTATCAATGACTACTAGTCAAGATGGCTACCTCCAGTATCAGAGGCAATATAATACCAGTTGGGGAACATGAACCGGAGGGTGCTGTTGCACTCCTGTCCTGCTTGTGGGCTTCCCATTGGGACAACTGGTTGGCAACTGTGGGAACAGAATGGTGGACTAGATAAGTCTTTGATGAAATCCAGCATGGCTCTTTCCATCTTTCCACCTTAGAAAATAAAACTGTTTTCATTTGGCGGTTTATGTTTCCTGGCTCCAGTGCTATTTGTAGAACCATTTTGTGCAATGAAAAACACTGACTAATTCCCAGCACAGTTGGGGAAAGCACTGGAGTACAATGCAACTGCGATGACCATGCCACTGCATAACGCGATGACAATGACTCACAGTGAAAGGGACCATTTTCTCCACATGGAAACATGCAGCTTTGCCTCTCCCAGAGTTCCACTGCAGAGTCTGAGGGCCAGACTGGATGTGACCTTAAATGTGTCTTTGCTATCACATCCTTTCCTCTGTGAGGTGATCACTTCCCCTTCTCCATCAGCTGTCAGCTGGCCAGCAGGTTTTTTAATTAAAAAAAACCCTAAACATTTTCTTCTGAGAATTATTTCAGATTCACTTCTTAGTCACTTTAATAATTCTAACAAATTAGTCCCTGGGCCTTGAAATATGTCGGACATAGGGATTTTGATATATCATCCAATGAGCTTATTTTTTTTGTAATGACAATCACTGGGTATAATTTTGATATGCCAGTGCTTCTGCTTGCTCCTGAACTAAACCACCAGGAAGAATTCTTATAGAACATTTAAATATCTAAGTCAGCCTCCTTATGAGGCTGCAGAGATCTAGTTCACTGCTGACAGTGACAATTACTTCCAAAGGAGTCTTGTATTCAAAATGCTGCCATTTTGTTCTATGTTTTATGTTCCTTCTGCAAATAATGTGGGTAATGTAATCAGCTGGCTGTTCCCAGTCTTTGGGGACTGTCTTTTGAATGGTGCAAGTCTGCCAGAAAAGTTTGTCAGCAGCAATTGTATTTTGGGCCTCAAAACTTTCCCCAAATGACCAGAAGGGCTTTAGTCCTTTAATTTAGCTTGAGAAGAGTGTCATTATATGGCAATTCCTTAGTGATCAGGAAAGACAGTTGTAATAATGAAGCATTGGAAATATTATTAGCGGATGAAGAAACTGACGAAGCATTCTAATGGTATATATCGAAGAGTGGCTCTGCCAGCAAATTAATGCTTAGCATCAAATGATGACTTGGCAGGGATGTTTTGAAGGCACTCAGAGGGATATCCATCTGTGTTCAGGATCAGGGTGACTACTACTTTCTGAGCAATGGGGGAATTTTTTCTCCCTCTAGAATTTAGGGGAGGGGGTGTCACCCAGTGAAACTAAATGGTATCAGGCTATCTGCCACAGAAGTCTACCTGGTCACTGAGATAATCAACTGAAACCCAGCTCTTTGTCCTGCCACCAGGACAGGAGATACTAGTAGCAGTGACTCAAGACAGGGCCTGTTCTGTCGTGGCACCTACATTATGGAGCTCCATTTCCTGGGACAACTGTATGGCCTACACATTATAGCAATTCCATTCCACCAGATTTTAGACTGATTCTTTATTTTGCAGTTGAAATTCTGTTGCTGCAATTCTAGACTTTTATGTTTTTGCTGCTTTGCTTGATATTCTATGTTTATTGTTTTATATTTGGATATTTTTATTTTTAAAAAGTCATCAGCCCCTTTAATAGCTGTTCTGGTGGAAAAGCAGCCTAAAAATCTAATATACATACACTTAGAGAATTCACTGCCACAAAATGTGGCAATGGCCACTGGATTAGATGGCTTGTAAAAAAGATGAGACACACAGGGAGGGCAGATATATCAACAGCAAATCACATGCAGTGGAGGCTGGTGGCTCTGATTTTGGAGGGGCTGTAGATCCACTCCAGGTTTCAGTCAGAACTCTAAAGGAGCTATCCAAGGTGGTGAACCCTATCCCCAAAATATTTTCAGAGAATATGTTCTCCTGTTCATGCTTGCATGCAAGGTTGCGAATGGGGCATTCTCGACTATTTTGTGAGTGCAAACGAAATTCTCGTATGTCCCTCATAGAGCAGGATACTTCTTAGGGGAATGCCATGCATTTATATCCTTAAAAAGAGCAATTCATAGGATCCTCAGAGAACCAAAAAACTGGAAAGTTAAGCCTGCTATTTTATGACGAATCCATCCACAAACCAGCCTCAGAAAGATAGATGCACACCATTCCGGCTCTAGCGTGCCATAAGAAAAAAGCAGGTGTGGCACCATAAGGCACTTGAAGAGAAAATGGCTCCAGGTGGCTCAAACTATATATTTTGCATAGGTTGCAGCATCCTGGGCTTTTGATGGTTAAGAACTGATGTCTTGGTTCAGCGATGGGGCTTCTGTAAATGGTAGGGCCATTGCTTTCATAGACCAATTGTTCCACAGCTGAAAACTCCAATGCAAGAAGAAGTCCAGAGAACCACCCAGTGTATTTTCTTAAAATGCTACATCACTCTTCCTCAACCTGGTGCCTCCCAGATGTGTTGGCCTACAACTTCCAGCATTCCCCAGCCAGCTGAAGCTAAGCAGGTCTGCACCTGGCTGTGCTTGGAGGGGAGACCACCTGGGAACATCAGCCACCTTGAATCCACCATGGAAGAAAGGTGGGGTGCAAATGTAATAAATAAAATAAATAGAAATCTGGAGGGTACCAGGTTGGGGAAGGCTGTGCTACAGGATTTTGCAGGAGAAGCAGCATGGATGGGAGGAGGGTGGATCACTAACCACCTCTGCTTCCCCTCAATTTAGATGTGAATATACACCTCTATCAAATTACCATGCATGATACTATTAATGAGCGGTGCCCTTTCACATCTGGCTGTCTCTGTACTGAGCTCTCAATGTTGTAGTATCTACTGGTTGCTATAGAAACAAATAGTTAAAGAATGGGCTATTTCTCCCCCGCCCCCCCACACACACTTTTAACACCTGCATTCCGAAAGAAGTAATGTGATACTCAAAATGTCTTGGGCCCAGATTTATACAATTCTCTCCTGATTCTCTGTAATTAAGGGTTTTCTCCCTCAATATCAGTATTGTCAAAATGAAGCAGCACAATAATGTATCATCCTACGTTTCCCTTGGCTAAGCTAACAAAATCAGGTCAATATTATCCACAGTTCTGGATCTCCTTACCCAGCTGAGATAGCATGGCATGCTATTAGAAGTTCAAATGCAATTCAGTCATCTCTAACTCTCATTCTAGTAGAGGAAGCTTTAATAGTATGATGGTAATGTGTTCTAAACTACAGAGGTGGGCATCTGAAGCCCTAAGGAGACATATGGTGCTTGGCCCAATTTCAGAAGCCCTCTACAAGTGATCAGTTCAGACTTTTGGCAAGAGCTATCTGTTCCTTCCCCAGCAGCCCACCGGGCAGCGGAAGAGAGAGACAGACTGAAGGAGTTGTGTGTGTGTGTGTGTATGTGTGTGTGTGAGAGAGAAGGGGTGTGAGAAACAGAGAAGGGGTGGCCTTTCCCACTTTTTGCTCTGGCGCCACCCACTACTGACTTTAGCCCCACCCACTGCTAGCATATGGCTCGCAAAAGATGACTCCCGAGGGAATCTGGCCCTCAGCAGAAAAAGGGTTTCTCACCCCCGTTCTAAAGGTGTAAGAATTAGAGGCAAAGAAAAGAAGAAGAAAATACCCAAATAGATTATCCCTTCCCAAATTCCATGACATAAGGCTGTTTTGGAATTTGGGAAGGGGTAAAGGCAGAAGGGCTGATGCAAAGTTTTGCATATTTAGGATTAACATATTTTGAATATTCTTATTCATTTTGTGGATATTCTTATCAAGAATAATATCCAGGATATGGGAAAATAAACATGTCTACCAGCTGTGATTCAGTGTCCACTGTATATGTGCAAGCAATGTACAGCTGATGTCAATGACTATTACGGCATATAACTAGAAGGTGGAAATTAACTGCAATTCTCTCTGGGGCATTATATGTTTCCAAAGGGCTGAAGACAGCAACATGTGCATTTTCTTACAATTTCCAAACAGAAATGCCTTCTGTACCAGAATTATGTCAGGTGGGTAGCAGGCCTACATTTCGCACTTTATGCCAGTTTTTGAATGATAAGAGGTACTGAGAAAGACTACGATCGCTGTGTGAAATCTGGAAGCAGGCATAGGAACCCTGTGGCCCTACAGATGCTTTTGGACTACAGCTTCTGACACTCCTGGCATTCATGTTAGCTGGGACTAAGCAGGGTCGGAGCCCAACAACCCAGGTCCCCACAACCCATACCCCTTTACAGCAGGTGTACACAACCTTTACATCCCCACAGGCCTCATGCAATGCTGGCTCGGGTACATAACACACACAGGAAGATAAAGTAGCCTAAAGTGGTGATATGACAAATGAGAGGCTGGGAAGTGCAACTGGAATAGAAGTCAATGAACAGGGCCTCGTTCTCTCTCTTTAGCCTTAAAGATGCATTCTTGAACAGAACGACTATGCTCATCACTACTCCCATAGCGCACAATCCAACCAAACCTGAGCACGTTATAGTTCAGTCGATTTCAAGGGGAAAGAGTTAAGGGTATTGTGAAAGAGGTTGGGGATGGGAGAAACCACGTACAATTCCTTAGAGGAAGTGTGAGAAATAAATGGAACAAACCAAACCAAGTGTATTGAAAGCAACGGCATTAAAAGTGCTTATCTGTGGCATGCACGCAGCAGCGGCTTGTTTGTAGGTGAGGACAGGGTGGTGTCCCTCTTGCCTGTTCAACCCAAGTCCCAGGGACTGAGAGATGAATGAGAGGCAGAGAGCCCTCCCAGCGCCTTCAAGGTCAGTAGCAGAATAAAAAACTGACTTGCTGATGTAAGCTCCCCGCTTACTGTCAGTGAAGAGTAGGCAATCCCATGGATGTTCTTACCTTGTCAGCTTTGTCCCAATTTGCTGCCTCAGCTCAAGCCTCTCCTCATCAGTCTGCATGGGGAGAATGTTCTTTTCCTCCAGTTCACGTTTGGATGGCCTGTTGCTAAGTTTGATGGCTAGAGAATCTTTCCTGCAGACCTTCATTGCCAGGGAACCTTGGGTAGAAAGAAGCAGCTTTGGAGAGCAGCACTTTATCTCAAACTATGCCTTCTGCGTCACCCAAGTCAGAGCGACAGAGTTTTAACAAAAAACCTGCCTACACTGGAAGACAGGCATTACTCTGAACATTGAACTAGATGCCAATTTCAAAAGACTTTCCATTCACTTATTGTGCTCCTTATTAAAGCAAGCCTGATGTTTTCTTATGTGCTCAATGATGGCTGTGTCATGCAAGATTATTATTTTGTGCATCAGCTCTAGACAAGCGGTGCAGATGCATTAGTGGCATGGTGGTTCTGGTCTCAGCCAAGAGAAGAGTCTCTTTTTCTCACCCAAGGCCTATTGCTGCCATCATCAATGATACAAGAGGTCAGCAAGCCTGACAGGCACTCCAGTGCATCAAAGCAACAGCACTCTAGATGCATGACTGTGGGGCAGGGAATTCCATAGAGTTGGAAGGGATCTCGGAGATCATCTAGTCCAACCCCCGGTCAATGCAGGCTCTGTACTGCAGGGTACAGATACAGCATCTCTGACAGATGGCAATACAGTATCTGCTTAAATATCTCCAGTGAAGGAGAACCCACCACATTCCAATGCAATCTGTTCCACTGCTGAACGGCTCTCATGGTTAGGAAGTTTCTCCTAATGTTTAGCCACTTCTTCCCTGCAATTTCCCACTGGTTGGTTCTAGTCCTGCCCTCTGGACCAACAGAGAACAAGTCTGCTCCATCTTCTGCATGACAGCCCTTCAGATATTTGAACACCGCTATCATGTCTCCCCTTAATCTTCTCTCTCCAGGCGAAACATACCCAACTCTTTCAACCATTCCTCATAGGACTTGATTTCCAGATCTCTCACCATCAAGACTGGAGCACCTCCAAAGAAGAGCAACTTGTCAATGTCCTTCTTAAAATGGGGCGCCCAGAACTGGACAGAGCACTCCAAATGCAGCATATTTGGAAATGAGCCTTGCATTCATCTCCCTGCCCCGCAGACCTTCATTCAAGTGACTGCTATCAACATCTCTATGAGGGGAGTGATGGCTGGGCCTGAATCTAAGGACTTTAATGAGGGAGTCATATTTCTCCCCATCAGTTTTTTGATGCCTGATGCCAATCCCATAAAATCTGTCTGGAACGTTGCTAACAATAGCAGCATAGGAAGGAGAATATGCTGCATATGCTGTGTGACTTGTGCACAAGTAAGTATGTAGGATAAGTATACATAGTGCTGGCATCAGTACCCAGCATCCATGGGCAATGCCTGAAGCCCCAGCACCCCTGCAGGGTCCACCACAGATACCTGCCCTAGGTCACCTTCTCCTCTCAGAACTCCCATTTATACCCTACAATGTCTCAGCAAGTCTCCAATGTACTGTGCACCAGTGTACCATGCCTCCAAGAGTACTGTTGTGTACTTTTTATTTATTTATTTATTATTTATTACATTTATATCCCACCATTTTTCCTCCTTAAGGAACCCAAGACAACATACATAATCCTCCTCCTCTCCATTTTAGCCTCAAAACAACAACCCTGTGAGCTAGGTTGGGCTGAGAGACTGTGACTGGCTCAAAATCACCCAATGAGCTTCATGGCCTAATGGGGACTAGAACCCAGATCTCCTGGCTTCCAGTCCAACACTCTAGCCACTACACCACACTGGCTCTGTGGTGACACTGTTGTACTGTTGCCCTGGAGGCATTGTGGGATGGAAATCGTGGCATAAGCTACCCTGTGGCACTCATTGGAGCTGCCTGCCACCACGCTCTGTCCACCAGGACTCAAGCTGAGGAGCACCAATGTAGGAGATGGCTCACCAGAGAGCACTTTCCCAAGAGCCCCTTGAATCTGGAGCAAGCCCCAAATACGCATGGGTGTCTATGGATAGGCCAGTGAGAGAGTGTGTATTTCAGTGCTCCAGCAGTTTCTGTGGGTGAAATCCTATGGGTGAATTCTCACAGGCATTTCTTAGGAGAAATGTTCGGATGTTTTTTATTTTCCCATGCTGAGGCATGGTAATTACCCATCTGACCACTAGAGAGTGCTTTCACAAGACCAATTTATGAACTATTAACAGCAGTTATAGGAATGTGTACCATGAATGCCTTACTATAGCAGCACCATTCCATCTTTAGTGCTGCATGAAAAGCACAAATGCCAGTTGGGAGCAGAAGACCCTTACTTGTAAATAACGAGCTGTCCTCGTCTTCCTCTTCATCGTCATCCTCTTCTTCTCGTGTGTAGAGGCATGAAGAATCTTCATAGTCAGATTCATGAGGCACATTTTCTTTATTGTCATCACATTCGATCACAACAGTTGGCACTTGTCTCATGTCCGAAAGGCCCCCAGGTCCGGTTTTTGTGACACTGTCACCCCCATGTAAACCAGAGCTTTGGGAAAATCGGGCAAAATGAGGGGGGGGGGGAGAGAGAGAGAGAGAGAGAAGAGAGTACTGGAATCATTCACTTCCTAAAAATCAAAGGCTGTGAGCATCTTACAGGATGAAAACAGAAGTAACATTTTTGGAGCAGCGGTGCTGGTTTAGAAGCATCCTCACAGCGCAAGTCCTCTTTCCTCTCCTGGGATGAGCTATGAAAAAACAGGTCTACAGGTTTGCAGCGTGATTCAATTCAAGCTGGGTAAATGGTGACTGTGAAGAGTACCAAATGGTTAATGCCCATACTATTGCCCATGCAGATGCAGGCAAAGCATTTAAATGACTAAGCGTACATGGGCCACTAAAAAAAAAATAAAGTGGACAGACCAGCGGAACTCTGAGGGGAGTGCAAGACTAATTACTCTGCTAAGGTTTGACCTGCTTCTGCATAAAACTCTTCTACAAACTGCAAAACTGGGTTCACATCATGGTCAAAGAAACCACTGTAACTGCTCTTTAAGTTCTACGTATGACTTTGTCTCCACTCTGCACAAATCTAAATATATTTATTTCTTCGATATCTTGCATATTTCCATACAACTCATGGTAGTTTCCATACAACTCATGGTAGTTTCCATGCAACCATTTAAAATATCCAGCAAAATAAGCAAAAACACACACAGCTCATCATTAAATACAAACTAGCTAAACAAAAAAGGGAAGAACGAACAAAACAGAAAACAAACACAAGAAACTATAACTATACAAGCCGATGAGCTGCCTTGCAGCTTTTTATAAAAACCACAGAGGCTAGGCTGAGGTAAGCAAGCCTCCTTGAACAAAGAATTCCAAAGAGTAGAAGCTACCACCAAGAAGGCCCTGTCATGTCCTCACAGATTTTACCTCCATAATGGAGGGAATCCTAAGGAGGGCCTGATCACAAGAGACAAGGGGGATTATAAATGCTTGAGAGTGGAAAGAGACATACAACCAAATGCACAACTCATGGTGGATTTCCATGTACCGCTTTATTCCTTCTGCAAGGAGTTTCTGACTGATGCAGAGAAGAATATATGCCAGCCTTCCCCAACTTGGTGTCCTCCATATGTTCTGGACTTCAACTCCCATCAGCCCCAGCCAGCATAGCCAATAGTCAGAAATGTTGAGGTCTGTAATCCAACTGGAGGGCACCACATTGAAGAAGGCTGATATACGCAGAGTGGAACAGTAATAAACTCAGTATGCTAATGGAAAACAGCTCTATGGCTTATTATAACATCCCCCCATCTTAACATCTACTGATAGTTCAAGGTTTTAAGTGAATTGACAGAGCAGGCTTAGAAAAATCTATTATAGACCCTCAACACATGCAGAATAACCCCCGCAGTTGCCGTGGGAGGCACATAGGGTTTCTACAGGATGGGTGGGCCATGATCACACTATAATTACATCAATCATTGCAACCAGGTACATCAGTTGTCCAGCCCCACCCACTTTTGTCAGCTAACAGAGTAAATTACATGAAAACGCTGCACAGTTCCTATTAATTTCTACAGAGTTTATGTAGGGTAACTTCCCATAGGATTGTGTTCTTTGGGAATAAATCATTTTCCATTAGCTATATTATCATGATTACATTACGCTTCAAAGATACACTTTTGCTGATACTGTAAGCATAGAGTGATAAAAAATAACTGAATATTTATCATTGCTGGGTATACTGAAGAGAGGGAATGGATGCCTAAACCAAAGATATTCAAATTTTGTCCTATGAAGTATAAAAGATGGATGAAGAATTGGACTGGTAACGTCTGGTTTTGATTTTAATCCACTTTATACATTAAACTGATGTTATCCACACACACAAAATCCGTTTTGGAACATGTCAACCAAAATCTTCCTAATGATATATAAGCGTGTGAAATTCCCTTAAAACTTTCAACTAACTTTTAATTTATGGGCATACTCCAATAATTTAAATGAAAGTAAATTTCTTTCATTCTTTATTTCTTTTAAACAAACTGTACCTCCCTACAAATTTTTGCAATTTTAATGGATAATATAGTAAACCAAATAGAATGTCTCAGAAATATTAACACATAGAACAACTCTATTTAAAAAAATATCTCAGCAAATGCAAGATCATAATCGTTCTGGAAGTTATATATGTATGATTAGATAAATGCTAAATCAAGCCTACTTTGGAACCAACACCCCAAAGAATAAGATATATACACCTATAGCTTGCATTCTAAAAGAGCAGGCATGTTCTGGGCTACCACTAGAAATGCGCCCTCACCAAATCAAAGTCTATTTGAAGAATGGGAATGTGGATTTCACACACGTCCCTGACATCACATAACTGGCATAAATTCCATTTGGATGGCTGTAATTATGAGACAGACATCAAGTTACAAATGAGAACTGTAATGTGAGAGGAAATGTCTCATTTCCACACTTGGGGTTGGATCCAACTCTTGCATGAACAGAAGTCTGCTCATTCAATGGAACTTGTGCAACAGGACATCCCCATCCTCTCCTCCCCCCTGCAGTACTCCAAGGATGTCCCAAATCTGCTCCAAAGGTCCTCCAACCCTCTGGAGCAGATTTTTTTGGGGGGGGCACATGGGGTGGGGGCTGCAAGCAGGAAGGGGAAATCCATTCAGGGCGTTTGCGATTTACAGGCACACCAAACTTCAACTTTCTATCCATATTTTAACAATTTTGATACTTTAGTGATGAGGCAAGCATATATTCATTCCTGGCTGTCACAAAAGATTTCTCTTACTCCATCCAGAGCTGATTCAACTCTGTAAAGGAGAATTTCCCACAGCCTTCCATTCCATTAACTGCGTAGCTTCATTTGCTGCTCTTTGTAAAAGTGCTGTTATGAGTTACATTTCATAGCTCTATTTTCAAGTGAGAGGCAGAATTCTGTTTACAGAATTCTCGGGGAACCAGGTGGCCTTGGACCACATCCTTGCTAAATGTCAGCCTTCTATCTCTTGTGTTAAGTATTTTTTTTTAATCTTGTCAGTATGATTTTTGAAGAAGCAGGCTAGAGCATGTAAAAGCTTGTGCCCTATTAAAGATGCTACTGGACTCAGACTTTTGATCCTTATTTTTATCTCTTGTGATTAAGACCTGAGCAACTTTACTAATATATATTATATATATCAGATCATATTATATCATATTAATGTGCAGTGGAATCCTTGCTTGTTTAGTCAGAAGTAAGTTCTATCATCTTCAATGGGGCTTACTTTCTGGTAAGTAAAGTAGTGCATGACAACACTAGTAGTGCGTGACAACACTGTATTAGGTGAGTGTGTTAAAGCCATATAATTTCATGTAGGGTGTGCGTGTGTGTGTGCGTGTGTGTGTGTGCGTGTGTGTGATTATAGGCATGTGCAGTTTCAAGGCACCTCAGCTAAAGCTCATGTCAACTAACGTTGCAATATACCTCCTTTGGGTTTCATTTTTCTTTGGAGACAAGCAGATCTATAAATGGCAATGCTGTCAAAGACATCTGTAAGACACACTGCTTGGCTCAACCAACGTCTTTAAAATAAAGCACATATCTTCTGAAAATCTACACCCGCCTCCTTAGAGACATTAGTACATTTGCCAAAACAGAGAAGTTTCTTGACAAAATAACTTTAAAATGCATCAAGACGAGTCGACTTTGAAGATGCTTTGTCCACATGCATTATGAAAAGAGTGTCTGCTTTTACAGGAGGAAACAGTCACCAACTTTTTAATCTCCAGAGGGCTGCAGAAGTTAACAGACATTGTTTTGACAGCGAGTGCAACTGAAATAATTGAATAACTATATTATTCCAGTACTAAGCTTACTGCTTCAGGATTTGGGAAAACAGTCAGCGGCTGTGTGGCTTTTGTGCCACTCCATTCTGCTTCAGCATTGCACGAATGAAGTCCACATTTTGCAACAGGGGCAGAGCAACCCTATGGTCCCTGGGAGAGTAAAACCATAGGATATAGTGGATTTGCCCTTTCAAGGCTGTAGTCACAGCTATGACCTTGGGAGGGGAAGTCTGAGTCAGCAGAAGAGGTTGGGAAGGATTAAAAAGAGGGCGTACCAGTGGAGAAGGAGGGGAAGGAATGGAGAGGATGCCAGGATGCCACATCCACAAACCTCTGTGTCCTTCTGCCTCCATCCCCAGATGTGGGAGCGAGCTGGAGGGGCTCAAGGGCCCATCTAGCTCTAAGAAACAAGCCGGAGGAACAGGAGGCTGTAAAAGCCTCTGCTGTTCCTCCTGCTCTGCCTGGTGCTGGCTGGCAGAGCATAGGACAGACAGAAGGTCCTGGGGTCTTGAAGCCTTCTGCCTACAGAGCGTCAATCCCTTAGGGTCACGTTCCAAGTGAATTTGTATACAGTTTCTAATTTTGCACATTTTTTGTTTTGCTTCCAGTATTCAGTATATCTGAAAGGAAAAAAGGAATTTTTGTTTACAAGAAAAGAATGCTGCAAAAGGGAATGAAGAGTGAAGAGTGAAGAGGAATGAGGTTTAGATGGCCTGTTAGCCATAGAAATCTATAGGTACTTGAACAGAGAAATACAGACCCATCTCCTGACCACTAGTAGTCTTGCTCTCAGTTCTCAATTTGATTTCTGAGTAGGGATGTCGCGAACGTTTGTTTCCTACTTTGTGATGATCTCTCTGTTTGGCTCCCTGAACTGAAGTTTGTGAACCCCTCCTCGCCCGCACCTGCTCCGCTCCATTCGAGAGATTCGAAGTCTCGGGCGCTATGGCGATCCTGTTCGCCAGCTCTCCCCAGCTTTCACCGATCGTCTGTTCGGCGAACGGCTTCAGCAGCTATCCCTTCAGTTTTGTGCATTTGCTGTTCTTTTTTTCGCATTTGCCCCCGATGTGCACATCTGCATATATGTGCATTTTTGGAGTGGAAAAAAAAAGCGCAGCTGCCAAGGACCTTTTGATTTTGCGCATTCAATAAATTGAGAAATGACACAGCCACAGAGAGATCCAGAAAAAGATGGGAGCAAGCAACCCCCTTCCTACCTGAATGACGGTCGTTTCATTCAGATTGAAATGGGCCATTGCCCTCAATTTCTGAGTAACAATTAGAAAGTACTATTCCTTCACAGTGGCAAGTTGAGATAGCCACTGCAAGAAGATGTGCTATTATCTTGCAAATCTCTCCTAAAACTTAGAATGTAACTCCAAAGTTTGAGAGAATATCTTCCCAAGAGGAACAAACAGAAAGAAAAAGATAGTTCCTTCATTCATAAATCAGATGAGAGCAAGCTAGCCCAAGAGGGAAATAAATAATTGTTTTACTGTGTGCTTTTTGGTTGTAATTTCTGTGAACAGCGGCCCAGAGAGCTTCGGCTATTGGGCGGAATAGAAATGTGATGCCCAAATAAATAGATAAATAAATACATAAATAATCAAAGGGGCAGTGTGGTCTTGGTCTCTTGGTTGTGTGGTGTTATTTTGTATGTCTGTGTTTCAGCTTGGCTGGGGTGACCACTGGGCTGTGAGATAACCAAAAGGACAGCGCAGGAAATATGGCCATGATGGTGATACCACTGTCACACTAGCGGGAATTATATACTATATATATATCTGGAGAAATGGGAAGTTCCTTTTCCAGCTGCTGCAGGCATGGTGCTATACCTACCTAATTATTTCCACTTCCTCCTTGCCAGTCATGCAGACTGGAAATGCGCACAAACCTCATTTTCAGCAATTATGCTTCTGGTATCAGTGCTGGCGAAATGCGCACATACCTGATTGTACATATTTCTGCTTCTTGCATTTCTGTGTGACTGTCACAGTGTGGAAGCCATCAGAACCCCCCCCCAAAAAAACCCAAAGGTCTCATAGGAAACAGCTGGAAGACCTTCATGAGTAGGAAGAATTGCTGGGCAGGGCTGGAGTTCCTTGTGGCCCACTGAATGTGCAGTGCATTTTTAAAAAGCTCTCCTTTTCCCCCTCATTTTCTTGATATGATTTAACTGGAGCTGTACATATCGGAGCACCATTGTGTGAGGAATTTAACCAGCAACACATCCCAATGTTGACAACAGAAGACAGAAATGTGCCCTTTCTGCACAGCAAGAATTACTCCAACCCTCCTACCTATATGTTCTGCAAACTATTCTCCTCACCAATAACAAATAGTCAGATTGCTGCTGGAATGGGTCTTTGGGTTCCATGGCATCTCACAAACATACACATACTCTCACTGCAGGCTGCTCTCACTCCCATTCCCACCACTGTCCCCCCTCAGCCAGGGAAATCATAGGGGGCCTGGAATGTCTGCCTATCCAGGCTTAGGAGGCAGAAAATGGGAAACTTCCCTGAAAGGAAACCAGAATCTGTCATTCCCTGCAGGTGAGAGAGACCATTCCCTTCCCCTTTTCCCTCAGAGAAACAAGCAAGTCCCTCTGCTCTAGCCATGCCTGTCTCTCATTCAGAAGAACCCACTAAATAAAGCGGTTGATACACTTTCTGGCACAGGATAGGCACTATCCTAGCAGCAAGGAATCCAGATGATGCCAAAGGGGACAGAGCACCTGAACTTTCGATGGCTGAGTAGAAGGCGACTTTCAGCAGGTATAGGTGATCATGCAAGTAACACTGCTGAAATTCCCTCTTCCACCCAACTATTAAAAATGCAGCTTGCTTTGTTTTGCATCTGGCCACGTTATCCAGTAGGGCATCTTCACCAACCTTAACATTCAACATACTTGTCAAAACTTTGGTACTTTTATATTAATCCACTACAGATTTGCTAAAAACATTGTAATTACCAAAGTACCTTATAGCGCTTTGAGACAATGCTTTTCTCATGCAATCACCTTATTTAGGGAATTTCAATGGGTACAGACAACATCATCTTCAGCATGGACCCTCCCATGTTTTCCCACTGCATTTTCCATCTTTTTTTCTTTCCACAAAATGTTAATTAAGGAAGAAAAGGTAGAACAGCTGCACAATTTCTTTTGACTGGTTGTGCTAGGAGACTTCCATGTGGAAGCATCCCTACATTCTCTTTGTAAGGAACATAGATCGTTTTGCATGGTTAAATAGGTTTCTCTCCTCTGCTTATCATTCCTCTATTTCCAGTGTTCAGGCTATGAGTATTGTTGCTTATTTCATTTCATTTATTATATTTCCATACCGCCCCATAGCCAAAGCTCTCTGGGCAGTTCACAAATGTAGCCAAAATGTTTGAATGACCAAAATATCTTGCTCATTGTCTCTGTAGGGAAGATATATTGCACTGTCTGCAAAGCTAAATAGGTTTTGGTTCCCACCTGCAACTCCTTCAATGATTTGTTCAGGCTGTGAGCAATGTAGCCAAAATTGCATCACCCAGGCACGAAAGGGTGGCACAAGCAGGCTTATCTGGAGGAACCCCACAGGAGGGGCCCGTCTGGGGTTTGCAGAAGTCCAGAAAATATTCAGGAAGAAGGAAACTTAACTGGGGGGCACCCCCACCCCAACAGCTCAATGAGGCTGTGCATGCTCAGTGGCCATGGCATGCTGACTGACTGTGTGTGGGGAGCAGAAAATGGGGGGGGGGGTAGAATGGAGTGGCTACAATCCTGAACAGGGAGCCTTCCATACTGCCACTTGCATAGGTAGGATGGATGACAGCACTTAAGAGGTATTTTCTCAAGGAAGCCCAGCTGAGCTGTAGCCCCAGGGGCCTGCCCCTTTCAGGGGTATTCCAGGCCGCTCCCTGAATCTTCAGCTTTTGTTTTAAAATGTAAGCCTCTAGCTCTTTTACTTATGGAGATATGCAAGGAGTCATAATTGCATTCAATTATGACCGAATTAATAATTTGGCTTAGCTAGAGTTTTAACCTAGCTCTCTATCTAACACTCAGTCAGTTTCTATAGCCTTTTTAGAGTGTAGTGAGAAGACGGGCACCTCAGAACAGCCTTTTAGCTCAGGATGTATAAATACAATCATGAAACCAGCATTTTGCCCTCTCTGCCTGAAAAGATACGTGCAAAATCAGGACTGTGTACAATACATCCCTGAAAGAAGGAATTGTACAGGGGACCTATAGCAGTGGTCCAGTTCAGGTTGCATATGCTGGGAAAATGTGTACTTTGCATCAGGGCCAGGACAAGACGTGGTTGTATCTGTAACTATTGGGCAAGCAATCACACATAGAATGTACCTGGACTGTTCAAGGTAAGTAGGACAAGGGGAAATGAGTGCTGTTAATTAAGGAATGGGAAGAAGTTCCCAGTGTTCCCACGAAACAGAGGCTACCCACTGTTAAGATAAGACACTCCTGTATTTGGTTGGTAGTACAATAGAGAGAGCTGAGAACATTATCCTACTGCAGCTAGAAGCTTTGATCCTGGGTTGGGAGGCAGCATGTAACTCTTTGCATGGCATTTTCTCTCAAGTCAACATGCTCTGAGAAGCAGAGCTTCCAACTAGCTGTATTTTTACAATGGGCAATTCATCCACGTTTGCATGAAGAATACACTACACAATGGAGAGTGTGCATGTGGGGGGGCATGCTACTTGAACACATGAGATGACAAGCAATACCATAGCCATAACGCAGCCATAACGCAGCCTGCACATATATTAATTGAAGAATGGAGAAACCAAAAGGGACTGCAGTTGTGTACAGTTGTGTACCTCAAGAAGAGATATTGCTTGGTAGGAATAGAAGAGAGAAAGGCACATCTTCCATTCAGACACTGCAGCATGCCTAAGTAAGTCCCTCTCCCCCCTGCCCTTTCCACAGCCAGGGATATGAATGAATCTCTGACTGACTGTAGTCGGTAGACATTCAGTTATATCCCCAGCCCCCAGGCAGTCAGCTAAAGAGAATGAATGAGGTAAACAAGGGAGAGTTGAGTGGGTCTTCTCATGTTCTAATGAACCAAAAAAAAAACTGTGCTGATTGAGAGAAGTGGTCAAAGCCACCCTCCACCTGCTTCCACAGAAGCCTCACTCTTGCAAGGGGACTTTGGCTCTTTCAAATCCTTCTTCTTTTGTTATTTATTACAGTTATATGCTGCCTTTTCCCCTCCTTAACGAACCCAAGGCAGCATATACGATCCTCCTCCTCTCTATTTTATCCTCACAACAACAACCCTGTGAGGTCGGTTGGGCTGAGTGTCTGTGACTGGCCCAAAGTCACCCAATGAGCTTCCATGGCCGAGTGGGGACTAGAAGTTCTAGAACCCGGCTCCCCTGACTCCTAGTCCAACATGGTCATCTCTCTCTCTGCATAAACGTAATTTCTTCCAGAGATCAGCTTTTAATTTCAGAAAGCCTTATCCTAGCTAGCAGCCTTCTTTCCACAAAACTCATTCTGATGATGGATGGAGCTACTGCTGCTTTTTCCTCTCTGAGCTCCCTCCAAATATCCCTGATTTACCAGAGGTTTGCCCCATATAGCCTAGTCCAGTGCCTGTCCCAGTGAAGCCCCATCCCCCTCCTCAAAGACTGTTGGAGAGAGGTTGCCACATCACAGTGGCACATTTTCTAAGGTTTACAAAGACTCAGATAAGTTGCCTTCTGGGGGAATTAGCAAATGTAGCCTGAAGCCTACACACACACACACACACACACACACAGAGAGAGAGAGAAGGAAAAGTAGGGGTGGAGAGGAACCTACAATTTGTAAGAGCAGCATCCTCCAAACAAAAGCATAAAGCAATAAGCCCTCTTCTGCAGACAGGACAGGATCTCGGCGAAAAAAATTCCTATGTCTTCTACTCTGAGGTAGCAGCACTGAAGTGACCAGACCCCAGCATATAATTGTGCACGTTCTCAGACAACAAAAGACTCAAGTGCCCAGCATTAGTAAAACAAAGGAGAGGAGAGTAGCAGCAGGCAGAATCAATGAATGAGTCATCATGTTAATGGCTTACAGAATGAAAAATGGTCGATTCATTCACTACATGGAAAGATCATTGCTCAGTTGGGAAACATGGGAGGCCTGCCCAACACACATCATCAGCTTATTCTTTTTGCTTGGAGGATGGGGTGTCTCTGTCAGCAGCAGGGCAGGATCTCAATACTGTATACAAATGTTGCACAGATGGAGCTGAATGTTCGCATTTCAGAGATTTAAAAGTGCGCAAATTCGAGGCTTTGTGTATGAACCTGCCCTTTTTTGTGCAACAGGGTTCCAGAGGCAAAAAACCCACCCCAGTGAAGCCGCAAACGGTTTGTGGGACGATCGACAGTGACCATCGATTGCTTGCGTGGTTCGACGAAGGGGAGGAGAGACGAGCAGCGCGGGGTTCTCACATCCCTATTTCTGAGTGTTCTGTCAGACACTGCTCACATAGTTACAGCCTTTCCTGGACCCTCAGCCTTGGTGTTCTAGGAGCCGAAATAGGTGCAGTTAAAATTTGGTGGCAGCCATTTTGAAAGATGGCATCTAGAAAATCTGTTCCAGACTATGGTGATGTTTACCCCATTTTTCTGGTTCTCTTATACATATACTAGGTGGTTTATTGCTTTGTTGGTTACACAAATCAGACCACAAATTTTTACGGGACTGCACTGCATTACAGGGACAGGTCTAAGAGGATTGTGAAGAAGCTCCCAAGTTAATGATTCAGGGCAATGAATTTGCTATGGAAAGGCATCATGAGTCTTCCAGCTTCTGGGGGCCCAGCTTTCTAGAAAGATGCCCATGGGAAGCTCACAGCAAGGGGCTCTGTAGAGGCCTCTGTTCAAAGGTTTCCTGCTGCATCTATGGGAGCTTGGTACGTAGCAGGATAAAAAAGAGGCATCCAGTAAAGGACATGGAGAGTCTTGCTAACCCAAAAAAGTAGGCTGCACAATAAAACCAAGACTGTAAAAATTCCACAACAATTCATCAGTGTCTACTAAATTAATATTTAAAATGTATTGAAGCTTCTCTGCTACCTGTGCTTTGAGAGGCAGCACAGTGTAGCTGCTGAAAGACTGAGCTGTTAACTGGAACATCCATACTCACCTCCACTGTTATGGATGTACTAGAGGGCCTTAGGCAAGCCACTATTCTTGGCCTCGGGCTGCAATCCTATACACACTTACCTGGGAGTAAGTCCCACTAAACTCAGTGGGGCTTACTTCTGAGTAGGCATGGATAGAGCTGCATGGTCAGTCCCCTCTCTGCAAAATGGGGACAATAATACTGTTACAGCATTGTTATCAGGATTACTGAGATGATATACTTTAGCGTTCCCTAATCTGGTGCCCTCCAAATGTGTTGGACTACAGCTCCTATAATCCCCAGCCAGTATGGCCAATTTGTACAATAAAACCAATGGCCATGCTGGCTGGGAATGATGGGACCTCTACTCCAACACCTCTGGAGGGCACTGAGTTGGGTAAGGCTGATGTGTATCAAGAACTATTGTAAAGCATGGCATAGATGAGAAGTATGATTATCCTGATATCATCATATTAAATATATTTGAATGTGGGTTTGCTCAGAACCATGGGATTATTTCCTAGCCTGCTCAGCCTTCTTTCCCTTTAAAATGGCAAGGCTGGGACCTAGATGTGAACTAGAAGTGAAGCTAATTGTGTGAATGCAATGGACGTGCATGCTCTTTTGTTACTTAAAAAGCAGTCCTGGGGAAGCCTGAGCAGCCTTGGGCCTCTGGGATGTGGGGAGGGAAGTTTCACACACACACACACACACACACATACACACACACACACACACACACACTCTCTCTCTCTTTCCCTGCCTCAGTCCTGACAAAAAAACACCACCTTGCTGAAGCTGTTACTTGCACTCCGAGGGATGCTTCCATTGGCGCTAGTGAGAGCTTCCCTCGAAATGTGGAGAGGCTGTTTGGGAGAGGCTCTCCTAGTTGCAGAGAGGCTATTTGTGTCAGGGACATGACAGGAAGAAAAGGAGTTAAACTTCCTCTCCCCATCTCCCACAGTCCCAAGGCACTCCGGCTTCCCCACTGCTGCTATCTCCATAACAGATGCAACTGTCAGTTCCCTGGGATGGCAGACTCTGGCCTCATCCGCCCAACGGAGAACCAAAGGTCACTGGTAAGCTGCACCCCCTGCCTTCTTGGCAGAACAGCATGGCAAGGGGAAGAACCACCTGCCCCATGCACACAGCCAGAGAGGGAGCAGCTGCAGGGAATTCGTTTCACTCCTTCCTGCCAGAAGGAACAGGCTGCAAACTCAGGCCTCATCCATGAGCCAGGGAACCAAGGATCACTGGGAGGCTGCGCCCCCTGCTTCCAAGGGTAAACATCGGCCAGAGAAGGGACAGCTACAGGGAGCTCACTTCACCCCTCCCTGCTAGGAAGAACACAGTGGCCGGGTTCACACAACATGCTCACCCACCCAGTGTGGGCTGTGGTTGAAGCGTGGGTTATTGTGTTGTCTGAATGAGGCATGTTTTCCGCAGGGCGGGTTATCGTGCTCTCTGAACGCAGTACTTTTTCCGCAGGGTGGGTTATCATGTTGTCTGAACGCAGCACGTTTTCCATGTTCATTAACCATGCAGTGTGGCTTGTTAACCACCCTGACCAACCCAACAACAAGCCATGGTTCTCAAGGTGGCTCGTTTGAGAAAAATAAACCACACTGCCACCCTGTGGAAAATGGACTGCGTCCAGGCAATATGCTAACCCAGGGTGGGTTAACGTGTTGCCTGAATGCAGTGTATAAGAAACTAAGTACTAAGTCCCTTATCCTTTTGTGTTGTGTCTTTTCGACTGTAAGCCTGAGGGAAGGGAAAGTAATTATTAATTTATGTAAGCCATTCTGGGAGCCTTTTTTGGCTGAAGAGTGGGGTAAAAATGCTGTAAAGAAATAATAAATAAATAACAAAAAAATATGCACATCAATTGCATTCACACAATTCATGTCATGTCTACTCTGGCTGTTAGTTCACTGCAGGAGTAATAGTGTCCCCAAATATTTATCAGTGTCCTCAAGCCACGTTTCTTTCATAGGGGAAACTGTCACTCCTCTCGTGAATGCTCTGCTTCCTCCCCTTTCGAAGAATTGTCATCTGATTGAATCTCAGTCTGATTAATGCATTTTCTAAGCTTGAGGTGATCAAGAATAATCAAATACCATCCCAATCCATAATCAGTTATGCTTATTAAGATGAGCAGTCATAGCAATAGCCAGAACTGGATGTTTTAAAGTCGCGGTGTTTAAACCCCCTATCCCTGCAGAGCAATTATGCAGGCTTGAGGTTTGCCATAAACAGTTCTTCAGCGTCTCATAAAAGTTTGCAATATTGACTCCATTGGCCTCAACTCTGGGCTGATTTGGAGAACTCTGTGTTCAGCATTTAACATTTAGTTTTCTTAAATAAGAGAGTGTACTTCAGAAACCTTGTGAAAAAAACCAACAGCATTCTGAAGCACAAATCACTTCTCCTAAAGCTTAGTTACTGACAGTAAGAGCTTTTAAGCTAAAATATGCTGGTATTCTTAGTATTTTGACCATTGCCCCCCTTTTGCCTTTCACCCCACCCACCACTGGAATGGGGCCCCCAAGAGCTTCTCTGAAATGGAATTTGGCCTCACACTGAAAGGGGTTCAACTCCTCTGAATCTTTTTCAGCCCAAGGGCCAAATTCCATTTTGGAAAAGCTCTCGGGCTGCATTCCAGTGGTGGGCATGGCCAAAGGCCAAAAGGGTGGGCCCCTAAAGCTGATACTGCCAGCAACTAAGCCTTAGGAGAAGCATTTCAAGCTTTTAGAATTGTGTGTGTGTGTGTTTTGGGTGGGGAGTGCAAAAGCTGAAAAACCACCAAAGGATTGGTGGCCAGGAGAAAGGTGGCATGGCCATCTGGGAAACTCCAGAGGGCCAGATTAGGACCCAAGGAAGGCCAAATTTGGCCCGCGGGCCTGAGGTCCTACCCCTGGTCTACCAGTACTCTGCAGAGACGACATGGGCTGCAGTTAACAACAGGAGTCTGATCTTTTCCCACTACCAATTGTCTTTGGAAGCCAGGGACCCTTTGCCATGGACATATTGCATCAACTCTGTTCATCTATTTTCTTAATCATGTTGCTTCATTTTTAAAAGCTTCAGTAAACTGCCCAGATTAAAAGTATTCTGAGCCCTATCCAATCTCATTTAAAATCTATTCTAATTATCATAATCACCCCAAACATCAACAAATAAATATAGAGAAACAAAATCACAAGAGTATCATCATCATCATGCCTAATCCATTAGCACGATAAGTAGAATATTTAAAAAATATGTGAGGCTGGTAAATGAAATAGAAAGAAGTACAAAATACATGATGCTGAAATAATTCCAGTTCATAGCAATGTAGGTAAATGGATTAATATCAAATGGCTTTCAAAGATGCGTTAAGATAAATTAGTTCTCCAATTACCAAAGCCTTTCAAAAGCTGTTATCTCAAAGACAATGAAAACTGTTTGATTTGTACACAGTCTACAGTGTTCATAGCATTGTTTTTTAAAAATAAAACCCTCACTAGAAAAAGGAATGAGGATAATAATCATATTTACATCACCACCATTATGAGCCATGTTCCATAACAGAATAGATCGGTGTTTCCAAAACATCCGATAGCCGAGGTACATTTTTGCCTGTATTAAAATGCCTGTATTAATATGTATGTATGTATGTGTATATGTATATTGTATTTCTGTCTGTATTAAAATGGGAAGCATAGTTCACCCAGACAGTCCAGATGGTTTACTTTTAAAGTATGTTAACAATAATGGCTACTTGCCCTCAGAGGGGCTTTACCCGTATTTCTCCACAAGTCACTGTTCTGGTGTGTTTCCTCTGAGGGCAGCTGACAGGAAGCTGACTTATACCGATTCAGACCATTGGTCCATCTAGCTCAGCATTGCCTAAACTGACTGGCAATAGCTCTTCAGGGTCTCATACAGGGGTCTTTCCCAGTCCTACCTGGAGATACCAGAGTTTGAACCTGAGGCCTTCTCCATGCAAGGCATGTGCTCTACCACTGTGATTTTGCTGCATCTCTGCCTTGCGAACAACCCAAATACAGAGAAATGGCAGAATTACCTGCCCTTTAGTGGAGGCTGACTGGAAGGAGGCCAAAGCTATGAAATTTGTAGCCTCCTCTGTGGGAGGATCTTTTGGACTCATAAGAATAAGAGCCTTGGTGGATCAAACTGAACTTCCATTTGGTCCAGCATCTCATTTCTCACTGGGGCCAACCAGATGCCTCTGGAAAGCCCACAAAAACAGGGTATGGTCGCAAGAGCCCCGATACTGAGAAATTTTTTGTTTTTTAAATGTATTTCCTGCAGATAAATTCTTTTACAGCACACAGTTTTGGGATGATCAAAGGAGAAGGAGGACGATGACAAGGAGAAGGAGGAGGAGGACAAGGACGAGGAGGAGAAAAAGGAGGAGGACAAGGAGGAGGAGGAGAATGCAGTAAGTCAAGATGCCCTGTTACCTTTCTAGCCTCTGCATAGTCATGGCCAGTGTCTTATTCAACTCCTCAATCATGCGACACCCCGAAGGGTGGATGGGTAACGTGCTGGATCCAGAAGGCAAGTGTGGGCTGTGGCTGCCGTACTGATGCTGGTGCGCTGCTAACTGGGACGGTAGGACTGTGTGGTGATGTGAAACCAACGGTTGCTGGGAGCTCTTCTGCGTGGAATAGGAGGTGAGGGAGAGGTCTGGTCCCCCTAAAGGCATGCAAATCATGACTTTCTTTGGAGGTAGCGGAGGCGACAGTTTGACTGGCATACAAGGCAGTTTCACAGAAGCACCAGGATCTAAAACACAAAAGTAGGAGATGCTCAGACATGGGTGCTGGGGGGAATAACAAAGACACTCAGGTCCTGTTCACACCCACCACCCCAAGCCACATGGGGGCCCCTTCCTTGTGGTGCTCTTGTTCGTGCAGCTGGAGTATTTGTGAGAGAATACCGTAGGATCCATTCATCTCTCCCACTCCACCAGCACTCACCAGTCCACTCACCACTCACCACCTCTGCTGCTGCGATATTCTCACACATAATCCAGCTCTGCCTGAAGGAGGAATATCACAAATGACAACTGAAAAAGCACATCAAGGTCATGCTACAGGCAACTCAGCTCGGCTCAGTACCACCCTCTCTCTCTTTCTATCCTCTTCAGCCATTATTGTACAGTGTAAACTCATAAACAAGGACCAACATTGGAAGTGTTGGAACTCACAATATTACAACCGTGTCCAAATGTTTTTGGACTGAAAGGCTATAAAATGGAAATGCTAGAAAATGGTAAGGGGTGTTCGGCAAAGCCATGTTTGGCAAAAACCACCTTTCTTTTGAGCTTCTCCTCTTCAAACCAGTCTGTGAGCAAGCCAATAAATGATGTCAATACCTCTGCAAGCTAGGTTTGATGGGCCAGTGTGGTATGGCAGGTAGAGTGTTGGATGGATAGTGACTGGGAAGACCTGGGTTCAAATCCGCACTTGACCATGAAGCTCACTGGGGAGCCATAGGCATATCTGTTCTCATCACTGCTGCTATGCTAGTAAAGGAGGATGTGCTGATATACACAACAATTCTCCATGATACTAGCACAGCCCAGTAAAGTGTATCAGGCTATTAATGTGAGCAAGACTCCATGGAAAATCAAATCCGCAATTAAGACTGGAGGATAGGAAGGGAAATTGAGAGCAAAGATTTGTCCAAGGTCACAAAACAAAGGGTTGCTTGGTGTAATATGCACCCACAGTTTATCCTTGCAATGAGTACAAATAGATGCCTGCACCTGAAAACATTTACCCGTAACGCGATATCCATAGAGATGGCTCACATATTATCCTGAAAGACTGATCTCAGATTCCTGACTAATTCACTTCACAGAACTATCTTTGGGCAAATTGCATGGCTGTTCAATGGAATATGTATGCAATATGTCTATACCAGTCATCTGAAGGGACATGGATGCAAAGTACTAGGTACTGGAACAGACTCAGTGCTTGAATTATGGGATGGGATGGGATGGGATGAAGAGACCTGCCCCCCCTTACCATTGTGACAGCTCCCTCAGTTAGTGTTTTTAGAAGACTACCAGTGGAAAGGATGATTAGGAAGGGATGCTTTCTATGTGCTTCACTGGTGAAATAGGCCAGAATGCTTCACCCAGGATGGAAACATGTCTCAGCAACAGCAGGATTTTATATTTCCAATATTCTTCCCTTTCTGGTTCCCAGCAACCTGAGGGACAGCTCCAGGTCCCACCTTTTGGCCATCATACGACCTGCAGAGCTGAATTTCAATGTCTGGAGACCCCTCCTCCCCCATTTCATCTTGGGACTCTGAACATGCAGACCCTGTGACTTCACCATCACGTCAGGTTACTCTCCCCTTCCCATTTCCCAGCCCCTGCCCAGCGTGCTTTTTGTAACATCTTGCCTGATGAAGAGAGCTGGAGATCTTGAAAGCTTGCACATTTTTTGTGATCTTTTGGTTGGCCTAATAAATGTATTACCCTAATATGGATTTTAATCTTAGCTATCCTAATATGAATTTTGGAATTTTTCTTATGGTCAACATGGCCACCTTTGTTTTTTGTATTATACACACACACACTTTAAAAAATATGATGAAACCTCAGAATAATTTCTATAACCTATTCCTCAGTGAAACTCTTTTGGCCATCGTATTTGTCCCACGATAGCTTCTGCAGTGCACTAGCAAATCATTATCTTCCATCACTCTATATTAGTCATGCTTAGTGTGTCAAAAAATTTCTTCTCACAAAATCCTCAGCAGAAAAAGCACAAACACCCAGATGAGATGCTGGAACTATATTGAAAATCAGAATGTCTTCATTTCGATTGTGAGATTTCTCATTATATGAATTCCTTGGAACAAGATCCAAGTCTGCCTCTGGAGAAATTAGTAACAGAATAGGGTTAATTTACTTTCAGCTTGGAAATGATGATTCATTAGAGCTGATTGCTCATTTCCAGAGCCAATGCAAATCAAATAAAATCCCCAGAAGACACCAGAAAGAAATCTTGGAAAGGTATGTCTTTTGACCCTTGCACACTGATTTTAGGCAGACTTATTTGGAAACAAGTCTTTTTGATTTCAGCAGGACCTGAGGCCAAGACTTGAGTCACATGTAACGTTAGCCTAATAGCCTCCTCTCCACTGCAAAGCATCCTTGGGTGGGTGGGTGGGGGAGCCACAACACAGGAGAGGCAGAGAGCAAGAAAGGGAGTTTTTAACCCAGGGGTAGGCAATGTCGTGCCCTTCAGGTATTTTGGACTACATCTCCCATAATCACTGGCCATACATCCCTAGTCCAAAACATCGTGAGGGCATCAGGGTGCCTATTCCTAGTTTAAACCCTACCCAGCTTGCTGCTTCCCTCCTTCCTGCAGGGAATTTCAAGAGAAAAGCAATGAGCAGGGGAAGGTTAAGCACCCACTCCCGTTTCTCCACTGCAAAGCCATCCCCTCCAGAGGGCGCTTTGTGCTAGAGAAACAGATAACATTCATTCACACAGGTGCATTGCACGATATGCTCCTTATTTCCAGATTGCACTGGATTTCTGTGAGTGAAGCTTCCACACCATTAAGGGCAACCAACTGGTATAAGTACTTGCCCGGCTGCGACTACTTTTATAACCCTTACTTTGTCCTCTAGTGACACACACCTCTCTGCTACTGATCTTAAGGTGGCCTTCCTTGAACAAAAGAATTCCAAAGGTTGGCTCCCACATGAAATTGCTGAATTGCAATGCATTCAGTTCTATTTATTTAGATCTGAACAGAATCATAGAATCATAGAATAGTAGGGTTGGAAGGGGCTTATAAGACCGTCGAGTCCAACCCCCTGCTCAGTGCAGGAATCCAAGTCAGAGCATCCCTGGCAGATGCTCGTCCAGCCTCATCTTGAATGCCTCCAGTGTGGGAGACCCCACCACTTC
Organism: Heloderma suspectum; assembly: GCF_057233095.1. Taxonomy (NCBI): domain Eukaryota; kingdom Metazoa; phylum Chordata; class Lepidosauria; order Squamata; family Helodermatidae; genus Heloderma; species Heloderma suspectum. The sequence continues at coordinate 107,945,282 of NC_139461.1, forward strand.
CCTAGGTCATTGGTTCCATTGTGGTATTGCTTTAACAGTCAGGAAGTTTTTCCAGATGTTCAGCCGGAATCTGGCTTCCTGTCACTTAAGCCCATTATTCCATGTCCCGCACTCTGGGATGATCAAGAAGAGATCCTGGCCTTCCTCTCTGTGACAACCTTTCAAGGACTTGAAGAGCGCTATCATATCTCCCCTCAGTCTTCTCTTCTCAAGGTTAAACGTGCCCAGTGCTTTCAGTCTCTCCTCATACGGCTTTGTTTCCAGTCCCCTGATCATCTTTGTTGCTCTCCTCTGAACCCTCTCCAGTTTGTCTGCATCCTTCTTAAAGTATGGTGCCCAGAACTGGACACAGTACTCCAGATGAGGCCTAACCAGTGCTGAGTAGAGGGGAACTAGTACTTCCTGGGATTTGGAAGCTATGCTTCTATTAATGCAGCCCAAAAGAGCATTTGCCTTTTTTGCACCCACATCATATTGTTGGCTCATATTCAGCTTGTTAGGGATGGACGAAAGGGACTTAGCTTGTCCCGCAGCTTGCTACGCGGTGGGGGGGAGGCGCTTCGGTTCTCCCCCTGAAGTTCAGGCGAGGGGGGGAGGCGCCCCGCCTCGCCTGGCCGAAATTCAGGCCGGGGGGGAGGCGCCCCATCCCTCGCCGGCGAAATTCAGGCCGGGGAAGAGCACCCCGTCTCCCTGGCCGAGAAAAAAAAAGTAAAACAAAAACAAAAACACACACCCGTGATAGGCTACGCAAAACGTTACGTAGCCTATCACGGCTAGATTTCCAAAGTCAGCCGTGATAGGCTACATAAATCGTCACGTAGCCTATCACGGGTGACTTTGGAAAAAAAAAAAAAAAAGCACTTTGGGGGGGGGGAAGTGCGTACGCAAATGGCGGCGCCCCATGGGCGCCGCCATTTGCGTTCCTTATTTTGGCACGTCTAGTCTACGTAAAGATTTACGTAGACTACGGCGAAAATAAGGGAACGCTATTTGCATTGCCCTTATTTTCGCCGTAGTCTACGTAAATGTTTATGTAGACTAGACGTGCCAAAATAAGGAACGCAAATGGCGGCGCCCATGGGGCGCCGCCATTTGCGTACACGCTTCCCCCCCCCCAAAGTCACCTGTGATAGGCTACGTGACGATTTATGTAGCCTATCACAGCTGACTTTGGAAATCTAGCCGTGATAGGCTACGTAAATCGTCACGTAGCCTATCACGGGTGTGTGTGTGTGTTTTTTTACTGTACTTTTTTATTTTGTAATGGCGGCGGCAGCAGCCGGTCGGGAGACCGGCCGCCGCCCCCGCCCCCGCCGAACCGCCGCCGGGACCCGCCGCCAAGAGGGACATTCACCGAAGGTAAGTCCCATCCCGGGGGGGGGGGGGCGGCGGATAATTTCCCCAACACTTTCGGGGGGCCGAATGCATCGGCACTCGGCCTCCCGAAGATTCGTGGAGAAATTCTCCGCCATTCCTACTTGTGATTTACAACAATTCCAAGATCCTTCTCGCTTGTAGTGTTGTTGAGCCAAGTATCCCCCATCTTGTAACTGTGCATTTGGTTTCTTCTTCCTTGATGCAGAACTTGGCATTTATCCCTATTAAATTTCACTCCGTTTTTTTCAGCCCAGCGCTCCAGTCTATCAATATCACTTTGAATTTTGTTTCTGTCTTCCAAGGTATTAGCTATCCCGCCCAGTTCTGTGTCATCTGCAGATCTGAGCAGCATTCCCTGCACCTCCTCCTCCAAGTCATGAATAAAAATGTTGAAGAGCACTGGGCCCAGGACTGAGCTGTGTGGTATCCTGCTCGTTACCTCTCCCCAGTAGAGACAATGGTTTCCTGTCCCATGATAGATGTTAATTAACTCAAGGTCTCCCCCCCCCCCCAGGAGTCTCTTTAAAATACTAGCTGGTTCAGCCCTCTCTTCTCCCCATTTCCAGATGAAAGAAAAGAAAATACCAGCTAAAAGGTCTCCTGCTAAAAACGAAAGCTTCTCCCCACTCCCCAATTTTGTTCTTCACATAAGGTGTCAGGATTCCCTTTTGCCCCTACTGTAAACTTCAGAACCCAAATCAAAACACAGACAAGAAGCTTCAATTTTCAGCTTTTACTCCACTACTTCCGTGGGTCATACAGATGCAAATGGTCAGTGACTCACAGTCTACAAAAGAAATGCCCTCAGGGAGTTCAAAGGAAAGCTACGAAAGTTGCCCACCGTTTGAGGAAAAGGTGGGCTACTGTCCTAACTTAAGGGGTGGGGGATCTCCCTCTCTCTTGTGAGGCCTCTAATCGCCACTGTTCATGTTGGGCCAATCGGGCAGACCGTCTAAGTTCCGCCCCTGCCATCTCTCTCTTGGCTCTGTGTCTGTGCCTGGCATCTAGGAATCCAGGATCTCCAAGCCCCACCTCTCCCTGTTCGCTATCTCTCACAGGGGTGTGTGAAGAGAAGCCCTCTCCATCCATCTGGGCCTTTGAAGCCTGAGGAGTCTGTGTCTCTATCTCTCGACAAGCCTGGGAAATTTTCTCCTCTACTTCCTGCAATTCTCTTCAGAATTTGAGCCACTGAGCCACTCCCTGTGCTCAGAGGCAACCCTGACATAAGGGGGATACTTAATGAACATAATAAAACCCCTCCCCTTCACAACCTAAATGTTCCATGGAGAAACATGAAGAGTCTTTCTCAAATTCATGGAGAGGGTTCTCTGGATGATCGCTGCGCTGTACCCCCAACCTGGCTCAGTGATCCAAGGAAGGAAATGGAGTCACATGCCAGCATGTTGAGTCTCATTCATTTACCAGCGTCATCTCCTTGGTTATAATGGGTGGGACAATATTGCATGAAGGGTCAATATATTGCAGAAGTCTGGGCTGTGGGAGGAAGGGGAGGATGTGCATCTTGTATGCTCTGCCAATAAGTCCCCTTTCCTCCTCGACTACATTTCTCATGTTTACTGCTTTTTGCATAAACACATTCTGAGGGTCTGTCATTTCAAGAAATGAATTCTCCTTGCTTGATTTCTTCTACAAACAAGGAGAGGGCCAGGGATATGAACTGTAAACATTCCAGTAATTGCTTTGCAGTTGGAGACAAGAGGAGAGGCAGGAGCCGGCTGTGCAGAAGGCTCAGCCAGGAGCTCTCAGTCTGTAGCAGCTCAGCCTCCACTGAGCCACAAGCTTCTCTAACGGAGGGGACAAGCAGAGATATATAAGGCCAGAGAGACCCTTCCTGGCTTCTCAGCTCACCTAATCCTGCTAGCTTGGAAACTGTAGTACACTCTCCGGCCATCTGCAGCAGTGGAACTACAGAGCAGCAACCAAATGCAATACCCCTAGCAGCCTATGAATCCACTGCATTTCACAAATGCTTATGTCCTTAAAAAGAAGACAGACTTTATGACAGAAGATGGTGTTACATTGCTCATCATCATCATCTAAAAATAATGTTTTAGTTGCTTCTACAGTCTTCTCTGCAAAGAGACTCAAGACACACAAAATGGCTGGGTAGGAAGAATGAATAATCAGAGCCTTCCCTTTCATCAAATATGCAATAAAGGAATGTTCCTTATTGAATTATGCAAGCCAAGATTTGGAGCTGCAAGTCACCAGAAAAAAACAGTAATAGAAGATCACCATCTATGGATGTAGTAAAGACAAATAAGACTGTTGAGAAGCGGAGGCATAGAGGGTCAACTGTGACAATTGAAGCAAACCATAAAGGGGCCTAAAACTCATTTAAACAGGCACTACTGTGGAACCTTCCCAACTCAAGGAGGTCTGGGACCTGTACATTCTTTCAGCAGCCTTGGAGCAGAAATGAGTGAGTGAGTTATCTAGGACATAAGAACTATGAACCGGGATAAGAGGTAGAGAAAACTGTGAAAGAAGGGCAACAATATTGAAGAAATCTCTACAATGAAATGGGTTGAGGAACAGATGAGATGAATGTTGGAGGAGATAAAATAAAGAATAAAGAGCAGTGATGAGCTCCCCCCGCCCCCATCCACACACAGAGCAGTCAAGTCCAAACAGAATGCTACTAATATTAATTCTCTACATGACTAACTGTTATGGTTTGCAAAAGCTACTTGGAAACATGTGGGCCTAAATGAGGCAAGGGGCATATTTTACATAAGAGATTAAGGGTGCAATCCTATGCATATTTAGACAGAAAAACGTCCTATCCAGCATGCTGGGAATTGTATAATTTTTTTCTGTGCAAATATGCATAGGACTGCATCCTTAAGCTGTTTTAATAGCCCTTTCCTTTCCACGGGCAATATTGAGAACTGCAGTTCCATAAGAAGGCAGTTTGGGATTTCTCAGAGAATTCTCAGCGCCCTCACCACACTTCCAACTTTACTTGGGAGAAGCAATGGACAGTGAAACTGGCATAAAAGCAATATGCCAATAGGCCTGAAGTACAGATAGACCCAAGGTGTCCATGGAATGATCCTGATTAATTCTATCCCATATTATGGTAACGGCTGAGAGCCCCTTATTCTATTGCATTTGTACATCAGTGACACACATATTTTAGTAGCTAACTACAAAGTACGGTAGCTTTATGGAGAAAAGACGTTTCATTTAGCGACACAGGAAGAAGTGCACTTTGAAGGGAGTGGAACATTCTGGAACATTTACTTACCCACTAAGTGGTTGGCAATCCTGGCAATGGGTTTAGGAGGCAGGGCAGGGGGCTGTTTGAGAAGGGAGAGCTGTTTCACTGGGGTCTCCTCATGGTCTCCAGAGAAAGCAGCAGGTTTTTTAGGGGGAAGTAGCAAGACTGGTTTAGATGAAGGGTCTTGAGATAGGTGGACTCCAGATCCACTGGACGTGGGGCTCTCTTCAGACACTGGAGGACACAACCACAGCATAGACGCAACAATGTTACAAGCAAAGCGGTAGCAGATAGACAAGAAAGGCAGCAGAGCAGTGCAGATTTTAAAACATAACCAACAGCAGAGCTTACTCAGACATCAATATATATGAAGAAAAGAGTGAGACAGCAGAAGGGAAAAAGGGAGAAACTCTCCACAAAGAGACTGAAAACAACTGGTGCTTTTATGATAGACAGAAGAACCACTGGCATCAAAGCTGTAGATATTGCCTCATTTTGAACACATTTTCAAGAATCTAAAGACAAATTTATAGGCCACTTTTGCTCATCTTGTTCTACTGAAGACAACTGGACTGCAACAGCACAAATGAATCACCTACAAATCATCAGTATCATAACTCTTCAGACTGATATGCATAAATATTAATCTCTCTTTGGATCCATTGTCGTTCAGAAACATGGATGTAATCGGCAGTTCTGACAGGATCCCTTTAGTGCAATTGTTTTCAAGGTTTTTGCACTGAGGGAACCATTCCCACATTCCCTTATCTGCCAAGGAACCGCATAAGTGGCAAAGGGTTCTAGGGCAAATTCTCAGGCACACTCACCAGGTCTCATGGGAACACATCTGAAGGAAAGACCAGTGGAAGTGGTTAAGTTTTCTTTTATGGAAGTGTTATCTGCCATTCCATATCTGACTCAGCCTTCCATCCTTCTGAGGTCAGTAAAATGAGTACCCAGCTTGCTGGGGGAAGGCTAGTCACGACTGGGGAAGGCAATGGCAAACCACCCCGCTATAGTCTGCCATGAAAATGCCAGTGTAACCAGGAGTCCCTCTAGGGGTCAGTAATGACCCGGTGCTTGCACAGGAGGAATCTTTCCTACCTTTCCTATCTGCCATTACCATTCATCTCACACTGAACTCCCTCTCGAAGAATCTGGATAAAGCGGCGGGAATTTTGTAAAAAAAAAAAAAAGATGCTGGTGCTTCTCTACACCAAATTTTCAGATCCTTCAATAGTTAACCGTCATTAGTCTAACTGTACTACAAAATCATTTACAGATATATCATTTTATCCTGGCAATCAAAGGGTCTTGTATTTGGTTATCTCTTATCTGCAGTTGGTACATTTATTTTTCTTCTCTGTCTGCACAATCAGAGAATGCTATTTCTGCTCAACATAAAAACCATGAGAAACTCATTGCCTCAGCCATATAACTCAAGCAGTGAGATAAGAAGACCTGCTTATGTCTTAGCCCGATGCATTTTATATAGAATTGGCATTCTGTGTGAAGTTATTATGTAGATTACTTTAATCAGAATAAACCTCAGTCAGTGAATCTGAAAACAAGTGCCACCCATTTGCATTTTGTTTCATGAGCAAATGAACTCCCCTTTTAACTACAGGGCCTTTCACTTATATTACATTGGGCTGTTTCACACAGCACGATAAGCCACCGTGAATTAATTCACCTGCGGGGCTCCAAGATGTGCACTGGCCACCATTTTGAATATGGCATGGCAGGGTCGCACCATGGCTTGTCATGATGTGTGAACCCCCGCAGTGTGAGTTGAGGGTTAAACAACCCTTGGATAACCCTAGAACATGGGTTATTCTAGGGTGCATTAACCCATGATGGTTTAACATGACATGAGAACCAGGTAATTCATTACCTTATACAGGACAAAATTTGACCATTTGTTATAGATGACAATGGCCTGGTTTATACATAAGAACAATCCATGGGTTGTTTAAACCATGGGTTGTTGTGGCCTCACAGGAGCAAGTACATTGCCTCCCATCCGCTGGCTGCTTTCGCTTTGCATCTGGTTTCTCAAACAACCCAGGAATGCCCTGTTCTTTGGTTGTTTGAGACAGTGTCCAAACCGGGAACTCTGGGTTGCTGAGGGACAAAACCCCCAGAGTTTGAACCCATAGTTTGTTGTTGGGTTAAAACTCTGGGTTGTTTGCCCCTCAACAACCCAGAGTTCTGGGTTCAGACATCACCTCAAATGACCTGGGAATGGGGCATTTCTGGGTTGTTTGAGAAACCAGATGCAAAGCAGGAGTGGCAAGCAGGTGCGAGGCAATGTGTTTACTCACTCCTATGTGGCCCTGACAATTCATGGGTTAAACAACCCATGAATTGCTATTATGTAAGAACCAGGTCCTCCAGCAAAGGAGATCGTTACCTTGTCATGGTGCTGGAGCACCTCAATGCTGCCATGAGCTAAACCGTGAAGGGACACCCAAGACGGGAAGGTCATGGCAGAGAGGTCAGACTAAATACGATCCCTGGGGAAGGAAACGGAAACCCACCCCAGTATTCTTGCCATGCAAACTAAATGGATCAGTACAACCAGAGATATGTCGGTATACCATCAGAAGATGGGACTCCCAGGTCGGAAGATGGTCAAAATGCTACTGGGGAGGAACAGAGGATAAGTTCAACTAGCCCAGATGTGATGACACAGCTAGCTCAAAGCTGAAAGGACGGCTAGCGGCCGATGGTGCTGGTGGTGAACGACGAATCCAATGTTCTAAAGATCAACACACCATAGGAACCTGGAATGTAAGATCCATGAGCCAGGGCAAATTGGATGTGATTATTGGGGAGATGGCAAGATTAAATATAGACATTTTGGGTGTCAGTGAACTGAAACGGACTGGAATGGGCCACTTCACATCAGATGACCACCAGATTTACTACTGTGGACAAGAGGACCACAGAAGAAATGGAGTAGCCTTCATAATTAACAATAAAGTGGCTAAAGCAGTGCTTGGATACAATCCAAAAAGTGATAGAATGATCTCAATTCGAATTCAGGGTAAGCCATTTAACATCACAGTGATCCAAATATACGCCCCAACTACAGATGCTGAAGAAGCAGAAGTAGATCAGTTCTATGAGGATCTGCAGCACCTACTGGATAATATGCCAAGAAGATATGTTATTTTCATTACAGGAGACTGGAATGCTAAGGTGGGTAGTCAAACGACACCTGGAATTACAGGCAAGCATGGTCTGGGAGAACAAAATGAAGTGGGATGTAGGCTGATAGAATTTTGCCAAGACAACTCACTGTGCATAGCAAACACTCTCTTCCAACAACCTAAGAGACAACTTTATACATGGACTTCACCAGATGGTCAACATCAAAATCAGATTGACTACATCCTTTGTAGCCAAAGGTGACATACATCTATGCAGTCGGTAAAAACAAGACCTGGAGCAGACTGTAGTTCAGATCACATACTTCTTATCGTACAATTTAGAATCAGACTAAAGAGAATAGGGAAGACCCACAGATCAGTTAGATATGAGCTCACTAATATTCCTAATGAATATGCAGTGGAGGTGAAGAATAGATTTAAGGGACTAGATTTAGTAGACAGGGTCCCAGGAGAACTATGGACAGAAGTTCGCAACATTGTTCAGGAGGCAGCAACAAAAAACGTCCCAAAGAAAAAGAAAACCAAGAAGGCAAGATAGCTGTCTGCTGAGACGCTGGAAGCAGCCCAAGAAAGAAGGAAAGCAAAAGGCGACAGTGAAAGGGGGAGATATGCCCAATTAAATGCAAAATTCCAGAGGTTAGCCAGAAGATATAAGGAATTATTTTTAAACAAGCAATGCACGGAAGTGGAAGAAGATAATAGAATAGGAAGGACAAGAGACCTCTTCCAGAAAATTAGAAACATTGGAGGTAAATTCCAGGCAAAAATGGGTATGATCAAAAACAAAGATAGCAAGGACCTAACAGAAGCAGAAGAGATCAAGAAAAGATGGCAAGAATATATGGAAGACCTGTATAGGAAGGATAATAATATCGGGGATAGATTTGACGGTGTGGTCAGTGAGCTAGAGCGAGACATCCTGAAGAGTGAGGTTGAACGTGCTTTAAGAAGCATTGCTAATAACAAGGCAGCAGGAGATGACGGTATCCCAGCTGAACTGTTTAAAATCTTGCAAGATGATGCTGTCAAGGTGATGCATGCCATATGCCAGCAAATTTGGAAAACACAAGAATGGCCAACAGATTGGAAAAGATCAACTTATATCCCCATACCAAAAAAAGGAAGCACCAAAAAATGTTTAAACTATCGAACAGTGGCACTTATTTCACATGCCAGTAACGTAATGCTCAAGATCTTGCAAGGTAGACTCCAGCAATTCATGGAACGAGAATTGCCAGATGTACAAGCTGGGTTTAGAAAAGGCAGAGGAACTAGAGACCAAATTGCCAGTATCGGCTGGATAATGGAGAAAGCCAGGGAGTTTCAGAGAAACATCTATTTCTGTTTTATTGACTATTCTAAAGCCTTTGACTGTGTGGATCATCACAAACTGTGGCAAGTTCTTGGTGGTATGGGGATACCAAGTCATCTTGTCTGCCTCCTGAGGACTCTGTATAACGACCAAGTAGCAACAATAAGAACAGACCACGGAACAACAGAATGGTTTAAGATTGGGAAAGGAGTACGGCAGGGTTGTATATTCTCACCCTGCCTATTCAACCTGTATGCAGAACACATCATGCGATGTGCTGGGCTTGATGAATCCAAGGCTGGAATTAAAATCACCAGAAGAAACATTAACAATCTCAGATATGCAGATGATACCACTTTGATGGCTGAAAGTGAGGAGTAGCTGAGGACCTTATGATGAAGGTGAAAGAAGAAAGTGCAAAAGCTGGGTTGCAGTTCAACCTCAAAAAAACCAAGATTATGGCAACCAGCTTGATTAATAACTGGCAAATAGAGGGAGAAAACGTGGAGGCAGTGACAGACTTTGTCTTTCTAGGCGCAAAGATTACTGCAGACGCTGACTGCAGCCAGGAAATCAGAAGACGTTAACTTCTTGGGAGGAGAGCAATGACAACAAAGGGAGGAGAGTAGAGGAGGAGAGCAATGACAACTTGATAAAATAGTGAAGAGCAGAGACAAAGGTCCGCATAGTTAAAGCAATGGTATTCCCCGTAGTAACCTATGGCTGCGAGAACTGGACCATAAGGAAGGCTGAGCGAAGGAAGATAGATGCTTTTGAACTGTGGTGCTGGAGGAAAATTCTGAGAGTGCCTTGGACTTCAAGAAGATCAGTCCATACTCCAGGAAATAAAGCCAGACAGCTCACTTGAGGGAATGATACTAAAGGCAAAACTGAAGTACTTTGGCCACCTAATGAGAAGACAGGACACCCTGGAGAAGATGCTGATGCTAGGGAAAGTGGAATGCAAAAGGAAGAGGGGCCGACCAAGGGCAAGATGGATGGATGATATTCTGGAGGTGATGGACTCAACCTTGGGGGAGCTGGGGGTGGCGACTGCCGACAGGAAACTCTGGCATGGGCTGGTCCATGAAGTCACAAAGAGTCGGAAGCGACTGAACGAATAAACAACAACAACAACAACCAGGTCAATGGCTAATGCCATAGGCCCATGTAGAATAATACTTACATAAAAAATGTTTTTTCAGTAATTCATCCAGGCACCGTACTAGTTCGCTACCAATGGAAAAACGATGCTAATGCAAGTACATAAGTAAAATATACTGGATCAGACCAAAGGACTATCTAACTTAGTTGCCTCTGGGAAGCCCACAAGTATGACCTGAAGGCAACAGTCCTTTCCCACAATTGCCCCCCAATAGCTGATAGCCAATGGTATACTGCCTCTGGACAGGGAGGACCCATACAGTCATCATAAATAATTGTCATAAATAGAACTCCCATGAATGTGTCTAATTCCCTTTTAAATCTAACTGAGCTAGCAGCCACTGCTACATATGGAAGCAGTAAATTCCACAAATCGAGTATGTGTTGTGTGAAGAAGTACTTGCTTTTGTCGGTCTGTCCTGAATTTACTGCCATTCAATTTCATTGGATGACCCCGCGTTATCTGTTATTATAGAAAGGAAGGAAAACTTCTCTCTATCCACTTTTTTTCTCCACACGAAGCATCATTGTATAAGGCTTTCCATCAGCATCAGCCTTCCCCACCTAGTACCCACTAGATGTGTTAGACTACAACCACCATCATCCATAGCTAGCATGGCCATGCTGCCTGGGAATGATGGGAGTTGCAATCCAACACATCTGGAGTGCACCAAGTTGAGGAAGGTTGCCCTACAATCTTGCCCCAGCATAGTCACCTTTCTTCTGAACTAAAAAGCTCCAACTATTTTAGTCTTTCCTAGTTGGAAAGGTACTTCAATCTCCTGATCATTTTCATTGTTCTTTTCTGGCCTTTTCCAGTTCTACAGTATCCTTTTTAAGATGGGGTGACTCAGTACTCAGTATCCCAAACACATCTGCAACCCTAGATTTGTGTAATGGCATTACAATAGCGACAGTTTTATTTTCAATCCCTTTCCTAATGAACCCCAGCATGGATTTCCCCCTTTTTCACAGCTGCTGCTCCCTGACATGATGTTTTCATTGAGCTCCCGCTAGGACCTCAACTTTTATTGGCATAAATCAAAGCTTGCAATGTGCAAACAGTTATATTTAATTTAGTCAAAGGTATAAATATATACAATCAGTAGAAACAAGAGTAATGCATAGTGTTTTGAACAAGTCAGTTCAACAGAGTAAAGAACAATGTGACATACTGTACACACCAAACCATTATTATCACAAAACGTTAGCAAACTTTAGTTTTCCATATGCTTTATCTTCAATGGAGATTTGCTCCTTGCATTAATTTTCCCAAGTAATTTATTAATGTAGATCTGACTCCTAGGTTGTATGGTATTTGGATCCCATAGGCTAGTTCTGGATGCTTCCTAGCCCCAAAATATAGAACATCACTCTGGGTATGTTAGAAGTAAAGTACTAAAGGAATCACTATCGCATTATGTCTGCTGTAGCTTAGTATGGAACTAAAAGGCTACCTGTTCCATCCATGATCTCTTGAGTTGGGAGTACATCATATGAACAGGAATCCCCAGATGCAGAACATGGCTCCAATTCAGAGAGGGCTGGGAGTGAAGCCTGGCTGGAACTCAAAGCCTGCCCATTCTCCAATGATCCTTCTTCATTTTGTATGGGAAGCTCCCCATCTGGAAGAAAGCCCAATGTGAGATAAATAAGATCATCACAATATTTTAAAATCAAACCCTTTCATAAGGAGGCTACCTGGAAAATACAACTCCCCCACTCTCTCTGATGGCTCAATCACCTTAACTGCTGTCATGCACCTTAGAGACAAAGCCCCAATGCAGAACATCTATACAGTTGTCCAGCCATATGCTGACAGTCCCAAATAGCTTCAGCGTAGAAGGACAGATGTGAACAGTATCAGGTTGCTGTGTTTTCTTCATACAGTAACACAGTGAAATGGATCTGTAACAGGATGGGATTTCTTGGCTCAAAATGCAGTTGGCACAGAGCTACCCAGAGTGACAGAGGGAGGTGTAATAAGTTTGGGTCCATATCTTAAGAAGGTAACATGGTGGTTTTATTAAATAGAGTTTTAAGAATCACTACAGGAGAGAGCAATTTGCCCCAGGGCTCTGCAAAGGAAGTCTCCTTGACTCAGCTCCTGTTTATATACCACTGCTCCTGCCCCAGCCCTGGTACACTGCTCATCAGAGGCCCCCACACATACATCACTCCTTCTTGCAGGGCAGGATTGAGCAACTTCCATATTTGCAGGATCTACTTTGCTTTTTCCTAGAACCCTGAGATCCACCACCCAGAGTCAAGTGCAAAAGACATAGAATTAAATAGTTTTGAGCCCAGGAATTTATTTTGAATAACAGAACTGAGTGAAGCTCACAGCCCTTTCACATACAAAACCCACTCCTGTTTTCTCCAAGCTTTCTTATTTCAGCAGTACAATTTAGGGTTGTGGGAGGAGTAATCTTGCTATTATTAAACAATTGGAAGTCAGAATTCCTTGCCAGTCTACCAGAAATCACCTAGAGATCTACCAGAAGATCCAGATCCCTCCACCTTTTGGCCACCCCTGTTGTAGGTGGCAGACACATGCCCCCCAATATCACATCTGCCCCAGTTCCATAAACCCTCTGGGCAGCCCTGGGTTAGCAGATCTGGAACGTGACTTTAAGGCAGCAATTCTGTACAGACTTATCTGGGAGTAAGTCCCATTGCATTTACTGAATATATTGACTGCAGTACGGTGGCCAACAGGCACAAGTCTTTACAATGAGACTTCTAAATAAAAGACTGTCCATGGTATCCTTAAAATCTTTTATTTGACTGAACCAATTTTTGTTGCAAGATTTATTCTCCCACTTATCAAATACTGTTTAAGGCATATTAAATAACTGCCAAACAGGACAGAGGGTAGGTGACAACTGAATACACTGAACAAAAATGAACTTCCCCAAAAGGAGAATATGAACAAAAAATAATGCATCCATTTCAATAATCCTTGGAAACCAATATGTTTTTCTTTGTCTGTGAACAATGGTGGCAAATATTTTTGAAGATCCCTGAAAACAAAGCAATCGAAGTTATGGTTTTGCCCTTTAAGGATCCTTGAGAAGTTAGAATCTCCTCCCTCTTTTTTCCCTAGAACTATTCAGAATATAAGCTCTTAGTTTTTCTGGTTATTAGTGAAGGATTTGGAGAGGATTATAAAGATGGAAAGGGATAGTAAGATTATAATCAGCAGAAACCTGCACTGTAGTTTTTCTGGTTCTCAGTAGAATAAAAACAGGAAGGTCATATATATGAGAACCATAGGATTTAGCTTGCTGTTAACCTTGCAACTCAAATTTAACATCATATACCCTATTCTTTATACCGTAACTGACTTATTTTTTTTAAGTATTTTGTGACCTTTGAGTTGGCCTAATAAAAGTTATTACTGTAATATGGATTTTACGACATAACAATGTTGTTCTTAATTTAACACTTAAAACTCCTTTTTGTGTAAACTAAAACAAATCTATTATGGTTAGACAGTGGTGCAATTAGCAATTTACCTGCTTAATAGGGCTACGTAGCAATAGCACTTAGCTGAGTGTAGGAATGGTAGTTAAATGGTGGAGCTTTCTGAATTGGCGAAAGACTGATCCAGTATGACTGCAAGCACACAGCAGGTGTGGGTAGACTTCAGGCTTGCCAGATCTACTTTGTTTTTTATTAGAAACCAATGTGCACCAACCGGAGTCTGGTGCAAAAGACATACACTCAGAATTAAAGAATTTTGAACCTAGGAATGTGTTGTGAGGAACTCACAGTCCTTCCACACACACACATCCATTCCTGGTTACCGCATGCTTATTTAAATTTCAGCAGTATCATTTGGGGGGGGGGGTAGTGGTGTGTGTGAGACAGTTGGTTGCTGCCATTGTTAGACAATTGGGAGCCAGAAATCCCTGCTGATCTACTGCAAATCACCCAGAGATCTACTAGTAGATCCAGATCTACCTACTGGTCACCCTTGGTATATATCACTGTTCCTTCTTCGACCTTGTTACACTGCCAGTTGTGAAACTTTTTATATGTACAAACAAAATTCTACAGGCATTCATTCATTCATTCATTTAAAATAGTTTTATCCCACAGCAGCAGTTAGAGAAACACAGTTAAAATTATTTATTTATTTATTTATTGCATTTATACCCCGCCTTTTTCCCTCTTGTAAGGACATGAATACATAGGTGGCATCTGACGTCTGTGAAAATAAATCCTATTAACAGAAATCTTTCCCCAAATTGCTGGAGACATTGTTACATCAAAGGCACTTTATTCCATATATGGTGGGCTTGTGAACATGTGCAAGCATTTTGGACAGCCATTTTCAATTTTATTTCCCAAATAACAAAACAAACAGTTCATGACACCCCGTTATTAGCTCTCCTCTCTATTTTTAATGACACACAAAAGCATCTGTTACATAAAGACCTAGTTTTATACTATTATGAGCAGTGGCAAGAATAGTTATAGTAGGATACCGAAAAACAAAAGTGGGATACACTGTGAATGGATGGTTTCTGAAAATCTGGGAGGTGGCTCTTGCTGAAAAAATAACACAATGCAACAGATTGATCAACAGGATAATAAACAAGGACTTGTTCTTAGAAATGTGGTTCCCCTTCATTACATACATTAACGCAGGGTCTACAGACCAGCATCCACTGAATGTACAGTCCTATTTTGGAAGGGTGTAATAACTAGCAAGGTTAATAACTGAAAAGTGATCATTTTGTGGCTCTAACAAAGCTCAAAATGTATACAACAAATGTATGTACAGGGAAAACCATCCTAAAATATGTATAGAACCTGTGATGAATACTGTAAAACATGCTGCGTGCGTTGATGGTTTTGTTGTTATATCATTGTTACCTTGCTTTTCTTAAATAAAATACTTGTTTCTAAAACAACAACAACAACAACACATTAATCTATCTATCTATCTATCTATCTATCTATCTATCCATCCATCCATCCATCCAGCCCATTTTTCTACTGGGAATTTCATTGCCACCAGAGAAAGCATCAACAGAGGGAGCAATCCTATGTGGATCAAAGGTTGCCTCCAACCCCAGGGGCAACCTCCTCTCCAGGGCAGGGCAGGAGGAGTGGTGAGGAGCGCATCTCCTCCCTGCTTCTGCTGCCCTGCTTCCGTAGCTAGACAGCCGTTTTCGGCTTTCTAGCAGCGGTACCTCAGAGTGCAGGAAGCGGAGGCCGGACAACACATAGGATGTGCCATGCTGGCACTTCCAACCTCCCCGCCCTGGCCTGCCCCTGGGAACACCCCATTTCCCCTGCTCTGCGCTGCTCTTCTGAGCGTGAAGTGTGGGGCTGATCCACACTGCCTACAAGGCAGTGAGATAGTTCTCTGAGAACCGACCTATCCTATGGCCATCTAGCCACTGACTAACGGCCATAGGATTGCACCCCTAAGTGTTAAAATTATATCTAAAAATGTCTTTATCTCTCTCTTACCACATGGCACTGAACTGATGGGGATAGGTTGTTCTTTGAAAAACACAATTAAATAGTGCCTTGAGTAGCCCAAGACCAGGACAGTGTACAGGAGAAAGAGTGGCTAATTTTGGCCGATAATTGAACATTTCTCTTTTTAAATGGTTTTTTTTTTAATACAAAGCTTTTTTATTGTTACTAAAGGGAATGCTTTGTTAATCTTAAAAATTTATTAAAACATAGCTTTGTTAATCTTAAACACTACTTTTATCAGTGAGTTCACATACACTGAGAGAACAAGATACAGAGAGGAAAGCAATATTATTACAAACACTGAAAAATGGCCATAAACATTTATGACATTATGTTTTGACCACCAGAATTCAATAAATAGATGCGAGGTTTTTAAACAGTTCTCTGTCTTTCTTTGCCTCTTTCCCCTAAGTCTAAAAAACTGAGTTAATCTTGACACTTGGGCAACATGAGAGCCAACTCTCATGCTCCGGGCTTGAGCTTCTCCCCAGGAAACTGTTCTTCGGTTGCCCCCTTACAACACTGATGGGTCATCTCCAGTGAGTTTACCTGCTGCTGGTGGAAGGGGCGGCAAGAGGTGAAAGCAACAGTGCTATTATCTGTGGCAGGCAGCTGTGACCTTCCTGCCACACTTATTCCCACCAATGTCCCTGACATTACCCCAAGGCATTCTGGGAAACTTAATTAGCAGCACTATTCAAATTTATCAGAGGCACTAAGTTGGGGGACTATCAGGTCTGGGACGTGGGTGACAGGTGTCCTTGACTAGAACACTGGGGCATGGGGTGATGGAGGTGGGCAGAGAGCCAAGATTACTCGGGCAAGGATCAGACACTGGTGAGGTGTGGGAGGGCCAGAGGTGAGTACAGGGTCCACAGCAGGCAACACTCAGGTACAAACAAAGCGTGGGAGGGCAAGAGGCAAGAGCAGAGTCCAGAACAGGCTAAGGTCGATTACTGGCGAGGTGCTGCAGGGCCAGAGGCGAAGGTGTGGTCGGGAACAGGCAAGGGTCAAGTATCAGCAAGGCGTAGAAAGAGCAGGAACAAGAGGCAAAGTACGATGCTGCCACCATGAAGACTTGTGTTGCCGTGGCAAGCCTTTGAGCGAAGAGGAAGCCCTCTATAGGGCTTCCTGAGGCTCTCAGACAGTCTGCGAGACTCTGCGTTAGAGGACCTGTGAGCAACTGCAGGCCCGGCGCTTGATCTTGAAAGTACTGCAGTATGGACCAGGCTGCCTTCTATACCTAGGCACCAGGTGCTGCTGCAGAGCTTGCCAGGTTGAGCAGATCCTGACAGGGCCCTGCGGGTATTACAAATGGCAGGCAACCCTCAGACATTTTATCACTGCATTTTTTTTATCACTGTATCTCTCAGTTGTGACGTTATGTGCTGGCAATCTTTTTTGTCATTGAATAATTAGCTAGATATGTCCTAATATATATGTTTTTAAGACAACTGTATATACTGTAAGGGCTGGGCTACCACACCTACCTAAACTTACCACCATAGAAGCCTCTTTATCTTGGTTGCGTCGGGGAAGTGATGCATATTTGACGCATATTTGACGCATATATTCATATTTGTTTGTATTTTCCTAACTGCTAAACATTTTTGTCTAATTTCATATAGACTTAAGTTATTTTTGTTTTTTTTTAGTCAGCATTCTTTGGAAGAACTGGGAGATAATTGGATGTGAAGTCTTCCATTGGATAAACAACGTTTCAGTTGGTTATAGAGATTATCTCACTCCCACATCTTTATATCGGCTGTGGCGGTGAGTTTATTACGTCTGTTAGGTCCATCCAGATTACAACACCGTTATGTATTGATGTGCAACCTCAAATGGGGATAATTATATTATTTACAGTGCACAAGGTACTGATATGAATATGTGATGTCTTCATTTTCAGCTTGTATGATTTTTTTACTTCTGAGGAAGCCTGCTGCAAAACAGGAGTACATCTGGATTCCTGTAAAAACAGAAGACCACAATCTCCACAGCACAGTTCTTCCAGCTGAAATTAATTACTGTTTGACTTTGTAGCATTTAGCCAGTTTCAGCTACATTTTTTGTAATTCTTTTCCTTGTATTGTGCTGTTACTCTCGTGGTCTTTTTTGTATACACAGTGTTTTTGTCCCCTTATAATATTATATAATGTATACTTGTGTGTTCCAGTTGTGTGCAGTTTAGCATTATTGGGTCTTGTTTTGTTACAACTGGTGCCCTTTATATCAGTCAGTCCTCAGACCCAGCCACAGGCACGGGGTGGGGTCAGGGCAGTCATCAGCGATGGGCCCTGCCTTGGTACTGGGGCCCCAGCAGTCGCTGGAGGATGCTGAGTGATGATGCTAGGCAACTACATGATCCATTCTTTGGCTGTTGGAGCTTTGTTTTTATGCCAATTGATCACTGAAAGGTTCTCAGTGATTTTAGCATTGCCAGTTTTCTCTAAGACAACCTCAAGACAGTTTCATGGTCAAGTCTGAAAAAACTGCATCACTTTATGGTAATTCTAGGACTGGTCATGCTATGTCCATTGGTGGATGGGAGCTAGTTGACAGCACACGTGACCAGAGGTACACCCATAGATATGACTTGTATATATTGGGGATGCACACAAAGAAGGATATGCAGTTTGTTTCCAACTCCTGGCTTTTAACAATCTGTTTTATATGAAACAGACATCTAAAGCTATGATATACTGCAGGTAAGCAAAGTGGCATTCCTAAACACACTAGAACCAGGGTCCCCAGTGAGGTGTCTCTGGGCATCTGCAAAACTTTTCAGTGTTTTGTTACTTTTTTCTGTTTCTTTTAAAAATATACGTACATGGATTTGTATATATCCATAGCAATGAATACATATGAAATGCACACAACTTTCTAGCAATTATACATAGGCTTCAACAAAAGCAGACCAAATATCCAAGCAAGTATCCATTTGAAGGTGGCAGCTATGTGCCACCCATTCGAATACTGAAAGTGTTCTAAGGTCCTCAATCCATTGCATTATAGGAGGCAAGTATTTATCCTCCCAGTGTTGTAATATCAGTCTTTTAGCTGTCAAAAAGGTGCGAAGAATCCATTTACGCTGACCATTTCTTAATTTCCATGAAACAGGTAAATAATTTAAAAGGGTGTGTACATCAGTGAACAGACTGTTCCAGTATAAACTTTATCTGTGTAATAACCTCCTCCCCAAAAGAAGCAACTACTGCACATTGCCAAAACATATGTTTAAAACAGGCATTAGCAGTATCGCCCTGCCAGCAATTAGCTGAATTAGACAATTCCTTATTAAAGAGACATTGTGGTATCCAATGGACGTGAAACAAATGTTTTTGCTGAATAAGATGGAGCCACAGACACAACAAGTAGATGCCAAAGCAGTGATCCACACATTTGGCATTTTGTGGTGATGCCCACAGCAGTTTCTCAAATTCCCAAATGTGCACATGGGTCCAAAAAGGTTGGGGACTCCTGTACTAGAAAGTAAGCCCACCGGACTTAGGGTGACTTACTTCTGAGTAAACACACTTAGGATCACACTGCATAGCTTCAATTCTATGCACATTTATTTGGGAGAATCCCCATTGAAATCAATGGGACTTTCATAGAAGTAAACATGCATATATGATTGTTCTGTACAACAAACTTTATAAAAACATTTGTACAGTCAGTGATAACTAAATTAGAAACCCCAATTTCCAGAAAATTATATCTCAACTGTAAAATGTTTTGAATGAATATTGCAAAGAAAATATGATGGTATATACAGAATATTGGCCAGGAAGATGTTTGAACTGCATCTATAAATGTCAAAATTGCATAGTGCTTTTCATTACCAATTCCTATGTTTCATAGCACTGAACAGAAGTACTTAAGACCAGACTGTCAGCTATCTCTGTTGAGCTCCTGAATTATATGCGCTAGAAACTCTGCAAAAGGTGATCAACACAGGGATGTAAATAGTATTTTTATATTCATATGGTAACAGTAAAACTATATAGCATAAACTACACCAAATTGTTTAGATGGCGTTTAAAAAGGGTTAGAGAGGAATTCACAGATTATTAGTTCCTGGTATGCTTCTGTGCCCATTTCAAAGTGGTGATGTTGTTTTTTTTTACCTTGAAAGCCCTAAACAGTTTAGAAGCAAGTTATCTGAAGGACTACCTACACCCATATATAAACCTATCCATGCATTATGATCTACCTTGGAGGTCCTGCTTGAATGCCTACTGGTAAGAGCAATCTGGGCACGACACACAGAGTTTTTCTGTGGTGACCATCTGGTTGTGGAACTGCTTCCCTATCGACATTACAAGCTTTTAAATGGGCTTTGAAAACTTCTTTGTTTCAGGCTGCTTTCTCTTAATGCTGCTGGTTGAAACTATTGAGATGTCTTTAAGATGGTTTGGTGTTATAGCCTGTTTATTGTTTAGCTTCTGTTTTACTAATGTTTGAATTATCTAGCTTAGGTTTAAGTTTTTATGTTAATATTTTATAAGTGTTTGGATCCTCTTGCATTTAATATACCAGTTATATTTTATTGTTTTGCAAGCTTCCTTGTTGGAGCTAAAGCAACCTATAAACACACACAAACAAATAACTATAGCTAAATAGAACCTCCATGTTCAGAGCTTGACTATAATTGAATATCAGGGGCTGGGGACAGACCACAGCAGAGGGCCACTGCCTTATATCCTGCTTGTGAGATATATTTATTTATAGGCTGCCCTAGAACAAAGTTGCCATGACAGCTTATACAGATGCATGAGGAATCCTGTCTCAGTGAATTCCAATGCGGATTGACATGATCTGCACCCTCCCAAACTTATGTACAGATTAGAATGTAATTATCTTTCAAATTTCCCTTCGTAATTATCTTTTCGGATTTCTCTGAATTCTGTGATACAGTTCTTAGCTCAAAAAGCATACCAAAGAGAAATGCATATTTTAGGATAAAATACATGTAGAAATGCAGCTGGAAAATGTGGTGCCAAAACTGCAACATAGAAGTCGCTGCTAGTTTTATCTGTGAAACTGTCCAATTCCAACAAATCCTCATTAACACAAACACAGCCAAACAGGCATCCAAGGACAGGGCCATAGCTAGCTGCATGTAGGATAAACTGCCTACGTGAACCAGCCTCTTTAGTTGATGTGATTTATTCCATTTATCATAATATGGAATGTTGGGAAACTATCCTGAATGTATGTTCATAATACATTATATTTGTATGCATGTCTCCAAATGCTCATTTGACCAATTCCACCCTCTCCAAGTGTGGTATGCCACCAATGCAATATTGAGAGCCAGTGTGGTATAGTGGTTAGAGTGCTGGACTGGGACTTCGAGATCCAGGTTCTAGACCCCACTCAGCCAAGCTCACTGGGTGACTCTGGGCCAGTTACTGACTCTCAGACTAACCTACCTCGTAGCTGTGAGGATAAAATAGAGAGGAGAAGGATCAGATAAGCTCCCTTGGGTTCCTTGCAAGAGGAAGAGAAGTGGGATATAAATGTAATGAACGAACAAACAAACATGGAAGGAAGTAAATCAGATAACTCCAGGCAAGCACTTCCAGAGCTACCTGCCTGGGGAAATGGAAAATTTGAGCAACTTCATGTCTTTCTTCGCATGGAGCTTTTATCCTGGGATTGGGATTGCTCCTTCAAAGAAGTTTGCGGGCTTTTTACATGATGCCATGAACCTCTAAGGTGCCTCCAGCACTAAATGCCCTTTGTTCCGTTTTTAAATAGATTGCAGGTAATGAGCTATCAAATTACCCTGTTGTGTTCTGCTTGAATTCCCTCCATCAAAAGAGTAAAAGCAACAAGAAGAGGAGTGAGATCAATGAAAGATAATGGAAGACTCAGATACAGGGAGAAGGAGGGGGGAAGGGGAGGGGAGAAAAGAAGCGGGTGAAAAAGGGAGTCGTCGTGACCCTGCATTTAAAACGGAAGCAGAAAGCCCTGTTTTAAATGCAGGATTTTAGGCTGGTGTAGAGATGCCCTATGATATAAGATGAAGAGAATGAGATGTATATAGAAGGCATGAGGAAGAAGCTGTAGCAGAGATAATGGGGGGGAACCCACTGAATATCTAACACTCACAAAAATCTAAATTGGACCATGGGCGCCATTTTACCTGTTGTATTGTATGAAAAGAATTCACAGTTGCCCTCTGGCATTTCAAAGAAAGGAGTATCTATTTGGTCATTCATTTAATGTGTTAGTCTTGTTTTTAGTATGGAACAGAAATATTAATGTTTCTTGGTGGAACATATCGGGATTACATATTCCATCACAAGAATCATCTGAAGCTGCAAACGGAGAGTCTGTAAAATCATTTAAATGGAAAAGAATGGTCTTGTTGAAGCCAACAGGAGTTTCAAGTGTAACAACACCTTGACTTGACATGTCTTCTCTCAAAGCTAATACATCTCATTGTAGAAGGATAAATAGTTCTAAAAATGGCTAAAATAGAATGATGATTAACAATGCAATCCAATGCATGTGAATGGGATTTTACTCTCAGGTAAATGCGTATAGCAGCTTTCTCTAACCTATTGCCCTCCAGATGTGTTGGACTCTATGCCCACCGGTCAGCAGGTCTTAGGACATTGTGGTACCTCTCCCTGATGGCAGTAATTGAGGCGTGTGCAATGGAGGGTAAAAACAGGCATCTGGTACGTGTGGGAAGGATTCAGTTGTTGGCTGCTTGGTCCCTTCTGAAATTTGGTGCCTGAAAAGAACAGGCAAAAGTTCTCCTAATTAATTACGGAAGGGACCTCAGCTCAGTGCTAGAACATATGCTTGCATGCAGAAGGCCCCAGATTCAGTCTGTGTCTCCAGGTAGGACTAAGAAAAAATCCTGTCTGAAGCCCTGGAGAACTGCCGCCAGTCAGTAGGCAATACTGGGCTAGATGGACCAATGCTCTGACTCTGTATAAAGCAGTTTCCTATGTTTTTATGATCCAGCCAAAGTTAACACTTAAATCTCATGGATTTTTACAATTCAGATTTCAGCAAGCTTCACATCCCTCCCACTGAAACCAAACTGCTTAACTTTGGCTGAACTGTGCCCTACATGGTGGCTCAAATAAATCAAGTGAACGTTAATAATTTTTTAAAGCCTGACTTGGATCTCACACAGGCAAGTAAAATGTGGAATTAAATTCAGTGAAATTGCTTTTGTTCCCACAGCAGTGTTATTCTGGTCCTTCGTAAGAAGTTTGGGACTTTTATTTCCCTTTCTTTTGTGCTGTGGAAAGATGATCGATACAGTTTCCATTACAAGGCCGTTTTTCACATGCACCGCTGAACTGGAAAACAATATTTTCCATAAAAAATGTTTTGATGCCACCCAACCAACATTTTGACTTTACTAAAAATGTTGCTTCTTAATGGATTTGGAATTGCTGCTTTATTAGTCCTTCAGTTTGGGGTCCAACCTTTGTAAACAAACATAGCAAAAATCCATAGCACAGTCCTGTGGCATCTGCTATAACAAATTCTCTGCTAATATCAAGTTGTATTATCTATGCCTGAGCACGCTCCGGGAGAGAGCGCAGGACAGGAAGTCCTGGCGTGCTATGGTCCATGGGGTCACGAAGAGTCGGACACGACTGAACGACTGAACAACCTTTATCTATGCCACACATCACAGTTCTGTGAGTAGACAATGTTTCTTACCTTTATCGAAAATTTCCTTCAACACTCCTCTCTTGATAAGCTCCTCTCTGCTTTGCCTCATTGATATTTTTCTTTCAAGTGCTACCAAAAAGAGGAAACAAAATCATAGTTACGACAACAAGATTATTCCAAAAGGTCAGGAAACTTAAAAAATAATAATTAAAATCCCTGCTTATTAAACCATTCTTTATTCTTGACATACTTGTACATCATGTCCTAGTCCATGTTTGCTGATAATCACAACTTTAATAAGCAATAGGTACAAAATTTGTTCTTCCATTTATTTATTTATTTATAAATGTGATTTCAAATTGATCAAATAGCAGCCCAATTCTATGCAAGTTAGCTGAGTTGAAGCCCATTCACCAGGCTGTCAACAATAACCTGTAGCAGCCTCCTTTACAGGCAGAAAGCCATCAGCCTGGGATATAGAAAGACAGGTTTTTATTTGAAATTCAGCAGCAGTTGATTCAGGCCAGATCTCCCCCCCCCCCCCCCAGTACTTCTTCACACAATGCATAATTATCGCACAGAATTCACTGCTGTGAGGTGTGGTGATGGTCACTGATGTAGATGGCTTAAAACCCCCCAGCTCCCATGGTCACATAACTTTAAATGTTGTGACTTCTTGGTTACACTTTGTGTGTGGGTGTTTTCTGCTTTACAATGCTTCTGTGACACTTGAAGGATGCTAGAGATGGAGAGGAGTATATATTTCAACTGCTGTTCATTTTTTCATTTGCTGGCTTTTCCCAGAAATGGTCTTAAATGCACAATAAGCTCTTGATCCAGTTGCCATTGTAATACATGACAAGAGGCTGCCTGACTTATTTCAGTGGTGCCAGATCCCATCAAGAAATTATTCATTTCTGTACAGGTGACCTTTCAGGAACTTTGCAAATCTCTTATTTCCTGTTCACTGCAACAGATAATTGCATATGCTGTGCCAAGCGTGTCCCTTAGGATGTCAGGTCTGCTGAATTTGGCACCAAAATACCATCTCCCACTGAGAGGCAGGTGCAGTGTTACTGCAATTTTGTCAGGTATGGATAACTATTCTGAACATTCACTCTCTCTTTTTGCATAAAGAAAACTCAGCCCCACACATTTATCTACATAGGGTATGAGGTAGATATTACTCTTATGACTGTA
The DNA here is from genome assembly GCF_057233095.1 of Heloderma suspectum. Lineage (NCBI taxonomy): Eukaryota > Metazoa > Chordata > Lepidosauria > Squamata > Helodermatidae > Heloderma > Heloderma suspectum. The sequence continues at coordinate 107,969,907 of NC_139461.1, forward strand.
TGTAATCTAGTGCCAAGAGTATCCCGTACTGGCTTGCCAGCACACCCATCTGCTTTTCCACCATTGCTTGCTCATCCCCCCCCCCCCATGTTCTATGCCTGGGTATAGGGCTACTGGATCCTCAGTTGTTCCTTTTCCTTATGTATCGCATGACCATTTTTAAACTTCCCATGTCATCATGCTCCTCTATCCTCAATTTGTCTCTCCTGCTCTAGAGTAGCAGAACTATATGCACGAAGGCAAAGCTTGTAAGGGAAGCGTCATGTGCCACCATATTCCTGGTAGGACTACTCCAGAACTGGATGAGACCTCACAGGAATACTCTATTGCTGGCTCTAGTATTTACAGGGTTCAAGGGAAGATGGTGGATACCAAGACCACCCCCTGGGAAATAGGCCACTTGAAGAAGCTACCAGTTAAGAGGAATCAATACATCCTCACTGGTCTCCCACCCCACACTCCAGGTCCACCAGTATCACCCCCAGGACCCCAGGAGCAGAGGTGATGGTGTGTTTGAGCAGGAGACAAAATCCAGACATTCAGTGCCTACCTGCAGCACAAGGTCAACCATCCCTGAGCCCTACTGATGACAAAGAAGCCAGATTCTTCATGTGCACCAGATCAAGGCCAGGCTGACAGATCAAGAAGAGGTGGGGCAGAAGAGCCTGCTATAAATCTGATCAGTTGGGGTCTAGCCTGAGCTGCAGCAGCACCTTTTCTTGCTGGGCTCCCCCTGTGCCTCCTTGTGGAGCAGCTCCTCTCTCTGTAACTCTGAACACCTTGATTCCTGACTCACTGGACATCTGCTTGGCCTCTCTGGTAAGGCAGAATGTTAAGCTGCATGGCAGGGATGGTAAGAATGGGACAGTAAGGCACTATTCCATCCTCTGCTGCAGAAGTGGAAAAAAAGCTGCCCCAGATCAGGGCTAAAGCAGGGCTGTCGAAATTCTTTCAGTCTGAGGGCTGAATTCTATTTTGGAGAAGGCCTTGCAGGCCACATTCCAGTGGTAGGAAAAGGCAGTGAGGCCAAAATACCAGCATATTTAGCTTAAAGGTCTTGCTGCCTGTAACTAAGCTTTAGGAGAAGCATTTCAACCTGTTAGAATGGGGGGAAAGCTGCACAAAAGCCAAGAAACCAGCAAATGATTGGAGGTCGGGGGATATGGGGTGTGGCCTTTTGGGGATCCCAGAGGGCTGGATTTGGCCCCTGGGCCTGAAGTTCTGCACCCCTGACTTAAAGGCCTGTGATACCAGCCCAAGTTTTGAGGACGAGGTGGTTAACTTGCAGCCACACAATGTGGGATACAAAAAGCTACTGCACGCTAGAAAAGGCTTTGAATATGGCCTGATTCATATAAGCAATCCAACGGCAGACTTGAAAATACAACAACTTGCTAAGCAGGTCCCTGTGGCAAGATGTTTTGTCTGAAACAGCTCCCCACATGGCTAAGAATTGAAATAAGTATGATAGACTGGAGTGAGGGAGAATTCTGGACTGCACCATTTTAGACTGCAAGTGTTGGGGGGGCTTATGGCCTGAATTGGTGGTATACAACTTTTGGCTGGCCAAGCCAAACCCTGTAGTTGCCCACCAGCCCCACTCCTCTCTGGCAGACCCCCTGGCATTTTCCAAGGGAAAGGCCAGCAAGGAAGAGTGGCTGGCACTTTAAGAACTGAGCCCCCCCCCCCCCCCCGAGCTGTATGTTTGCCATTAGCTTTTAGACACACACGACCCTAACTGGGAAGACAAGATGTACTGAAGTTCCAACAAGACACACTCTCCTCTTAAAGATAATGGGAGAGCAAGACAGCAATTTAAAGACTGAAATCTTCTTGGGAGTTGCATACACAGACTATTATTGAGGCTAAATTGTGAAGAATATAAATGGCAGATAACTTGGCTTTGGTGATTGCCTGCTCACAAGACAAGTTTCTTGAGATCCTATGTGGCATAGCTGTGTTTTGTTAGTTAGGCCGCAGAAGATGTCACAAATGGTTCTCTTTCAATGTTGGCCACAAACCAACACTTTGCTCTTTAAAAGTAAGTCCTTTGTGTGCACTTAGACAGAATTAGGAGATAACAAATCACTTCCTCTACCAAACCAGACTTTAGTTGCTGTGTGTGTGTGTGTGTGTGTGTGTGGCTGTATAAGGGCAATGTGGAATGACTGAAGTAGCCAACACTACAGGTAATAACTGATATGTTCTCTAAACAAGGCTTGCACATTTATATGCTGACAATGTATGGCAGGGATGGCCACATGTGGCCTTCAGCCTGCCTGCAGTTCCCGCCACTCCCCAGTGTGGCCCTTGCTATGCCACCATATTTGGTGGTGGTGGAAAATCCCCCCTCCAAAAAAAACACAACATATGGCGGCTGTAGTGCCTACAAATTTCATATTTAGCTTGTTTGCAAGATAAATTTAACCCTTGTGCTCTATAGTGGTTTGCTGGCAAATTTTGACATACTGTCAATTAAAAAAAATATATATTTATTTTTGTGGGGACCACCATGAACTGTAGAGGTGCCCCACAGACTGCAGCCTATTGGGGTGGCAGGAGCTGGGGAGCAAAAATGGCCCCCAGATTTCCCAGTTTATTTATTTATTTACAATATTTATATACCGCTCCATATCTGGAACAGATTTCAGAGCGGTGAACACAAGGGATAAAACAGTAAAAGAATAAAAAGATTAAAAACACCACAGTAAGATTATACTTGTTTAAAAACACAATGCCAATAAAAACTGTAACTGGTCAATTAAGGAGTGCCTCCTGGAACAGTGCAGTTTTCAGGAAGCGCCGGAAATAACGTGGTGTTGGTGCTTGCCTGACCTCCAGGGGGAAGGGAATTCCAAAGAAAGGGGGCCACCACACTGAAGGCTCTTCTCCTGGTGGACTCCACTTGGGCCATAGGTCTGACGATGGGACACAGTCAAACCTAATATGAATTCATAGTCATATCAGGTTTGACTCTGAGCTATATGCAAGTAGGTTCACTAATATGAAGTCAGCTGATTAAAAAGTTGACCCTCTCCTTTCAAAGAAGTGGGTAGATGCAGTATTAAGAATATATAGTCATGGTAAAGAAGCAATTCTATTTCCAAAATGTGTTGGGCAGAATAAATATTTCAATCACTTCGAGAATCACCTTTCTCTTGATTTTGTGCTTTAAAAAATCACTTGCAATTATAACAATACAAAACAAAAAGGGGGAACAAGCAAACAAAAAGGGGGAACAAGCAAACAAATAACAAAAACCTAACGACAAAGCATAACCATTCACAACAACTATTCACAACACTATTAATTAAAACAGAAAGAAAAAAGATTCAACTCTGTTTTTCTGTTTAAACCCCCTCCCCCCAACAATCCTGAAAAAATCACCTTCTGTGCTGTAAATAGCAATACAATTTTCTATCGCGGCACAGGGGCAACTTTTTTAACATTCACAGCAGGAGAGGGTTGAACTCCCCTTGTGGTGTAGTGCCAATCTAGATCCCTCTGCCGTACTTAATTTTTTTTAAGGCTTGATGTTTAACATGTAGTTATGCCCTGAGTGGGGAAGATAATCCACTGGGCTACACAGTCTCACACTTAGAGTTGTTTTAAGGAGCTGCTTGTCTTCCCTGTCCGTCCGTCCCATCCCCCCCCATTTCAACTGGATTCTGCAAACCATTTATGTTAGGTCTCAATGCTGACACCCTTACTGGGAATTTTAAAACATATCTCTGTCCTCGGAAATAAATCTCTCTTCTTGTTGGCTCCTTTTCTGGCTATATTTTTTCCTTCTACTTCCCCCCTCTCTGCCTTTACTGTTGGTCTGTTTGCCTCTCTCTTTATTGAGATTTTGTTATTCTTTAAGAACCGAGGCCACGGAATTTACAGAAACCTCCAGACCAGCAATTGACAAAGTAGAAAAAACTTGTAGATGAATAGAGATCTAGAGAAAGAAAGAAAGAAAGAAAGAGCTGAAAACAAAACTTTTAATGTTGAAGCAGGATACAGAAGAATGGTTTCGATCCCAAAGTCCAGTAAACCCAAGGAAATCCAGATACATAAAACTTAAACCACTTTAGAAGCCGTAGTTAATAGAAGGAATTGCACTGGGAGAATCAGGGATGCTTGAGCTTGCTAAAATTCTCCAAACTTCACTTCAAAGCTGGGTTTGGCTTGCTCCCATTCTTGTTTGCGACCTATTTTGTTTGTTTGTTCCAATGGATAGAATGCGCATTTCTGTATGCATTTTTAAAAGTACACATTTTTTCACATATGAATGTGAGTTGGGAATTTGCAAACATTTTCTGATAACATGTGCTTCTGTTTGCATTTGAAAATGGGGGTCTTTTTGAGAGACTTGCAAACTGAAACAAAATTCTCATATATTCCTTATTGTGCTAGATGAGAAATCCAAATGGGATGGATGCACATTTCTCATATGAGGGAACTGAAAATCAATCTAAGATGCAGCTGACCCCAGGAAAGGACATTTCCAGCCAGATTGAAAGCAGACTTTCTTAATGGATTTCACAGACCAATCAGAGCTGGCTTGATAGAACAAGAATAGGCAAAATGTAAGAGAGAAGATCTTGAGTTAAATAACATAAGAAAAAACAACAACAATATGAAGAGAATGTGATGCTAAGTAAATGCAAAGCGAAGTAATACATATGATCATGAAATGGTGTCACTCACTCTAGCAATATCTTCTCTTAATAAACAGAAACGCAGTTAACTGTGAGCAGATAAAAATAAAAGCACTTCCAAAAAATCTTTGTGGAGTTAAAGGTGAACGTATATAACAAAGGGGTAATATGCCAGCCATGCTAAACATGCTTGCACAGTCAATCAAAATTCTCAGCAAGAGACAGCAAATGCATTTTCAGGCTCTGCGCTGACTTCCCCTTGTACCTCAAGCATGGTCACAAAAACTGGGCATTATGACTTTTTTAGCTCCAGACCTAAAAGTAGCTGTTACAGTCTCTGTAGTAGCCACGGTAACTGTCCTTCTGCAGGTAGAAGTGGACATGATGACAGATTTGGCATTGTACCTGAAAATGGCAGCCTGCCTCTAACATTATGTAAATATGCGACATGATTGTACCATACCATACATTTTGTTGCCCCTTCCATATGGGGCTATTGGACGTGGAGGGGTGGGAGGTGCCACACAAGGTATCATGGTTTGCCATAACTCTATGTAATGAGCAGGACAGAGTAGAGGGCAGTACAACATCAGGTCACTGTTTGTGATGACAAAGTGTTGCTACTGCTTGTCCTGTCCTGTGTCGAGCCCATGTCAGCAAAAAGACAATGTGACTAGGGATGGCGGAGGATTCTGCCACAGATCTCAGTGAGGACGAATGCCAGTGCATTTGGCCCCCCGAAATCCGTGGCGGAACGAAGCCACCCCGCCCCACCACCCTGCGAAAGGCACGCGAAACAGAGCACCTACCTGGTGCCGTTCGCGCTGCTTTGCGAATGGTGGCCACCATTCGCTTCATGATTTTTCACCGTGATAGGCTACGTAAATATACCATTTGCATCCCTGCAGAGGCCGTGATAGGCTACGTAAATATTTACGTAGCCTATCATGGCGGAAAAAAGGGACTTAAATGGTGGTGGCTACGGTGGCCACCATTTGCGTCCCTGCGCAGCCCAGCAGCGGCTGGATGTCGCTGTGGTTGGGCCCAGCCGGTGGCTCCGCTGAGTTGCCGCAGAGTGGAGTCGGCCGGCAAGGATTTCGGGGGGAGGGACAGAGCGCCTCCCCCCCACCGCGGATGTCACGAAATTAAACAGGTAAGTCGTTCCGTACATCCCTAAATGTCACTCTGCTAACTCTCATAAGCCGTTTCAAATTGGTGAACTTCCTTGTGTCAGTCCAGCTTGAATTAACATGTTTATTTATTTATTGGTTACATTTATCACATCCAAGGAGCCCACGGTGGCAAACATGATCCTCCTCCTCCCCATTTTATCCTCACAACAACCCTGTGAGGTGGGTTAGGTTGAGAGTCAGTGCCTGGCCCAAAGTCACCCAGTGAGCTTCATGGCCAAGTGGGGACTAGAACCCAGGTCTCCCCAAGCCTAGTCCTACACCCCAACTACTACACCACACTGGTGATGAATAGGTTCTCTGTGCATCCAGATTTCAAACACATTCATCAGTGTCTGTGTAAGCTTTGGCACACAGTTGCCTATCAGCAAATCTGGGTGCATGGCAAACCAAATCTCCCAGTCACACAGAGGTTAGGAAGAAAAGGCTATCCCCTGGCACTCTGAACAGATGAGGGGAGCCTAACAATAAAACCAGTCAACAATGGTATAACGAAAGAAAATGGGAACAAGAGAACATAATCACCAACACAAGATATGTAATGAATTCCTTACAAAACAAATATAAGGTACTTTCACAACCTCCACTGGATGTTCATTCCATTGCTAGACTGCTCTTATAGGATCTCCCTTGTTAGGCACATAGTGTTGGATCCAGAGTAAGCGAGTTGAGCTCTGTTCCCGTTTAAATCTATGGGACTTCATTTAGCCATGACATTTCAGTAGGACCCAAATGCAAGTAACGTAATCTGGATCCAACCTAGAATGTATTGAAATGAATTAGGTCAAAATACAAAAACAAATACACCCAACAAAAGTTATTGCAAACTTCTTTTTTTTTGCAAAATGCATTACAATAATTATAATGAGTATTATAATTTCAATATCATAAATCTTTTCAAAAACATATCTATTGTATTAAACTGCACATGCATGAGCTGAACTAGTTTTGGGAAAGGAAATAACAAAACAGCTAGAGCCACACATTTTAGCTAAAAAAAAGTTGGTAAATGTGGAATGGAAAAGGCATTTAATACTTTTCCTTTTGTGGGAGTGAACATGTTGGTTCCATCTTATCTGTGCCCTCTAGGTGGCTATGCCATGAACAAAGACTTCATGCTGTCCAGCCCTGTTTATGCTATTGCCTTTAATCTTCTTTCTCCCTACGGTAAGTTCCTTCACCCTTTCCTCATATGACTTCCTGGGATCCTTTATCATGTGTAACTCTGCTATGCTGAAGTGTTATTTTAAGATGCAAATCGACAGAATAAGTAATAAAAAAGGAGATGAAGTAATGATTTCCTTTATTAGGTGGTTTCCCCTGCATGCTAAAATAATAGCTGTAGAGCACTTTCAGGTTTCAAAGCATTTCATATGCATTATCTAGCTGCAATCCTTACAAGAACCCTGTAAGTAAGTCAGTATTATTATCCCCACCCCCACCCTACTGCAGATGGGAATGGGAGTCAGAGGCTGAGAGAGAGTGGCTCACCTAGTGAATTTATGGGAGATGTGAAATTCAAACTGGGGACTTTCTGATTCATAGCTCAGCCTCTTTAGCCCCTCCTCTACACTAGGGATGGAGGAATCTGTCAATTGTGGTTTCCTTCAGTTTCTCATTTTTTCAGTCTTAAGTTCAGTTCATCTTGAACTTTAACAATTTTCCCAGTCTTACGTTTGGTTTGTCCCGAACTTTTGAGAATTTTGGTTTAAAAGTTCACATGAAAATTCATATGCATTTTTGTGCACATTTCTCCTTATACATGTATTTTATGCATGTTTGTCTAATTTACACATTTTTGCAAGCAATTTTCCTAACGTAATGCATTTTTGGACACTATATTTCCTTATATAAACATTTGATACACATTTTTATTGGAGAACTCCATTGCAAAATTCAAAGTTCAAATTACAAAGGGTACCTGAGTTTTGGTTCTGATAGTGGCTCAAAAGTGTGAAATTAGGTAAGTTCACATTAAAATGCAAACTGAACAAATTTCTCTTCCATCTCTATTCTACACTAGCTATATAGCCTTGCTAGGACTGTGGGCTTGGTACAGTACAATTTTTCAGCCATGCAGTGCCATCAAAGGTACTTCTGTGGTGAACAGCACACTACCCATAGTCTCTATCGCTAGACTTTTGTTGAGTTTATCCCACCATCTTTTCTAGTTAAAAAAAAAGTAAAATATGAAAGCAGATAGTATATATGTACAACATCCTTAGATAAAACTATGGGTGAAATCCAATAGTTTGGTTTTAGTGTAGTTTCACATTTTTTCAGGTTTTAGTCTTACAGAACATTTGAAGCTCTCTTTTACTTTTGCACAAAAGGATCCTCTGCAGGATCCCAGCTCTTTCGGAGCAGATTTTGAGGATCCGGGGCGGAGGGAGAGAATTGCTCCTCTCTTGGTTCCATTGTTGGAAACAGTTCCCATCACTGGTACTACTTAAAAACAAAGTAAAAAGAACACAAAAAGGTCAGATCACATTTTTTAAAAAGGAAACCTAACTAAGCCTACAACCTCCATTTCAGACTGGATCAAGTGTTTGGATGGGTTTGAGGTGAACTAGAAATTGACAAAAGTAACAAGGTGGAGATAATCATAACAACAAAACGATATGATGAATCAGCATTTCTGTCTTATCTGGAAGCCAGCCAGATGTCCCTGTGTACCAACTTAAAAAATGGCCACCACTGTCCTGTGTTCTGGCTTGATTAAGCACAAATAACTGCCCAGAAAATAAAGGGACAATGGGGACTCAGGAATGATGCTGTGTAAAACAGTTGCAACCACTGCATGGCCTTTCATCACTACAAACCTAAGGCTGCAATCCTGTATGCACTTACTTGGAAGTAAGTCTCACTGAATACAAATGGGACTCACTTCTGAGTATACGTGCATAGGATTGCACTGTATGCACCCTATAAACCAGAGTAAACAGAATGGCATTAGTGTTTGATTTATATCGTGAACTAGACCTTCTTCACTGCCCTTGCACAGAATGGTTGCTGGTTATGCTAACGCAACTGCTCGGCATGGTGGAAGTACTGTGACACATTTCTTCAGCACCATTTAAGGTGCAAAACAAAATATAAGCCTGTGAGCCCCACCCAGGCAATACTGTAACGCATCAGCTATTTAATTCCTTACTACAAACAGGTATAACAGAGAAGAAAAATAGTGGATTGCAGCAAGTAGGAGTACTCGAGTATATCAACCAGGGAAGAGCAGATCACCAACATTGACCTACCACTCTACTGAAAAGGAAATTAATTGCTTTCACAGAAAAGCTGCATGTGAAATGGTACAAGTTCAATGAATACCTACCAAAGTGACCTTTGGGTACTTGTTTCACATTTTTCAGGAGATGATGGAGCACCTTATTTTGTGTGTGTGTGTGTGTGTGTGTGTGTGTGAGACTGTCAATGTGAATGGCACTTGACAGAGGTCTCTGCCTTGAGGAGTTTACAATCTAAAATATGAGATGGAAACAACAAAGGAAGGCGGGGTGGGGGAGGAAAGTGGAGGAAGGGTTAAAGAGCAAACAATATGTGGTTGTTTCAGGTGCATGTGCTTAGGCTTGGTGCCTTTAATTAAGAAAGGGACACTCATCTTGCCACTGGCTGGCTAACAATGCTGCACATCAGAGGAATTCTGCCATGTTGTTTGGTGGCCATGTATAGGCAGGCCACTCACATACTACCAATAAGAGGTCACGGACTGGCATAAAAATTGTATATGTGAATTTAGATGTATGGCTGCAAGTGTAGAAATAATTACTATAATTCAGATAGAAATACAATACATCTCATCATTGTGGGGAAAACTGTGACCAGGTAACCCAAGTACCTGCTCAGTCTGCTGTCCAGGTGCTAAATGTTTATGGGCAAATTCTTATGTCTCTTTATCTTTTAAACCAGACTTGGACTGGACAGCCCTTCAAATAGAGGACTGTCCCCTGTGAAGTATGACACATGGCCACCCTAGCCATGTAGTCTTCACAATTGGGCTGTTCACTTATTTGAAGAAGGTATACTGTATTTTACTTCAGGCAATTCCTAATTATTATTGATTGATTGATTAATGATAGAAGTGTAATACTTGAAGTGCCAAAATAGTAAGAAACTGGAAGATGAAATCTTGCCTAGTTTTCCAAGGATGCAGAAGGAAGGAACAGCTGTTCTGTAGACTTTGACTAATGTTTCTTAATAGAGCTTCACAGATGCTCAGCCCATTTACTAATGTAATACTGCTATTATAGGTGGAACTTTTACATTAAAGGAGCTTAAGATTACCCAAACATCAAATCAGTTCACAAATATGAGTACGCAATTTCATATTTCTATGCAAAGCATGATGTTAGATGGTATTTTCTTAGGACATGGCGCATGGTCTGAAAGCATGATACAGCAATCTTGCTGAAGCTAAGCAGGGCATGAATGGGTCTGCACCTGCTCAGGGCCTGGATGGGAAACCATGTTCTGTCTGGGAACTTTATGCATGTTGCCATGAGCTCCACAGAAGAAAGCTAGGTTATAAATAACATAATAAGTAAAATGAGCAACTGGCCCCTCAGCTAGAAAAAATGCCTCTAAGCTAAATACAGTGCAACTGAGCCTACTTGACTGAACTGAAGGATCTACACATCATGTTAGGGAAAAGTGCTTGCAAAAATATATATGTTAGGAAAAATTGTACACAAAAATGTGTATATTAAGAGAAATGCATACAAAAAATGCATACAATTTTCATGCAACTTATACAGTCAGGGCCAGAAATATTGGAACAAGGATAACTGTTTTGACAGTTGGCCTCTGTACACCACCACACTGAAGTTGAAAGGAAACACACCCAGATGGGAGCAAAGTCAGGACTTTCAGCTGTAATTCAAGGTGTTTGACAAAAGTGGGGCACTAACCATTCAGGAAGTACAGCCAGTGGCATACCCACCCCCCATCCTTGGTGGCTCATAGGTAATGGAACAAACCAACATCATTTCAAACTTAAGGACTGCCTTTAATACCTGGATGAAAATATTTTGCAGTCAATGACTGCCTGAAGTCTGGAACCCATGGAGATGACCAAATGCTGAATTTCCTCCCTCAAGATGCTTTGCCAGGCCTTTACTGCAGCTGCCTTCGGCTGCTACTTGTTTGTGGGTAGGGATGTACGAAAGTCACTTACCTTTTTGAAGGGTGACATTCGTGTGGGGGGGGTACTCCATCCCTCCCCCTGAAATTCTCTCCGGCCAGCTCTGCTCCGCGGAGATTCTGCGGAGCCGCCAGCCGGGGCCGCCCGAGCCGGACATCTGGCCGCTAGGCAGCCTGCAGGGACGCAAATGGCGGCGGCCATAGCCGCCGCCATTTGCGTCTCTGCATTTTGCTGTGACAGGCTACGTAAATATTTACGTAGCCTATCACGGCAACCCCCCCCCACAAAACAGAGGATGCAAATGGCGGCTACGGCGGCCGCCATTTGCGTTCCCTTTTCCCCCCCACCGTAATAGCCTGCATAAATATTTACGTAGGCTAAAACGGCAAAAAAAAAGGGAAAGCAAATGGCAGCCACCGTAACCGCCGCCATTTGTGTCCGCTGTTTTGTGTTTTTGCTGTGATAGGCTACGTAAGTATTTACATAGCCTATCACGGCCTCCGCAGGTGCGCAAATGGCGTCCCTGCATTAGCCGTGATAGGCTATGTAAATAATTATGTAGCCTATCACAGCTATAATGAGGAAGCGAATGGTGGCCGCAGACGTGGCTGCCATTCGCAAGTCAGCACGGGCGGCAGCAGGTAAGTGCTCCGTTTCTTGCACCTTTCATGGGGTGGGGGGGTGGGGGGCTTCGTTCCGCCACGGATTTCGGGGGGGCGAATGCACTGGCATTCGGCCTCACCGAGATCCGTGGCGGAATTCTCTGACATCCCTACTTATGGGTCTTTCTGCCTTCAGTCTTGTCTTCAGCAAGTGAAAAGCATGCTGTATTGGGTGGAGATCAGGTGACTGACTTGGCCATTGAAGAACATCCCACTTCTTTGCCTTCAGAAACTCTTGGGTAGTTTTTGCTGTATGTTTTGGGGCATTATCCATCTGCAATATGAAGCGGTGTCCTATCAGTTTGGTAGCATTCAGCTGAATCTGAGCAGAAGTATAGCCCTATACACTTCAGAATTCATCCTGCTGCTTTTATCAGCAGTCAGGTCATCAATAAACAACAGTGACCCGGTTCCATTGGCAGCCATACATGCCCATGCCATAACACTGCCTCCACCATGTTTGACAGATGATGTGGTGTGCTTTGGATCATGAGCTGTTCCTTTCCTTCTCCATACATTTCTCTTCCCATCATTCAAGTTAATCTTGGTTTCATCAGTCCAAAGAACCTTATTCCAGAACTGCGCAGGCATTTTTAGGTGTTTGCTGGCAAAGGCTAATCTGGCCTTTCTGTTCTTGAGCGTTACCAGTGGTTTGCACCTTGTTGTGAAGCCTCTGTATTTACATTCATAAAGCTGTCTCTTGACTGTAGATGTTGACAATGAAATGCCTACCTCCACAAGAGCGTTCTTGACCTGGCTAGATGTTGTGAAAGGGTTCCTCTTCACCATGAGCAGAATTCTGCGGTCATCCACTTTAGTTGTCTTCCGTGGTCTTCCAGGCCTTTTGCTGTTGCTGAGCTTGCCAGTTAATTCCTTCTTTTTCAGGATGTTCCGAACTGTTGTGTGGGCCACTCCCACTGTTTTTGCTATCTCTCTGATGGGTTTATTTTGTTTCCTTAACCTAATGATGGCCTCCTTCACTCGCATGGACATCTCTTTGGACCTCATGTTGGGAGTTCCAGTGAACAGCTACCAAATGCAAATGTAACACTTAAAGTGCGGTGCCCAGAACTGGATACAGTACTCCAGATGAGGCCTAACCAGTGCTGAGTAGAGGGGAACTAGTACTTCCCAGGATTTGGAAGCTATGCTTCTATTAATGCAGCCCAAAAGAGCATTTGCCTTGTTTGCAGCCACATCACATTGTTGGCTCATATTCAGCTTGTGATCTACAACAATTCCAAGAGCCTTCTCGCTTGTAGTATTTTTGAACCAAGTATTCCCCATCTTGTAACTATGCATTTGGTTTCTTTTTCCTAGGTGCAGAACTTGGCATTTATCTTTGAAAGACAAGTATCAAACTGTGTTGAACTTAAGAGTAATGTATCTTATTTGACAGAGGAAGGTCAAAGCCAGCAAAAATAAAAATGCGGTAAGTGGTGAAGGATTGCCATATCTTAACAAGCTGCCCTTCGAAATAGATTCACATGCATGGAGAGGGCTCTGCACCATATTCTGCGGAGAGATTCACAAATAGAAGACACTCGGGCAACTGCAAAATACATGGCTAACTGGATAGCAGCATGTATGGGAAGCTGGGCTGAGGCAGTTGGCCACATCTGCATACCAAAACATACTGTGCTATATAAATAGGCACCCAACAATCACATACATCACAATCCTAAATATGTGTACTCTGAAGTAGGCCCCACAGAACTCAATGGGACATGATTCCTTGTAAGCATGCTTAAAACTGCCGCTTAATTATATGAGCGAGGAAGTACTGGGGAGTTGCAATCCCTGGGTCTGTGCATGTCATTCACATTCAAAGTGAAGGTTTGCCTATCTCCCCCAAGGGCAGGTACCTATGTTTTCTGATGCAGGGACAGCTCATGCATCTCCTCTCGACAAAGAGGTCTGAGCATCTACTTTAAACACAAATTACAAGCATAGATATGGAAAGCCCCACGCTTGTGCACTTCCTAGGTAATATCCAATGTGGGCCTTCCGCGGGTGGGTGCACATGAGGCTCCTGCTGGTGGCAGCCGAGATGTAGTGCTTCCAGAGGGAAGTGCCATAATGAGCAGAAATGCTCATTTCTGAAGGGGAGGACCTGCCCCTTCCAGAAATGAGCATTTCCGCTCGCTGTGGCGCTTTCCCTTAGAAGCACTACATGGTGGCTGCCAGTAGTAGGGGCTGGACATGCACCACCAGCAAGGCCACCTGTGTGCACGCTGCCACCAGCCACCCTGGGCTGCTCGTGGAAGGCCCACATTGGATACTATCCCTTGAATGATTAATGTCTGATTACTGTTTTAGACAGAATAGCAAGTTTGTGATTATGCTTAACTGTTCCAGGGGTGCACACTTTTCAATTCCCGGGGCGGGGCAGGGCAGCTGAGGCAAACCCAGGGCCACAGAGAGGTAACCCAGGGCAAAACAGTCTTGGCCCCTCCTCCTGCACCCCCGTCATGCTGTCAATAGATAACATAGCATACTATGTTATCTATGGCTCTCACGTGCAAGGCAAATGTAAGTATTATTGGTATTAAAGATCTACCTACTGATGTAAATGTGTCTACTTTTGTAGAAAAGCTTCTGCATGAGACACTCCCGGTGTCATCTAATTATTTACTTGATACTGAGCAGGCATTCCGTGTTCCAAATGCCAAAGGGACTGGTTATACGTTTATAGTCCAATTTGCAAGAATTGCCACAAAAAATTATATCTTGCGTCTGGCAAGAGGGGGCAGAAATCTTGTTTGGGGATCAAAATGAGAAAAAGTCATGTTATTTCCGGATTACACCAAAGAAACTGCTGATAAAAGAAGGCAATTTACCAAGGCGAAAAATCTGGCAAAACAAATGAACTTACAATATAATTTAAAATATCCTGCTACATTTTGCATTGTTTCTGAAAGTCAGATGAAGAAGTTTCTAAATCACAAAATGGTGGAGGTGTGGCTAATTGGAAAATCACGTGAGACTTCTGTTTCAGCCCCATGAACTGAAATCTATAAACATGTTTTGTTAACTGGCTATGTTTAGTCTGTAAGATCCAGGCTAGGCCAGAGATAATTGCTCATATATATTCGTCTTTCTCATTTTTTCCCCTTTTCCTTTAAATCCTTTCTTTTTAAATGGATATGTTATACTGTACTTAAATTTACAGTTTGAGGGTGTATAGAAATGTGCACACTCATTTATATATCCAGTACAAAATATATTAGTGATTGCTGTAAGGTTGATTTTAAGCTTTATTATTATACAACAATATAAAATTTATTAGTGACTTATTATTTATACTTTCTAATTTCCTTTCTTTTTTATTATTATTACCATCATTATTATGAGACTGGTTAGTAATATTTCAGGCTGGTTAAATTGTTAAGCTCTACTATTATATGTTAACTGAAGGGCAATATATGGTTATTGGAAATGAATTGTAGGCCTGCTTCCTTGCTTTAAGACTGATGATATGATATTGAAATGTAAGGTTGATTATCTATGCTGTACTGAATTGTACTATTGCCAATGTTATAGGTATAACTTTTAGGTAGAATGGTATTTGACGTTTGTGTGTAATGGAGTTTAAATTTAATCCTTTTAAGTAACTTTTTAATATTTTTTCATTTTTTTTCTTGCTTTCTTCTTCCTTCTTCTGTTTTCTTTTTTCATTTTTTCCCCTCTTTTTCGTTATTGCTGTGTCCTCATAAGAATACCGTATTGTTGGGAAACTGTAGATACTGATTAGGCTGTTGGTACTGTTTATTTCATTTATAAAGATACAAACAGAATAAAAAGTATTTTTTTTATAAAAAAGATAACATAGCATACTTAAATACAGGGAAGAGCAACATAATATATAATTTAACATGTCCAATTTAATGATGATAAATTCATTAATAAACCATGCATGCCAATTTATTAGACAGTCAAATCTACTTGATAGACATGCAAAAGAAATATCTTGCAATCTCAGGAAATGACTAATTATCATAGTATCTGTAAACATTATTTACAATGACTAAAATTAGGAGCAGAAATGATTGTGGACTGCATAATTCATACAAAAATCCTTTATTACAAAAATTAATGAATCTTCTAATATTTAAAGCAGGTAGCCTACTGGAATAACTTCTTCCTTGCTTTCATTTTAGTGAACTTATCAATAAAGTTATCAAAAGAGATTTGCCTAGCAGGCTTACTTTCTGCTGAGATCATAATAAGGTTGTTCAGCCTTCCCCCCCCCCCCCCCGAGACTGTCCTTTACAAATTTCAGTATATTAAAGGTATGCTCACCTGACGCAACTGAACATTCCTATTTTATTTACGCTATTTATATCCTGCTTTTTTCTTCTTCAAAGTGGTCAAAGCAGGGCTGGGGCCTAGTCACCCTCCCTCCCACTCAGGGCTGTTCCTTGTCCCAATTTCCAGTCCTCAGACAAGGAAACATACATTGCAGGGAATTCTGGGAAGAGGCTTCCTGTCTGGCTCTGCAAAGCTACTGTCCTGAAGGTCAAAGGGGAATGATCAGTTAGGCACTATTGCACAACTTTACTAACAGTTGTCCCTGTTTCCATTGTAATGCTGCCCCTAGGCTGTGGAGTCTGACCTCAGTTGTTATGAGCCAACAATGTGATGTGACTCGATGGTCTTGTAGGCCCCTTCCAACCCTACTATTCTATGATATGATTCTATGATTCAGTCACAATCCTAATAATCTGTTCATTAGGGAGCCCTCAACAGGGACAAGGGTAGTGATACTAAAGGATTTTGTTTGGTCCACATTTCAAAGTGAACTGACCTGATCAACACCTTTCTGAATAATGCGCAGCTTGGAATGGAATTATCCTTCAGATTTTGCACTTTCCCAAATTTTGCAATGCAGTTCTTGGCTCAAAAAATGTACCAAAATGCATATTTTATAATAAAATGCATTTAGACATGAGTACTTTGTGAGAAAATAAGTTTTAAAATATGTATTTTAAATAAAATGTTTGTTGTTATTTTTTTAAAAAATGCAGATTAATCAAGAAATGGGACTCATGAATGAACACATGCAAAACTGCAATGGCCCGAAAATAGACTGACGTATCCATCCTTAATTAAGGGTCACTGTTTAAAACAGAAACGCTGGCTAATGCTAATACACAGGTGAGCCAACGTCATATGACAAACTTGAAGGGACTATATTGCACACAATCTATGGAAAGGAAATCCATTTTCAGACAACCTAAAGAGAGCCACGAGGACCAAAATGTTGTGCAAGTGGCAGCACTTTTGGAACAAACTAGCCAATTCCTGGAGTGCAGGATTCTAGTAGTCTTGTATAATGGCAGTTGGCACTCCAGCACAGGAGTGATCCAGAATTCACATTCTGATACTCATTGAAGTAACACCTGTAATCTCCTTTCATTCACTATCTTAATCTTCTGGACTGAGGACAAAATTCAATGCTGCCCTTGCACATGCGGCCAGCCCTGCCGTTTCTGGTCTACGATGAAGCACTTCCAGGGGCAAGCCCCCAAATGAGCAAAAATGCTCATTTCTGGAAAGGGCAGTCTGGTTGGGCTGGGCCTGCATGCAAGGGCAGCATTGGATTCTGAATCTTGGCCTGTATCTAACATGCAGGAGAAGCAACATAATATTTCAGTGGGAAGGGAAACCATGCAATGGAGCAAACTCTTTAATGGGGTTATTATGAAGCCATCAGTTCAAGATCCCAAGATAAGTGTTCACAAATGTATGAAGTAATTAGGCCAGTGTTTAATCCTGCTGGGTGCAAGTAGAAAGGAAGAGAGCTAAGATATATTGACAGTTTCTTCAAAAATTATCATCCATAATTGAAAAGGAAGTGATTATTGAAACAGAAAATGACTATGACTGGGGGTTCTACTCTATTAAAGTAAGGGAGGGCGGGCATTAAATAATGCTGACTTAAAGTAAAATGCCCTAAATTTAGTTGCTTCTTTATGAAGACAAAGTATCTGCTGTTAATTAGTTAGTGGCAGATAGGAGTCTAAGGCTGCAGTCCTATACACACATACCTGGGAATAAGCCCCACTGAACACATTGTATCTTACTTTTGAGTAAACATGCATGTGATTGTGATGTTAAACATAAGATGTGCATATAAGTAATGTTAGTGCAATCAGTGGAATTTACTTCCACATACGGTGTAAGATCCTTCCTTGCAAGCAAGACTTAGAGATACAGTCTGCATGTGAATCAGCATTGGGCAACAGTGCTCTCATATGTAGAATGCCATATGTCAGGGGTGGGCAACTTTGGGAAATCCTGGGGCCATTTTTGCCCCTGACCTCCCCTGCGGGCCAGAGTCTGCTGGGAGCCATGAAAATGTTTTAAAGTGGGTTTTAATGAAAAAAAGTTATCTGAAGCACTACAAAGTGCCAAAAAAATAAAAATCTAGCTTGCAAACAAGCTGGATTTGACTTTTTTGGTGCTCCATCATGGCTGTAATTTTTTCTGTAAAAAACATTTTTAAAACTTTTTTTCAGGGTCTGTAGGGGCAGTGGGATGGTGGCAGATGCTGCACTGGGGGGCAGTGAGTACCACATGCAGTCCATAGGCTGCATGCTGCCCACTCTTGCCATATGTGATCATGCGCTACAAAGGTGGGATGGACTGACTGCAGTGCAGGGCCCAAGCATCATTTCTTTGGGCCTAGTACAAACTTGTGACATGGGCCTTATCGCATACACACTCCACAACCCCATCCCATACATGTAATGAATGAACAGTTTCTATTGTAATTTTTTACACCTTGGACATTACACCACAGCCTACAGTGGGGCTCACTAGGCCCCCAAACAACCCCACCCCCTTTCCTATATTTGTATAACATAACATCTAGCCTGAAAACAAATCCTTCAAAGCTTGCTGGCTATTTTTTAGTATTTTGGCTAGTCCTAATTAGTGATTGCACCAAAACTCAATATTAGTGAATTTGTAAGTTGAATCTGGCATGTTTGCAATTCTTGAATTCATGAACTCCACCTTAGAGCCAATGAACTAACATTTTTGTAATACAAACAGAGTTAGTTTACATTTTGTGCAACTACCTTGTGCAGTATGCAGGGGCAGGCGGTGGCGGGGGGGGGGGATTTTATTTATTTTATTTATTACATTTATAATCCACCCAATAATGTTCTCTGGGTGGATTATGGACAGTTAAGCTACAACGTCTTAGAATAGTTAAAAATATAAAATACAATACAAATATTTAAAGGAATAAAATACAATATAACGCAAAATGATTTACAGCACAGGAATCGATAAAACAGCCATAATAACCTAGAACTAGGTCTCTAAAATGCCTGCAAGAAAGGAAAGGTCTTTGCCTGGTGCTGAAAATATAACATAGTTGTCAGGTGAACCTCTTTGGGGAGTTTATTCCACAAGTGGGGTGCCGCCACTGGCCCTCTCTCTTGTAGCCACCTGCCTAGCTTCCTTCCTCCTGTAGCCACATGCTTAGCATACTGTGTACAGTTTTGGTCACCACACCTAAAAATGGATATTGTATTGCTGGAAAAAGTACAGAAAAGGGCAACTAATATCATCAAGGGGATGGGGCATCTCCTCTCTGAGGGAAGGTTACAACAGCTGGGATTATTTAGCTTGGAAAAAAAGAGGGTAAGGGGAGACATGATAGAGGTGTACAAAATTATGCACGGTGTGGAGAAAGTGGACAGGGAGACTTTTTTCTCCCTCTCACATAATACTAGAACCCAAGGTCATCCCATAAAGCTGGTGGGAGATTCAGGACAGATAAAAGGAAGTACTTCTTCACACTGCGCATAATTAAACTATGGAATTCGCAAAGATGTAGTGATGGCTACCAACTTGGATGGCTTTAAAAGAGGGTTAGATAAATTCCTGGAGGAAAAAGCTATCAATGGCTACTAGTCCTGATGGCTATGTGCTCCCTCCAGTACCTGAGGCGATGTGCCTATGTACACCAGTTGCTGGGGAACATGGGTGGGAGGGTGCTGTTGCACTTGTGTTCTGCTTGTGGGTTCCTGGTCGACAGCTGGTTGGCCACAGTGCGAACAGAATGCTGGACTAGATGGACCCTTGATCTGATCCAGAAGGGCTCTTCTTAGGTTCTTAAGTTCCTTTGGCAGGGGCACCCAGAGGAGGGCCTCTGAAGTTGACCAAAGGGTCCAAGCAGGTACATGAAGGAGGAGATGTGCCTTTAGATACTCTGGCTTATTAATAAAACTACAGTAAAATGAGATGGTCCAGGTTTTTTTTAATCATTTCCATCTTTATTTTTTTAAAAATTTCTTTAATTATGAAGGCCTCTCTTAGAGTTTAGGAAGCATGGCTCCTGATGCGTGCTTCCAGAACAGGGCCAGAATTGTCCCTGGAAATGGTGCTCTATGTGATCATGATTCCCAAGGCTGTAGGGATAGACAAAATGGGCTCTTGGGTTAGTTGGCTTGCCATGGATGTGTGGATGTAAGCCTTCCCCAGCCTGCTACCCTCCAGACATGTTGGATCGCAACTCTGATAATTCCCAGCCAGGTTGGGGAACGCTAGCATATGCCTTAGTCACAGGTGACATTACACAACAGGGACACATGAGCTCACAATTCACTCCTGCTAACATGAGGCTCACTCCTGCATCCTACTTGTGTGAAGGAGCAACACACAACGGAAAGGTTAAAGTGGCCCTTATTTCTAAGGGTGCATTTAAGATTAGTTTTTGCTTATGTAAATTGTATTTATTTATATGAAATCTCATTAGTATCTACTAGGTTATTCATAGGAATAAACATGGTACTGTTAAGGCTTTATGGAGTAATGCTTTACACTGAAATACAATTCAGTGTAATGTCCTGGGATTTTTTTTAAAAAACAACAACTTAAAGTGATCTGAACTTATGCCCTTTCTGTCTCAGATTTTCAGTACATTCCTACCTGTCTCTAGCAGGTTTACGCTTGAGTATAAACTCCTTAGTTTATATGTTTTTAAAACACACACACAGAGCAGCCTCCAGAGAGCAACATTCAGGAAACCTATAGGCCTTCACTTCCACTTCATCATTCCCCTTCTACTCATGGGCCCTCGACCTTATTGCTTTCAGACTAAATTGAAATTGGGCAGTTCCATGTTGGTAGAGATTACTTTAATGGACAAAAGAAAAATGCCTTTGGTTGAATAAAAAAATTGTGGAAGATCCTTAGAAAGAGCTCACATTAATTTTAATTAGAACTGTCACCTGATCACATGACTTTGAAATCCATTAAATCTGCATAAATTTGCATATCAATATAAATAATTGTTCGGGGGGAAGCATACTCCCTTTTAAAAAAGATGTTGCATCTTAGAAGAGGTAATCAATCCTGTATGTGAGAGAATGAGAGTGCCTGATTTAAGATGGTGGCTACTTAGGGTGGCCATATGTACAAGGTTACAGAGGACAGTCCTCTATTTGAAGGCATTCACGATTTGAAGGGATGCCGCACAGACTCCTTTAAAAATAAATCCTTAGATCTTTATCAGTGGTTGCTATGGCCACAGAGAAAGTATACATTTCTTTCTTGCTGTACTATATAATTCCAGGCTAAACTGATCACAAAATCTGAGTGTGTCAGGGTTTCATACCATTTTCTTTTAGTTTTCAAATATATTTTAATTTGGCCAAACAGTGGTGCTACCATCAATAATCTGGATGTTCGAGAGCATTTTGTGCCATCTATATTGTCCCAGCTGTAGGCTTTGAACTCTTAATTTAGAGGTGCCAAGATATTGATAAATCAGATCCAGGTTTACTTACAAGGAGTACTTTATTGAGTAACTTACAGCACACAAGCGTACCCAATGGTTGGATCAGACAGCTTCTCTGAACCCAGAGCCATGGGTTACAATGGGTTTTATACCATACATGTTAGCAATGAGGCAGCATGATAGCAGCAAGCGCCACCTAGCGTTCATTCCCAGCATAGACTAGAAGTGTTTGGTTCTCAGTACAGCCACCTGCAGCTTTAAGACAAACAAACTTCACTTCCCAGGCACATCTTGATATTGGGCTTTGACTCATCTCAACATCCTCAGAGGCCTACTAGCAAGAGAATTGCATCAATAATGAACTTAACCAAGCATTATGGATCTCTAGGCCCCTCTAACGCTACAGGTGACTTGGTTACGCTCCTGGGGCCAATACACCATCTATCATAATTTTCTACCAAATTATGTGAATGGCCATAAAACAAAGGCATGTGTAGCTGCTCACAAAGCCATTAGATAAGATGGAGTTGTGCGAATCCCATCATCAACAACAACAATCTGAAGGAAGAAAAAATAACAAGTTAAAACAAATTGCTTGGGAATAAGATGACTGATCCACACAGGCATAACAATATTCCAAGAGATCAACATACAGTATTAAATAAGAAGTGTGCATAAAGCCCCACTCGTCAGCCTCCTCTCTCTTCTGATTGCTTGCCCTTCCTTTCTTGCCTTTGGTCCCAGTAAAACCCAATCAACTCACTTGGGGCCTACAGCAAGCCCTCTGATATCACAATGGATCTTGATTATTTTTGCACATGTTGGCAGCCAAAGTGTCACAGCCTCCCCTGCCATTGCCCCTCGAGCTCTAATGTCATAAGAAGCTAATCCAAGGTAATAGGGAAGCCATTGGCTCTATATTCTGAGGTCATTTAATGAAAATAGAGATCAAGCAAAATAGGATCCTGTTGTGTATTTTAAGACTTCTAATCCCACAATGCAGTGCAGCATTTGGTAAAATAGACATGTACAACGATCGCTCAGAAGCCCATAAAAAGCAGAATTTGGTAAACTGCACACATCAACTTTAAATCACCGTTCAATGAAATCACAACATTTATTATGCATTTATTTATGCAGTGGCAATATAGAAGGCAGATGTCTTTTTCTCCAGTAAGTTATGTCGAACTCTTAGCATTTCATGTACAACCCCCTTTCCACCCCCATAAAAGCAGTATGATATTTTTAGGTAACTAATTTGTATGATCTCAGAGCCATCTGCTATTCTGATTTACACAGTACACAAAATGCACAAGAATTAATAGAGTTACTGAATATTAAAAAAAGAATGGAATAAAGGAATGAATTAGGTAAATTCCTATTTATGTATTGCTACAACATTTTGAATACTGCCAATTAAAGATAAAAGGTGACCTAAAAGTGATTCTAAAGTGGTAAATAACTCTTTTTCTATGAAGTGAACCCTATGGGTGCTCCCAGATTCTGTCAGTAGTGGAATTCAGTTCGCAATATGCAGTCCTGGAACATCGTTGTAGGCAGTGTTACTGACATCCACAATGCTTATGTTAAGTCTGCTGTAAAAGTGTCATACTTTCAGCAGCACAGCAATTGTAGTATTGTCACATTTTCATCCCTTTTTGACAAACTGCCTCCTGTAATTTCTCCCCAAACGTATAGAAGACAACGTTTTAAATTGTGAAATCATTTCCTGAATTTCTTCTCTTCCATTCCTCTGGCCACCAACAACATGAAAGTAACAGTGAAAGAAATGGGAAATAGCTTTCCTTGCTTGAAGGCCACACTTTCCATTAGAGTTTGACAGCTACTTCATACTGCAGGCTTTAAAGGGTGTGTGTGGTTGTTGTGGGTTGTTGTTCTAGTTGATCTTGCCTAGTTCAGTCTTCCCCAACCTGGTGCCCTCTAGATGTTTTGAACTTCAATTCCCATCAGCCCCAGCTAACATGGCCAATGATCACGAATGCTGGGAGGTGTTGTCCAAAACATCTGGAGGAGCCCAGGTTAGGGAAGGCTGGCTTAGTTTTACTGTACAATTTAAATTAAAAACAGGCATTCCAATCAAATTGAAGCCTACCTTGGTGCACGGTGTTCTTAATTTTCTCTATAGGATGTGCAACATCGCTTTCAGAGACAGATTAAGCATCACATACTACTCCCTCTGTTAAACTTGACATGTAATCACACACAACATTTACACAAAAAATAATAGTAGGTGTAGGCTTTGATAGCAAAGACACACACAGACACCCCCCCACACACACACACACACCTCCTGTCTGTTGTCATGTAAAAATTGCTTTTGGTATTTCTCAGATGAAACAGCTGGGATGTGAAAGAAAACTAATAACAATATACACTCTTTAACATGTTTCTTCCTGAAGAATAATAAAACACTTTGCAGGTTCTCTAAACAAATTAATCACCCAGCAGTGAAATGGAGTTGCAATTCCAGTGGAAAGCAGCAATCATGCTGTGCTGGCAAGACAATGCAAGTGCTCTTGTGGAAGGTTGCAAGGAATAACATGTCTGTCGGAGATGGCAAGGGAAAGCAGTTCATGAGATGAGATATAATTGCGCACTCTGGAAATGTGGACCAGGTTCCTGTGTTAGCAGCACCTTGGTCTTGTGAAATTGCTATGGGATGTCAATGATTTCACAAATCACAGCTTTTCCTCACCTTTTTGGCATCAACTGAAATACACAATTAGGAACATTTTCCCCTTCAGCTGTGACACTATTTCTCACAGTACACTTGCGTTAGAAAAACAAACAAAAAATCACATGTAACCCACAGCCCCCCTCCCCAAATAATAATACCAAGATGGATCACTCTTCCATTCTAGGGGTGAAATTAGAGGAAAATGAATTGTGCCTTACCCCAGTAGGCAAATTGCAACATACAGGCCTTTCCTTCACACGCTCACACACACACACACACACACACACACACACCCCTAATCATAAGAACAGGCATTTTGCCCAGGCATTGGCTCCAGATTTTGGGGGGCTCTGGGCAAGGCCTGTCTTCCACTTCCCACTTCTGCAACTGCTCCTACAGCAAGCTTCAGTTGCTACCTCCCTTCTGCAAATACAGGCACAGAACCTGCACACACCTCCCAAACGGAAATGAGATATTTTATCAGCTACCCCTAGAATGATGTATAGGCCACTGAGGAAATGTGTACCCATTCACGCATAAGTGGGGCGCCTGGCAGCGGCACAGGAAATAAAGCGCGTTCCTTTGGCTCCCAACAACACTAACCTTGTTTCCTGATGGAAGGGGTGCCAAGTGGGAGAATGCAAGTTGTGCACTCCTAGTCCCGTTTTTCTTTTTACAGAGGACTGTCCTCTGTTTGAAAGGCTGCCCTGTCCAAGTCTGGTTTAAAGATAAAGAACCATCAGAAGTAAGACCTGGGCCTTGAAGTTGCATATGAAGAGCACCTGGACAGCGGAGTGAGCAAAGCACTCAGGTAACCTGGTTACAGTCTTCCACACTATGGTGAGATGTACCGTTATCTCTATTTAAATGATAATCATTTCTAAATTCGCATCTATACTTACAGATTTGCATACGCAATTTTTTATGCAAATCAGCACCCACTTTTATCCTCTTTTTGGGCAATTCATAAGTCGTCATTCCACAAACCCCTTGGAAAATGGGAAATCATTCCAATAGCCATTAGGTCATCACAGAGCCCTCTGGGGCAATCTTCCATTTAACAATGGAAGACGCTCCATAGGGAGCTCCAGCGGGCTTGGGCTCATCCTCCCCCAAGAGAATCTGGTCTGCAGAGAGGCCCCTGCGGGATCATGCATTGTAGCAGAAGCCTGACCATGCCAACTGTTGATATTGGGCTTGTTGCTACTAATTGGGGCTTCTGTATCATTTGGACACCCCAGAGATCATTTTATCACACAGATCTTGCACGGGGTGAAAACCCGCATGGCCCTGCTTCAGATGGTGCTTTATTAGCAGGCATTCAGAAGTGTGACTGATTCCTGCATCTATACTCTGTTCTTGTAACATCTTAGTTGGCCCTCATCCAAGAACTTGTTCCGGCAGCGCACTGAAGTCTGAAGGTCATAGTGCAATGTTCGTTTTGTTTTTGAAGGCCTTGCGAATTTTCCCGAGAGAGAGAAATTGGGTTGGTGAAGGTTGGAAGGCAAGGAAAGAAGTAGGAACAGCTTGGGAGGACATCTGTCTGTTGTTGTTTCTGGCACTAAAGAGATGACTGATAACTATGAGAAATGCAGAAGAATAGTTTTGTGGTCCTCCTTTGCTAATTTGGCTTTCTAAAGTCTTTAAAATGTGACAAAAAGCAACATAAGAGGAGAATTGCTTTCTCCCACCCACCCCCTCAATTTTTTGCCAGCCCAATATTCAAGACAATTACATAACATACTTCTGATTAAACCTTTAAAGCCTTAATGCACCATCTCTTACTTCTGGAAATGAAGGGCTCACTCTAATTAAAGCCAGGAGCTGGATGCGTCTGCCAATTCTAATTGTCAGCAGTTTTCTTGCAAGGTTATACAATCCTAATTAAAGATAACTTTAGACAACAGAGAAAAAAACTGTTTGGGGAAAAACATATGCAGTCTCTCCTATATCTTTAGACAGTGTTTTTGTTTAGAAAACTGCATTACATACATATGCCTTTGGCATAAATACTCTCATTTAAATGCATACTGCTGTAATAACAGGATTAAATCAATTGCTGATAACGAGGATGACTACTACTGTCCATTGATAAAAATGGACATCTTTTAAAATATGATGAGCTATTTAAAACACCCCATGATTTGAGGATCCAGTCACAATGCAATTGTGACAATTCCCTCTTAGAGGGGGAAAAAATGCAGTGAAGTAGTCGGGTTAGTTTGCTACAGCAAAAACATCTGACTTGTGGCACCTTAAAGTAGACTTTCCCAAACTGGTGATTTCCAGATGTGTTGGACATATCCTATCATTCCAAGCCAGCATAAGGCTGCCTTAAAGACTAACAGACTGATTATGGCATAAGCTGTCACGGGCTATAGCCCACTTCATCAAATGCATGAAGCATTATCCTCAGTCGGTGTGCGTATGTATGTGAATCTCTATCTCTCTATATGCACATGCGCACACACACTCCCATAACAAAATGTGCTATATCTCTAGTAGTCAGGGAGCAAGTTTTGAGACTAGTTGAAGGGATTTGTTTGAAATGTTTTCATGTTTTTTAACCTGCCAAATACAAATCAAGCTGTACCTAAACAATATATTTTAGGGTTGACCCCAAAACCAAAGGTGGCTGCCAAGCTGGATGATACCGGAAACACAGCAGCATAAACATCCCCTGCAGCCACACAGTGTTGATGAAATGTTGAGGGCAAGCTAATATTAGACCTAACATTTATACTAAAGGTTTTCAGTAGCCTCAGTTGAAAAATTACAAAATGAACTTCACTTGAAGCTGGACAACAATGCAAAATCTGGACAAAATATGTTATGAAACCAAGTTTGTTAGTCATAGAGCATTACATGAAGCACAGTTTGATGTGGCAACAAGGCTTCTGTGACACTGTGATACTTAAAAATGGAAATTTAAAAAGGTTGCTTTAGGTCAATTCTTTATGGCCACCAGTTATTTCTATATCTGCTTTTATACTCACATGTTGCATAATTCAACTGAAAATATAATAGAGGAAAATAAGATTCCATTACCATTTTACAGAGGTGAAACACTGGTTTATTTCCCTGAACTTTTGATGGAATCTAAACTGACCAAAAAAAGAAAAGAAAAAAGGAAGTGTATTACGGATGTTCAAAAAATGGACCCAAACGAGTGAAAACTACACTTCACTGAAAACATTTAAACTGCTGTATTTCAGCCATTTCTTACCAAAATATTTTAAAATTTGGTTATCTTATGACTTTCCTCCCTGCCTCCCATGGTTTTCTTTTCAATTAAACACTCAACATTCAGTGGCTGTTGGACACGCTTAGTACCTCACCAGGCTGTTTTCTTGAGTGGGTAGGGCTTGCCTCCCTAGGTTTATATTTAAAAATATTTTTTTGTGCTTCCACAAACCTTGGGGTTTCCCCTTCTTGTTTCCCTTTGGCTCTGTTTGGCTCCATTAAGGCCAAAAGGCCAAGAGGTGCAAGTTTATAACAATTCTGTGTAAAGCTTAAAAATAGGCACTTCTATTCTTTGCCTATCTATGGCTCATTATAATCTGAGATGTGGGTAAAGCTGGGTGGGTGTAAAGCTGCTAAGGGTCCCGTATCTTTAACTGCTGTTTGACAAAAGGCATTTATGGCACAATCCTGTGCATATTTAGATAGAAAAGGCCCTACAACTCATAGCATGCTCCAGCCAGCATGGGTGGCTGGGGTATGCTGGGAGTTATAGGACTTTTTTCTGTCTAAACATACATAGGATTGCATCCTTAACAAACTGTACTTATACAGGCATTCGGGTGCAACATGCAGATTTCTGTTTATTACTCAGCTTTAATGAACATAAAAGCCCTCCCAGGGGAACACCTGCCACCACCCAGCAAATGTAGTTGGGTGACACGTGATGGAGGACTTCTGGGATCTTCCTTGTCATTGTATTCTTCCCTGTGCAACCGAGAGAGTGACAACATATTGTGTACTAAGTGCATTTAATTCATTTGGTTTGCAAGACTCATTGATTTGGGAACTAGCCTCAAAAGGAAAAACAGTGGAGTGAAGTCTTGCACTCATTGTCTCCAGTCTTGCACTCCAATAATCAGCTAATGTTTACTTTGGGGCAGGAGCGAGCAGGGTGGGCGGCGGGGGAACAGACTGGAAAAAGGTTTGGTCTGAGCTGACTAAAATGTAGCTGTCCTACAAAACCAAGGACCAGAAAGAGAGCTGTGGTGAAATATCAAGGAATAGGAAAAGCAGTGAAAAAGAGAGGAAATAGGAGTGAAAAAAAAAACAAGCTGCATCAAAAGCCAAAGAGGGAATCATGGCCCAGTTTCCAGCTGTAAGGAAATCAAAATGACCACACTTGCTGTTAGGGGTTTTTATTGACTACTATCCTTCTGTAGGGTGTTTTTGCAGTGGCAGCAGGGATGTGTGTGCATGTGTGTGGCGGGGGGAGTTCTTCAGATTGTACAGAAACTAATGGGGGATGGGGGGCGCAACAAGGCCTTATCAGCCTAATTATTAAGTAATACCATCAACTCTTTCTATTTAGCAGCACCAACATAGGGTGCGTTTCCACGCTATCAGCTTCACTTTGTTTACAACTTTGCTGTGATGTTTTCCCAATTGCATCTTCTCCTTTTCCTGTTTCCACAGTCCTTAAAGACCTGGCTTATCATCACTGTAGCCTGGGGCTCTGTGCTGTTTCCACTGAGGTCTAATCAAACTATTTTCTTGATGGCTGGATAGAATCTGAGTGGAGTCTGGGTTGGGTCTGATTACCCCATCAGTGTTCCCACCTCCTCCTCTTGCCGATTTCCCCCTCCCTTGCCCCCTTCTGCTCCGCTCTGGTTCCCGCTCTGGCCAGTCTCCTCCCTGAGCCCTTTTGTTTTTTTCCTTTAAAGTGAGTTTTAAAGCACAATTTTGCCTTAACAAAGAGGAGTGTAAAAGCAAAGTCGTGTGTGCAGCATCCGTCCACCTTTTAAACCCTTCCTTTCCCTAAACCAGGGACGCACCCCAATGACTCTCCGTGAAGCCGTCTTTGCAGCTCTCCTGATTTCCCTGCCACCACCTTGACTGGGAACTTCATATGGATACCCAGGGTGGGCAGACACTGCACTTGTATGTCAGGGGTGCTTATGTGTGCATCTCTTCATCTCTGCCTGACTGCTCCCTCTGGTATCATCTCCCCATCTCTTCACACACTGCTTCCGGTGAGGTCACGGGCAGATGAGCAATACACCCACAAGGGCTGGGCTACACACCCCATGGGCAGGACTATGATACTGACCCCAGTGAGGTTGTGGATGGACCCCAGGTCAGTAATGGAGCCGAAGTAAGCAGGAAAAATGGGACTATAACCAGTCTCAACAGAAGTGGTTTTCCCACAATAAAATGTGGGGCTGGTGCTCAATGGCCACAATGTCATGGAATCACAGAGACCTCACCGCACAGCCAGGTTGGAGTAAATTGCTGGTGGAAACACAGCCATAGTCATCATCTGTAATCTGAAGCTTAATCCTGATAAGGAATAATTACTATGGGTTTGGAAACCCACTCTCTGAATGGAGTTATTGGATGGGATTGCAGCCCCCCAGAAAGACCAAGCGCACAGGTTGGGTTTCTCCTGGACTCAGCAGTATCTATGGAAGTACAGGTGGTATCAGTGACCAAGAGAGCCTTTTATTAGCTTTGGCTAATTCACTAGCTGCATCCCGCTCTGGAGAAGGTGAACCTTGCTACAGTTATCCATGCCCTGGTTACATCCAGGCTGGACTACTGCAATGCACTCTATGTGAAGCTGCCTTTAAAGATTGTTTGGAAGCTTCAGCTGGTGCAGAATGCAGCAACCCAATGGCTTGAGAGGGCTAGGCAACCAGGGCATGCAACACTAATATCAGCCGTGCTGGTTGTCAGTGTGATTCCAGGATCAATTTAAATTGCAAGTGATCACGTTTAAAACCCTAAATGGCTTGGAACCAGGTTATTTGAAAGAACACCTGGACCTGTATGAACCTATCTGGACCCTAAGATCAGCCACAGAGGCCCTGCTCACATACCTCCCAGTAAGATCTATTAGGTTGGCGGTGACATGAGATATGGCCTTTTGGCAGTGGCCCCATTCTTACAAATGCTCTTACTGATACGTGTGTGACTCCCTCCCTGGTTACTTTTAATTGGGCTTTGGATATTCCAGTCTGGTTTTAAACGAATGGATGCCCATCTTTATTTTATAAATAGGCATTTTTCCTGTTGCTGTTATTTTAAAATGTTTTGTGCTGCTGTTTTAGTTAATTGTATTTCATACTTGACTGTTTTAAAATTTTATCTTGTAAACCACATCCACCTTGAAAAGTGATGTAAATTAAAAAACACACACAATCTGTTGTAAATTCATTGCATCACATATTAAAACAAATAAGTAAATCCAGTCCTTCCAAAGCCAGCAGTGAAAGACACAATGGTGAATCTAGCTAACATTCCATTGTGGTTGGTATAGCTAAGGATCATAACTAAGCACAAGGGGATCCAGATTTATGCTGAATCAACTGCACTGGCAGAAGAGGATTTCCCTGCCCCTCCTCCCCAGAGCAACCCCTCCAGCCCCCTGGAAATGACACTCACAGAGTCAGGAGACCCTGCTCAATGAGATAAGTTGCGGTGTGTCCCCAAAATCGTGTGGAGGTACCTTCTTCTTGCAGAAGGCAGATCCTGAATTCAACCGAATAACTGCCTGGAAAAAGGCCCCCATGTGGTTCCAACATTTCTAATATGAAAATATAGGTACAGTTGTAACAACTGTATTATCTTACTAAGCCCTACTGATTAAGTCTTCCCTTCCCAATTACATTCTGTGTCTGCCCTCTACCTCCCCCCACTCCGGTAGCCTGTTCGCTGATTTTAAGTCCAGGGTGTAGTGTCAGGCTCTCTCCACTTTTCCGAGAGGTGAGAAGTTCCAGGGGAGCAGCGTTTACCCTTTGGAAGGTAGCCTCTCCCAAACCCTCAGCCTGTCCCCTTTTGTTTCTGTTCCCAGACACACAGTCCTAGATTACATCATTGTTAGCTAGAAAGCAGGGGAGTGGAAAAAAACATTTGTATTGTATCAAAGCAATACACACATTGCTTTGATATCTTCTGGGAAGAGGCAAGTCAGGGCCCACTCCAAGTTTGAGGGGTCCCTCAGCAAGTACCCTCTGGTGGCCCCCCTATTTCAGTGTGCCCCCAGTGGGTTTAGTTGATGGCAGCATCCATTTAGTAGATCTCCAGATGTCCTGGACTTCAATTTTCAGCATTCCTGACCATTGACCATGCTGGCAAGGGCTTCTGGGAGCTGAAGTTCAAAATATCTACCTCACCCCTACCATAATGTACTGCTGCTGCTCTTTGTGCATACTAATTGTCATATTTCCAGAGTCTGAGCCTAGCAGTTGCAGGTTCAAGGGTCCAAGAGTTCCAAGATGGTCAGTATAAACATGGATCAGGCAAGAGGCAAAGTCTCAACAGCCCAGGTCACAGGAAAACGGAACCAAGGTAACACAACAGACAAGGAAGAGGCAGAAGGATAATCAGAGCTCAGTCTAGAAGTACTCACATCAGGAATCAGCCAAAGGAAAGCTGGATTCAGGAAAGTCTGATCAATGTTGTTTCTAGCAGCGCTCTCAGCCTTACACTGCTGTTTTTCTACAGAGGCTGTCAGAGCCACATATAAGCTTTAGCTATGAGCTGTTAGTGACTGCAGCTGGAAAGGTCCTTGTGAGCAAGCCTCCAACATGCAAGTAGACTTTTTCTCACAAGGAGGCCACTGGCTCAGTCTAGCACTCTTTCTGAGTTCCTGTCTTTTCAGGTAATGTCTCTCCTGAGGGCTTGGGGGTTTCTCTGCCTCAGCCTCCTTGTCCTCCATGTGATACTCCCATGGTAGTCACCCCTGAGGAGGGCCCAGGCTCCTCCTTGTCTACTGGCAGTTCCTGGGCATTGCTGTTGGTGGGTGGTTCCTGGAACTCCCTGAAGAAGAGTCTTCCAGCAGGGGCATGACAGAATTCATACTCAGCTTGTGCTGCTTACTCATGAGTTGACGTGCTTACTGAGAGGGCTCCAGTAGCCACTTGCTTTAAACTGAGCCCTCCCTTGGCAATTGGAGTGGGCACACTTTTTCAAGGGGAAGACTCTTCTTCTACTGCTTGAAATGGAACTCTCCTCGGCTGGCAGACTTGCAAGGGCTCCTGAAGATCTGCCAACTGAGCAGAGTACCATTTCAAGTCTGGGACTAGGTATGCTAAGCCAGAGGATTTGATCATAACATTGCAAGATACATTTGTCCCAGTTTAAAGAGGTACATACTTTCCTCACAAGCAAGCCAGAAGTGGAGAACTGATCAATGACTCCACTTGGGATCTGGTGTGAGCAGCATCAGCTGTTCCTGGGATGTCTCCCAGATAACGAGCTGGTATAAATGCATCCCCATGTCTTTGTTAAGGACATCTAGGTAAACGTTTGCTATTTTGGTCAGAGAATCTTTCATGACACCTCCCAGAAGAAATTATCTTGCAGGGTTTTTAACAATGTAATTCTCATAACACTTTCATGGCATGGCAGGCATCCATCAGCGTATTTCCATACTTCTTCAGAAAGTACCTGTATCAGGCTACATAGAATGTTCTTGCCTAACTACTGCTTTGATGTGGCACAGTTTATACAAGCCCTCCAATGCAATGCAAATCTTTAATCCAACCATTTTCCTATTGATAGAAAATTCTTGCAGCTTATCTCAAGGGCCCACATGATGGATTCATATCTAAATTCATTTAAAACACTGTAGTTAGATACTAATCTACAGGGGGAAGAAATGTCAGCCTTCCTTCCTTCCTTCCTTCCTTCCTTCCTTCCTTCCTTTTTGCACATATAGGACTTAAAACATGCATTCATTCCACCCATCCGCTTTCAAACATTCTTTCACAAAACAGTTTATTCATGTGATGTAGAATTGTGGGAAGTCTAGGAACCTGTATAATAGACTTAGGGCGCAATCCTATGCATGTTTAGACAGAGAAAAGGCCTACAACTCCCAGTCTAAACATGCATAGGATTGCGCCCTTAGAAGGCTTATAAGAAGCTGGAGTGGGTGGCAGATAACTATCTTAACATGCTGTTAAAATTACATCTGAGAGCAAACAACATGCCCCCTTGGCTCCAAATAAATAGCACAAAAGGATCTGTTGTATGGGAATATTTTGCCTGAAACATGGGCTCCATTATGGAAGATCTGCACACCCCACCCCACCCCCAAACCCCCACATACGTATGATTTAGCCCTGAACTTCCATTTTTCTTCTTGTTTGGATTCATTAGATTAAATAAAGAATATGACAATATTATAGTAGATGAGATTTGTACTTTTTTCATCTCATCATTAGTAGTTCTTACTTCTATTTTAATCAGTACAAGTAGCAAGCAAGCATCAGGAAGCAGCAAATTATAGTTTTGTCTCCAGTGCTGTATTAGAGAAGAGAGGACAGTGTCAGAGCATCAACTGCTCAGCCATCAGAAGCCTTTTTTGTTTCTCAAGCATCTTGCTCAATAACATTTATAATATGTGATGCTAGACTCTCTGGTTGTCTAAATAATATAAGGATTTTCTATGCCTACTTTAACTGAACAATATATTTTACTAACAAGTTGTCCACCAAATAGTGGAAAGTATATGGAAATAAAGGTTTGGTTGGGCTAAATCTTTGCATTATGAACAGTATATGGCCCAAACCCTGGAAAATGTGTCCCCCCTTCCTGAAGTCATGCATCTCTACTCACCTGTGGAAGTAACTGCATTAATACTGGCCATATTAAACCCTGACAATTCGCTTCCATGTTTGCTATGTCTAGCAGGCATACTCTTTGGCCATGACCCTGGCCATACCTTCAGCATGTTCATTTGAGTCTCTACTTCCTTCTCCCCATATTGATTAGCAATCATCTTCTATTATTATACATTTATCTTTGATGCAGTAGCTAAACCTGACCTGTGAATGTTGTGTGTAGGACACATGATTCCCAACAGTGCTGCAAAATTGGCCACAATGCCTGTGCGTTACTTCCTTAGAGATGGCTGCCATTTGATTGCTAGGCAACTTTTTGATTTATAATACATGGAATACACAGAAATTGCTTGTCAGACAGTTTTGATGTTTGTGATCATGCAAATAGTTGTGAGAAAAGAAAAAGGGACAGTTGTAATGAATACTGATGTCACAAGGGCACCGAAGCCAATATAAGAAAGACAGCACCGGTATAGGTTTCCTCTCTGTAGCTTTCTAAGTGACATTTTGACTTGTGTTTACAACATTGCTATAGTTATCACGAGGTATAAAAAATAACCACAGCAAATCCTCATAAAAATACACTGCTTTGTGGGGAAGTGTGTGTGTGTAATCATTAATATATTGTGTGCCCCCCTCCACTTCACCAAGTGGTGAGAGGTTCCAGGGGCAGGGCTACAGGACTTTATATCCATTATATTACAGAGCATTAGAGACTTACGGTGTCTTTGTAATATTACCATTAATTACAAATACAAAAGCAGAACAATAAATACACCTTTCTACCATAAATCCCCACAGAGCAACTTGTGCATTCCCACTCCAAAGATGTACACCTAGTTTCAGCTTACTCCAACTAGAACTACTCAGCAATCTCCCTGCCCCACTAAATTAAAAACTGTAGTACTGTGCTCTCTCTACGCACACACACATACACACACACACCCTGCAGAAATCTCTACATGTGAATTTCTCATTTAGGGAAAACCATAGTGATAGACCCAGTCACATAATCTGAAGGCCAAACTCACTTCACTATCCCCCCTCAGAAAAACTCAACTAGCGTGCTGAGATGAACCCCCATATTCTGATGTAGACCAATTATGCCATATGGAGCATATGGGATTTGGGACTCCTGCTGAGGAAACAATATCCTGGGTTTTATTTCCAGTTTACACTTTCACAGTTAAGCCCCCACCCCCTTTTAACAATAAGCCAACTAGCCTAAACTGGCTATCTTTGTTATTTTTAAATGGAAGTACAGAACCATTAAGAAAGTGGGACCAGCCCCTAAAAAAATTCTGATTAGCTACCTATAAATTTCTGATTAGCTCCTAGACCACTTGCATCAGAGATTGAGCTTCTTTTGCCAGTGGTCCAAACTACAGTACAATCTGTGTTAATGTCTAACTTTTACTGGCCTTAACTCCCCATAAATATGTGAAGCATCCTCTCAGTTCCCTTGTCTCCTTGGAACCATCCAAGCAGATGACCAAAGGTGCTCTGTGAAGATTTATACTTTCTCAGAAACTCTTTCCCGCAGGTAAAATGTAACTACATAGGTAAGTTAGACTGACTTTTTAGATTTCACTTGAAAGTGGCTGTGTGTGATTTGTTTTCCTTTTTTCCCTTCCTTCTCTCCCCACCCTTCCTCCAAATAGATTTACTTTATGTATTTTGACATTTGGCTTCTAAAAATATGTTTCTCTGGAATTCTTCAATAACATCCTGCCCATGTGCTAAGACTGGTTATCCATTTGGTTATCCTTATGTTCCAAAGATAGTTCACAAGGTTCTGTAAGATTTGATAACTTCTGGGCTTTGGGAAAGTAAAACTAAAAATCCTTTCTTTTTTCTCTCCATAGAGCTGGGCTGGAAAGGTCCTTATCTGTAAGGCATAGAAATGACTCAAGAAGTTGAACAGCCAAGGGTGTGCCAGCCAGGAGGTTCTGCCTGATAGATGGCAGCCTATTGTAATTCTTGTCTGGGGAATTCTTACAAAGGTGTGTGTGTGTGTGTGTGTGTGTGTGTTTGTGGAGGGTTCCACTAATACAGAAAGACTTCCTGCCACAAACCAACAAACATGCCAAAACAGCTCAAGTGGCTTGTGGCTGCAAGTTTCCCAAGGTAAAGACATTTGGACAAGTCAACCAGATTAAAAACAAACAAAATACATGATCAGCTATTAGCATATTACAAAGATATTTCCCCATCAGCACTGGATGTTTTTCCCTCTAGATAAAAATAAATAAGTAAATATCCACAGTCAGACTGTCAACATTAGCAAGATAAAAAAGCAGTATTTACATAAAGAGAACAAATTTTCACACTTCCAGCTTATTTCTCAGAAACACTTAGCCCAGAGAGCCCCTCCACTTCCCACACTTACCCAACTCTCTAAGATGAAAGGGCTTGACTGACATGATTAGGGCAAGAATACAAGGAATTTTCATTGTGTCGTCAGAAAGAACACACTAGCCTACCTAAAGCATCTTCTTTCCATATTCTGTGCTATTCAGTCGTCAACGTGGCATTCGTCTCCCCTAAATACACAAAAATATTAGCAGCTAACCCATCAGGAAAGTTATTTCTAGACTTTATCATTCATTCATTCATTCATTCATTCATTCAGCAGCATCAGTGTCCCCTATGCTTTACAGAGGTCAGGAAGACAGGTCCCAGCCTGGAGATTACAAGCTAAACTGTCGTGGACATGGGGAAACAGAGGAAATGGAGAGAAGTGGAGGCAGGAGTGAACGGAGAAGCAATATACACCGGCCTGGCTCCAGATTCTGGGGGCTCTGGGCAGGTTGCCCTCAGTAAGGCCCCCTCCCCAGCACCAGCAACCACCCCCCTCACCCCAGTGGCACTGCTGCAGCCAGCAGCCTCTCCTTTCCCCTTGCACACTCACTCACAAGCTTTCCCAGTGGCGACCCTCTAATGGGCTTAGAGATGAACTCAACCCACAGCCCACTGCAGGCCACCACCGGGTAAGCCTGCATGCATGAGGGCAGGAAGGAGAGCCATTGGCCTCCCCCTCCCCCTTGTGCTCATGGGTGGGCTTACCAAGCAGCAGTGGCCCTGTAATGGGCCAACCAGCTGCTCAGCTCCCCGGTCACTACAGCTGTGCAACCACCACCACCACCACGCAAGCTTGCAAACAAGCTCAAAGGGAAGGGGACAGGGCATCTGCAGATCTCCCGTGAACGGGCTTATCCGGCAGCAGCGGGTAAGCCCATGCGGGAGAGAAAGGCTGGCACTGCTGGGGGATCAAGTGGCGGCGGACACTGGGGTGGCAGGCAAGGCAACTACTCTTGAGAGCCCTGATGGTACGTCTGGAACCTGACAAATGCCCCAGTATGTTGGGTGCTGGCGCTGGGCCAGGATGGTTTCAGTTACATGGCCTTAGGCTTCCTTACAGGCTCAGTTCCAAGCTGAGCTACAGCAGAGCATGGGAACTGGGGGGGGGGGATGCCAAAGGCTTCATGGAGAAGGAAGGATCTGATGGAAGCAAGACAAGAGAGATGCATCAGGCAGGTTTTCGAGGAGCCATTTCCAAGGGGCAGGAAGGGAGAAAGGTGGAGTCTTTTGAGTGAGCAGGAGCCCTTCAGATGGTGGAGCTGGAGGAACTAGAACCCTGGGCAGCGATCCACTGGGCTACAAGAGCAGAGGGATCAGCAGGGTGAGGCCATGGAGGGCTTTGAAAGTAAGGGTGAGGTTGTGGTGGTTCCTGGAGTGGACACAAAGCTGATGGAGGGGTTTTAGGAGGGGTGTCGTACGATAAGAGTGATGAGACAGGCAAATTATTTTGGCAGTGGAATACTGGATAGATATGAGGGAACCGAGATGCGGAGACTGCAGTCTAGGTGAGAGATGGTCAGGGCATGGACCACAGTTTCATGTCTTCAGAAAAACTGAAGATCTCGGAGACAAGGCAGTCTCCCTGCTCCCCCCGAGCACGTTGTATCAAGGTTTTTCAAAAGCATCCATTGGTGCAAATGGAGATTTTAAAAAGCCTAATTGCAACATGGGCAAGGGGAGGCATTTTTGGTGGGGGGTGACTGCAGGAGAGAGAAAGCTAAGCCTCTCTTCCCCAAAACTGTGACCCCGCTCAAAAAGTCTCCCCTCCAGTGCTGAAATCAGGCATTTAAAAAGACTTCATTGGTAACAGGCTACCAGGAACAGGGCTTTTTCTGCTGTGGCACCCTGGCTGTGGAATGAGCTCCCTAGAGAGGTTCACCTGGCACCTACATTGTATTCCTTCCAGCGCCAGGTACAGACCTTTTTATGCTTCCAGGCATTTTAGCTTCCTAGCTTTGCTGTTTTAAATCTGTATTTTAAATCTCTGCATTGCTGCTAGGTTTTATTCTGGTTTTATTCTGGTCATATTGTTATATTGTTGTTTTATCGCTTTTATATTTTATATTGTTTTATCCTGTACTTTTTGGTTTTAATTTTTGTGAACCACCCAGAGAGCTTTGGCTATTGGCCAGTACAGAAATGAAATGAAATGAAATAAATAAATTGCACCGGGGGAGGGGCAATACATGTCTACGAGTGTGTGTATGGCGTCTGGGCAAATGTCGTCGAACCAGCCATGGGTGGCCCCGCTCACTATGGTATGTGGCCTGACCCACTGCTGGCATTTGGCCCCTGATGTGCTTGCCTAGAATCAGCTTGGCCTTTGGGCTGAAAAAGCTTTCCTACTCGTGATCTATATAGTCATATGCATGTAAATGAACACTAAGCTGCCATTTCAGATGAATGGTTGATTTCGAACCATACTGAGGTTCATTTCGAACCATTGATAACATACTGCAGGACACTTACGTTTGCCTAGGATATTTCTAGCCAAAAGAGTAAACAGCCTATTGGCTTTTAAGCTGGCACAGGACAGGCTGTGGCAGAAATGAATATGCGTAGAGCCTTCAGCAGTGTGCAATGGGGGTGCAGCTCAGGCAGTGATCCTTAGAATGGGAATACTTTGCTATGAATCCCATGCTTTAAATATACTGCAGAAAATATGTTTTGCTGTGAAAAAGAGAGAGATTTTGCTTATATAATCGCATGAATTCAGCAGTCAGCGTCATTGTG
This sequence comes from Heloderma suspectum, assembly GCF_057233095.1. NCBI lineage: Eukaryota > Metazoa > Chordata > Lepidosauria > Squamata > Helodermatidae > Heloderma > Heloderma suspectum. The sequence continues at coordinate 108,008,918 of NC_139461.1, forward strand.
GTTCTGGCAGCAATGACGTTGGTGAAGACCAAACAGAGCATGCATAATCTAAGAGTCTATATTTGCAATACAGTTTGATTCCTTCACAGGAACTGTGGTGGGAAAGATTATTGGGCAAATGTATTTTGTGAGAACGGAACAGGCACAGGATTCATTCCCCCAGCATCCTAAGAATAGAAACTCTCTTGAGTTGGCGAAGGGTTCCCATGCTACACTAGTTGGCACAAGATGCTGATGCAAAAGTCCATGAATAAGCCTTAAGACATCCATGGAAATCACGTTCAGAGGCACAGAAAATACTGGTGTGCTTGCTAGCACCTCTAACAGTAAACCGCTGGAAAGGTCAAAAGGCTCCAACATAGCTCCATAATCAGGGAGCCTATGGCTTAAACCCAACATCGTGCAATAGGATTTCCCCACCCTCTCTTTCCATCTGCAGCTCCCCGTGCTCACACCATCTACTCCAGAAGGTCCCCCAGCCCTCCAGAGCAGAGTTTGGGGGCCCACAGGGGAAGGGGGCTGCAGGGAGGAGGGGAAATCCATTTCGCCAGCGGTTTACATTCTGCCGGCCGAACAACACCATTGGATCCAAGCCTGGTCTGGTCTGCCTATGAACACTTACACATGAGGCGTAGGTCTTTGCCTGAGCAACACTTAGTTTCGGCCTTGCCTGTCTGACTCCATGTCAGGAGTGCCCCTGCTGCCTTCTGAAATCCTCAGGTAGCCAGAATCAACATGCAGACAATAGGGCTCTTTTCCAAGGCTTTATTCCCATTCAACCTAATAATGCTTACAGATGCTAACTGCATGAGCCTATTGAGGGAAACGTAAGAGAGCTGCCTACTTGGGGTTTCTAGCCTTAGTGAATCTGTTGATCTCCATTTGAAGATAAAGGTGGGAAGCCTCTGAACTTAAGGGCTAGGAGGCGAAAGTCCACCCCTTTCCCTTGGGGCATCGGGGCGCAGCTGTTGACGTTGTGCCAAGCTGGCTGAATGCCTCCTCTCGGTGCCCTCCATCTCCCGCTTGTCCCTACGCCAGCACCTAGCGTCCCGAAGCTCCAGTTGTCCCTCCCCCTGCCTGCCAGGGTCACTACCACTCTCAGGAATGTGATTAGGGAGGGGCTGTCCCTCCAGCAGTGCCTCTGAACAGCACGCAGGTTCCTCTCCCACGGCTTCTATCTCTTCCTCCGAATTAGAACTGCTTTGGGGCTCTATGGGCTCCAATCCAACCCTGACACTCCATTTGCTCTTGTTGCTTTTGTCCTCAGCTTATGTGTTTCCAGCGCGGCCTATTCCCTCCCCTCTTTCCTGCTCCTGGGCTCCTTGTATGGTTATTTCAGCTATGATCCCAGCTAGAGAGAAACCTTATTTTGGGGCTATCTTTTCTGAGTAACACTTTTAAGGACCACCTTCCTTAAGCACCTATACAAAGCTGCTGATCTGTGTCCTGTCACCATTAGAGTTATGCTGGATGGGCATGATAGACAAGGCTTTTCCTGTGGTGGTCCCACATTGTTGCTTCCAGCAGTCCACAAATTATAACTGCGTTTAGTAGCCAAACATGATTTCTACTAGTTGGCAAGAAGATAAAAATGCCTCTGATCACGTGCAGAACACCTTTCTCTTTCAACCCACCAAGTGGCAGCCTGCCCCTCCCACAGAATTAAGGAGAATGCACAGATGGCATTGTTCTCTATAAGCCTGAGTCCGCTGCAAGTCTATTTCTGAAAATTAAACCTTGGCCCTGCTTCCCTGGCAAGCCCCAGCATAGCATAGCATAGCAAGCATCTGTTTTCAAAAGCATGACTGAAAAGGTTAGGAAACACAGTCCTTCCCTCTCCCCAAAAGAAATCCGCTCCAAATGTCTCTTCCTTCCCTGCAGCAGCTCCCTTTCACAACCCAATCATTTTGTTGTTGGTTGTTCATCAACCCCCAGAGGACAAAACAAAAGGGAATTTGTCTTTTTCCTTCTTCTTTTCTTTCTGGCATGGGAAGAGGGAGTATGTGTGAGAGAAGCCATTTGCTAGGGGGGCTGGAGAATGGAGAAAAGCTGCACAGGCAGAGATGCAGAGAGAGCAACTGAGGGAAGTAAAGGGAGATTTGATATTGCCCTCTGCCTTCTCCTATCCACTCTGCCAATCAATTTACAAAGCAAATCTTCCTTGATCTTAAAAAAAAATTCTACTTACAGTTGTAGTGAAGTGGCACAGGAACATGTTAATATAGATAGGATTGAGAGAGAAACAAACTGAGCAGCACTGGAGAGAAATTGAAAATAATGTCGCCAGACTTCCATCAGCCCATCAATCAGAACTGTAGTATTCCAAGAAAGTGAAGAAAGCCTTGCCAATGCCATTCATAACTAGAGAACAGACTCTCTCCCAAAAATCTTCTCCAGATTTTTCTGGCAGCCTAATTTAGTTGCTGCAATGCACCCAACCTGCCTAAGCATTCTTACTTGCCAAGTTTGAAGACTTTTCATGCCTTCAGCCAGTTGGCAAGCGGTTTTGTTGAAGGCTGGTTGGTTCTATTGTGGAACTAGGACAGCCACTTATGCATTGCAACATTGCAACCTCAAAATAGAGGACAAAAAGGAGGACAAAAGAGGAATTTGTATAGCATATGCATTTGCTAATTTATATGCATGGATACAAATGTAGAAATAATTTCTATATTTTAAATAGATATACATCTCACCGTAATGGGGAAGACTGTGATGAGGAGACCTGTGTGCCTGCTCAGTCTGCTGTTTAGGTGCTAAATGTTGATGGGCAACTTCAAGACCCCTGCTACTCTCCCCTCTTATGGTTCTTCATCCTTAAACTGATTCAGGGAAGCTCTCAGACTGCCTCAGGCCCTAAACAACTAACCTGCGATCTCTAATCAGGGAAGATGAACCAGAGGGTAGTGAAGTTGCTAGCAGTTTGCTGAGAACCTCACAGCCAAACTTGCTTTGCAGTGGTGCCCCTCCCTTAGGTGGCTCTCTCCCACATTGGCTCCCAAGAGTGTCTATCCTGGAGGAGCATCTAAGCCTTGTCGCTAACTTTTCCCACTTTGCTTTGTGACGCGCCCTAGCGTCTCTCAAGTCATGTCTCTGTTCCTCCTCCTCCTCCTCCGAAACTTGAGTTCTCATGGTGGAGGGAGGGGGTAGTGACTCAGCCTGGGCCTTCTGTTTGTCAAGGCCTTTGGAGGAATCTCTCCCAGCGTCTTGAGGCTCTAGGGAAGGTCCCTCCCCCAGGCTCTGATCTAGCTGTTCCAACTCTGATTCAGAATCAGAGTTGTCAGACAACTCATGGGGCTTGGACTCATCCCTGACATCTGGGACTTAGGCAGGCACTTAAGACCCAGTGTGGTGCAGTGGTTACAGTGTTGGACTGGGACTCGGGAGATCTGGGTTCTAGTCCCCACTTGGCCATGAAATTCACTGGGTGAATTTGGGTCAATCACTGCCTAACTTACCTCACAGGGTTGTTGTGAAGATCAAATAGAGAGAGGAGGAGGAAGAGGAGGATCATGTATGCCTCCTTGGACTTCTTGGAGGAAAGTCTGGATATAAATGTAACCAATCAACCAATAAATGTTTCAGCAGGCCTTTTGAGTTTTTATAGCTGATTCATGCAATGCCCCTCCCTGAGCCTGCAGGCACTAAGTACCTCTGCTGCCTGTGTCTCAGCATCGCTAGAGCCTTCTCAAAGAGCGGTAGGCTTCTAAATACTTTTGCTTGTCTAGGGGAGTGTCCAGGAGCTTCAAAAAGAAAACTGCAATATTGCATGAATAACTTTTCTCAAATAGCATTTCAGCCACTGCCCAGTGAAATACTGCTGATGGTAAAAGAAATCAGCTAAATTAATAGTGGTGGTGCTGACTAAGCTCTCTTAGCTTAGCTGGCACAGTATTACTTGAAGGCCCCAAATACAAGTGGCACACAGTCATGAGTAGTTTTTCTCTGCTTTTTTTTTTAACCAAACCCAGCCACTGAAGACTAGTACAGGGGGTTCTTCCCCTCCTGTGCTTTTCCCTCTAAAAAGTCCCTCCTTCCAGTTGGTTTTTCCCATAGGAGAAAAGAGGCTCCTTTTCCCCTCCCCGGCCACTGGTCCACCTCCCTCTGCTCTGTATTGCAGCAGCTATAGTTGCACTCGGTAAAAAAAGAAGAAAACATTGAAGAAAAATGAATGCCACAGAGCATCATATGTACTTTGGACCTTAAGTCAATTAGCTTGGCTGCACATTTGTTTCCATAATCCACATCCTGCCCATGTGTAGTAGGCACACCGGCTGGCTTAATCTGGATTAGAAAGACAAGATTGCTTTTCACAAGAAATGCTGCACAACATCTTGAATATATGTAGGAGAATTTATGTGGGAGAATTTAGTCGTGCTTCAGACCAGTGGAGGCTGGTGGCTCCGATGTCAGTGGGGCAGTGAATCTGCTCCAGGTTTCAATCAGAACTGACAGAACTCTAAAGGAGCTATCCAAGATGCAGAGGTGCCTTGGATCGCTCCTTTAGAGTTCTGACTGAAACCTGGAGCGGATTCACTGCCCTACTGGCATCAGAGCCACCAGCCTCCACCGCTTGTTCAGACTAATCAAGACTGGCTCCAGGTTTCAGGGGGGTCCTGGCAAATTTCCTTCCGTGGGCTCCCTCCTATTTCAATGGGCCATTTTAGTTTTGCACAATGCCCCAGAACGATGTTACACCAGGGACACCGAGGAACTGTGCAAAATTTAAAGCGGCAGCTAGGGCGGCCATGTATTCTACTTTACAGAGGACTTGAAGTTACTCCTTAGGCGATGCATTTTCTTTTATTTGCGATGCTGAAGTGGCCACCCTGTAGCTTGTAGCTGCCTGCTGCTGCCAAGTAAGCCCATGAGTGGGAGGGCCCAGTGATACAGAAGGGCGCCCATGGAGGGTACTTTGCCGACCCCACCCCTGCACCTGAAGCTGGTCTTGATTAGAACCTGGGGCAGGCATCAGCATTAGTGGGCCCTGCCAGAAACTGCCTGGAAGTGCTAGGTGCTGATGCCGGGCTTGAGTTTATTGTTTATTACAGATTTTTCGTCCCAGCCAAATAATATTTAGAAATGTGACTTGTAAAACATAGGTGCAGTATTCAAAGCTTTTTCACAGCGTGGCTGGTTGGTCGTACCCACGGAAATCAGGGCTTTTCTTATGTACTTACATACTGCGCTGGTTATTTCTGCATGCATGTGCTCCACAACTGTGAAGCTCTTATGGCTAAATAGTGCTATCTGTATTTTCCCTAGCCAGGCAAAATTGACGTGCAGTGAAGCCAGGTCCCCAGCCAAGGTGCCAGCTGGTGGTACGTTTCTCCAGCTGGTGCCACGGTCAGGACAGCTTGCACTTAGCATGCTGCTCAGCTTCTCAACTGGGACAATATGGGAGGGACCGTAGTTCAGTGGCTAGACAGCATCTGCTTTACATGCAGAAGGTCCCAGATTCGATCCCTGGCATCTCCAGGTAGGGCTAGGAAGGATTCTTGCCTGAAGCCCTGGAGTGCTACTGCCACTTACTGTCAACAATACTGGGCTAGATGGACCAAGGGTCTGACCCAGTATAAGGCAGCCTCCTATGTTCCTACTGGGAAGACGCACAGCACACTAAATGGAATCCACACTGTTATCTCTCATCAGCTGTTATCTCTGATCAGCAAGGGACCTCACATGAAGCCCTGGGGGTCCGATGGGTTGTCCTAGCAGGCCGAATTTGGCCTATGGGCAGGAAATTCCCCATCCCTAATGTAGACTATTCCCTTTGCACTGTACAGGTTCTAGCAAAGACACAGTTGTGTCCATCACTACTTACAGCATGCTGGTTTCTTTAAAGCTATTGATTCTTCTCTCTCCATCCCTCATTATGCTGCAGGGTAGCCATGTGTCCTACTATTTAAAGGGCTGACAGAGGACAGTCCTCTGTTTGAAGGGCTGTCCAATCCAAGTCTGCTTTAAAAGAACCATATGAGGGAAGAGGAGGAGCCTTGAAATTTGCCACCAGCAATTAACACCTGGACAGCTAATAGGTCACATGGTCACAGCATTCCCCTAGATGTACTGTATTTCTATTTAAATTATAGTAATAATTTCTAAACTTGCATCTATACCTACAAATTAGCATATACATGCCCACTTTTACCCTCACTTTGGGGATGCATTTCCTCTTTTTTCCTGATGCATAAGCGGTCACTCTACTGAGCTGTCTGTTCCAGCACATTTTTTAAAATACTTCACCTAGGAAACCCACTGCCCCACATAAGCTTTTCCCCATGTTTAAACACTGATTAACTCCTATTTCTTGTAATACACAGAACATTGCATTATCATCCGGATTCTCACATGTTTTTGGCATAACGACTTCATGTCAGCAACAATTACTTAACTTCAATTCAGCACTGGTCCACAGTAAACGTTAAATATAGACAAATGTGTAGATGCATCTTAGAATATTCTCAGTGGAATACATAGCAAAATTAATCGGATTTATACCCATGGACATAAAAAGGTTGATGAACAAGTTAAGCTAATTGATGCAGTGCAACAGAGATTGATTTGACATATTAATCACAATAACTTACATCTGTACATGGATGGATGTACACTTGCAAGGACTTTGGCTTACTGATGCCACAAAGATATTGTCTTTATGTTTCTGTAGTTTCTCTTGCAACTTGATGTTAATATCTTTTCGGATCTTGCTTTTTTAAAGATTCCAACTGTTCATTATTTGAAACAAAACCCACAGGGTTTAAATTAGTATAGCACTTTGTATGACAGTACAATAGTACTGTTACACCCACAGTTACAAAAAACATCTATCCCAACAAGGATCTTCCACTAGTCTATGGAACTAGGACAGTTCCCCACACCTGTCTTCACTTTTGCTGAAGACAGCATAAATCAGTAATTTCTTGTAAGAAAAGGATGGTTCACACAGTGCATGCAATAATTCTGACTACTCCCAGCGCAGAGCTGTGTGAACTGGATGACCACAAATATGGTCAGCAACAATTCTTGTGACTGTGATGGCACTTTGTTCCAGCTAGTGCAGTGTAAATTATTGCCAGCCATATCCATGGCCACCCATTTGCCCATGTGAACAGAAGACCACTTCTAGCGTTCCAACATTACGGGCGCAATCCAATGGGGGTAGTCGGCCGCCTCTGAACTCAGAGGTGACTGTCCAATGCAGGGCAGGTGGAGCACATAGGGGATCATCTCCTCTGCACTCCAGCTGCCCTGCATTAGCAACTAGATGGCCAATTTCAGCTGTCTAGTCAAGGTGGGTCGGAGTGGCGGGGGGAGGCCTGACAGCACATAGGAAGCATTATAATGATGCTTCCGCCGTCCCCTCCGCTCCCCACCTCCAGGAACACCCCCTTTTCCCCCACTCTATCTTGCTCTTCTGAGCACGGAGCCGGGGACAAACCATGCCTCTTACAAGGCAGCAGGGCGGGGAGGTGGTTTTCTGGGAACCAATCTCAGCGCACTGGCTCTGAGGTTAGTTTCCAAAAACCAAATAACCCTATGGCTGTCTACCACTGTCTAGCAGCCATATAATTGCACCCTAAAGCTGCAATCCTATACTCACTTGCCTGGGAGTAAGCCGCAATGAACTCAATGGAAGTTGCTTCTGAGAAGACAGGTACAGGATTGCACTGTAAGACACTTTTTCACTGTTCCTATAGAAGTCAATCCTGATTCTAATAATAACTTATAGGAACATTTTGTATATATAACAAACAAGGTCTAATTTTGGGCTGATTGATTCAGACAATTTGTTGCCCTTTCCAAGCTAGCTTGACTTTGTGTTTTGTTTTTTGCCAACCTGTTTTGAGCCAGAGCATAGTGCATAGTGACTCTGCAAATGGATTTGTCCTGTACCTGTTCATCAAAATATACATCAGTGCTTGGATATACTATGTGACATAACCATTAATAAGCGTTCTCACAATTTTTATATAGCAAGCGCATATACATGACCTCCCCACATGGGGGTTCAGAGCAAGTTGGTCTCCCCTCCTCCGCACACAGTGATTTCAGTTGGAAATAAGATAAATCTAGTTGAGAAAAAAAAGCATTCTGACAAAACCTTTTAAATCTAGGAAGAATGTCTAAGATTTCTCCATCCCGTGTATTAAAACTGAAATGAGGAAGACGCCAGAAACAGCAACTGATCCCAGATTCACTTTCTACTAGAAAAGGGTCTGCACCCTGATTACCTTCAGCTAAAGCTGACAAACAGCTGTAGGAAAAGTTTGGTGAGATTAAATAAGCACAACATTTGATTTATCCTCTTGTTAAAAAAAATCATTTCATTTTCCAAATCTTTTAATTATCAGGCCAGCAGCAATTAAAACCATCTGTGACTTCTTTTTCCCATAAGTGGTAAGGCAGATATGACTCTGAAAAGCAACCCATTTATTGATTCCTCCCCCATATATGTGTGTCTTTATCTCTTCTAGCACAGCTCATCGCAAGCTAATTAAATCAGTCATGTGGAATTCCAAATATAAAACAGAATCTCAGTGATGATGATTGATCGAGTTACCACACATGATAAAGTACTGAATGGTTTTTATTGTTATGTGGAAAAGACTACACTCGATAAGATCCAAGTACTCTGCCTCTAACAACTCAACACTGCAAAATGTTAGTTCTGCTACCACACTCCCCATCTAAGCGATGAACTATGGCTGGGAGCAGGGGCAAATACAAGTATAGCATGTGGATACATGCAAAGGACTACATAATTACTACTACTATAAGCTTTATGTGGTACCAGCATTGTTCTAGGAACTGTACATGATGTCAGGGATGAGTCCTAGTCCTTTCAGATGTCTGACAGCTCCAATTCAGAGTCACAGTTAGAACTGCTAGATCAAAGCCTGGGGGAGGGACCCTCCCTAGACTGCCTAGATACTGGGAAAGATTCCTCTGAAGCCCTGACAAACAGATGGCCCAGGCTCAGTCCCGGCCCCCTCCACCATGGGAACTCAATGAAGGAGGAGGAGGAGGAGGGGCGTGACTTGAGAGACACTAAGGTGTGTTGCAAAGCTAAGTGGGAAAAGTTAGAAGGACTCAGACACTCCACCCGGATAGCCAGTCTTGGGAGCCAACTAGGAGGGAGCCACTCTAAGGGAGGGGCATCACTGTGAAGCTAACTGGGCCGTGAGGTTCATACCCAAACTGCCGGTGACTTCTTTACGCCCTGGTTCATCTCCTCTGCTTAGAGATTGTTGATTAGTTGTTTAGGGCCTGGGGCAGTCTGAGAGTTTCCTGGCATCTGCATTTGTAGAGAGGCTGGTCTCCAGCAAAATAAAGTCGTATTAGCCTGAAGCTGTGTCTATTGTGGGGTTGATTGCGAAGGGAAAGAATGATCCATTTCTGACACATAATGCAGAAGTGCAACAGCCCTTCTAACAGAAGTTCTACCATGGTTGTATGACTACAGGTGAGAGTACATGCTCCATCATGAACCATTCTTCTTAAATTAGGGGGGTTTGAAAATCTTTCAGCCTGAGGGCCAAATTCAATTTTGGAGAAGCTCTCGGGAACCGCATTCCAGTGGTGGGCGGGGCTGAAGGAAAAGGGGGTGGGGCCAAAACACCACCATATTTTAGCTTAAACTCTTAATGCCAGTAATGATGCCTTAGGAGAGGCATTTCAACCTTTTAGAATGGAGAAAAATGTGGGCACAAGCTGGGAAACCTCCAACCAATCGGTGGCCAGCAGAAAGGTCATGTGACCAGGAGAAGGGCTGTGGCCATCTGGGAAACCCCAGAGTGCCAATTTGGGACCCTAGGTGAGTTGGATTTGGCCCCTGGGAAGAAGCAAGGGAGAGGGAATCCTCCAAAAGAATCTCCAAGAATTTTTCCCTTGATGAAGACCAAGTATCGAAACGTGTTGGGAATTCAATTGGTGCAGCTGTTTCTTTTTTGACTTTGAATCGGATATGGCCACTGGGCCAGAGGTTCTGCACCCTTGCCTTGAACGGAGAAGTTGAAGGAGATGAGCTAATGATTTTCAATAGGACTCTACAGCATTCTGCATGGGTGGGTGTGATACCTGGGAGTCAAGAACACCAAGATGGTCACTGCTGCTCTTTTGTGCTCATGACTTATTGATGGCTACCAGAATCATCAACACCCTGGCAATTTAAGTCACTGCATGACAGACTCTTATTGCCAAGACAACAAACAGATGAATCGAATATGGGTCAGGCAAGCAGGAGGTCAGTGGAACAGTGTAGCTCAATCAATGCGCTACCCTACTCTTGCCTGAGGGATGCCTGCTTCATTTATTCCACTGCTGGCAATGCCGATCAAAAGAAGAATAAAATTCCCTTCGTTTTGATTTACAGCAAAACCACAATATTTAGACTTTAGTGCTTTAATTTTCAAGGACAAATCATCGCATCAACAGGTCTGCAGCATCACAGGAGAAATTCGCTGAAATATCACAGGACACATCTATTTTTCTTAGCTGCAATTCAATATGCATTTATGCATGCATATTTTTGCAGTATTGCAAGCTGTTGTCCCTGTATATTTATTATGATTAATAATAGAAGCATGTATCTGGGAAATAAGAACAGCAGTATCAAGTTAGGCACATACACATTTTCCCTCGAAAAAGCATCAAGAGTCAAGAAACAAAGCAAAACCAACAACCTTCTGCTGCTCAGCCTTTTCATTGCCATCTAGCTAACAGTCAACGGAGGTGAAAACTGATTCCCTGCATATTTGCCTTGATTTGGAACCTGGCCCTGCTTTTGTAACTCTCCTGAGCTTGAGGATGGATTCTGCATACTAATCATGAATAGTAACCATGAAGTCCCAGTCCTGATACTGAATGGAGTTGCAATTCAGGTGCCACATGCCTCTCCTGATTCTGGCTCAGCCCTGCTGACCCTGTGCACAAGTCATAAGTTTTAAAATGACTATTCTTTGGACATTGTATAAACCATGGCTATTAGTATATTTTTTAACTATGATAGTTTGGCCTATGGCCATACGGTTGGGTCCCACATCTGGCCAAGTCCTCCCTGCTTTCCATGTATGGGGATTGGATGATATGAGGAAGAGAAACTTTGCAAAGGTATTATGTAAAGAACAGCTTTACAAAATAAGAACAGTGAAGAACATTTGAAGGATATTTGTTCTTTTTTTTTAACAGCAGCAGCATTTTCTGGTTCTTTAAATGGGCAGAAAAAACACTCATGGCATAAACTGATGTTAAATATCTGATGGAGGCAAAATAATATAAATTAGTTTATATGGAATTAGTGAGGATACCACAAGGGTTTTCCTGGTTGCATTTTCACAAGTATTAGCAGAGACCAGAATGGTCTCCTTAGTATCATGTTCTAGAGATGAATGAATAGAGATTAGCAAACCCTTAACATGTTTAACTACTCTTTTTTCAACACAAGCAAGGCAGACCTGGGAAAAATAAGATTTCCCCCCTCCAGCCTTTTCCATGTATGCCTGTGGAAATGTCCACACAATCCCAAATTGAAATATAGGTTAATATCATGACAAAGTAATAGATTACAGAGAATGCACTATACCAAGTACCAAGTATGGCCTACACCAGGGTTTGGAAACCCCTTTTCTCTTGAGGGCCACATTCCCTCAGGGATAACCTGTTGGGTGCTGCAAGGGGCCAAAAGACTGAGGCCACCCCTATTTCTCTTTCTACTACTGCCTCCTCTCTACCCCTCTTCTTTCCTGCCCAGTGGGCTGATGGGGAAGAGGCAGTTCATTCTTGCCAGAGGTGTGAACTGATCACTTTTGGAAGACCACATGAAATTAGGCAGAGGCCACATCCGACCTTAGGGGTGCATGAAATTAGACCTTAATGAAGTCAGACCTTAGGGCAGCATGAAATTAGGCCAAGGCCACATCCGACCTTAGGGCTGCATTTTACCCACCCCTTGGCTACATCTACTGGAAGCAATTCTTCAGAGTTTCAGTCAGGAGACTTCCCCAGCCCTTGCAGGAGGTGCCAGGGATTGAACGTGGCACCTTTGCATGCAAAGCATATGCCAGCCTTCCCCAGCCTGGTGCCCTCCATATGTATTGTATTACAACTCCCATCATTTCAAACTAAATGGTCTTATAAAGCCCTCTCAGGCTGCAATCCTATACCCACTTTCCTGGGCGTAAGCCCTACTGAACTCAAAAGGACTTACTTCTGAGTAGATATGTACAGCTTTCCACTGTTACATGCTTATTTCACATTTCAGTTGCATATCATAGATTCATAGAATAGTAGAGTTGGAAGGGGCCTATAAGACCATCGAGTCCAACCCCCTGCTCAATGCAGGAATTGAAGTCAAAGCATCCCTGACAGATGGCTGACCAGCTTCATCTTGAATGCCTCCAGTGTGGGAGAACCCACTATCTCCCTAGGTAATTGGTTCTATTGTCGTATTGCTCTAACAGTCAGGATGTTTTTCCTGATGTTCAGCCAGAATCTGGCTTCCTGTAACCTGAGCCCATTCTTCCGTGTCCTGCGCTCTGGCATGATCAAGAGGAGATCCTGTCCTTCCTCTCTGTGACAACCTTTCAAGTATTTGAAGAGCACTATCATATCTCCCCTCCTCTTCTCAAGGCTAAACATGCCCAGTTCTTTCAGTCTGTCCTCATAGGGCTTTGTTTCCAGTCCCCTGATCACCTTTGTTGACCTCCTCTGCAGAATATGCGGAATAGAAAAACAACAACTCGGAGCACAATTTTTGCTTGTAGCTAAGATTACCTTACAAAAGGACTAACTATCTGGAACATGACTTTTGTTTAAAGCGGCACATTTTGTCAGCGTGACAGCTGCAGCTGCAGAGATCCCAACTTATACATGAGAATCAGTTTTTCAAGAAACTGTACCTGCAGATCCAGGGATTTCATCATTACTCAATTTGTTGGTAAATCCTCTTGTTGACATATGATGCAAAAGAAAGAGATAAGAACCCCCAGATGCATTTTTTAAATTTCACCTATTCATGCTTTAAGCCCTTTTTATACATTCTCTCCCTTGCAGATTAACTACATTCTGTTACCTTTCTTCTTTTTCTTCTTCTGTAGGAATACACTATTGCAAAGCGACATTACAGAATTTCAGTTTGGGGCTGTTGCATATAATCTTTATAGCAGCTGGAAGTGTAATTAGCATAAAATGCAAATGGCCTCATTAAACATTCCGTTCCTGTAAGCTCGGATGCATTTAAGAATCCTTTTTCACAAATGTCCCATTAAAGCAATAGCATGAGGGTTAGTACATTCTTAAAAAGCCTTTTCAATACAGCAAGGCAAAGTCTGCTTCTTAATGGCTCGAAATATGCTATGCAGCAGATTTTCAAGAGGGCACAAAAGATGGAGCCAAAGAAAAGCATAAACATCCCTTTTCAACAGAAGCCCGCATTTGTCAACCAACATACAAAAATAGACAACTGCTACAAGAATCGGCTGTGTAAAAGGGGATGAGTAGCTAAGGCCTCACCAACACCAGTCAGCCCTTAAACCCAGAAACTGGAAGTCACTGTCAGGATCTCTTCTCCACTCAGACATAGACATGGTTCCCACATCATGCTGCAGTTCCTGAGTTGTTTAACCCAGGAGTTGCCAGCAATCAGCGAAGCAACAAGCGTGCTGCCTCCCACACACTCGCCATTTCCACTTTCAATAAACAATCCCATGAAGCTGAATGGTGGGAGACTCAGGACAAGTAAAAGGAAGTAATTCCTCACACAGGGCATTGTGAGACTATGGAATTTGCTACCACAAGATATAGCGAAGGCTATCAACTTGGATGGCTTTAAAAAGGGATTAGACAAATTCATGGAGGATAAGGCTATCAGTGGCTACTAGTCATGTTGCTTATATATTATCTGCAGTATCAAAGGCACTAGGCCTCAGTATACCAGATGCTGTGGAACGTGGGTGGGAGGGTGTTGTTGCATGCACGTCCTGCTTGTGCGTTTCCCACAGGCAGCTGGTTGGCCACTATGTGAACAGAATGTTGGACTAGATGGACTGTTGGTCGATCCAGCTTGGCTCTTAAGTTCTTATGTAGAGGCCTACCAGACCTCATCATCCGTGGCAGGAAAAGACATTACAAACATTGTTTCCCCTCAGGAGAGGCTTACCTGGCCTCTCCGACGTTCTTCAGAACCCAACTGGTATTCCCCAAGGCAAGTTTTTTCCTTAGGGGAGGGAGCAGCAAGCAGCAAAAGGCTCAAGGTGTAAGCAAAATCAAGGCTGTGCCCACCTTGCTTGCAAGAATCCGAGCACAGGGGCTCACATAGTCAGGGAGGCTCACTTTCTTTGTGAACCCCTTTGAGATTTCTGAGTGTTCGAACAGAATGCTTGACGGGCCTGACTGATTTTCAGGGCAAGGACCTAGTTGGTCACCCATCTCTACTAGGTGCAAACTGGTTCAGGGGGTATTTCTTTGGTCATTATCCAGTTGTTGAAGGGAAGGCCAGCACCTCTTCTGAAAAGTCTGTACATAACCTGGCAGAAAATAATTTTGACAGTCGCTCTAGAATATGCATGGCATCATGCTGACTTCCTTTGCCATAAGTTACAAGCTCTCCTTATCAGGCAAGTAGACCATGCCCATGAAGTGATATGATCTGGTCATTTAGATGTTTTTATAATAATAATAATTGCTGTCAGCATTATCTCATAGAATCATAGGGTTGGAAGGGGCCTACAAGATCATCGGGTCCAACCCCTGCTCAGTGCAGGAAGCCTGATTCCCAGGCAGTCTCCCATCTAAGTACTAACCAGGGGTGACCCTGCTTAGCTTACGAGATCAGACGAGATCAGGCGCATCCAGCACCTAGCCTTCTGTCTGAGCATGGGTTGCCAAGGGCTTTCGGTGCATCACATTAATTATAGTTTTAATGATTTCTGGAAAAGATGATGTTCTAGATGAGAAATGGATTAACTTTAGTGTATCTCGCAAACCTTTCCTCATGACATATTTGAACTATGTTGCTGGCTACATATAATTTCAGGTAAAATGCTGCTAATTCACTTGCAAGCTAGTTAACAGCGCTAAAGTTATTAAAACCCAGCCTTAGATCTCTGATCTGATTTCTATGCAATAATGGATTTGGATTCATTTGTGACTTGTAACAGCTCATCACTCAGGGATTATTCAATGACACTCCAGTCCTATAGATTTACTTGACTGGGATGGCAAACGGAGTGTGTTGGCCTAATTGCTACTGTGTCGTCTATGCATATCAAGTGGATAAATAAGGTGATTTTAACTTTGGATCAACGGTGGGTACTAATGATGAGTTCTTGTTTTCTACCTTGCATGCCAACTATGGCTTGCCAGCTAAAGCTGAATGGCAATACTTGCAATTGCAGCATTTGTTAGTATCCAGGTTTGGCCTGGCTGCTTTTACAGCACCAGAATTTCTGTCATTATTGGAAGCACTTATTGAGGCTGGTCAGGCAAAGCGACCTACAATCCATGTCTATAAATACCTGTTATTGGTAAATAAAGACAATATACAGGGTTTTAAGCAAGAATGAAATAGGAACTGATTGTCCCATTTTGCCTTATCAATGGATCTTTGGCAACTATACCTGTCATGTCTGTGGACCTTAGGCTGGGTTTCATTCACCAAAAACGTTTGTTTCATGTCTGTTAAACTCCACAACTTCCCTTTAATAAGAGTTTGTCTAATTTGGCCAATTCTTGGCAGTGCAATGCAGCTAATGCTTCTTTTAAACATATGTTTTGGCAATGTCCAATAGTTGCTTCTTTTTGGGAGCAGGTTATTATACAGATACATTTTGTACAGAAACAGTCTTTAATATTTGCTGATGTACATGCTCTTTTAAATTATTTACCTGCTTCTTGGAAATTAACAAACGGTCACATCATGAGAAACTCCGGGTTGGATGAATCACAGGTCGGAATTAAGATTGCTGGGAGAATTATCAATAACCTCAGATACGCAGACAATACCACCCTAATGGCAGAAAGCGAAGAGGATCTCAAGAGCCTCTTGTTGAGGGTGAAAGAGGAGAGTGCAAAAGCTGGTTTGAAACCCAACATGAAAAAAACGAAGATCATGGCATCTGGCCCCATCACTTCCTGGCATATAGAAGGGGAAGAAATGGAAGCAGTAACAGATTTTATTTTCTTGGGCTCCAAGATCACCGCAGACGGTGACTGTAGCCATGAAATTAAAAGATGCTTGCTCCTTGGGAGGAAAGCTATGGCAAACCTAGACAGCATAGTAAGAAGCAGAGACATCACCTTGCCGACAAAGGTCTGTCTAATCAAAGCTATGGTTTTCCCAGTAGTAATGTATGGCTGTGAGAGCTGGACTATAAGGAAGGCTGAGCGCCGAAGAATTGATGCTTTCGAACTGTGGTGCTGGAGAAGACTCTTACGAGTCCCCTGGCTGCAAGGAGGTCAAATCAGTCAATCCTAAAGGAAATCAACCCTGAGTGCTCATTGGAAGGGCAGATACTGAAACTGAAGCTCCAATATTTTGGCCACCTAATGCGAAGAGAAAACTCCCTGGAAAAGACCCTGATGCTGGGAAAGATTGAACGCAAAAGGAGAAGGGGACGGCAGAGGATGAGATGGCTAGATAGCATCACCGATGCAATGAATATGGACTTGAGCACACTCCAGGAGAGAGCGCAGGACAGGAAGGCCTGGAGTGCTATGGTCCATGGGGTCATGAAGAGTCGGACACGACTGAACGACTGAACAACAACAACAGCACAAATGAATTCTCTGTGTCCTTTTGTCAGCTAAAAGACCTACAACACTGGAAGGATAAATGCTCACCTCTATAATGCGATGGATTGAAGACCTTACAACACTTTCAATATTTATTTATTTATTACATTTTTATACTGCCCAATAGCTGAGGCTCTCTAGGCAGTTCACAATTAAAACAATTAAAATTTCTGAACGGGTGGCCACCTTCAAATGGATACTTATTTGGATATCTGATCTGCTTTTGTTGAAGCTTATGTATATTTGCTAGAAAGTTGTATTTTCATATATTTGCATGTCATATGTATTCATTGCTGTGCATATATACAAAACTATGTATGTATATTAAAATTACTGGAAAAAATAAAAAGAGAAAAAAATGCTTACCAAGTAGAAAAGTCCCTTCAAAAATGAGGTTAGTGCATTACGGCTAAACTAAACATTCTCTCTAGTATGCATGGTGGAGCCATGCAGGCTAGTTTTCTTTACTTCCGTGTAGGCATGTGCAGCTCCAAATTGGATCGAAACCATGGCACTCAGGGCGAGGGCAGGTTAAACCTTTCCACCCCACCTGTATTTTTCACAGAATTCCCCTCCCCATGGGGGAGATGTTAATAACAGAAAAGAAAAAAGACCTACATTGGAGTTTAGGTTGTATAGAATTTCACACAAAAATGGATGGGGTGGAAAGGTTTAACCCCTGCCCCCCCCCCCCCGAGCACCACTCTCCCAAACTAAATCAGGGCCATGTGTGCTTACATGGAGTTAAAGAAACCTTGCATAAATAGCTCCATCATGCAAGCTAGACAAAACATTTTGTTTGGCCCTTAGACAAGGTTACTACCCACTATAGGGCAGGTAGGATTGTGGTGGGTGAAATGTCCCCAAAAGTGTCATACAGGTTAATTCTTCACAGCCCTTCTCCTGTTCAGCTGAGAAACACACAGCAGCTGCACATCATCCTTCTGCACAATTTCTGTCAATGGCATCCCATCTGCATATTTTAGTTTTAATATAATTAACTTTCACATATTTCTCATGAAACTTCCCTTTGAAGTCATATTGAACTTATTCTGCAAAATTACTAACAAACGTACAAAATTGGAATCAGCCACTGAAAGTTCTTTAATATGCGGACTTAGTAATCAGAGTGTGTTTTAAAAGAACAATATATTGTTCAGTATGAACAAATCAGTTAGGATTTCTGGGTTTTGTCCAATATATCTCTCTGCCCATGATGGATGAGATACAAAAGTAGAGTACATTGTACCAGCATGAGCATCAAATATACTTGAACCTTTTGCGTGAACATATAGCCAGTGTTTATTCCCACCCTGCCCCACCCCCACCCCCCAAATTTCAAAGTGGGAAAAGCTGACTGTGTTTCCTCAGGAGGGTGATGGAAATTATATTTTTCTAAAGACCTTTATCAGCACACCAAAGGATTAGCCATAAATATAGGCTAGCTCTCATTATAGCATCTCCTGGGGTTGCTTTTGATTTACTTTGGAAATTACAGTGCTAACCATGTTGAGATTCAAGATATCAGATGCTAACTCTGTCCTGATCTCTTGTTATCATACAGAGCAAGGAACAGCATTCCACCCTTTCTTCTATGTTCAATAAGAAAACCATGTAGATTATTCTTAGTTCTTTTGTTCTGTGTGTGTTTGTAGAAGTGCTGTAGGAACTGACTTTCTAAAGAGCTAGCTGCTTGAGTCCCACCGGATACTTATAGGGATGACTGATAGAGAACATGAACGAGAGACAATCCGGGTTTTTTGTGTGCAGTAACATCACTTTGAGAACAATAGCTTCTCAACAGTGAAGCCAAAATAAGGGTGGGGGGAGAGCAACAAAGCCCAAACGGAAGAGTGAAATGGCCCTGTTCTAAGCAATGAACTTATATATTCATTGAAGAACACTGTTACAACCTCAGCAGATGCTTGACCAAATGCAGAGTCTTCAGTGTTCACATGGGACCTCCAAGTAGCATCTGACACACTGTGTGAACAGAGAGTTCCTATTCACTTAGATGCTTTTGTCTGTATTAACTTCATTGATATATCTCTGTTCTGAGGTTAAAACAGACATTACATTATTACTTTCATTTTTACTCTGGAGTAGATGCAGGGCTCCCAATCCAGATTGGGACATGTGTGTGTGTGTGTAGTGGGACTTTAGCCCTTTAGCACTATGGGCCACATTTGGATTGGGGGGTGGGGTCCTATTTTGCAATTTCTATTGCAAAATAGTGATCCATTTCCTTTACGGCCCATAGCTGGGGTGGTGGTGGTGTTACAGAAAGGGTTGCAGGTCCCTAACCCCTCCCTAACCCCAATTCAGACTGGGGGCCCTGTGCCTACTCTAGAATTCTGCAAAATCCTCTGTTTTGGCCTTCCTCTAGAATTCTGCAAAATCCTCTGTTTTGGCCTTCATCGTGGTTTATAATTTAAAATAATGACTTACAGCAAGAGTAGGCAACCTGCTGTCCTCCAGATGTTTTGGACTTTAATTCCCACCAGCCCCAGCCAGCACAGTCAATAGTCAGGGATTATGAGAACTGTACTCTAGAACAACTGGAAGACACCAGGTTGCCACCCCTGGCTTACAGCCTAATAAAACACAATACACATGGAAAAAAGGAACGGGGAAGAAAGAGAAAAGGAAGCAAATTCAGGTACCAACTCTTAAGTAACAAGCAGGTAGAATGGCCACAGCAAGGGTTCCGGGAGAGGAGGAGCCAAATGGCAGCTGGTCCCAGCCAAGCCAAAGGAGAGGGTCTTGCTGTCTCATGTCTCCCTCTGAGTCAGGTGGAATGGCTGCTGATGGGGCCAGTTCTGGGAGGGGAGGATGCATCTGTGTATCCCAATTGCATTGAAGAGAATGGAACAGCACCTGCTTATGCAAAGCTCTGTGTAATGACTTAAGACTTGTCAGAACTTTGTATGGAAGCCACTGTGGGAGGAGAAGGACCACATGGTAAAGAGCTTTTCGAAAGGTGGCAAACAAAAGATAGGCCTCTGTAGTCAATTGCAATTGTATATAAAAAAGTAGGAGTGCGCACATATATTGTCTTACTCTTATCATAATTTAAAGTTAAATTGCATTTGTTTTAACTCAGCCTTCCCCAACCTGGTGCCCTACAGATGTTCTGTACTTTATCCTCCATCAGACCCAGATAGCATGGCCAAATGGTTAGGAATGCTGGGAAATGTAGTCCAAATGTAGGGATGTATGGATTGTGTAAAATCTGTCCTGTCTGTGTTTTACAGGTGGTCATGTGCCTTTCGTTCCATCATCTGCCCATTGATGGAATTTGATTTTTTAGTTTCTGAATTTGCGCAAATTTGAATTTGCGCAAATCCACACTGCAAAAATGTGCAAATCCGCCCAAAATGCACATTTTCACACTTTAGTCTTGGGGGAAATGTGTACTTTTGGCCATTTTAAAATTTGTTTGTGTATTTTTCTACGATGAAATTTGCGCAAAATTCCCAAAGGTTAGAAAAATTGTCCACAACTCTGTAGAACCCGCCCAACAGGGGAAAAGCCAGTCCTCTGCAGAATCCACAGTTGGATTCATAAACATCTACACTCATTTGGTTCCAGTGTGGATTTCTCCAACATCTGTATCCAAACGTCCCGGTGGGCACCAGACTGGGGAAGGCTATTTTAACTATTAAAACAATTTCAATAGGACCTATAAGTCAGCCTTCCCCAACTTGGTGCCCTAAAGATGTGTTGGACTGGAACTCCCATGATTCCCAGCCATTGGGAGTTGCTGCCCAACATATCTGGAGGGCACCAGGTTGGGGAAGGCTGCTATAAATGAAGCAGAGCCACTTCTTGCCCACACTGTAACAGCGTCATAGGAAACACAGGAACTCTGAAGTTCATATTTAGGATGAGGAATCGTTTATATCATTCTACAGAAATACTCTCAACTGGCTGTAAGCAGATCCAGTAGCAAATGTTTATTACCAGATCCTTCAGTGGAACCGAAAGTCATGATATACCAGCACTTTCAATTATGTTAGCAACTGTTTTATGATCTATATAGCTATTTATTTGCTCAAGTAAGGGCAGAGCAAAGGTAGAGTAACTGATTATACTAGAGAAGGGGGGGGGGTATAGGCAGTGCCAGAGCAGGGTGAAGGGGGCAAGGACACCCTCCCAACAAGTGGCTTGGGCCCCTCATTGTTGGACCCCTGTGGTTACTTGAAGAAAAGGCAATTTCAAATAGCCAGTGTGCTTTCCTTCATCACCACGATCAGTCAATACATCTGAAGCATCCTAAGCATGCTTACTTGAAAGTTAACTCTATCCCATTCAATAGGATTGACTTCAGAAAACATAGACAGGATCAATGGACAGGAGCACTGATATACCATTATTTCTCTTTCAGAAATCTAACATTGGGCACAAAGCTCCCCACTCCCCTGGACAGTAAAGACACCTTGCCCCTACTGTGCTGCCCCTACTGTGCCACCCCCACCCCACCCTCCCCATATTTCTTTCTGGAGCCACCTCTGGCATGGACATCACATTGGATGTAAGTGTCGCTATAATTACGAAGTGTTTGATTCTGTATGGCAGGAGTGGGCAACTTGTGGCCCTCCAGATGTTTTGGCCTACAACTCCCATCAACCCCAGCTAGCATAGCCAGTAGTGAGGGGTGAGGGGAGTTGTAGGCCAAAACATCTGGAAGGCCACAAGTTGCCCACCCCTGTTTTAAGGCATTCTTCAGAGAAAATAGCATCAGGGATAGCCCAAAACATTTTGCGGCCTAAGGCAAAGAACAAGACAGCACCCATCCTGTTCCATGTACAAAAGCCAAGTGGACTGGCAGATGAATCTGTCTTCAACACTGATGATGGGACAGCATCCTCCACGGCACCTGAAGGCAGCAGGCTAACACAGGAGGTGCAGGGCAGGCTGCATGGCAAACAGGTCTCTCCTCCAACACTTTGTTTCTGCCTCCCAGTAGGTGCTGCCTGAGGCAACTGCTTCAGACTGTCTACTGGTAGGGCTGGCCCCAAATAGCGCAGTAAAATCTAGCTACATATATGCCTGTTAAGTCATGCGTGTGTGCAGTTTCTGATGAAGGAGAGCATTCCACCCTAAAGATGTTGGGAACTGGAATTGTTACAATAAATTCCTGTATACCCATAGGGGTTTGTTGCTATTTTCAGTACTTTAGGCCATGGCCACATGGGAGCTTACTGTGCTCTGAGTCTGACACTTTAGCATTGAACTGGAAACTGCAGGAAGCCATGCCTGAACATCAACAACAAAAGCCCAGTTACAATGTGGCACAGGAATTTTGCAAGCAGACACTTCTTCATCCCTATTGGCTACACATAAGCAGAATGAGGTGGTAGAATCCTGGAAGTATACCAGTCCAGTTTACATTTCCATACTTTAGAATGCTCTCCTACATTAAGAAAAACAAAACAAAAAACCTCCCAGTATATAGTAAACTAGCATATGGTCATCATTATTTTTATTTAGCATGATCAATGTACATATCACTTTCCAGAGTATAAGTCAACAAAAGAGGTTTTACACCGAGGAGTTACAATCTACATTTTGACAGAGGGAGATGGAAATGCAGAACAAGCAGGAGTTTTTATTAACCTCCTTGCCCGCTCACCTGATTCCCTAAAAAGTACACAAACAGTCCCAAAAGCTTCAGTAGAGCTACTGCCATGACTCCATCTGTTCTCAGGTGTTAGGGCCTCCTTTGCAGTTTGGTGCATGCAAAGTGGTAAAGGCAATTTGAAGATTTCATCTTACAAACTGCAGACTTTCCCTTCATGCCCAGGAACATCTTTTCTCTTCTCTACCACCTCTTTAGCCAGTCTGAAGAAGAGAACTGAGGAACTCAAAAGGTTGCTCGCTATTTTGAGATGTTGGCAGTATATCACTGAAGCCTGGCTGCTGGGAAGCAAGGGCTGGAGAGCACTATTATGTTGCCTTCGTGCCCAGCTTGTGGGCTTCCTGAAGGCATCTGGTTGGTTGCAAAGATAGATGGATCTTTGGTCTGATTCAACAGGGCTCTTCTTAGGACATTTTAGTTGGACCTCAAAAAGGTACTACTCTACTGTTACTTTTGGATTTCCTCCCCTAATTAATCAACATAGCTATCCGGAATTTCTGTATGTGAATGAGTTCTCCATCTCTCATGCAAATGAACATCGCAGGAGAAGATCCAATTAATACCTTGGCTAGTCTCTCTAGGACGTAGAAAATTCCTTTGGAGCAATTTCTGGGACACTTAAGGCTGTGTTACCTTAACTAACATAAGAAGAGTCCTGCTGGATTAGACCTAAGGCCTATTCAGTCCAGCATTCTGTTACCACACAAGCCAACAAGCTGTCTTTGGGAAGCCTCAAGCAGGACATGGCAGGTTTGCTCTGTCTGGGGACCGTTTTAAGCCCCCTTTAAAAATGGATGTTAGCCACACCAGGCTCATTCCACTTTAGAAATCAGGCCAATGCAGGCCTATTCCATCCCAGGGAGAAAGCAGAAGGAGGGGAAGAAGACTGAAGCAAAAGTAAACTGGAGAAGAATAGGTACACTGACTGCCTGACTTGTTGTTTCTTTAGACCAGGGTGGCCCTTAGCCTAATTTCAACAGCCCTCTACATGAGATCAGTTCAGAACTCTGGTGAGAGCGGTCTGTCCCTTCTCTTACAGCCTGCTGAGCAGAACGGAAAGAAGAGGGAGAGGGAGAAAAGGGGGTGACAAAGAAGTGACCCCCCACTTTTGTCTCTGGCTCTGCCCATTGCTGGCTTTGCCCCTACCTACCACCAAAGTGTGGCCTCTGACATATTACCCATGAGGGAATGCGGCTCTTGCTGAAAAAAAAGGTTGCCCATCCCTGTTTTAGAGTACCCCTCCCTTTCAGTAGGCCAAACTGCCATCAACATTCTTTGAGCTCACAGGCTCCTAGCAGGCAGTTTGGGGTTTGTTAAAATGTCTTTTTTAAAAAAAAATTCACAAGCTTATGTACTTCTGTCTCCCTAGGGCATCCCCAGAACATGAAGAAGTTATGACTTTATTTGGGTGGGGGACACTGTTTTGCTTCCAAACCAATCTGCACTCAGTCACCAAAGTGTGGTATTACAGGGAATGATTGGCTCTGAGGCACCTGTGCAGAGTCCATCTGCTATGTGGTCAAGTGCAGCATCAGTGTGGCACAGGGATCAAGCGATTTGTGGGGACTGGTGAGCACCAAAGATCCACAAAAAAACCCACTGTGTGTGGACATGTCCTTACAGTTGTTGATTGCCTTATAATAACTGTATCCTAGCAGTCAAATTCGGTGTCCCATCAGGTTAAACGCTCTCACATTAAAACGTGATTATTCACACCCATTTTCCCCATTGCAGTGCTTCATCGAATGCTCACACTCGGTTCACACTCGAGCGTTGTGCTGTTTTCCTGCGCGCGCTTGTCTGATCTCGGATGCTACGCGGGGTCGGCCCCGGTCAGTAGTTGGATGGGCGACCGCCTGGGAATCAGGCTTCCTGCATTGAGCAGGGGGTTGTTGTATCCCTTCAAATGAGACTAAGTTTTACCCTCACCTATCCCCTGCTCCGGATATGTTTTTTTTTAAATTAAGGTGTTTTTCTCGCAGAATCGGGAATTCCCCACAATGTTTTTTCCCCTAATTGAAGCATGATCTTCGAAGCTTCGAAGATCATGCCTCAATTAGAAAAAAAAAACATCACGGAGAAGCCCTGATTCTGCGAGGAAAACGCTGTAATTAAAAAACAACAACATCCAGAGCGAGGGATAGGAGGGGGAAAACTTAATCTCATTTGAAGGGATACAACAACCCCCTGCTCAGTTGAGGAAGCCTGATTCCCAGGCGGTCTCCCATCCAAGCACTGACCGGGGCCAACCCCGCTTAGCTTCTGAGATCAGACAAGCGCACGCACATCCACCCCTTTGCTTGTTGCTGAGGAAATGGGGGCTGCTGAGGAAGCTATGCGATCGGTAGCCGGAAGAAGACATGGGGCCATCAAGAACTGTGACTGGACAGGAGGGAAATACAAACACTGCCATATATGGACAGGCGGGGGAGAGGACTACGACCGGATATGGTAGTGAAGGCAGAAAATCAGAGCACATTAAGGGGAAATACCGGGATATTAGGGTATTGAAAGCGGGAGCACGGAAGTGGGAAATTCCGGTTCCAATTCGAGGCGGCTACTGTGTAGTGTGAAAGGTGGGCGGTGAAACCTCATTGGAAGTGGAAAAAGGCGGTAAGTGTAGATCCAGCCCCTGTTCTGCTTGTAAAAGTGAAGTATCATCCCGCATCAAGAGAAAGCTATCATACCTGCTGATGTGTGCTTGAACTTCTCACTCTTCTTCTTCCTCCACTTCCATGGCTTGAAAAGTCTTCCTAGGGTGGCAAACTTGCTTCTCCTCCTGATTGGAGGGGTGTGCGTGCCTGGAACCAGCGAGTCCGAGCGCATTGCAGCCAGTCTTTCCACTTCTTCAGCTGTGTTTTCCGCAATGAAAGAGGAGGAAGAAAGGGGGTGAGGGGAGGAATGTCAGTAAATTAAATGGACGACATTTTCCTTTGCCAGAGAGAAAAGTTTTATTTTAAAGCCAAGTTCACATTATGCTGACAAAGGTTTAGTATTAATAGTAACACTTGCCCTTTTGTATAACACCTTGCAGTCAAGTTCACTGATAATCTGGGAAGGTGATCCTACACTTCCAAAATATATTTTATCCTCAGGATTATATAAGCGCTTCATTTACAGGTTGCCTTTAAATAAAATGAGGAGAACTAAAAGAAAGACAACTGTCCTGGGTTAAAAACAATAACAGAAGAATAAAAGAGGAAAGAAAAAGGGAGCGTTGCAGAAGCACGTCCCAGCTTTAAACATTTAAGCAACTGCTGAAAAAGATGATAAATGACACCTCCCACCCTTTACAAATATTTTAAGCAACCATGGGGAGGATGGGGGCAGAGATAAAATGTGTGTAGCACTTATGAAGCGGGGAGGGGAAGAGAAAGCTACGAGCTCTGTAATTTACCTTCCTCAGGGCTAAGCTACTCAACAGCAGAACAACCCTTTTCTCACCTCTAAGTACCCACTAACAGGCCCCACAAATCCCCTATGATTAAGGCAGGCTTGCAGGCCCGAAAGTATAACTCCCAGGCAGGCTTCATCAGTCATCACCTCTCATTTCGGAACTTTAACCCACTGAAGCCACCACACTGGAAAAGAGACTTCCACCTCACAATCCTTTCCACATTTTCCCCAACCAAGTTCAATGGGGTTGCTCCCAAGAAAGTGTGGCTAAGATTGCAGTTTACTTCTCAGTAAATATTCATAGGATTGAGCTGCATGGGGTTACTTCAAAACATATAAAATCTACTTTCCCAACCTGGGGCCCTCCAGATGTTTTGGACTACAACTCTGAGGATTCCTGACTACTGGCCATGCTGGCTGGGGCTGATGGGAACTGAAGTTCAAACAATCTGGAGGGTGCCGGGTTAGGGAAGGCTAATACTGTGCGCGCGTGTATGTGTGGAATGTGGTATGTCTGATACATGATAATCCCTTCATTTAAAGCCGGGGTGGTCCTCCAGATGTTTTGGCCTACAGCTCCCCTCACCCCTCACCATTGGCTATGATAGCTAGGACTGATGGGAATTATAGGCCAAACATCTAGGGAGCCAAAAGTTTTTCTCCTCACCATAAATCACAATAGTATTATGTGAATAATAACCTTGAACTACCTTAGAGTTGTTGTGAGGTTTTTCCAATAGGAAGCACTTTGAACATTACACTATTTAAAAGCATAATATAAATGTCAGGAATTATTATTACTACTTTGTAGGCATATGTTCTGGTGTAAGTAAATTTACTTCTGTCACTCTCATTGTAGAAGGAAAACAAAGGGGAAAATACATGTACTGTTTTATTTCTTGGTACTTGAATTTATTTGAATCCCCTTCTACTTAGAGTAGCCAGATGCAAAAGAGGACAGGGTTCCAGCACCTTTAATAGCTGTGCAGAATAGCTGTTCTGCACACCATTAAAAGTGCAGGAGTTCTGTCCTCTTTTATATCTGGCCACCCTCTTCTTCTTCCCTTCTTTTCCCTCCAAAATTAAAGTGCCACAAGTAAATTGTTGAATTTAATTGAACCAACACTGAAGCATAAAACCTCAACCATGTAAATTGCAGGAAAATATGGCTCATATACTTAAAATAGGTTGCAAGTTCTTCAAGCTAACTTGCAAGGGTTATAGAATCCACGAAAGCCATAATCATCTTCTTTCTTCTGTTCTTCCATGCGTAAAACTTATTTTTCCCCTACTTAAATTTTCTTTAGCTTGCCTTGAAATCTTAAGGTCTCCATTTTTATATAATTCCTCCTCATTTGGAACAAAGCATGGTACATCTGTTTTTCATTACAGTGTCTGGCTGTTATAACTAAAGGCTAAATAGGAAGAAAAGTTGTAGATGGGATTTTGTTCAACTGCACTTGGCTGAAGACAAACAAAAAGAGGAGAAACAAAGATCTATTCTATTATTTGGGGTATTAGGAAATGTTTGGGTGTGAAGATTTTTGTGATGTAAAAGTTAAATGATAGGGCCACTTCAGCTGATGTAGCTTTTTACATGAAAGCACAAAGCACAGCTGACTTGCCTAGAGACAAGTTTGTTCAAGCAGAGAGCATTCTGGGATGTGATGTCATAAGCATGAATTTAGGCTTGCTGAATCAACACTCTCAAAATGGCTGGGTTGTGCTGAGGATACAGTGAGGGGGGAAACTCATCCCAAACTCCTTGGTATATTTTCCATTCAATTTTTCTGTCCTCAACAATATTTTAGACCACTTTGCTCTCTCTACAGCTGCTTTCCCCAACCTGGTGCCTACCTAATGTTTTGGACTATGACTCACAGCATTCCCGACCATTGGCCATACTGGCTAGGTCTGATGGGAGTTCTAAGACATCTGGAGGGCACCAGGTTGGGGAAGGCTGCTCTACAGGAACATGGGTTGGTTCCATATTTAGTATACTTAGAGTAGATCCACTGAAATCAATGGGACTTAGTCATGACTAACTGAAGCTCCTTTGATTTCAATAGATTTGCTCTAACTAAATCTGGAAACAACCCTATGTAATTAAGGGAAGTCCAATTTTATTGAAAGAACAAGCACCCTGTGTCATTATACATTAAACAAACCATGCCCCATAGTTGGTGTTTTTCCACTGTTGTATTGAAGAAAAACAACTATTGGGAAAATATGGGCTAATGTGTGGATTGAACTGCTTTACTGGGCTAGGAACTGTGCAGAGAATAAAAAACATCTTTCTTAGCCAGCTGGGAATAGTACTGTGAGGTTGCTATTCAACCTGACTTCTCTAATAAAACCCATCACTGACAAACATTAAAGCAGCAAGTGCATCATGTCCACACCACCACCTGCTACCACTTGCTTGTGCTCAATTCCTCAATGAGTTGCAATTACAGCTGCAAAAACATACGTTGTGTCACAGTTGCTAAGCGTATTCCTCTCCCACCAGTTTTCAAGAAGGTTACACTAATTGTTTGGATACTTCTGAGGCAATAGTGAGCTCTAGTAGAGTGGATGTGTTTTATAAAATCCCTCTGAATGATCCATACCATAGACATGATGTCACCCCCCAAAAGTAACACTTTAGATGTTTTTATTCAAGAAAAAAGCTGATTGTTCACTTAAGCAGAAATATGCCGAATAACATATTCAGAGAAATATTAAAGATTTTCTTGTGGTAACAGGTCACAGAATCTTCACATTATTAAGGTTGAAATACTAACCTCAGGTACTAGGGAGTGAGTCATATTGAACAAAGTAGAACTTACTTCTGAGAATTATTTTATTTATTCACTTCAAATATTTTTTGGTTGCCTTTCAGGGCAGAAGCCCTCCCAAGGTGGCATACAACAATAAAACACATAAAACTGAGACAATATTAAGAACAATAAAAACATAATAAAAACAGCAACAAAAACAGCAACAACAGCAATCATATCGGGAAAAGGTCAAAGTAAAATAATATATTTTCAAAGCCTTCTTAAAAGCCTACAATGATCCAATGACAACTTATTCCAGGGGTGAGGGGCCACTGCAGACACCGCCCTCATGCATGATCACCCACCTGCTCTCACAGGAGAGTAAGCATGCAAAAGGTTGCATTATATCATTTCTACAGCGCTTCCCACCAGAGGACTTCATAATTCTTTACTGCAATCTAGGGTGGCCACTTACATCACACCAATTCTATCATTTCTACAGCTTCCCTTTCACTGAAAACTATGGTAATGCCTGATACATACCCATTTCTCAGAAATCATGCTATCCTAAGAGGAAGGGTCATGCTTCATCTTTCCAAGTTAAATATAATCCTAACTACAAGTTATGCCAATACAAATAACAAAGTTTATAAATAACAGCATTTTTTCTGAATTTAAAATTTACTTCCTACTTCTCAGTTAATTGCTAGATGGCAATAAGTGAGTAGGAAAACTTAAATGTTTGCATGTAGAATACTGTGTCAATAAAATATACACCATACATAAAACTGTAAAAAAGAAAAAAAAACAACTCTTCAAGCAGGTGAAACCATGCTACAAAAAAGATTGACATTTTTAAACTGCCTTTGCTACTTTAGATTATCACAGGCCTCCTAACTATAAGACCACAATAGTAATGAGCTAATTGTCTGTGGTGCTTCAGTGGAATTTATTTTTAGGTCTACTGCATAAAAGTGCTATAGAAATTGTTGCAGACATGATCCAAAGTTAAACACTTATTTCAGTGGGACAGATAAGGACATATTTTACTCACCCACTGAAATCAATGGGATTTAAATGTCCTTAACTTTAGTTAGATTGTGCATAGTAACTCGAAGAGAAATGTTGCCCAAAGCTTTTAGCACTCTTGGAGTTGGATTAAAATCGTGAAACTAATGAAACTGTGTTGTCAGGCAGTTTTCCATGATAATGCAAGTCTCCATAGGCTGTTCTAAGCTTACTAGGATTAAATCAAGGACACAGAGTTGTTTGTAGATCATCCACTTTCAGAAAATTACATTGGATGCAGTAGATGCAAATGACTGCGATAATATAAATGCGTGCTCTTCTCAGGGCCCTTCCTCTTTAATAGCGTAGACTTTATGTGAAAAACTAAAACCCGTGTTGTGTCACATTGACCTTCTTTCTAGATGTGGCAAAACAGACACTGTCAATGACATTTGCAGAGAAGGGATGCTTGGAAGGGATACTTGAGTGGGCTTCAAGACTTGATATCAATCTTTTACAATAAAACATGCAAACTTCCATTTTAAAATCCCTTTAAGAAGGAATTAAATCTGCATCAATGGCTAGCACACTATAACAGAATCACCTTGCCAATCAGAAAAGACATACTAAAAAGAAACAAGAGCTTCGGTTATGGGGCCGATACAGAATAATATAATTCTATATTATATAAATATATAATATTTATATTATTATAGAAATATAATAAATGAAATGAAATTAAATCAATGAAATGAAGTAATTGGAGCTGGATGGAATTTACCTAAAAGGTCAGATGTGCATATTTAATCCTTTAACTAAAAATTAAAAATAGCCAACATAACCCAGATTTTTTAGAAAAAGCATCAAAGGGGCATCCAGGAAATTATATCTCTCAACATAACTTTTATCCCAGGTAAACTGGTAAAAAGCATGATTAAGGGCGCAATCCTATGGCTGCTAGTCAGTGACTGGACGGCCATATGATTAGTCAGTTCCTGGAGAACTGCCTCCCTGCCCCCTTCCCTGCCACCTCATAGGCGGTGGGGATCATCCCTGGGCTCTGTGCTTGTAAGAGAAGCGTGAAGTGGGGCAAAAACGGGCTGTCCCAGGGGCAGGGAGAGGTGAGGAGTGCATAAGTGTTGGTACGACGCTTCCTATGTGTTGTCCAGCCTCCCAACTCTGCACTCTGATGTCCTGCGGCTAGACAGCTGAAATTGGCTTTCTAGCCACGAATGCAGGGTGTCTGGAGCATGGAGGAGATTATCACCTCTGTGCTCCTCCTGCTGTGCACTGGCTAGGCAGTCACCTCTGAGGCTGGAGGCAGGTGCCTCTCCACATAGGGTTACGCCCTCAGAGTCTACAGTTTAAATATTGAAGAACAGACCTTGATGAGAAAGAATCAGCATGGCCTCTGCAAAATAATGTACTACTGCATCAACCTTTTAGCATTCTTTGAGATTATGAAAACTGTAGTTAGACATGACCTGGTAGTCATTATACAGTCAGGGCTGGAAATATTGGAACAAGGATAACTGTTTTGGCAGTTGGCCTCTGTACACCACCACATTGAAGTTGAAAGGAAACACACCCAGATGGGAGCGAAGTCAGGACTTTCAGCTGTAATTTTATTATTTATTTATTTATTAAATTTATTAATCGCCCATCTGACTGGTCACCCAGCCACTCTGGGCGATGTACAACCCCCATAAAACAATTTAAAACAATAAAATTTTACCATAATTTTTTTTTTTTAAATACCCTAACCCACCCCAAATGCCTGCCTGAACAACCACGTTTTTAATGCACGACGGAAGCTCATTAAAGTGGGGGCATGACGGAGTTCCCTAGGGAGGGAGTTCCACAGAGTGGGGGCCACCACAGAGAAGGCCCTCTCCCTCGTCCCCACCAGTCTAGCTGTCCTGGCTGATGGGACAGAGAGAAGGCCATCTGAGGCTGATCTTGTTAAGCGGCCTGTCTGGTGTTGCTGGAGGCGCTCCTTAAGATAGGCTGGGCCGGAACCATATAGGGTTTTAAAGGTCAAAACCAACACCTTGAATTTGGCCCGGAAAACAACTGGTAACCAGTGCAACTCCTTCAGCACTGGAGTGATGTGATCTTGCCGGCGGCTGCCTTTAATCAGGCAAGCCGCCGCGTTCTGTACCAGCTGCAGCTTCCGAACCGTCTTCAAGGGTAACCCCACGTAGAGCGCATTACAGTAGTCTAAACGAGAGGAGACCAGGGCATGTACTACCGATGGGAGCAGATGGTCGGGAAGGAAGGGGCGCAGCCGCCGTATCAGATGGAGTTGATACAGCGCTGTCCGGCTCACAGCTGACACCTGAGCCTCCATGGACAGCTGGGTTAATTCAAGGGGTTTGACAAAAGTGGGGCGCTAACCATTCAGGAAGGACAGCCAGTGGCATACACACACACACCCATTGTTGGTGGCTCATAAGTAATGGAACAAATGGCTGACAAGCAGCTGCATGGCCAGGTGTGGCCTGTTTCCTGGGTTGTTGTTGTTGTTCAGTCGTTCAGTCGTGTCCGACTCTTCGTGACCCCATGGACCATAGCACGCCAGGCCTTCCTGTCCTGCGCTCTCTCCCGGAGCGTGCTCAAGTTCATATTCATTGCATCCGTGATGCTATCTAGCCATCTCATCCTCTGCCGTCCCCTTCTCCTTTTGCCTTCAGTCTTTCCCAGCATCAGGGTCTTTTCCAGGGAGTTTTCTCTTCGCATTAGGTGGCCAAAATATTGGAGCTTCAGCTTCATTATCTGTCCTTCCAATGAGCACTCAGGGTTGATTTCCTTTAGGATGGACTGATTTGACCTCCTTGCAGTCCAGGGAACTCGTAAGAGTCTTCTCCAGCACCACAGTTCGAAAGCATCAATTCTTCGGCGCTCAGCCTTCCTTATAGTCCAGCTCTCACAGCCATACATTACTACTGGGAAAACCATAGCTTTGATTAGACGGACCTTTGTCGGCAAGGTGATGTCTCTGCTTCTTACTATGCTGTCTAGGTTGGCCATAGCTTTCCTCCCAAGGAGCAAGCGTCTTTTAATTTCATGGCTACAGTCACCGTCTGCGGTGATCTTGGAACCCAAGAAAGTAAAATCTGTCACTGCTTCCATTTCTTCCCCTTCCATATGCCAGGAAGTGATGGGGCCAGATGCCATGATCTTCGTTTTTTTAATGTTGAGTTTCAAACCAGCTTTTGCACTCTCCTCTTTCACCCTCAACAAGAGGCTCTTTAGATCCTCTTCGCTTTCTGCCATTAGGGTGGTATCGTCTGCATATCGGAGGTTGTTGATAATTCTCCCAGCAATCTTAATTCCGACCTCTGATTCATCCAACCCGGCCTTTCTCATGATGTACTCTGCATATAAGTTAAATAAGCAGGGTGACAATATGCAGCCTTGTCGTACTCCTTTCCCAATTTTGAACCAATCGGTTGTTCCATGTCTGGTTCTTACTGTTGCTTCTTGACCCTCGTACAGGTTTCTCAGGAGACAGGTAAGGTGGTCTGGTACTCCCATCACTTTAAGAATTTGCCACAGTTTGTTGTGATCCACACAATCAAAGGCTTTAGCGTAGTCAATGAAGCAGAAATAGACATTTTTCTGGAATTCTCTTGCTTTCTCCATGATGCAGCGAATGTTGGCGATTTGATCTCTAGTTCCTCTGCCTCTTCTAAACCCAGCTTGTACTTCCGGTAATTCTCGGTTCGCATACTGCTGAAGCCTAGCTTGTAGGATTTTGAGCATCACCTTGCTGGCATGTGAAATGAGCGCAATTGTGCGGTAGTTTGAACACTCTTTGGCGTTGCCCTTCTTTGGAATTGGAATATAAACTGACCTTTTCCAGTCTTGTGGCCACTGTTGAGTGTTCCAGATTTGTTGGCATATTGAATGCAGCACTTTAACAGCATCATCTTTTAGGATTTTAAATAGCTCGGCTGGAATACTGTCATCTCCGCTAGCTTTGTTGTTACTAATGCTTCCTAAGGCCCACTTGACTTCACTCTCTAGGATGTCCGGCTCAAGTTCAGTGACCGCACTATCATGGCTATCAGGGACATTCAGATCTTTCCTGTATAGTTCTTCTGTGTATTCTTGCCACCTCTTCTTAATCTCATCTGCTTCTGTTAGGTCCCTGCCTTCTTTGTCCTTTATCATGCCCATCTTTGCACAAAACGTTCCCTTGAGATCTCCAATTTTCTTGAAGAGATCTCTAGTCTTTCCCATTCTGTTGTTTTCCTCGATTTCTTTGCATTGTTCATTTAAGAAGGCCTTCTTGTCTCTCCTTGCTATTCTCTGGAACTCTGCATTCAGTTGGGTATATCTTCCCCTTTCTCCCTTGCTTTTCGCTTCCCTTCTTTCGTGAGCTACTTGTAAAGCCTCATCAGACAGCCACTTTGCTTTCTTGCATTTCTTTTTCTTGGGGATGGATTTCGTTGCTGCCTCCTGAACAATGTTACGGACCTCCGTCCATAGTTCCTCAGGCACTCTGTCTATCAGGTCTAATCCCTGAAATCTATTCCTCACCTCCACTGTATATTCATCAGGGATATGATTTAGGTCATACCTGAACGGTTTAGTGGTTTTCCCGACGTTCTTCAATTTAAGCCGAAATTTTGCAAGAAGCAGCTCATGATCTGAGCCACAGTCAGCTCCAGGTCTTGTTTTTACTGACTGTATGGAGCTTCTCCATCTTTGGCTGCAAAGGACATAATCAATCTGATTTCGATATTGACCATCTGGTGATGTCCATGTGTAGAGTCGCCTCTTGTGCTGTTGGAAAAGAGTGTTTGCTATGATCAGCATGTTCTCTTGGCAAAACTCTATTAGCTTTTGTCCTGCTTCATTTTGTACACCAAGGCCATGCTTGCCTGTTATCCCGGTGATTTCTTGACTTCCTACTTTAGCATTCCAATCCCCTATGATGAAGAGGACATCTTTTTTTGGTGTTAGTTCTAGAAGGTGTTGTAGGTCTTCATAGAACCGATCAACCTCAGCTTCTTCGGCCTCAGTGGTTGGGGCATAGACTTGAATTACTGTGATGTTGAATGGTTTGCCTTGGATTCGTACTGAGATCATTCTATCATTTTTAAGATTGTACCCCAGTACTGCTTTTCCCACCCTTTTGTTGACTATGAGTGCTACTCCATTTCTTCTAAGGGATTCTTGCCCACAATAGTAGATATGATAGTCACCTGAATTAAATTCGCCCATGCCTGTCCATTTGAGTTCGCTGATTCCCAAGATGTCGATGTTCAATCTTGCCATCTCATGTTTGACCACCTCCAGCTTACCTTGATTCATTGATCTGACATTCCAGGTTCCTAAACAATATTGTTCTTTACAGCATCGGATTTTCTTTTCACCACCAGACACATCCACAGCTGAGTGTCCTTTCGGGTTTGGCCCAGCCGCTTCACTCTTT
Organism: Heloderma suspectum; assembly: GCF_057233095.1. Classification (NCBI taxonomy): domain Eukaryota; kingdom Metazoa; phylum Chordata; class Lepidosauria; order Squamata; family Helodermatidae; genus Heloderma; species Heloderma suspectum. Next base: position 108,043,956 of record NC_139461.1, read on the forward strand.
CTGGCGCTACTTGGAAATACCCTCTGCTCTTCCCCAGTAGCATATTGGACACCTTCCGACCTGAGGGGCTCATCTTCCGGCGTCATCTCGTTTAGCCTTGTGATACATTCCATGGGGTTTTCTTGGCAAGAATACTGGAGTGGGTTGCCATTTCCTTCTCCAGTGGACCACATTTTGTCAGAACTCTCTGCCATGACCTGTCCGTCTTGGGTGGCCCTTCACGGCATAGCTTATGGCTTCATTGAGTTACGCAAGCCCCTTCGCCACAACAAGGCAGTGATCCATGAAGGGGTGTTTCCTGGGTACCCCATGATCAATCAAGAAGATAAAAGGCCTGGAGGTGGTTCTGAGTGTTACATTTACATTTGGTAGCTGTTCACTGGGTCTCCCAAGATGAGGTCCAAAGAGGTGTCCATGAGAGTGAAGGAGGCCATCCTTAGGCTGAGGAAACAACATAAACCCATCAGAGAAATGGCAAAAACATTGGGAGTGGCCCACACAACAGTTCAGAACATCCTGAAAAAGAAGGAATTAACTGGCAAGCTCAGCAACAGCAAAAGGCCTGGAAGACCACAGAACACAACTAAAGTGGATGACCGCAGAATTCTGCTCATGGTGAAGAGGAACCCTTTCACAACATCCAGCTAGGTCAAGAATGCTCTTGAGGAGGTAGGCATGTCATTGTCAACATCTACAGTCAAGAGACGGCTTTATGAATGTAAATACAGAGGCTTTACAACAAGGTGCAAACTACTGGTAACGTTCAAGAACAGACAGGCCAGATTAGCCTTTGCCAGCAAACACCTAAAAAAGCCTGCCCAGTTCTGGAATAAGATTCTTTGGACTGATGAAACCAAGATTAACTTGTACCAGAATGATGGGAAGAGAAAAGTAGAGAAGGAAAGGAAAAGCTCATGATCCAAAGCATACCACATCATCTGTCAAACATGGTGGAGGCAGTGTTATGGCATGGGCATGTATGGCTGCCAATGGAACTGGGTCACTGTTGTTTATTGATGACCTGACTGCTGATGAAAGCAGCAGGATGAATTCTGAAGTGTATAGGGCTATATTTTCTGCTCAGATTCAGCTGAATGCTGCCAAACTGATAGGACACCGCTTCATATTACAGATGGATAATGCCCCAAAACATACAGCAAAAGCTACCCAAGAGTTTCTCCAGGCAAAGAAGTGGGATGTTCTTCGATGGCCAAGTCAGTCACCTGATCTCAACCCAATAGAGCATGCTTTTCACTTACTGAAGACAAGACTGAAGGCAGAAAGACCCACAAACAAGCAGCAGCTGAAGGCAGCTGCAGTAAAGGCCTGGCAAAACATCTTGAGGGAGGAAACTCAGCATTTGGTCATCTCCATGGGTTCCAGACTTTAGGCAGTCATTGACTGCAAAGGATTTTCATCCAGGTATTAAAGGCAATTCTTAAGTTTGAAATGATGTTGGTTTGTTCCATTACTTATGAGCCACCAATGATGGGTGTGTGTGTATGCCACTGGCTGTCCTTCCTGAATGGTTAGTGCCCCACTTTTGTCAAACCCCTTGAATTACAGCTGAAAATCCTGACTTCATTCCCATCTGGGTGTGTTTCCTTTCAACTTCAATGTGGTGGTGTACAGAGGCCAACTGCCAAAACAGTTATCCTTGTTCCAATTTCTGCCCCTGACTGTATATGTGAACTTGCAAAAGGCTTTTTGACAAAGTTGCTCAGAAAAGAAAAGTGAATTGTCATCGGATAAGTGGTACTATTTAACATTCATAAATGCTCTGAAATCAGCGGTGAGGAGTAAAGCAGCAGTTTGCACCAAATTATTCAAGATGGTGGAATCCCAACCAATTAAGAGCTTCCAAATAGATGTTTCCAAATTGTGTCAGAGGTGAACAAAATGGCAGATGAAATTCACTGTAAAGACAAAAGGCCATACCCTGTGAACAAAGCCAAATCCTTTCTTATTATGGACAGTCTTGGTTGTGACTACCCAATGAAAGTATTGTGGATGTAGAATGGAAAATTTACTGGGGAAAAAAGAGTTCAGTATGCTATGGCAATAAAAAAGAAAGAAAATTAAATGTTAGGAATGATTAGTAAGGAGGGTGATATTAAAACAGCAGGTATCATAATGCCATAATATCCATCTGTGATGTGGCTACATTTCTAATGCTGTGCTGCATTCCGATTGCCTCTGCTGCAAAAAATATATAATGGAGCTGGAAAACTATTTTAGTTTAGAAAAAATAGATTAACACAGAGAGACATGATAGAGGTTTAAAACTTATGAAAAGATGATTTTCCAAACGTCTTAACTTATATCTCTCTGAAAAGAATTTGATCTCCTGTATAGTTGTTTGTTTCATGAGATTCCTTTGGGGGCTAGTTTCAAGGCTTCATGATAGAGGGAAGTTGCCAGCATTCATGCCACTGCTTCCTATGATATCCAATGGACTTCTATAGTATTCCCAACTGAGTAGTTACATAACATCTGTTTTTGCCACCCCTGTGATGATATTAGCAACCTTTGGCTACATGTCCATCTCCATTGCCCTGCAGAAGCCATCACAATGATGGAATAGACCATTGTACAAAAGACAGATTCTATGAATTTGCTTCTAAATGCATTGGAGGTGGAATCTGTGGGATATGCCCATGGAAATGTTTGTGGAGATGAATTCAGTCATAGGAATTTTTACATGAAAAAAGATCATCATTATGGCAGAACAAGGCATCATATCCTAGATCTTCTACAACATACAATTATTATCTGAGTTTTGATGTGAACTGCAAAGCTAGGGTGAAGTGTATAATTCTTGATGGATTAAGCAGTCAGGGCAATAGTGCAACTAGAGACAAAATAAATGTTTTAAAGACTGTTGCTGGAAGGACCTCTATTTTATTCTCACTCTCCACATTTTATTAGAGTAAGGTGTTTGCTAATCCCTGTTTTGAGTTTAATTCATGTGCTAGACTGTGTGGTCTCAATGAAGGCAAAATCCGTACAGCCATTGCTGAGGTTTTCTGAAATCATAAAACTGCTTTCATTCATATATTAAAAAAAGTTTAGATTTGTACGTCTACTACTAAAGCTGCAATTATAGCATTTTCAGCTTGGAAAAAAGTGTTTTTGACATTCATCAGACATTTCTTTTTGAGCAGGCCACTAACTTCACTAAACATTTATTATTATCTATAAGTCACCATTATTTGTGACCCTCACTCACCCATGTCAGCTTACCAGTACTTTGCTGTATTTCCTATATTTTTGCTACTGTGTTCTAGCACCTAATATGCACACATTTGTAAGCATGTGGAATCACATCAGAAGACCTGTGTTTGTAAGTTGGGTGAAAGTGCGGTTCTGTGACATGGGACAGGAGTTTGCAGATGGCTTTGTTTTGTAAATTTAAAATATTTTATACCACCTTTCATCAAATTTGATTTCAGGGTGGTTTACAAAATAAACATTTCCCTTTTCATCTTGTGTGCTCTAGCTATCTAAACCATAACTTTACATTGATAGTATGCCGGGTGTTACCTTTAGAGCATAAGAACCTAAGAAGAGCCCTGCTGGATCAGACCAAGTCCATCTCCTCCAGCATTCTGTTCACACAGTGACCAACCAGCTGCCCACAGGAACCCACAAGCAGGACATGGGTGCAACAGCATCCTTCTGCCCATGTTCCTCAGCAACTGGTGTACATAGGCATAGTGCCCCTGATCCTGGAATTAGCATATAGCCATCAGGACTAGTAGCCATTAATAGGCTTCTCCTCAAGTACCTATAGCAGTTAAATTAACTGATAGATGGCCAATGGAATATAGTAAACTGCCTAATACTGAGCCAGACCATTAGTCCATGCCGCTCAGCATTATCTTCACCAGGGACAGGGAACCTCCATCATGCAGAGGTTCCCCAATCAGCCTGCAGAGGCTTGGGTTCCCTTCCCAAGACCCACCCACTCCCCTCCTCAAGTGTCTGCCCCTTGGAGGCTAGCGGGAAGAGGAACCCGTCTGTTATTTCAGAGCAGTGAGATCGGGGGATTCCCCTGCTTGCTGCTCACCCCCCCCATTTGGGAAGGTGAGTAACATACTAAGTGCTTCGCCCACCCCACATCCTCCCCAAAGCCCGCAGAGAGCAAAGCCAAGGATGGATGACACCAGGGGGTGTCGCTCTTCAGGGTTTCAGAGTTGAGTTTTCCTAGTCTTACCTTGCAATGCCAGGGACTGAACCTGGCACCTTTTGCATGCAACAGCCTATGGCTACCTCTTCATTTGGGGCAAAAGCTATTACATGTATAGCCTGTGCCTTCCTTCCATGCTGGAGCTCAAGGCAGAGTACATGAGGCTCCCAGGCAGTCTCCTATGCAGGTTCTGACCAGACATAGGTCGTTGCATTACGTCCCTTCAGCCCATGCCCTGAGACCTATTTTCTTTGCCTGAAAATGCATAATTCACCAAAACAAAACCTCATTTTCTGTTTTGGCTCCTAAACCCTTGATCTGAAACTCTGAAAGATGGATCACCAATACAGAATATTGGTTCTGGTGAGTGTCTTTGTAGAAATATAATAGCATAGCCCAAGTGTCCCAAATCTTTCGGGGTCAGTGGGCAACTTGGAATTCTGAGAGTGTTGTGAGCACTCTCACAAAATGGTTACCATGGGGGCATGTCTCAATCACTTCATAACTATTATAAAGCAGCATTAACTTTCTAGCTCCTGGTAACAAGAAGATGTGAAAGTACATCAGACACAGTTATTTTTTTTTATATAAGTAAAAAATAAAATAAAACAGGGAGCTGCCCCAGAGCAAAAGAATAGTAAGATCAAATGATATTCTAATAGTGCAATCCTATGCATGCCTGCTCTGAAGTAATTTCTATTAATAGCAATGGTAAATGAGGATAAGATCAAAGTAATCTGAAAGCAACTGTAAACAAATAATTGTTTCAGTACTAAGTGCAATGACAAATCACTCCTTGAAATGTTTTTACGTATATAATTTCATTCATATATATCAGAATGACAGCGCAAGTATTTTAAATGAATTTTATTGCAATACAATATTTATTTTCAAAGATGTCTTATGTTTTTACTCACTGAATTATTGTGCACTTGGAGCTGTGCCTTGCATGTTGATTTTCTCTTCTTGATATCAAAAGGATGGAGCCCTAGTTTGTCAGTTTGATTCCAAAAGGCTATAGCAGTTCAAGTAAAATTATTCCTAACAAAATAGCCACCCACCAACAATATGGACCCAATTCCTTGATCGTTTCCAGAACATATGGACCTATAGACGTCTTACGGGAGAAAAGAACAACATGCGTGGATGGCATTTGTGTGGCACAGTGGTGTGCAGGATGAATTCAAGTGCAGTGTCAAAAAGCCAATTTCCATTTTAGAGCAGGGCCAGCCCCGCCTCCGCCCCCTGAGCTATTCCTACCAAGTGATGTTGACATTTTGATCAAAGTGGTAGTGATGCGGCAGCAGATTCATTGCTCAAGTTTAATGGAAGTGACGACAAGTTTACATTTACGGAGTTTTCAATGAAAAAGCTCCCCGCTGTGGATACTTTTTATTGGTAGCCAGAAACAGAGCACACTTTTTATATGCTGCTGTTGCTAAATATAGTTATAGGGTTGGATCCAAACTAAGGGCTAGATCAAACTGGGATCCCTCCACTGATAGAAGAATGCTCTTTGATCTAGCAGAGGCTTCCATCAGCAAAACAGGGAGGGAGTTACTTTTCTGCTATTCTCCCTCTCCCATGCAGTCCCAAGCACCTCCCCCCCAATCTGCTCTGGGGCATTGGGGGGCCCTTCAGAACAGCATGGGAGGAAGTACAGGGGGCTGCAAAGGAAGAGGGAATTGCCCAAAAATGCCTCCCTCTCCCGTCCTCTAACAGTCCCCAGAGTCTTCCATCAGAAGAAAGGCATCAACTGGATACAATCTTAAATTAGTTGCACTTAAGCCCTATTGCTTTCAATGGGAACTAAGTTATTCCATGACTACCTTGTCCCATTGATTTCAATGGAACCTAGGTTCAGCCAACTTAGAAGATCCAACCAATACTGTCAGGCCACAGGGGAAGAAATTCTGTGTTTTAGAATTTCTCCACTAACTGAGATCTCAGAAGGTTCAATATTGTTCTTGGAAATCCAGTTTCAGCATATCCACATGACCCCACACATTACAGACAAGCAGTGGAAAAAAGCATGAGTGACTCACACTTCTTTTTTCCTGTAATGTGTAACATGGGACTTATGGATATCATCACACACAGCAACATCCATCCACCCCAGATGATCTTGTGCCTTTTTTTTCTCCTGCTTCAGTATAATGTATGAAGTAGTCTCATGGTTCTATGACTTGGGTGAACTTTCATGTTCAGGAAACAAATTCCCAGGTTTTGGAGGAAATGTGACAAATTTCCTCTTGCTAGATGACAACTTCTAGACAGAATGGTAGTCTCCAAAATACCTCATATAGCTACATCTAACTATTTCGAATCTATCACAGTAGGAGGCAACCTGGTGCCCTCCAGATGTTTTGGACTACAATTCCTACCAGCCCCAGCCAGCATGGCCAAGAGTCAAGGATTATGGGAACTGTAGATCAAAACATCTGGAGGGCATCAGGTTGCCTGCTCCTGCACTACTGTATATGGGTGAATGGGTTTAGAAATTAAGATTTTTAAAAAATATATATACATTTTTAGATTTTAGATGGGGTGGGAGCATCCACCCCATCCCCCTTGAATTACACATTTTCCCTCATTACCATGGGGACTGGAAACTTATTTTGGCTTAAAGTGAAAGCTTGAAATTGTTGGTATTCTAGTAAGAGCCTGCAGGTAATAAAGATTATTATTTATAATCTTATATTTATAATCATGGGAACGTAAAAAGCTATTTTATCCCCTATGCTGTTTAATACCCCTTCATGGATCACTGCCTTGTTGTGGCAAAGGGGCTTGCGTAACTTAGTGAAGCCATAAGCTATGCTGTGCAGGGCCACCCAAGACAGACAGGTCATGGCAGAGAGTTCTGACAAAATGTGGTCCACTGGAGAAGGAAATGGCAACCCACTCCAGGATTCTTGCCAAGAAAAACCCATGGAATGTATCACAAGGCTAAAAGAGATGACGCCGGAAGATGAGACCCTCAGGTCAGAAGGTGTCCAATATACTACTGGGGAAGAGCAGAGGGTATTTCCAAGTAGCGCCAGAAAGAGTGAAGCGGCTGGGCCAAAGCCGAAAGGACACTCAGCTGTGGATGTGTCTGGTGGTGAAAAGAAAATCCGATGCTGTAAAGAACAATATTGTTTAGGAACCTAGAATGTAAGATCAATGAATCAAGGTAAGCTGGAGGTGGTCAAACATGAGATGGCAAGATTGAACATCGACATCTTGGGAATCAGCGAACTAAAATGGACAGGCATGGGCAAATTTAATTCAGGTGACCATCATATCTACTACTGTGGGCAAGAATCCCTGAGAAGAAATGGAGTAGCACTCATAGTCAACAAAAGGGTGGGAAAAGAGTACTGGGGTACAATCTCAAAAATGATAGAATGATCTCAGTACGAATCCAAGGCAAACCATTCAACATCACAGTAATTTAAGTCTATGCCCCAACCGCTGATGCTGAAGAAGCTGAGGTTGATCGGTTCTATGAAGACCTACAACACCTTCTAGAACTAACACCAAAAAAAGATGTCCTCTTCATCATAGGGGATTGGAATGCTAAAGTAGGAAGTCAAGAAATCACCGGGATAACAGGCAGACATGGCCTTGGTGTACAAAATGAAGCAGGACAAAAGCTAATAGTGTTTTGCCAAGAGAACACGCTGATCATAGCAAACACTCTTTTCCAACAGCACAAGAGACGACTCTACACATGGACATCACCAGATGGTCAATATCGAAATCAGATTGATTATGTCCTTTGCAGCCAAAGATGGAGAAGCTCTATACAGTCAGTAAAAACAAGACCTGGAGCTGACTGTGGCTCAGATCATGAGCTTCTTGTTGCAAAATTTCGGCTTAAATTGAAGAACGTAGGGAAAACCACTAAACCGTTCAGGTATGACCTAAATCATATCCCTTATGAATATACAGTGGAGGTGAGGAATAGATTTCAGGGATTAGACCTGATAGACAGAGTGCCTGAGGAACTATGGACGGAGGTCCGTAACATTGTTCAGGAGGCAGCAACGAAATCCATGCCAAAGAAAAAGAAGTGCAAGAAAGCCAAGTGGCTGTCTGATGAGGCTTTACAAGTAGCTGAGGAAAGAAGGGAAGCGAAAAGCAAGGGAGAAAGGGGAAGATATAGCCAACTGAATGCAGAGTTCCAGAGAATAGCAAGGAGAGACAAGAAGGCCTTCTTAAATGAACAATGCAAAGAAATCGAGGAAAACAACAGAATGGGAAAGACTAGAGATCTCTTCAAGAAAACTGGAGATCTCAAGGGAACGTTTTGTGCAAAGACGGGCATGATAAAGGACAAAGAAGGCAGGGACCTAACAGAAGCAGATGAGATTAAGAAGAGGTGGCAAGAATACACAGAAGAACTATACAGGAAAGATCTGAATGTCCCTGATAGCCATGATAGTGCGGTCACTGAACTTGAGCCGGACATCCTCGAGAGAGAAGTCAAGTGGGCCTTAGGAAGCATTAGTAACAACAAAGCTAGCGGAGATGACAGTATTCCAGCTGAGCTATTTAAAATCCTAAAAGATGATGCTGTTAAAGTGCTGCATTCAATATGCCAACAAATTTGGAACACTCAACAATGGCCGCAAGACTGGAAAAGGTCAGTTTACATTCCAGTTCCAAAGAAGGGCAACGCCAAAGCGTGTTCAAACTACCGCACAATTGCGCTCATTTCACATGCCAGCAAGGTGATGCTCAAAATCCTACAAGCTAGGCTTCAGCAGTATGCGAACCGAGAACTACCGGAAGTACAAGCTGGGTTTTGAAGAGGCAGAGGAACTAGAGATCAAATCGCCAACTTTCGCTGGATCATGGAGAAAGCGAGAGAATTCCAGAAAAATGTCTATTTCTGCTTCATTGACTACGCTAAAGCCTTTGATTGTGTGGATCACAACAAACTGTGGCAAATTCTTAAAGTGATGGGAGTACCAGACCACCTTACCTGTCTCCTGAGAAACCTGTACGAGGGTCAAGAAGCAACAGTAAGAACCAGACATGGAACAACCGAGTGGTTCAAAAGTGGGAAAGGAGTACGACAAGGCTGCATATTGTCACCCTGCTTATTTAACTTATATGCAGAGTACATCATGAGAAATGCCGGGTTGGATGAATCACAGGTCGGAATTAAGATTGCCGGGAGAATTATCAACAACCTCCGATATGCAGACGATACCACCCTAATGGCAGAAAGCGAAGAGGATCTCAAGAGCCTCTTGATAAGGGTGAAAGAGGAGAGTGCAAAAGCTGGTTTGAAACTCAACATTAAAAAAACGAGGATCATGGCATCTGGCCCCATCACTTCCTGGCATATAGAAGGGGAAGAAATGGCAGCAGTGACAGATTTTACTTTCTTGGGCTCCAAAATCACCGCAGATGGTGACTGTAGCCATGAAATTAAAAGATGCTTGCTCCTTGGGAGGAAAGCTATGGCAAACCTAGACAGCATAGTAAGAAGCAGAGACATCACCTTGCTGACAAAGGTCCGTCTAATCAAAGCTATGGTTTTCCCAGTAGTAATGTATGGCTGTGAGGGCTGGACTATAAGGAAGGCTGAGCGCCGAAGAATTGATGCTTTCAAACTGTGGTGCTGGAGAAGACTCTTACGAGTTCCCTGGACTGCAAGGAGGTCAAATCAGTCCATCCTAAAGGAAATCAACCCTGAGTGCTCATTGGAAGGACAGATACTGAAGCTGAAGCTCAAATATTTTGGCCACCTAATGCAAAGAGAAAACTCTCTGGAAAAGACTAGGGATGGCGGAGAATTTCTCCCCGAAACTTCGGGGGGCCGAGCGGCAACGTGTTCGGCCCCCCGAACAAGTTTCGGGGAGAAATTCTCCGCACCCCCCCACCCCCCGCACCCCCCCCGGGATGGGACTTACCTTTCCCGAATGTCCCTCCCGGCGGCGGGTCCGGCCGGCGGTTCGTCGGGTCTTCGTCAGGGGCGGGAGCGGCAGCCAGTCTTTCGACCGGCTGCCGCTGCCGCCATTCCAATAAAAGAAAAAAAAAAGCAACCCGTGATAGGCTACGTGACGATTAACGTAGCCTATCACGGCTAGATTTGCAAAGTCAGCCGTGATAGGCTACGTAAATCGTCACGTAGCCTATCACGGGTGACTTAAAAAAAAAAAAAGTGCGTATGGCTAATGGCGGCCCCCATAGGGAGCCGCCATTCCCGTTCCTTATTTGGTCGCCGTAGTCTACGTAAAGATTTACGTAGACTACAACGACCAAATAAGGAACGCGAATGGCGGCTCCCTATGGGGGCCGCCATTTGCGTACGCGCTTTTTTTTTTTTAAAGTCACCCGTGATAGGCTACATGACGATTTACGTAGCCTATCATGGCTGACTTTGCAGATCTAGCCGTGATAGGCTACGTTAATCGTCACGTAGCCTATCACGGGGGCGTTTTTTTTTTTTTACTTTTAATTTCGCGGCCGGGCGAGGCGAGGCGCCTCCTCCCCGGCCTGAATTTCGGCCGGGTGAGGTGGGAAGCCTCCCCCCCGGCCTGAATTTTGGCCGGGTGAGGCGGGAAGCCTCCCCCCCCGCCCTGAACTTCGTGGGGAGAGCAGCGAAGCGCCTCCCCCCACCGCGAAAAGCTGCGAGACCAGGTAAGTGACTTTCGTGCACCCCTAGAAAAGACCCTGATGCTGGGAAAGACTGAAGGCAAAAGGAGAAGGGGACGGCAGAGGATGACATGGCTAGATAGCATCACCGATGCAATGAATATGAACTTGAGCACACTCCGGGAGAGAGAGCAGGACAGGAAGGCCTGGCGTGCTATGGTCCATGGGGTCATGAAGAGTCAGACACGACTGAACGACTGAACAACAACAAGCTGTTTAACATCTACTTGAAACTGCTGGGGGAGGTTATCCAGAGGTGTGGGCTGAGGTGCCATCAATATGCGGATGACACCCAGCTGTACCTCTCTTCCTCATCAAAACCAGGTGAGGCAGTGGCTGTTCTGAATCAGTGCCTGGTCACGGTAATGGACTGGATGAGGGCTAATAAACTGAAACTCAATCCAGACAAGACGGAGGTACTGTTAGTGGGTGGTTCGTCTGCCTGGCTAGGTGATATTCAACTTGTTCTGGAGGGGGTTGCACTCCCCCTAAAGGATCAGTTTCATAGTTTGGGGGTGCTCTTGGACCCAGAACTGTCACTTGAGGCAGAGGTGAACTCAGTGGCACGGAGCACTTTTTATCAGCTTAAGCTGGTATACCAACTACGCCCTTATCTGGACAGAGATAGCCTAACTACACTTATCCATGCTCTGATACCTCCTTGTCTGGGTTACTGCAATGCGTTATACATGGGGCTGCCTTTGAAAACAGTCCGGAAACTTCAGCTGGTCCAAAATAGGGCAGCAAGATTGTTAACAGGGACCGGCCTGCGAGCTCATATTACGCTGGTACTTTTCCAGCTGCACTGGCTGCCAGTCCATTTCCGGGCCCGCTTCAAAGTGCTGGTATTAACATTTAAAGCCCTTAACGGCTTGGGGCCAGGTTATTTGAAGGATCGCCTCCTCCCATATATGCCTGCCTGGACCTTAAGATCATCGTCATCAGCCCTTCTCCGTGAGCCCCTGCCAAAGGAAGTGAGGCGGGTGGCTACTAGGAGGAGGGCTTTTTCTGCTGTGGCACCCCAGCTGAGGAATGAGCTCCCTAGTGAGGTTTGCCTGGCACCTACATTGTATTCCTTTCGGCGCCAGGTGAAGAAGACCTTTTTATTTTCCCAGGCATTTTAGCATTTTAGCTTTCTAGACTTTTAGCTTTGCTGTTTTAAATCTGTATTTTAAACTCCTGCACTGCTGCTAGGTTTTATTGTGGCTGTATTGTTATATTGTGGTTTTAATGTTCTATATATTTTAAATTGTTTTATTGTGTGCTGTTTGGTTTTAATTTTTGTGAACTGCCCAGAGAGCTTCGGCTATTGGGTGGTATAGAAATGAAATAAATAATATAAAATAAAATAAATAAAATAAAATAAAATAAATAAAATAAAATAAAGTAAACACTTCCAGATCTTATTCAGTCTACTCCTGTTTAGAGATTTCAAGGATGAGGATGGAAAGATGTATTTATGGCCACATAAGGGCTTCTTTTGACACTATCGTTAGTGATGTAGGCGTGTGGTTGCTTTCTGAACTGCTAGGTCATATTAGAAATCTGTACGCTGTAGATTTATTTCTTTAACTCTCTTTGCAGGAGCTGGTCCTGGGATAATTTTCCTTCTTTGGTTTTGGGTTCAGAAGGGAAGAGGGCCAAGCCACTCGTTTAGGTTGCAATCTTGCATGTAAACATACATGTGTAAGTCTAAATCAGCTTTCCCTAACCTGGTGCCCTCCAGATGCATTAGACTGCAACTCCCATAACTGGCCATGCTGGCAATGATGCCTGTTGTGCTCCAGCATAAATGGAGGGCACCAAGTTAGGGAAAGCTGGTCAAAAATTATGTAGGATTGAAGCCTTTCTGGGTAACTTTGCAATTTTGGAGATGTACTAATGGAATGAGCATCATACATCCAAATGTTGTTCTTTTGCGTCATATTCCTTTCCAGACTTGATAACCATGATGACTTCTCTCGCTACAGAGCTCTCTGTTGCGTTTTTGTGTAACTTCAACTTGTTTTAAGCAGGTTATAATATACAGTTATTTTGGAAGCATGGCATAAGGTATATTGGTGTTAGCTAATAATTCACCCAAGTAAGAATAAATCACATGATAACATGAGATCCCTTTGTTCAAAATTAAACACTGGCCAATGTGCTGGGCATTTATTTTTGTATTAGGCTTGCGCTACGTAGTTGTACTCAATACAGTCTCTTTCAGAATCGTTATGGCTTCAGGTGATATACACTGTGGTTCATCAATGTGTTATCAGAGACTCCTCGTGGACTAGCAATCTCATCATGGCCCATAAATGACTTGAAGAATGGTTTCTAGCTATGGATTATGGACACAATAGACCACAATGGCATTTCTACAACCCATTTATCTTGATAATGTGCACTTGGGTGCTCCATCACCATCAAATTATTGACTATAATATCATCAAGATCTGCTTAGCGACAGTTTAATCCATGAATGCCTGACCCTTTAGTTAGCAGAAGAACTAATAACACATCAGACCGCAAAACCTCTCTCTGTAGCTACCCATATAGCTCTGAACACGTTGACTTGTTGTCTGGGGATATTGACTGGAACAGATGCATACTGGAAATAGGTGAATCACATATGACGCTGCCTCCTACATTCAGACCACTCTCCAAGGACTCAGGCAAAGTCTTTTTCTAGCCCTGCTGCCCAAGAAACTGTTAATGGGAGAGTCCTGGGGATTGAACTTGGCCCTTTTTGCATGCAAAACATGTTTTTTACACCAAACAATGCATTATATCCAGCTCAGAATCACTAGACGTGTCAAAGAATCAAAATGTAAGAATCGGTCAGGACTCAAGGCTGCAGCAGTTGTCGGCTGGAAGATGTCAGGTGGGATCAGCCTGTGCAGTGTCACTTGGCCAAACTATTGGGAGACCAGCCAAACCAGCCAGTAAGCCACAGCAGACCAGAGAGGGTCAGGTGATTCTCCCTATCTACTCTTCCCGCATAAATGCTTCTAGGCCAGGCTGGCTTATTGGGCTGAGTCTGACTACAGACCATCATCACCGGGACACAACACCTTTAAAGGAACATTAATTCTTAATTAAATCGAGCCTCCTTAGAGATATGTCTACATTAAAATGTAAAGATGCTTCAAACTTGCTATATCATCTTGGCTTCCGATCAAGGAACTCTCTAAAGATGCATGCAAAGTTTAGAAATATGCTCCAAGAGTCCTGGTTCCATTTTTGAGTGGTAGCCCTAATGTGCTAGAAACTGGAGCAATTGCAGCTTAAAAGGGTTTTCCTTGCCGCTGAGTCTTTCATTGCACTGGACCTGCCAGGCAGCTGTGAAAACCCCTGATAGGCCTAATGCTATATTTCAAGGTTGTATTTGGCCCACTTCAATAAAACCTGCTTGCACCCATCAAGTATCCTACACTGGTGTTGAATTTTGGACCCATGCATAACAGCACTGATGGACTTTGAACATATAGGATGTGACTGTGACCTTTAATTAAAGAAGCCAGCATACAAGCCATCATAGAATCTGGCCACATCGATTTGGAATCCTTCAACATTCTTGGGGTTTGCTCTTAACTCTCATAAAACCAGAGTGGGGAACTCCAACCATAGCCTCCCACAAACCCTCAGATTTTTCTCACAGTAGTACAGTAAGCCACTCCACCTCAGAAGAGTGCCTTGGAGAAACATGGCTACCATATTCCTCAAAAATGTCCCCTTTTCGATCAGGCAGCAATTCTCCTTTTCCCATGGCCAGGGATATCTACTGCCTCTCACAGCTTATCTAGTTCAACAGAGGATTAAGTTTCACTCCTTTCTCCACTCTCTTCCCAAATAACCCACAACCATCAATCTTATCCATTCCATTTCTCCAGCAGCATCCAGAGAACAACCGCTATTTGACAACTGATATATACAATAATAATAAAAGAAATTGTACATGCATCCTCACATGTACACATATAGGAATTCTCACAAATTTGGCAACTTAAGCTCAGGGGGAGATAATTCCTTCATTTTCTTATCTGGCTGCCTGAACATGAAAGAAGAAAGGTCACTAGCTCTGAGGAGACAAGAAATAGTCGTAACATTATAGGGAAAAGCCTGAAGAGTTTCCACAATTCTTTGGGGGAAGCCATGATAGTTTCAAATCAGTTTCAGTGAACAGGGTCAATGTGTCATTACTCAGGCAAAGCAAGACACAGTGTTCAGCTGGTATTGTTTGTTGTTCTGCAAGGCCAGGGGTGGGCAGGCAAATCAGACAGTGAAAACAAAGGCACAAAGAGGAGCCACATGAACTTGGGGCATGCAAGTTTCCATCTGTAGTTAAGCTCGAGAATGTTAACATCAGATGGAAATAAACAGAGGTTTAGCTCCCTTGTTTCTCTGACCTATCCTTCAACAATGGGATGGGGAGAAGATAAGAGCCGTGCCACCTTCAGATTTTGGGGGGCCCTCAGGCAAGGCACCCTCCATGGGCCCCTCTCACTCATTCAACCTACTCCCTTACTGCCACCGTTGCCAGCTGCTGCTGATCCTCTTCTCATTTTTTCTGGTTGCTTGCCAAGCAGAGAGCCAATGAGCCAATGAGAAAGCAAGCAGTGGCAGCTACCATTACTCCTTTTGTTTGCCTGCCTGCCTGCTTGCTTTCTCACTTCCCCTGGGCTGGAGCGAGAGTTGGGTAAGCAAGCAGGTTGCAGTGCTGACAAGGAAGTGCAGGTCCATAGGGCTCTCGTCAGTGGGTCCCCTGATAAGGCGTGGGCCCTTGGTAGGTGCCCAATCATGCCAACCCTTAATGCCTGGACACAGGGGACACAAGCACATCATTTGCATCTCATGCACAAGCCTTGCCTCTTGCTTTGAGAGCCAGAGCTTTACGCTCCCTTACAGCTCTATATGAAGACAATTTGTTCACAGGCGGAAGACATGTTGGGATACATTCATTAAATAAACAGATCAGTTTTAATCTGTATTCCCAATGGAATCCATTTGAGCGCAAAATGTCAGTCTGAAGGAGACAAAGGGCACTGTCGCCTTAAGTTATTTTCCTCCGAACTAAGATGAAAAGGCTCTGAATGAAGGTGAAAAGGCAGGCAAGAAATGGAGTGGCAACCAATGACCCCCTTGGCGCGGGAATCATCATTCTGACACAGGGGAGGGATCAGAGAGCCTGGCTGCAGAGACTGTAAAAATGGTTGGTTGCATCTGTTCTTTTTCTTAACTTGGCTGTGGCCATTATCCACAACAGGCTACATGGACTACTAGTTTGAGCCATATGGCAGTCCTTATGTCTTTCTAGATGCAGAAATGGAGTAATTAACTGTTGTATCATGCTTCAGTTAAGATCTGCAGACTTGAATTTCCTTTGCAGAAGGACACTAACAAAAAAAGATGCTCTCTCCAGCTCCTGGGTCAAGGGTGTTGCCAGGTATGGGCCCATGGGGCCCAGGACCTGCGTCTATTTCCCAGCACCCTGGATTTATTCCACAGAGACCTAAGTGTCAACTGGTGCCAAAGGAAGTCCCCCCCCCATTTAATTGACACAAAGAGGGCAATTTTCAAGGGGGATAGCAGCTGTGGTCAACCCTCTTCCCCCCCCCCCACACACACCCAACCCCCTGCATGGAAATTAAACTTAGAAAAGATATTTCCATTGATGCCAATGGGATTTTTTTTCTGAGCTTCATCACCATGTGGCCCAATTCTGGCCCTTTGTCACTGTTAGTATACATAAAAAGCAAAAACCCTGGGCAGGGCTATAAAGATGCAGAGTATCTAGGGAGCTGCCTCATACCAAGTCAGACCACTGCACCATCTTGCTCAGTACTGTCTACACTGACTGGCAACAGCAGTTCCCTGGAGTTTCAGACAAGGGCTTTTCCCAGCTCTGTCTAGAGATGCCAGGGATTGAATCTGGGAGCTTTTGCTCTTTCAATGAGCTATGGTCCTTCCCTATAAGAGGAAGGGCTATGCAGGTAGGAGTTGGCTCATTCTCAATGGCTTCCGTTCTGTTTTAGGGGACAAAGCACATTGCCTCCAAGCTTTAGAGGTGGAGGTGGTGATGGTCACTATGGAATCTACCTCCCAAAGCAAACATTGGGCTCATAGGGTTGTATCCAATGTTAGTCCTGCTTAGACTAAACCCATTGAAATGTCTGGGACTGAAACTAGTCATAACTAACTTAAATCCCATTCATTTCAGTGGGTCTACTCTAAATAGGGCTGACATTGGATACAACCCACCAAGTGCAGAAGGTAGCTTTGGCTCCAGCCCCAAGAGAGATGCCATTCATCTTCCATAGGTTTCCCCAGTGGTCCCTGTACTGTATATTCCTCTAGCCACCTTTCCTCCTGCCAGTCCACCACAGGGTGCTTCCAGATGAAGCTTTTACAGTACCATCACCCTGCCTTATTCATGGTGTCATCGTCTTCCACTCGTAACCTGCATGTGTCTTCCAACCACTTTCATCTTTTCCCTTACCGCAGAAACTTTGTTAAGAAAGAAATGACGAATGGCTGCACAATGCATTCTCAGAGGTAGTGCTAAGAGCCCTCCATCTGAAAGCACCCACAATGACACATTTTTCTAGAATTTGATAAGAAATGGACCTGCCACAGAAAAATATTCTCTGGTGATATAAGAGAGAGAGATGGAAAACTAAAATGTAGTATCTCCAGATGATCCAGTGCAATCACATACACAACTGATATACTTCAACAGACTGAACAACCAATTATTTTTGCGACAGCTGGTGAATCTGGAGTCTATTGTCATGAGAGATCCTGCAGGTGGATCACAGGTCACTGATGCTCTATTCAGAGCACCAATCATTTGCAAAACATGACAAATTGCCCTTATCCAGTGAAACACCATTAACCCGTAATCTTAAAGTTGATATTTTTAATGTGTTCACAGGGTTAAGGACTAAAATATAAGGCTATTAAGCTCTGATGGACCTCACCAATAAAGGTCACAGTGAATTTTGTGAGAACAATATTTTCCCCTTCTTGCCATGAACTCCTTCAATAGAAAACAAAGAAAATTATGTCACAAATGGTGGGTCCGAACTGGAAACATTGCACTTGGGACTAGTGTTGGAAAAACTCCATATCCTTCCGCAACAGCCAATTTCCCAACAGGACTCCTTGCCAATAATGTAATCTCTGCATTCTTCATGGCCAAGAGCTTTCCAATACTACCAGAAAGCCCACAGCTATTCCATCATATGATTGGCCAAATGATAGTTCAGTTCCATTTCCCCAGATCAGTCACAGCATGGTCATCGTTTTGATCATGTATGACCATTTGATTTAGGGACTCTCCAATTTCTGCCACTGGCAGTTAATTGGGCTATGAATTATTCATAGAAAGACTATACAAATGTTGTTAATTGCTTGCCCCAGGCAGATAAATTAAGACTTGAGAAAGAGGTTTATTTTATTGTACCTTTCTGAAAAGAATTTCATGGTGGAAGATGTGACTGTATGTATTCCCTTGTTCGAGAAGTTTGCCAGTTGAATCTATTTTGAGATATCAGTTGTACACATATAATCAGCTCAGTCCTCCTTGCTCTCTGCGTTCCTCTGTTTGTAATCAGTAAGTATGATGCAACTCTCAGTTGATTATCGCTACATCACACTGCATGAGACCTCTTGATTTTTTTTTTTAACTCAAGCTTTTTATACAAGGGCAAAGCAGGCAACTACTCTAAGCCCTAAAACCTAAGCCCTCTTGGGGGGGGTTTATATCCCCACCCTCCACATCATGCAATTCCAAACATGTACAGAAAGCAGGAAGGGAAACTGCATCCTTATTGCCTCCACTTTGAGAGAGCATGGTGTGTTCACAGACAATCCCCCTAAGATTCAATATAGCCCAGAATGGGACTGAAAATCTCAGGCGTTTTACTACTGAATTGTATTTTTAAGGTTTTTAATCTCTGTAAATGGCCTAGAGAGCTTTTGCTATTGGGTGGTATAGAAATGTAATGAATGAACTGAAATGAATCTCATGAGCAAATTGGCGCAAGGAAAATTTGGCTTACAAGGTATACAGTTGCAAACAAGGGGAAAATGGCCTTTGGTGTTTTTTTTTTTAATTATTAACCCCCTCCCCCAAAGGTAGCCATGTTGATTGTAAGAAAAATTCCAAAATCCATATTAGTGTAAAATCCATTGTTAGGTCAACCAAAAGATCATAAAAAATGTGGAAGCTTTCGAGATCTCCAGATGAAAAAGAATGAAATCTCTTCATCCAGCAAGATGTTATAAAAAGCTGGTTTGGTGGCAGGCAGGGGAAATGGCTGCAGCCAAACCAGCTTTTTGTAACATCTTGCCTGATGAAGAGATCTGGAGATATTGAAAGCTTGTACATTTTTTGTGATCTTTTGGTTGGCCTAACAAAAGGATTACACTAACATGGATTTTGGAATTAAGAGCACATTGTAGTCATGGTTTTAAGAGGCAAAAGAGTAGAAAAAAATACTTGTAGGCATGGAAAAATGGTTAACATATTTTAATGGATATGTTTTTATGTTTTCATTATAATTCTTTATTATCTGAATTTTATTGTTAGCCACCGTGAGCACTATTTTTAGTAGAAAGCTGGAATATAAATGTAAACAACTTTTTAAAATTAATAGTCCTTTTTTGAATAATTACATTTCATTTATTTACTACCTTTATATCTCACCCTTCCTCCAAAGAGCTCAAGGATAGATAGATAGTTAGATAGTTTCCCTCTCCTGTATTTTATTCTCACAACCACCCTGTAAGGTACACGGGTGGAGCAATCCTATGGTCCCGAGAGATTCTTCGGAGTTCCCCCTCCGAGGCTGTAGACACTGCTGTGACCTTGGAAGGGGGACTACGGTATCCGATCCCTCCCCAAGCCCTTTTGCAGCTGATGCAGAAAGAACGTCAGCTGCTTCTAGAAGTTGTTAAAAGCGGCCTCAGAGAGGTCAGAAAGGGGGCATGCCAGTGAGCAGGGAGGTGTGAGGAGAGGGGAGGATATGGGGAATCCTATGGCCTCTCCAGCCCCAGTCCCACCCCCTGCCCATACACCCTCTCTAGATGGGCTCAGAGACTTGTCTAGAGAAAACAAAACAAAACGTGGAGGCCAGAGAGGTGAAAATCGCCTCCACCACTCCTCTTGCCCTGTCGGCAGTTAATAGGCAGAGCACTGGATACATTGAAGCCTCCGGGCTCAGAGGCTTCCATCTCACAAGGGTGCAACCCATAGGATTATGCCGTGAATTGAAATATAAGTGACTTGCCCAAGATCACCCAGTGAGCTTCATGGAATAGTGGAAATTTGTACCTGGGTCTCTCCAGTCCTAGTCTGACATGCTAACCACCACACTACGCTGTCTATGCCAGTTAAAATAAATAATATAGATCATCTGTTGTTGGGAAATGTTTTTAAAGCAGAAGGTCTCATACTCCGCCACAGAAAGCACAGTGTGCATCATTAGACAGGGAGCCACTGTAGAGATTAAAGTGGGGAGTAATGTGGTCTAAACAGTAAGAAAGGTGAAAGATTTTGACAGCACAGTTCTGTGTCAAGGGCAAGATGCACAATGTGGTGATAGAGGAGAAGGTTGCAGGAAGCTGACCAGAGTGTAAACAAGGGTTTTCACTAAGAGGGTGGAGAGGAAGAGCCATGTTTTTACACTGTACAGGAGAAGCAACATGACTGGACAATGGATTTGTTGAGTGTGAAGAATTTAGATTAACTTTGGTGATGATTTTGGCTTTCCATAGAGCAGCCTTCCCCAACCTGGAGCCCTTCAAATGTTTTGGACCACTACTCCCAGCATTCCTGGCTATTAGCCATGTTGGCTAGGGCTGATGGGAGTTGAAGTCCCAGACAGCTTGTGGGTACCAGGTTGAGGACGGCTGATACAAAGTATCTCAGATTGGATTAAGCAGATATAAATCTTTGATTTGCACAAATTAACCAGATGGATCTACAGTAGGAGAAAACATCAAAATGGCAAAACTCCTGGGCCTTAGCAACCCTGCAGTTAAGCAGTACACTGGGGGCTTCCCAAACTCTCCTAGGGAAAGCGCTACTTTGCAATGCCCCAAGCACAGAACGGTGCTTGAGCAAACAATCCAGCCCATCAGCATTACTCGCTTGGTCTTGGGAGACCTTCCGGTTCTTTGAAAATAAATGAAACTCCAGTGGGGCTTGGCAGTGTTGCTGCTTTACAAGATCAGCTGAAATATCCTCATTTGTCATACTTGTGCACTTCCCCCCCCCACACACACACACGAAAGGAGAGTAATAACATACCCACATTTTGTTTAATAAATAAGCTGTTAAAGGAAACGTTTTCTTGCTGTGCAGCAGATTTCATTCCCTAGCCCATCCCAGTAATGCCAACCTATGCCAAATGCATGTGTAATGTACACCTATATCTGGGCTGCACCATTTCAGACTGTAGGTGGGCACTTGTGGGACTGAACAGTCTTACATAAAAAACATTCCTTCCACATAGAAAAAGACATGTTAGGGAGAAGTGTATAGGCTACTTTTCACTCTAACAATCTGTCTGTAGAGCGGATTTTATGTAATGTGGAAGATTAGAATAAATGAACTCTATATGTCCACCTGTAGTCTGAATAGTTCAGACATGAATCTACCACCCCAGTGAGAACCAGACCTTGCAGTGGGTGCAGTTGCCTTACGAAAGGAGAGCTGCACACCATCCAATTTTATTTTCATTCTCTCCTCTCTCTCTGTTCCCACCCCCCCGCCCCTACTTTCTCCTAAATATCACCATGAAACTGAAGGGCAGTTACAGCTTTCCTGGTTTGCACTTTACCACTGTGATTCTTCCTTCTATTGTACAGGACACACTTAGGGTGGATTAAGGCTATTTGGAATAGGTGTGATCATAAATGGCTTCACACAGTGAGCGGTTGCCTGCATTACCTTCATTTTAGAGCTGGTCAGGCAAAACTGTGAAAGCCCCCGAACCATACGTGAATTAGTAATGAAAATGAAGAGAAATGGCAAGATTTTACAATCCGCCTGGAAGGGAGGAATTTGATGCAATAATTACATTTTGAAGGTAGCAAAATAATCACCTTACTTTATTTAATAGTACAGTTTTCATTTAACTGCAAAGCAGGTTTTTCCCCGTTTGAA
Organism: Heloderma suspectum; assembly: GCF_057233095.1. Classification (NCBI taxonomy): domain Eukaryota; kingdom Metazoa; phylum Chordata; class Lepidosauria; order Squamata; family Helodermatidae; genus Heloderma; species Heloderma suspectum. The sequence goes on from NC_139461.1 coordinate 108,065,954, forward strand.
CAGCTGAACCCAAAGTCTTAAAAGTCCAGGTGGGAATTGCAATTATATGTTTCTCTTGTTGGGAAGAAAAGTAATCTCCTTTGTAACTACCGAAGTTCAAACTTTATGCTTCCTTATGCATTGGTAGCAAGTCAACCAGCAACGATAAGACAAGCAAATAATGTGTGAGCCCTCAGTGAAATCCTTGAACAATAGTGAAAGCTGCACCTGAAAAGCCCAGACACTTCTCACTGCCCTCTATCGCTTACAAACACAAAGTGAGCAACAGACCCAGCCTCTTGGCTGCTTCACAAGTTATGCATTCCCTACATAGAAAGCACGTATGGTGCAGGGAAAGGTATCAACATGACATGTAGATTCCTAGCAAATGACAAACCCACAAGCTTGCCATTTGCTGAAATGGCACACATGTAGGATTATCGCATCTGATCGTCGAAATCAGCTTCCCCCGACCTTGTGCTCTCCAGATATGTTGACCTACAACTCCCATAATCCCCAGCCAGTATGGCTCTGGATGATGGGAATTATAGGCCAACACATTTGGTGGGCACAAAGTTGGGGAGGCCGCTCTGCATGTTGGGAAATTTATTTTTTAAAAAACATTTAATATATGAAGCAGTCCTTAGAGATCACACTTTAATGTACAAGAGAACTACAAGACAGAGGAGTAAAAACACTATTACAACAGAACTCCCAGTTACCCCAATTTTTCACCCATTCTTTTGAAACTTACTTTCAGTGCAACCCTATAGAAACGGCCATCCCATTGGGTTAACTGATTGGGGTGTCTGAATAAATGGAGCTCCAAGGTGGTCAACATGTCACCTAGAACAAGTTTGCTTATATCACCACAAAGAGAACTTGCGGAAGAGCTCAAAGCTGGAATGCCTGCTTATTGAGCTCAAAGCAGACAAGCATTAATAGCAGTGTTGTGGCCATCAGTGTGGATATTGTTTTTTCTCTAGGCTTATTTGGTTAACAGCTAAAGATGATTTTGTAAGGGGAACGGATGGCTAGGAGATGAGTGCTTAACTGAGCATTGAAGCCTGTAGCAGCTTAAGTTAATGCATAGGTGGGGCACCTTTTCAGCCAAAGGGCCACATTCACTCATGGCTAACCTTCCGGGAGGTGGATGCCAGCAGTGGGCAAGGTCAAAGCCAAAAAGTAGGTAGGGTCACACCTCTCTCTCTCTCTCTCTCTCATACATACACACACACACATTCAAAAGATATCCCTCAGCAATTAGGCTTTCTACTGGAGCCCATGAGATTTTTTTTTCATTTCTAGCTGCCACATTGGGGGAGGTGGTTTTGGTGGGGTTGCAGTATGCTGGAGGATTAATCGTTCCCTCCTCAGCTGCCACCCTCCTCCCTCAAATTGCCTCCTGCTCTGCAATTAGGCTTTTAAAAGAGTTTGCATTGGCACCAAATGGATGTTTTTTAAAAGCCTAACCGCTGGGGCATGGGAGGAGAGGAGTGGGATTGTGGGCAGACCAGGGAGGCCCTACAAGCCAGATCTGGCCCACAGGCTGCAAGTTCCCTACCCACACTAGTGCCACACTTACCCCAATACTTATATTTTTATAAGCCCCTTTCAGGCGTTCTGAACTTGAATAGGGCAAACATGTGAGGAGAAAGAGCACTCCAGACCTCCCCCTCCCCATCATCAAATTTGTTGCCCTCAATTCATGGAGGGTGACAGAGAAGGCTCTCCATACTATTCATGGAGGCTCTCCACACAAGCCAGAATGCTGGAAAACCCACCTGCTGGCTTGCATGGAAACCCTCCACAGATAGAGAAGGCTCTTTTCTTCAGATTGTCGCCCTCCATGAGGTTCAGAATGCCTGAATGGGGCTTAGGAAAATATAAGTTTGGGGTGTGTGGCACTAGTGTGAGTAGGGAACTGGCAGCCCATGAGCCAGATGAATAGGACACCTGAATAGGGCTATAATATCCCTTGTATCCCCATTTTGTGATATGTAAGATATGCACCATTCCCCTGTATGTCTTTCTAGTGTATATAGGAACACGGATGAATTGTAATTTGGATACATTGAGCTTTCCCAACAGTCCCTCTTTGTCTTGCATGTTTGCTCTGTAACTACAGCAATAACAGGTGCCTTAAAGCATTTCCTACTGGAATATTTCAAACTGGATTTCATTTATATATTTTCCCTTCAAAGACACTGGACATTCAAGTTAGTCTTGAGCGGTATACCGGAATCTTGGTCAAGACCATGGGAGCCAAGGTCATTCCAAATGGGAGAGTTCGCTACCAAAACCTGTGACCATTTTGGTAGGAGCGAAGGAAACGGGGAAGGGTTCATAGGCAGATATTGTAGTAATGCACATCCTTTGCAAGCAGGATGTGCTTGAAAAATGATCTTGGATTACAGGCTTGGGAGAGAACTCTGCCTGAGTCACTGGAGAGTAGGCAGTACTTGGTTACATGGGCCATTGGTCTGACTCAGCATAAGACAATGGGCTTGGGGTCATGGAGTAGACTTTCACAAGTCCCCACCCTGCACTGGGAGAAAAAACATAGAAAGGCTCTTGTGCATTATTCCATCTCCTCCAGGTCACTGCTCAGTGAGGATGATGTGTCTATTTAGGCCTGCATGTAGTAGGGCTAGGCAATGTGTCCACTGCTTAATGTTCCTTTCTCATGGAGAGTTCGAGCTGTACCTTGGCAAGTTCTCACAAGCAATGCACACCCTGCAGTGGCACGAGGCCCCCACTCAGTGCTTTGGGAAGGGTCTCCCCCACTTTTTTTGAGGGGGTAGAAGAGAAAAGGCAGGCAAGAAGAAAGAGGGTAGGTCAAAGGAAGGAATAAGGCCAGTGTCTGACAGCCAAAACACTGACCAAATGTTTGTTTCCTAGCCCAGGGACAGCAGAATGGGAGCCTTCCCTTCAGACATGGTCATCTTCAATCTCTGGTCTCCTTCTCCTAATGAAGAGGATGTTCAAAGAACTTGTTTATGTTCTGTGTTTGTGACAGTCCAGAAAATGTGTGCTACTCTGTGATATGGTGTATGGAATGGCATGGGGTTTGGAAAAGATGTGAAATAAGATCCTTCTGATCTACAACACTTTACAATTCTGCAATGCTGTGGTAAGAACTCAGTCCCTTGTGGTTACCAGGAATGGGCATAATCTACTATAAATTTATTTAGGACAAGTCCCATTGAAGTGAATGGAACTTGCATGGGAGCAAACATGCACAGCTTCAGTTTGGTGAAATCAAAATTACAAGTCTCCTCAAAGATTTATCTGCTTGGAAGCTCTGTTTCTCTCACGTGCTTCAACATTTCTAGGGTTACCACTTTTCTATCCTCGGATGGGGTGCCCTTAAAGGCAGCCTAAAAATAATTTAATATATTTTTTTAAAAATAAAACCACTAGCAGTCTACATCCCATTGTCAATTAAAACTCTACTGACTGACATCAAGAGGTCAGATTATTGTACCTTTGTAAATATTGTTGACATGTATTTGGAACCAGAGACTAGGTTTAAAGATATGCATGTTTACAGATATTAAGAATATTTATGCTTTCCCTCTTACACTATCATTTAGAAATTCAAGACCAGGGACTCTGATAAATGGGGCTGATGCAATGCATTTAGAGATGAATTAAATTAAAACAGTCAGTGCATATTTTAAATAAGTGGCTTAGCCTGCTTTTGGGGATAAATGAATCATGCAAAGATTGCAAGGCAGTTGCTGCTCCTGCTTTGCAGATCTCTAGGTTTAATTTCCAGTGGACTTTGTTGTCACCAATAATAAGCAGAAGAAAGTAGGGGGAAATCATAGCAAAAATATACATAACGTGTGGGCCAATACTCTTCTTGGCTACAGTGGTATAACTGAAAGGAAATGTTAGATCACTGTGTATTTAAAAAACAACAACCCTAGCCTGTCACCGCACACAAAGCACAACAATTTAGCCTGCTTTCGCTTGCAACACAATACAGAGAAACTATAATTATCCTAGCAAGTCTCTACTTATGAAAGACATTCAGGGGGTGGGGGAAACCCCACCATAACTATTCCATTGCAGCTGCACTACTTTGGACTACAAGGAGCTGCCAGGATCAAGACAGTATTTGGCTCTTCCAAGGAGAATGAACAGAATGAATACACTGACTTTTTAACCACTCAAAATTCATCCCAAGCATCAAAAATGGTGAAACAAAGCAATGGCAACTGCAAATAACAGTCAGCTCTGAGAGTTATATTTTCCTACTCGGATTTGCAATCAAAAACCTTTCACTGACCTTCAGAAAATGAGCCCTGCCTAGCATATCTATTTGAGCTGGTCCTAACTCAAGTGCCTTTTAATCTTATGTAAAACAGGAAACATCATGATCCCCACCCCCCGAATCCCGTAGCACTGGCAAAAAGGTACCGCTGGCACCATCGCCAAAGATGTTTTTGCTTGGCTTGTTTTTATGCCTCTTGTCGCTTTCTGCCTCTCTTGGCTGCTGACACTGGCAAAACCCTAAGTCACTCTCATTGCTCATTCAAAACATTTCATTTGCTCTTTTACAAACACATAGAACAGATCTGCTTACCTGAATTAAACCCCTGAGATTCTATTGGACTCTATCTCAATGCCCCCCCTTTGAATTTTACACTTGGTGTCGAAAGCAGAGCAGGGAGGTCAGTTGGCAACTGTCTGACAAAAAGTGCCACACAAATTCCAATAAGATTTCAGCCAATAACTCCGCACACATCCCAGCGTGTGTTTGGAAGTGACGGCACAGTGAAATATCACATGAGATCAATTCCACAGAAAGCAACCTCCTAAATACCATTAATTAAGTCAGGCAAACTCTTACTGCAGCACATTGGCAGAGGAGAAGGAAAAAAAGTTGATGTACCACAGGCAAAAAATGGGCAAGTCTAATGAAGCCATTACAAGGATGATGAAAGCAACCAATACACAGAGCACTTTCTGTAGTAGATCTCAGAGACGGGACTCATTAACTGTGGATGCTGGGCACAAGCAAATGAAGGTAAAAATGCTTGTTTTGCTTTTTCCCTCTCCTTGGCATGCCAGATAGCCTGCCAAACCCATTTATTCCCTGCTTCCCCTTTCTCTTCTCCCTCAGTCCCTTAAGAAGCAGGCTTAGTATCCAGTAATTGGAAGTAAGGCACACGCATGTACACACAAACATCACAAGGAAACATTTTCTCTCTCCCTCCCTCTCGTAACACAGAGAACTAAGATCAGAGCACTCACCGTCACGGGTTTCTTCCCCGCGACTGCAGTTGCTGCATATGTGCTTGATTTCCTTGCCTATGTGACAGTGTATCACAAAAGAAACGTTGTTGGTGGTGGTAATCGGCTCCTTCAGCGGCTTCATCCTCACAAGATAGAAAGCCCTTTTTTTAGGCTTCTCCTCACTCTTGTCTGGAGCACAGTCATCCCTACGGCCAAAAGAGGATGAAAAAGAAAGCATCCCGGGCTGCCTGGCGTGTGTGGAATCCGCCATCCGCTCACTCTCGCTTTAGCATCTATCTGCCACTCTCCCTCTCTCTCTCTCTCCCTCTCTCTCTCACCCCCTCACACACAAGGATTCAAAGAGGAGGGAGGATGGGATGGGGAAGAAGAGAGACAGAGTGAAAGGGAGAGAGCGCGCAGAGAGCAGCACAGACTGAGCCTTGGGTGACCTCTGTGGCCCCTGCTGCCTTAACCAAACGGAACGACAGGCACAGCAGGATGCTCTTGGTCTGTCGCTCCTCTCTCTGGCCATACCTGTGTGGCCTCATCTCACCTTGCAGACACAGATACTACATATAGTCACTGGCAAGCCAGAGAGCCCTTCTTTTCAATGCCCTTTGTGGTACACAGGCACATCGGATTGCAGCTCTTTTGGCAGGAGACGCTGCCACTCTTCATCCCACTTAACAAGAGTGTCATCGCGCTTAGGCGGCACCCGAGGCCCTGCTTCATGCTAAGTACCATTAAACATGGAAAAGGAAAAGCATCCAACACATGGAAAGACCTCCCACAGGCACTGAGAGCTCCACTGGCTCCAGGTACATGTCCGAGCTCAATTCAAGGTGCTGATGCTTCCTTACAAAGCCCTATTTAGCAGGGATGTCAAACCTCTGTCAGCCCAAGGGCAGAATTCAGTTTTAGAGCACTTCTTGGGGGCTGTGTTGCAATGGCTGCAATATTTTAGCATAAAAGTCCTTACTGCCAGCAACCAGGCCTTAGGAGAGGTATTCCAACCTTTTAGAATAGGGGGAAAATGCGCAAAAGCCAGGAAGCCACCAAGCTGTCAGGGGAAAGGGGGTGTGGTCATTGGGGAACTCTAGAGAGCTGGATGAGGAACCCTGGAGAGGCAGACTTGGCTTGCAGGCTGGTGGTGCAACACCAGTACCAATAGGGATAAGGAAAAACAGCTTTAAGGCCGGAAACCAACATTAAAAATTAAAAAAGGAACAGCTGCACCAATTGAATTCCCAACGCGTTTCAACACCGGTCTTTATCAAGACCAAGACTTTATCAAGACCTTGCAAGGGAGAAGGAACCCTCCAGAAGAATCTCTAAGAGTACCTCCCTTGATAAAGACCAGTATTGAAACGCGTTGGGAATTCAACTGGTGCAGCTTTTCCTTTTTTGACGGAGGTCAAATCACCCCTGCTTTACAGCTTATGACCCAGGCACCCAATGGTTTGCCTGCTCCCACATCAACTTGTCCATGCGCTGAGGTCAGCTGCCAGTGTTCTCCTCTTGGTGCCTCGGCTGCCAGGTGTGAGATGGGTGGCAACTAGGGAGAAGGTGTTGGGTGGGTGACATGCCCCGTTGTTGGAACCATCTCCCCCAAGGAGGGTTGCCAGGCACCAGGCAAAGACCTTTTGATTCCCCCAGGCTTTTAAAATGGCTGAAAAAGCCCTTACACTGCTTTTAATTGTTGCTTATGGTTATGCTTTTTTCTTTATGGTTGTTTTTTAATTTTATTTGCAGTTTTGCAAACTGCCCTGAAAGCTGATGCTGAAGGGATGTATAGAAAAAATGTTTGAAGTAAGTAACTGAGCAATCCTATGCAGGTGCCACTGCGTTTAATGGGATGTAAGGTCAAACTAAACATTCTGCTAATCATGCAGAATGGGGTGATTTTCAGGAGAAAAGGTAAACCCTCTCTCCTGTACTGCAGCCCTGATCTAGATCCCCTGCACCCCAAGCATGGCCGATTTTGGTAAAATTTTGTTTAAAAGCCACGGGGAATCCCAAGGATAGGATTCAAAGACTCTATTGTGACTCTCAGAATTTGGGGCTCTGGCAAGGTGAGGGTTGGATGGGAATATTCTGGGGGCCAAATCGACCTCCAAGCCCATTGTCTATCCCTCCCATAAGAGAATAAAAGCTGCCTCTGCTGTTTGTATTCAGTGAAGCCAGTTTCCCCTCTGCCTTTAAAACACGCTTGTCACTCCTCTTCTTGTATTCTCTGCTGGCTTATTTTTAAAAAGAGGCTGTATCTGTCCTGCATTTCACAATGACACCATTGATACTGGCTGCCAGGGGCTGGCGACATCAGGGCATGCTTTCCCAAAGTGCAATCCTCCTTCCCCAGACTAATGCTTCCCAAGGGTCACCCAGAAGAAGAGCAGGCACACCAAGGCTGTTCAGACTGCTAATCTCAGGATGAATGCACTCTCGTTGTTACCCGCCACTCCTTTTTGCAAAGTGCAGCTGACCTGAAGAACTCCAGTATCACCCTTGGATACTTAGAGCCCAGGCAGGATTCCCCCCCCCCCCACTAAAGGCCATCACAAAAGCCGATAACGTCTAAACAAAACCTTTATCCCAAGTCAAATCTTTTGTCCGCCTCTTTGCTGGGCAGGTGGCCCAGGGAGAAGTGTTGCCCTCTCACGCTACTTAAGATGGAGGTGGAACTCTCTGCTGAAGCTATGCTTAAGAAGGGATGAGACAGGAAAATGAAACAAAAAGGACATGGGAGCCCCACCAGCCACTGAAGGAACTGGAGAATACAACACAGTGGCAGCACAGGGGTGCGGGTGGGAAGATACGAGGAAAATCATGCCTGTTAATCGAGATGCAGCAAATTGTCAAGGCTCATTCTATCCATGGTGCACTGAGGCAGGAATTCAACACGCACGCATGCATGCATGTGCGTGCGTGCACACACACCCCATACTGTAGAAGAACGCAGCACATGATCAAGCCAGTTCATAAAGTAGAACTGGTACAGAGAAGCAGGACAAGGTGCAACATTATCCAAGGTGCCTGTTAGGAAAATGTGGACACTTTTTTTTAAAAAAAAGCCATTGCAGGAGGAAACCTGAAAAAGTTGTAGGCAGATATTCTCCCCTATGGCGTGTCTGGGGGGGGCAGGGGACTTCCCATTCACTGTTCTGTGCTGGTGGCACACTGGCACATGGGATGGGTGGCCATGTGTTTTACAGAGAACTGTCCTTTGTTTGAAGAGCTGCCAGAGGTCTGTCTTCTGTTTTGAAGGTGTTCTCTATCTGAAGGGCTGTCCTGTCCAAGTCCAGTTTAAATAGGCAGTCACATGTCATGTGGTCGCGCTCTTCCACACAATGGTGAGATAGTCTGTATTTCTGTTTAAATTATCATAATTTCTAAATGTGCATCTGTATGTATAAATTAGCATATTCAAATTTCATGCAAACCAGTGTCCTCTTTTTTTGGCAATTCATAATTCGCCACCCTTCATATGGAGCATGAAGACAAGTTAGAACCCTAAACAGTTTAGGCCCAATGAAGAACCACTGTAGTATAGTGGCTAGAGTGTTGGACTGGGATTTGGGGGACCTGGGTTCTAGTCCCCACTTGCCCATGAAGCTCACTGGGTGACTTTGGGCCAGTCACTGACTTTGAGCGTAACCTACCTCACAGGGTTGTTGTGAGAATAATATGGAGAGGAGGAGGACCATGTAGGCCACCTTGGGTTCCTTGTAAGAGGAAAAAAGGCAGGATATAAATGTAATAATAAACCAACCAACCAACCAAGATCATTTTCTCCCCTGTGGCCCTTTACAATCCCCAGTATCGTCAGCTGAGAGCACTTTATTGGAAATGTGTTTGCACCAGTTTTGAACCAAGGATGAATACAGAGATGACCACAGTGGCTGCCCCCCATTTATGGATTTCCCTCTGTCAGGAATGAATCTCAGCATGTGGAGATGTTTAGCAGCTCAGATTCAGAATGGGAACAGCCACAGCACGGGGAGGCTCCCCCCCTAGTGAACTCAGAGATGGCAAGGCCTTCTTCTCCAGACCTTCACATCAAGACGGCGCGGCATGACCGTCCCCCCCCCTTTCCTCCTCCATGAGAACCCAGATTTCAGGGGAGGAGGAGAATGAGGGGCATGACTTGAGGGATGCTAGGGTCTGTCGCAGAGTGAAGCAGGAAAAGTTAGAGGCAGAGCTCAGACGCTCCACCAGGTTGGCTATGCAAGAAAGCCTACATGGCGGGGCGTGACCTTAAGGGAGGGGCATCCCTGGGAAGCCAGACTAGCTTGCTTGCTTGCTTATTTATTAAATTTCTTAATTGCCCATCTGGCCGGTCACCTGGCCACTTTGGGCTATGTACAACAATGCAACAGTTTTAAAACAATAAAATTCTAATTAAAACATATTTCTAAAAATACCCTAACCCACCCCAAATGCCTGCCTGTACAACCACATTTTTAATGTGTGGCGAAAGCTCATTAAAGAGGGGGCATGGTGGAGTTCTCTAGGGAGGGAGTGCCACCCAGAGTGGGGGCCACCACAGAGAAGGCCCTCTCCCTTGTCCTCACCAGCCTAGCTGTCCTGGCTGATGGGACAGAGAGAAGGACATCCGAGGCTGATCTTGTTGAGCGGCCTGTCTGGTGTTGTTGGAGGCACTCCTTAAGATAGGCTGGGCCGGAACCATATAGGATTTTAAAGGTCAAAACCAACACCTTGAATTTAGCTCAGAAAACAACTGGTAACCAGTGCAACTCCTTCAGCACTGGAGTGATGTGATCATGCCAGCGGCTGCCTTAATCAGGCAAGCCGCCGCGTTCTGTACCAGCTGCAGCTTCCAAACCGTCTTCAAGGGTAACCCCATGTAGAGCGCATTACAGTAGTCTAGACGAGAGGAGACCAAGGCATGTACTACTGATGGGAGCAGATGGTCGGGAAGGAAGTGGCGCAGCCGCCGTATCAGATGGAGTTGGTACAGCGCTGTCTGGCTCACAGCTGACACCTGAGCCTCCATGGACAGCTGGGAGTCTAAAATGACCCCCAGGCTGCGGGCCTGGTCTTTCAAGGGTAGCTGCACCCCATTCAACACCAGGTCAACATCGCCCAACCTCCTCTTGTCTCCCATCAAAAGTACCTTGGTCTTGTCACAGTTCAGCTTCAGCTTATTCCTCCCCATCCAGCCACTCACCATCTCCAGACATTTGGACAGGGATTCTATGGCCAACCTTGGTGAAGATCTGAACGAGAGGTAGAGCTACGTGTCATCTGCATATTGATGACACCACACCCCAAACCTCCTGATGATAGCCCCCAGCGGCTTCACATAGATGTTAAATAACATCGGGGAGAGGATGGAACCCTGTGGCACACCACAAGTGAGCAGCCACGGGTCCAAAACCTCCTCTCCCAGTGCTACCCCCTGGTACCTACTGGAGAGGAAGGGCAGAACCACCATAATAAGGTGTCTTCAATGCCCAAGCCCTCCAGGTGGTCCAGGAGGATACCGTGGTCAATGGTATCAAAAGCTGCTGAGAGGTCGAGGAGAACAAGGAAGGAGCATTCACCCCTACCCAAAGGCCTCCTCATATCATCCACCAAGGCAACCAAGGCTGTTTCTGCCCCATGCCCAAGCCTGAAGCCTGACTGAAATGGATCTAGATAATCGGCTTCTTCCAAGTGTGCCTTCAATTGCATCGCCACCACCCGCTCAATCACCTTGCCCCAAAATGGCAGATTCGAAACTGGGCGAAAGTTGTTCAGGACTTGGGGATCCAAGGAGGGCTTTTTAAAAAGCAGTCTTACCACTGCCTCCTTGAGAGCTGATGGCATCACTCCCTTCTCAAGGGAGGCGTTCACCACCACCCTGATTCCCTCACTCAGGCTCTCTGTGCAGCTCATAATGAGCCAAGATGGGCAAGGATCAAGTAAGCAGGTGGTTGGCCTTACAGATGAAAGCACCTTGTCCACTTCGTCAGAAGGAAGAAGCTGGAACCGATCCCACAAAACCAGTTTGCCACAGGCTGCCTCTTGTTCACTAACTGTATCCATGGCACACGGAATAACACTCCTAATCCAATCAATTTTATCCGCAAGTGCCTTGCCAAAGCCTCACAGGAGGCCTTAGAATGCTCCAGCAGTTCTGGAGCAACTGGACCGACCAGGCTCTGGACCACTTGGAACAGCCTCCTGGGACAGCACTCTGCAGACGTGATAGAGGCAGCATAATATTCCTTTTTTGCTGCCTTCACCGCCATGTGATAGGCTGAAGATACAGCTCTAGCCCGTGTCTGATCGTCTTTGGAGTGAGACTTCTGCCACCAGCGCTCTAGCCGTCTCACCTCCTGTTTCAGAGCTCGTAACTAAGGATTGAACCATGGTGCAGTCCGAGCCCTGTTCGGGGGGAGAGGGTGTTTCAGAGCCACCCAATCTAGCTGAGAAGTTCTTGCTCAGACTGCTGGCAACTTCTCTAACTTCCACTTCGGCTCCTCTATGGTATTCGTAATTGTGTAGATTAGCTGTTTTCACTGCAGTCTGTTTCCTAGAATTTGCATTTGTAAGGAAGCTAGTCGTTAACTAACAAAGTAGTGAGTCTGAAGCCTGATATCCTGGAGTGTGTTGATTGCGGAAGAGGAAGGATGAAGGATTGTGACCCCCTCCCTCTGGAGACTTGCTTGAGTCTAAAGGAGCTTTCAGCAGTGTTGTTAATAAAGTGGTCCCCAATGCAGCGCCTGTGGGGTCCTCCAATGGCACCCACAAAGCTCTCCCCTCCCTGCCCCCTTTAAAAAAATAGTTTAAAGCAAAACCTTGGAAAATGTTAGGGCAATCTTCTTTATTATCTGCCTTTCTACCCTCTAGCCTTATTTCTCTCCCCTCTACCCCTTTGCCTTGCTGTTTTCCTCTCCCTCCCATCTTCTAGCTTTGCTATTCCTCTTCCCACCTATTTACCTTGCTGTTTCTCCCTGCTCCCAGCCTCTAACCTTGGTCTTTGTCTCCCTCTATCCCTTTGCCTCGCTATTTCCCCCTCCCTCCTAGCCTCCGTATTTCTCCCCCCAACTTCATTAGCTCGCTTTTGACTATCCAAGGCCCCACGACAGCCATTATGTGTCTAGCCACATCATCTGTGAGAGCCATTTTGTGGTGGTGCCCACAGTATTTTCTCAAATTCCCAAATGTGCCCACAGGTCCAAAAAGGTTGGGACCCCTGTTGTAATACTTTTGGGGGGACCTTAACTGCATTTTAATTTGATTACATTTTATTCTGTGTGAATAGAAGTTTAGGTTTTTTTAATTGTTCATCCTTCATCTCAGGATAGATGATAAAGCTAATTTAAAAACAAAAAGAAATACATTTTTCTTTTAATTTTACACACCAATAATATTTTATGATTTTATGATTCTATGACCCGATTCTGTCCCAGCCTCCACTTCTGAGCCATATGTGCCAATACTAGTTGAGTGCCTCCTTAACCCCCTTCATGGATCACTGCCTTGTTGTGGCGAAGGGGCTTGCGTAACTCAGTGAAGCCATAAGCTATGCCGTGCAGGGCCACCCAAGACAGACAGGTCATGGCAGAGAGTTCTGACAAAATGTGGTCCACTGGAGAAGGAAATGGCAACCCACTCCAGTATTCTTGCCAAGAAAACCCCATGGAACGTATCACAAGGCTAAAAGATATGACGCCGGAAGATGAGCCCCTCAGGTCGGAAGGTGTCCAGTATGCTACTGGGGAAGAGCAGAGGGTATTTCCAAGTAGCGCCAGCGCCTCCTTAACAATTCTTGATGCAGCACTCCTGAAAAACGGCAATTAAAATGACCAAGGGGCTGGAGCAACTCCCCTTAGGGATGGCGGAGAATTTCTCCCCGAAACTTCGGGGGGCCGAGCGCCAACGTGTTCGGCCCCCCGAACAAGTTTCGGGGAGAAATCCTCCGCACCCCCCGCCCCCCGCACCCCCCCCCCCGGGATGGGACTTACCTTCCCTGAATGTCCCTCCCGGCGGCGGGTCCGGCTGGCGGTTCGTCCGGTGTTCGAGCGGGGCGGGAGCGGCAGCCGGTCTTTCGACCGGCTGCCGCCCCCGCCATTGCAATGAAAGAAAAAAAAAACAACATGTCCCCTGATAGGCTACGTGACGATTCACGTAGCCTATCACGGCAAGATTTGCAAAGTCAGCCGTGATAGGCTACGTGAATCGTCACGTAGCCTATCAGGGGACGTTGTGTTTTTTTTTTTTTTACTTTCGTGTTCGCGGCCGGGCGAGGCGGGAAGCCTCCTCCCCGGCCTGAATTTCGGCTGGGCGAGGCGGGAAGCCTCCCCCCCCAGCCTGAATTTCAGCCGGGCGAGGCGGGAAGCCTCCCCCCCCGGCCTGAACTTCGCGGGGGGAGCAGCGAAGCGCTCCCCCCCACCGCGAACAAGCTGCGAGAAAAGGTAAGTGACTTTCGTCCACCCCTAACTCCCCTATAGGAAAGGTTACAACGCCTGGGACTGCTTAGCTTAGAAAAAAGGTGTGTAAAGGGAGACATGATAGAGAAGTACAAAATTATGCATGGTGTAGAGAAAGTGGATAACAAGAAGTTTTCCTCCCTTTCCCATAATACTAGAACCTGAGGTCATCACATGAAGCTGAATAGCAGGGATTCAGGACAGATTGAAGGAAGTTTTTCTTCACCCAGCTCATAGTTAAATTATGAAATTCACTACCATAAGATGTAGACCCAGTTCACATGTAACAACAACCTGTGGGTTGTTTAACCCTTGTGTTGTTGGGGCCATGAGCGAGCACACCGCCTCCTACCCACTTGCCACTTCCACTTTGCATCTGGTTTAGAAAACTACCCAGGAATGCTGTGTTCCTGGGTTGTTTGGCGTGACGTGCAAAGCCAGAACTTTGGGTTGTTGAAGGGGAACAGCCTAGAGCTTTAACCCATGGTTTGCTGTTGGGTTAAAACTCTGTGTTGTTTCCCCCTCAATAATCCAGAATTCTAGGTTCACATGTCATGCCAAATAACCCAGGCTGCCCCACATAGTTCTTGACTTAGCACCAACTATCAATCTTATGTTCAGAGTGCTAAAAACCTCCCTCAAATTAGTAAGTACTAAAAAAAAAAAAAAAAAAAGCAACTGAGGTGAGCGGGTGGGAGAAGAGAAGGACAAACCAGTTTCTATCTATTGCATGAATAGAATGCTGTTTATATCTGTAACCTCTGGATGACTAGCAACGCAAAGCACTGAAATGAAGTGAGACATTTTTTGACAATATAATGAATGCATTCTCTGGATCTCATTCCCCTTCCATACAAATACACACTCCCCTGTACAGCATGAAAATGTACATGCGGAGACTTTTGTGCCAAAGGCGGGGGGGATGGGACAAGATGGATTGGGGGATAGAGTCCAGGGACACGGACGGATGGACCCCACCCCAACAGAGTAAATTTAAGACCCTGGGAAAAACAATGCCGATAATCTGCCATTTCCTCTTTTCCCTTGATTTACAGTGCAATCCTATGTGTGTGTACTCATAAGTAAGCCCCATGAAGTCCAATGGAACTTACTCCCAGGTACATGGGTATAGGAAGACTGCAGCCATAAGCTCATCTCTCATGTCATGTAGCCTTCCCACACTGGAAGTGATGTTTGGCCAGTCCTCCCTGTGATCCTAGACTGAGCACAGTTCCTGAGACAGAGAAAGGCTGGACCTTGGAAACCTTCCCGACTCTCCTCTCCACCTGAAGAAAGTGATTTAGGGCCAGGGCAGGCCTTACCATTCAGCAGAGTGAGGCAGCTGCCTCAGGTGGTAGATGCTGGGTGCAGCAGCAAGATGTTGGAGGAGAGAGCTGTGTGCCAAGCGACTTGCTCTGTGCTTCCTAAGCTAGCCTGCTGCCTTCAGGTGTGGTGGAGGATGCTGTCCCATCACCAGTGTTGAAGAAAGCTAAGTCAGCTTTTGAACATGGAATGGGAAAGAGGGGGCATCTTAGTCTTCATCTCAGGGAGCAAAATGTCTTGGACCAACACTGCTTAAGGTTATACTGCATAGCCACCCATTTCAATTTTCAGCCACAAAATAACAATGTTGGGACTGTAGACAGCTTCGGCTATTGGGCGGTATAGAAATAAATAGATAGATAGATAGATAGATAGATAGATAGATAGATAGATAGATAGATGATGTAGAGATATTTCTCCAAGAACACTTGATATTCAGTATTTTTTTTTAAAAAAAAATCCTGTAACTTCATGTTTAGTGCAAATGTTTTCCTTAGTTGCCACTGTTTCAGCTGTTATTTTCCCATCTGGTTACTGCTATTTTCTCTTTCCCGGATTAGTCACACGCATGATCCTAGCTCATCAGTGATCACACAGTGAAGAGGATGATGTCACAGAAATATATAGCCAATCATATTTGGCTATGTTATGGTAGCATTGGTGTTATGTATATTGACTCAACCCAAGGGGTTGTGGATTGTCTTTTGGTACATACTAGCTCTGTACAGAAATATTTGCATGGGAGCCTATCTTGCTCTGGCACTTTACTGCTCAACTGGAGATGCAGAAATTATCACTGAAAAAGCAGAAATCAGGTGGGAGCTCAGTGTGGATGGAGAGTCCTTGGATGGCGCAGAATGTCATATTAGTTATTATCTCTTTTCCTTCTAAACAAGCTTTATTCCTATATTGTTCATGCTTGTAATTACAATGTAATGATACTATTCTATGGATCCTTATTGTACATCTGGCCCATAATAAGGGAAGCCCAGCTTGATTTTTTGTTGTTGGGGCTCAAACCTTGGGAATGAGGTAGGCACCTGTTTGGTTCTCAATGGACAGCTCATCAGAAGAGGGAACTGAGGGCTTGGGAAGCCACTGAACAAAGTCCACTGGGCGTGACCTACTGGAGCCAATGGGACAGCCAATCACACTCCACGTCGGGCTACAAAGCCCCCAGAACTTGCTGCAATTCCCTAGTCTGAGTCGCTTGTTGACAAGGCTAGAAGCTGGTTCTCTGCACTTGCAGAACTACTTCTCTAATTGCTTGCCTTTCTTTACCTGCCTTTCTGCTATTACACTAGCTCGGATCTACCCCCCCCCATGCTTTTGACACGGTGCACGGCTTCATCAGTTTTGGACCCCATGTCTCTTCCATGGGCTTCACATTTGCTCCCATGTTCTGTTCAGGGAAACCTCTTTCAGCTGTGAAGGGTCTGATCCTGCAAGGAACTACATGCAGAGTGCGCAGCAGACTGGTTTCAGTGGATGAAGCCTGGCAATAAGCTTTCAAATCAGGGCAAAAACATATCTGCTCAACAAAGCATACCAGTACCTAGACACTATTAATTTATCTGCAACACTACAATAACACCATCCTCCAAGTATCATAGGCCAAGTGCCATTTTTTGCTAGAGAGGTGGGATACAAATCAAATAAAGAAATAAAATAAATGGGTTGGAGAGGGATAGCTTATTTTGTATCATAATTCATAAATCACATCACAGAAATGCCATGAAATCTAACCGACACAAGGTCTCCTATTTCTCTAGGCCAGTCTTCCCCAACCTCGTGTCCTACAGATATTTTGGACTACAACTTCCATCATCTCCAGCCATCAGGCGCTCTAGCTGTTGTGAATAAATTGACCCATCTCTGTTTCCCTTTGGGATGATTTACACATATATGTTGTTGTTATTGTTGTCGAAAATGAATACGCTCAGGTTTTTATTGAACTGAAGTCACACAAAACAGACAAAATTAGGTTCACCAAACAATGGTTCTAAGAATATCAATCTCATGGGTGGGGAAACGGCCATACATGCTGTAGACATATAAAGAATATGCTTAACATTAGTTTATATTTTAAAATGCTCTCTCCACATGACTCTTCTAGCAATGTAAAAGACATTGAAATTCAAACCCAACATCCTGAAACGAAATCTATCAAAAGTATTAATCATGCTTCAGTGACAATGTTGGTGCACTTCAGTATTCCAGGTCAGTGAAGCTTATTCAAAGCAAAATTTCATTGTTTATTTATTTATTTCATTTCATTTCTGAAATATTTATTTATTTCAACATCTGGAGCACTGTAAAGCAAGTCCCCCCCCCCTTGCAATATTTTGGCTGACATTTCCACTTCGTTGCATTGGAGTTCCTTTTAAATGTAGAGGGTGAGCAAATTTTACCCAAACAACTTAGTAATACCTTCAAAATAACTCTTAGTATAGTGCAGACCTGAGAGACTGGGGTTCAAATCTCTGCTTAGCCACAGAGCTTTCTGGATGACCTTGTATCAGTCACCTTTTCTTAGCCGAAACTACCTGTGTCATTGGGAGGAAGGGCAGGATAAATATGTAATACACAGACAAGCATGCCTTTCTTGTTTCTCCTTTTACCCTCATTCCTATTACTTTTATTGGTGTTATTTCCAAATAGGAACCAGTGTGGTATAGTGGCTGGAGTGTTGGACAGCCATTTGCGAGATCTGGGTTCTTTTCTCCATTTAGCCATGAATCTCACTGGGTGACTTTGGGCCAGTCACTGACACTCAGCCTAACCTACCTCACAGGGTTGTTGTAAGGATAAAAATGGAAAGAAGGAGGACCATATAAGCTACCTTGGGCTCCTTTCAAGAAGAAAAAAGACTGGATATAAATGTAATAATAAATACAATATCTGTATTTGAGTGTGTGTGTGTGTGTGTGCGCGCGCATGCGCGTGCGTGCGTGCATGGGGGATGGATTGGGCTGAATACAGATTTATTCATTTCTAAAGTAGACCCACTGAAATCAACAGGACTTAAATTAGTCATGACAAGTCCCATTGATTTCAATGAGTCTGCCTAAATCTAGATAAACCATTCATCTGTAAGTTCGTAGATCCCTGCAGTCTTTCCCCTTCTTTCTGGAGAAACTGAACCTCAACCCTGAGGCAACCCTGCTGACCTAAGGCACAGCTAGAACAGATCTGGCTGCCCTGGCCCCACTGACCCCAGCTTCACAACAGACCATGCAAAGGGCTGGCCAACTGCTTTTGTCCACAGCAACTACACTGTGCCTCACAGAAAAAATTATGTCCCTCTCAACCCTGCCTGTTTTGGAGCCTTCGTTCCTCCTAGCCTCGTTGTACCTTATTTGTCTTGAGCCTGGGGCCTGCCCTACATTCCTGCTTCTTGTCTTGTTTGCCTTCCTGTCTGCTTTGTTGTTCCTGGACTAGATTTTTTTCTTGCCTCTCTCTCTAGGCCAGATGCCATAAGCGTATGGTTGGTCACTTATGCATCATCAAAAAAAGAGGTCAAGAGAGGAAAGAGATTTGCACAAAATGCGCATATGCTAATTATGTATAAGTGCACATTCAGAAATAATGGCTATAATTTAAACAGAAATGCAATGTATTTCACCATACTGAGGAAGATTGCCTTGGTGACCCGTGTGCCTCCTCAGTCTGCTATCCAGGATCACGTGCTATCAAAAGAGGATGGTCCCCTAAAAAGTAGGATACATGGCCATGCTGTAAAATGCTGCTCACACTTCAACTAGGGAGTCCTACACATACTTACCTGGGAGTAAACACCATTGTCCTCAGTGGGACTTACTTCTGAGTGGACATTGCATTATAATTCTGATGGGGTTGTAAAATGTGGTCTTGAAGGCATTGACGATGGGATGACAAAAGTTAAGAAATAAGGTCCAGAGCATTTAAGTGTTCACATTAAAGAAGGCAATTGCATTTTTAAAACATTATTATTCACCAATAGAACCAATAGGTTTATAAAAACAGGTAAGTGCAAAGTGTTGGTGGGCTTTAGAACTTCTAAAACTCATCTCATGATTCAGTACATATATCTAAATCTAACTAAAATACATCATTATAGATATGTTTGTCTTTCACATTAGTTTAGCTCCTGAAATCCAGGCTAAATGAAAATATGTTGACATTTCCCTACCTGCCACCATCATTATTTCACCCCTTCCCTAAGTATGCTCAGGCATTTATGAATTTCCACTGTCCACACCCCCTAGGTACTGCAGCATATTGAAGAAAAACTAGAAGCTGCAGGTACTGTGAGGAATTTAACATTCAAAACTGGACTGGAGCAGTGTGTTACCAGGTAAAATCATTCTCATGAAATCGTTTAACTTACATTATCTGCAGAAAGCCTTATGAACACTTTTCAATATGTACTACTTTTTTTTGGCATGGGCACTGAATCTAAGATGTTGGTCTTAGAGATTGTAATGAGATATGAGGAAGAATTGGCCTTCCAAGTATAATGGGACCAAGTCAATACAGGTTAGGTCAACTACAAGACGAAGCACCTCCTAAAAGACTCTTTTGTTTAATTTGGTTGGCTTTTGCTGGCCAAGGACAGATTGGTACATGGGCTGAATTATTAACATTTGCAAAGGTTTTCAGTTGTTACCTTCCTTAGCCAAGCCTTTGGAAATAGAAAATAAGTACACACACACATTTACAGTTGTAAGATCTAGTGAAGCTGACTATTTGTGGTGGGGGAGGATAGAATCCAGTCATATGAATGCTGCTGTATTTTTCCAAGGCATATTAAAATCATAGCCCATCACATCATAGCTCAATAATTGTTTAGGATATGGTGAAACCATCATGACTCATGCCAAGCACTCATGCCAAGCACTCACCATATTAAAATTAACAACAACAACAACATCCTGGCAACTTCTCTAGTTCATCAAAGTAATTTGAATAAGATTCTTATTCAGATCACATCCCCTTTGACCTCATACAGCTAAGAACTTCATACAGAAGTCTGCAAACACGTGATTATAGAAAGAGTTAAGCACTTATGATGTGATCAGCTGGATACAAATCCATGGGCATGTCAGCACACAATTGATTCTGCATCATTGAAAAGAAGAGATGTGTGCACGACACAGCAAACGGAGCTCACATATGGCTCTGTGCTTCAAAGGGGAATGTCAGTGCCACAGCGCTCTTAAAATCCAACTAATCATATGTCTACAAACCTCAATTAAGAAACGTCAGATTCCATCATGGTCTAATAGCATAGGAAAGCCACTGGTAGCTCTTTGAGCTGTAAAGATTATCCTGATGCTTGCTGAAAGGGAAGCCTAATATCTTCCCAGATGAAACAAACTGGACAAATTGAGAGGAGTGTGATATGCATCAATTTGTAATGCTGTTGTTGCTCCTTCTGTAAAGCTAAATATGTCTGGCCCAAGCCAGGGCCAGAGACTGCAGAGGGCAAGGGTTAGGGCGGCCATTTATGAATCACCAAAAAAAGAAAAAATTAATCATCAAAAAACAGGAGAAAAGAGGACATGAAAGGCACAACATTTGCGTATGCTAATTTATATGTAGAGATGACATTTAGAAATAATTATTATAATTTAAGCAGAAATACAGTACATCTCTTCACAGAGCAGAAGACTGTGACCAGGTGACCGGAGTGCCTGCCTGTTCAATCTGCTGCCCAGGTGCTAACTGTGGAGGGGAAACTTATGGTTGTTTATCTTTAAACCAGGACAGCTCTTCAAATAAAGGATGGTGCTCTGGAAGCACTTCAAAATAGAGGACTGTCCTCTGTAAAAGGCCACCCTACCCTGGAAGCTTTTTTTTCCTGTTCAGGGCCACGTTCCCTTGCGGATAATCTGTCGAGAGCAGTGGGTGTGACTGGAGCTGGTGTTGGGCAAGGCCAAAGTCGATGGTGGGCAGAGCCAAGGACAGTGGTGGGTAGGGTCACCTGTGTCAGGAGCGCCCTAGTGGCCTCTTTCAGTAGACTCCAATAGCCAACTCAAGACACAGACAAAAGGATTCTTTTCAAGGCTTTAATCCTTTTACAACTTAATGACTCTTTCGGATGCTAATCACCAGCGACTAAGCAAGGAACAGCAGAGTAGCCTATGCTCTGAGTAGGCAGTTGATCCCCGTTTGAAGGAGAGTCACTTGAAGACCCTGAACTTATGGGCTTTGGAAAGATCCTCCCTCTTTCCCTTGGGTCCACGGGAGGCGGCCGTTGCTTGAGCGCCAAATGGGTGCTACGCCTCCTTTCCGCGCCCTCCATCGCTCGTCGCTCCCTGCGTCTGCGTCAAGCGACTAGCAAGCCCCATTCCTGCACTTTCTCACTGCTAGGATCACTATCTATCTCAGGAATGCCGGCAGGAGGAATCTCTGCCAGCTGCTGTGTCTGTGAGGGGTGAGCTGGCTCCTCTCCCACGGATTGCTGATCCTCCTCAGAATCAGAACTGCTCTGAGGTTCTATCGGCTCAGTTTCCACCCTGACATCAACCCTGCTCCCATGAGGCCCCCCCACGTGCTCTTCCCCTGGGGCCCTGGGTTTGTGGGGGTACAGCTGGTGGAAACGCCTCAGCAGCAACGGACCATGCACATTT
Source organism: Heloderma suspectum (assembly GCF_057233095.1). Lineage (NCBI taxonomy): Eukaryota > Metazoa > Chordata > Lepidosauria > Squamata > Helodermatidae > Heloderma > Heloderma suspectum. Next base: position 108,087,555 of record NC_139461.1, read on the forward strand.
TCAGCGGGTTCCCAGGTTCGATCTCTGGCCCGTACCCCTTCCAGTCCACTATATATTGCAGGTGGCCGCGAGAAAGGTGGGAATCCAGAATCTCCGCGACCTCAAACTCCTCCTCCCCCTCCACCAGCACTGGTGGTGGGGGGGAACCGACCGAGCGATGAGAGTCGCCAGAAACCAGGGGGGACAGCAAGGACTGATGAAAAACAGGATGGATCTTCATAGAGGCAGGGAGAGCCAGGCGAAAAGCAACAGGATTAATCTGGGCTGTAATCTGGAAAGGCCCCATGCGGCGAGGCGCGAGCTTCCTTGCGGGCGAGTGAGAGGGGAGGTATTGGGTGGACAAGCAAACCCAGTCCCCCAGTTGCAGAGACGGACCCGGCTGGTGCCGCCGGTCTGCAGAGGCCTTGTAGGCTGTCTTGGCTTGCTTGAGGGAGTCCCGTAAGAGGTGGTGTACCACTCGCAACTCCTCTAAAAAGTCATAGGCTGCTGGCACCGAAGAGGGAGCTAAGGTGGACGGGAAAGCCTTGGGGTGGTAACCCAAACTGGCAAAAAATGGAGTTTGGTGGGTGGAAGCATGGCAGGCATTGTTATAAGCAAATTCTGCGAGAGGCAGCAAGGAAAACCAGTAATCTTGCTGGTAATTGACGTAACAGCACAAATATTGCAAATATTGCTCCAGAGTCACATCAGTGCGCTCGGTCTGACTGTCCGTCTGTGGATGGTGGGCGGAGGAAAGACGGAGCATCACATGTAGAAGCCCAAGTAGCTCCCTCCAGAAATGGGCAGTGAATTGGGGCCCCCTATCCGAAATGAGACCCTCGGGCCATCCGTGGAGCCAGAAAACATGTGCCAAAAACAGCTCTGCCGTCTCCCTGGCTGTGGGCTACCCAGAGCAGGGGATGAAATGGGCCATCTTAGAAAACAAATCCACCACCACCAGAATGGTGGTCTTACCATGTGAGGGAGGCAAGTCAGTGATGAAGTCAAGGGAGAGCAGTTTCCAAGGTCCTGAGGGGGTAGGCAAGGGGTGAAGCAAGCCTGTGGGCTTGCCTGAGGGGCCTTCGCCCGCTGGCAGGTTGGGCAGGAGGCGACATAGGTCTTGGCGTCCTGACACACACGAGGCCACCAAAAATCCCGCGTCACTTCGTGCAGGGTCTTGGCGAAGCCAAAATGCCCAGTGGTGGGGGAGTCATGGCACTGATGGAGGACCTTCTCGTGGAGGGGTCTAGAAGGCACACAGACCCGACCCGAATGGTAAAGCAGGCCACCTCGCAAAGAGAAGGGGGGGCAGAGGCTAGCCCCAATTCCTCCACTTTTGTGCAAACAAAAGCATCCTGAGCCTGTGCAGAGTGAAGGAGCTCTTCCCAAGAGTGAGGTACCACAGCTGCTGCCAAGCTCTGGGGGGAAGAATCAGAGGGGGGGGATTTCCCTCACCCCCCTGGCTGGAGGTCTGGCTTATGAGAAAGAGCATCTGCTTGTAGGTTGTCGGAGGCCTTCACATGGCAAATCTTAAGGTGGAACTGGGGGGAAAAAAGCAACCACCTAATCTGTCTCTGGTTTAAGGCATGGGCTGTCTGAAGATGTTCCAGGTTGCGATGGTGTGTTCTAACTTCAACTGGTTGCTGTGCCCCCTCCAGCAGATGACGTAGGGATGGCGGAGAATTTCTCCACGAACCTCTGGGAGGCCGAATGCCAACGCATTCGGCCCCCCGAAATTGGTGGAGAAATGGTCCGCCACCCCCCGGAATGGGACTTACCTTTCCTGAATGTCCCTAGCGCTGGCGGCTCCCGGTGGCGGTTCGGCGGCGGTTTGGTGGCGGTGGCCGGACGTCTGACCGGCTGCCGCCGCCGCCATTTCCCAGTAAAAAAAACACAAAACAACAAATGTGATAGGCTACGTAAAGATTTACGTAGCCTATCACAGCTAAATTTTCAAAAAACACTGTGATAGGCTACGCAAATCCTTACGTAGCCTATCACGACTGACTTTGGGGGGGGGAAGCGCGTACGCAAATGGCGGCGCCCATGGGCGCCGCCATTTGCGTTCCTTATTTGGGCACGTGTAGTCTACGTAAACGTTTACGTAGACTACGGTGAAAATAAGGGCGTTGCCCTATTTGCGTTGCCCTTATTTTCGCCGTAGTCTACGTAAATGTTTACGTAGACTACACGTACCCAAATAAGGAACGCAAATGGCGGCGCCCATGGGTGCCGCCATTTGCGTACACGCTTCCCCCCCCAAAGTCAGCCGTGATAGGCTACATATGGATTTACGTAGCCTATCACGTGGCTGACTGCAGGGACGCAAACGGCGGCAGCTACGGCCGCCGCCATTTGCGTCCCGGCCGGCCAGGAGGATTCGCGGCCGGAGGGACAGGGCGCCTCCCCCCCGGGCAGAATTTCGTCGGGGAGGAACGGAGCGCCTCCCCCCCACCGTGAAGCAAGCTGCGAGGCCAGGTAAGTGACTTTTGTCCATCCCTAAGATGACGCCAGGACTCCAGACTTGATGGCCAACAGTTCCTTCTCCCAGATGGTATAATTCCTCTCAGACATGTTCAGCTTTCTGGAGTGGTAGGTGCAGGGTTGTAACCCGCCGCCCGCCTGATCTGGCTGAAAAAGCACCGCCCCCACTGCAAAGTCAGAGGCATCAGTTTCCACTACAAAAAGCTTCCTCGGGTCGGGATGTAACAGGATCGGCTCAGAACTAAAAAGCTTCTTAAGTTCCTCGAAAGCCTGTTGGGCAGATGCCGTCCAATGAAAAGGAGATTTCCTGCCCTTAAGGAGGTCCGTGAGAGGAGATGTCAGCCGAGCAATGCTGGGCAGGAACTTCCTGTAAAAATTAGCAAACCCCAGAAAACGTTGCAAGTCCTTCTTGGTGGATGGAGCCTGCCAGGAGAGGTCAGCCTGGACCTTTGCAGGATCCATCCTGATACCATCAGCTGAGATAATGTAGCCAAGATAGTCCAAAGAGGTTAGGTCGAACACACATTTTTCCAGCTTGAAATAAAGATGGTGCTCGCAGAGGCGCTGGAGGACGGTGGAGACATGGTGCTGATGGGCGTGGGGGTCCTCAGAAAATATAAGTAAATCATTGAGATACACAATGAGGAAAGTGTCCAAATAGTCCTGGAAGATGGCATTCATAAAACGAGAAAACGTGGGGGGGCCCCCCCGCAGGCGAGCCCAAACGGCATCACTAGGTATTCATACGCTCCATACTGGGTGCTGAAACAGGTCTTCCACTCATCCCCCTCCCGGATGCAAATCAGATTGTAGACGCCACGCAGGTCCAACTTTGTGAAAACCTTGGCTCGCCCCAGGCGCTCCAGCATCTCAGGGATCAGGGGGAGGGGGTACTTGTCAGGGATCGAGACTGAATTGAGGGCTCTGTAGTCGTGCACCGGGTGGAGTTCTCCAGATTTTTTTGATCACAAAGATGGTAGGGGCGCAGGCAGAGGAGGAGGAAGGGCGAATGAAGCCATGTCTGAGATTTGTGTCCAAAAACTCCTGCAGAGCTCCAAGTTCCAGCTCCAACATCGAATACAGTCGGCCAGCGGGGATGGTCACCCCCAGAATGAGGTTAATGGCACAGTCAAATGGGCGGCGGGGGTTGAACTGTAGCTTGTAGATTCTGTATGGCAGTCGTCAGTTGAGCCACTTGATCACGGAGAATCTGGTTCTCTTGCTCCAGAGCTTGCACCGCCGGGTCCCTGGCACCCTCCATTCAGCAGTAGGAGAAGAGAAAGAGAGAGAGAAAAAAAGAGGAACGGGGACCAAACTGTCAGGGGCGCCCTAGCGGCCTCTTTCAGTAGACCCCAATAGCCAACTCAAGACTCAGACAAAAGGATTCTTTTCAAGGCTTTAATCCTTTTACAACTTAATGACTCTTTCGGATGCTAATCACCAGCGACTAAGCAAGGAACAGCAGAGTAGCCTATGCTCCGAGTAGGCAGTTGATCCCTGTTTGAAGGAGAGTCACTTGAAGACCCTGAACTTATGGGCTAGGGAGAGATCCTCCCTCTTTCCCTTGGGTCTACGGGAGGCGGCCGTTGCTTGCGCGCCAAACAGGCGCTACGCCTCCTGTCCGTGCCCTCCATCGCTTGTCACTCCCTGCGTCTGCGTCGCGCGTCTAGCAAGCCCCATTCCCGCACTTTCTCACTGCTAGGATCACTATCTATCTCAGGAATGCTGGCAGGAGGAATCTCTGCCAGCTGCTGTACCTGTGAGGGATGAGCTGGCTCCTCTCCCACGGATTGCTGATCCTCCTCAGAATCAGAACTGCTCTGGGGTTCTATCGGCTCAGTTTCCACCCTGACAACCTGTTCTCTATCTCTCCCTCCCCCCGCCACCTCCTTCCTATCACAATCTTTACTTTCTGTACCCCACCCTCTCCTTCCCTCTTGAACTGATTGCTTCCGGAGAACTTGCCCTAGTTCAATGACTCCACCTGTTGTGGGGGTTTCCCCCATTTCCCCCCCTCTCCTGCTTTCCTTCTCACCCTCCAGGCTCCCCCCACATGCATGAAATTAGGCCAAGCACCACATGCAGGCCTTGGCTACAGATTCCCCACACTAGCTCTAGGGGAATCCTTTGAATGCCACTGACTTCTATGAGAATGGAATTGGTTTGCACACTATGGGGTGGCTGCCCACAGAATAACATGGTCAATTTCAATGGGATCCACTAGACTAAGGGTGTCTCTATACAAGTGATTTATTTCACACTCATGATTGGTCTATCATTGAATTTGTGGGTCCTTTACATGACATCGTCAACCTCCAGGCCACCTCGTGCACATTTTCCCCTTTATCATGCTTTCAAAAAGATCGGAGACAAACTAGTAATAAAAGTTAATGGCGCCATATCGGCAATGTGTAATGCCGGCTTAGCGCCATGAACTTGCTAAGGAAGGACTTTCCTCGATTCAAACCACATGTCTCTCGATTACCGATCAGAGGAAGAAGAGAGTAAAATGCCTCCCTGCAATGAAGGGAGACAGATCTGATCCCCCACCCCACCAAGCTCAGAATCAACGTTCTCTGTTGATTCAGAGCACCCCATTAAGTTCAGTGGGGCTTACTCCCAAGTAAGTGTGCTGAGGGTTGCAGACTTACAGCATGAACTTATGTCTACTCAAAAGTAAGTCCCATTGACTTCAATGGTGCTTACTCCCAAGTAAGTGTGCCTAGGGCTGTGAGGAAACTGTACAGCACAAGGTTAGCAACAAAAGACTCTCCCCCCTCCCGCTCCTTTACACACATGCCAGGGAGGGAGGGAGGCGCTTCCTCTAAGCAAACCACATGTCTGCCGTATAATGAAGCCCATCCTAATCCCACAAAGAAAGTGAAAGCAGAAAGCCTTGGGAAAGATGTGGGGGTTTTTGCTTAATGTAGAGGCACCCTAAATATTGTCCATTTTCTTCAATGTAGATATTTGGTCTACCTATGTCGATCCCATAATTCTCCCAATCTCCTGATCACTGGTCATCCACTGGTGAATTATGAGCCACTACTGAGTAATGCAGTGATATATGGTGGCTCACACCAGTGGCACCACCACTATCATTTAGGCAGAGTGACATCCCAAAGACATCCCATGATCTTGTGTGACAGAGCAGTGATTTGAACCTGGATCTACCATACTCAAACCAAGGTTCTATTGTATTCCACTGGTATCCACATGGGGGGATCAGGCAGTGATTTTCTGAAGATACATCAGGACAAAACTCAGTATAGATCCTACAGTACATACCAATTCACAGGAGGTACTTCTCCATCCTCCCACATCAGCTGTAATTAGCTGCCTGCATTTCTCAAGTGATTTGGCAATTGCAAAGTATACAGTTGCTGTCAGCACAGAGGGTAGAGACTCTGCCTGTGTATTTTAAGTAAGCAGGACCACCCACACAACGCATAACCGAGAGAAACAAAAGGCAAGTTCTTCTTGGATACAGATGTAAAAGTAGAGCATTATAAATAAGACTTAAAAAAAAGGAAGGCAAAGAAATGTATTGTCATATGTTACCTAATAACATTGTGTTGTACAAGCTTGTGGACTGAGTTGGACCAAGTTTACTCATTCCCCTTCCCTTCCCTACATGCCTCATCATATCTAACCTCTGGGGTTTTGTCAGACCGAAAGTTACCCTTTTTAGAACATGTAATTGAATAGAAATTTCAAAAGAACTTGCTTTCTAATGGTTGTCAATGGGCTGTGATTAATTCCCTCTTTCAGCCCTGCTTGCTCTCTCTTTCTCTTTCCCCATCCAAACTAACATTGTTCAAAACAAATAAAGAGAACCTAAGGACTAAGTGAGACAAACTACAAAGTGTTGCTGTTGGACACAACCTCTCTGTATCCTAATGAGCTCACAATATGCTTCTTTGAAGTGTATCGAGGCAAAGCAGCAGTAGTAATGTTTGGTGGAGTGGTCCCTATATATTCAGATCCTATATACTAAGTGCTAACTCATGCTCTGAGCACTGATCCTTATGTAGTCACAATGGAACCATCTCTGCACAAGAGGGAGGTAGCAGCAGGCTTGGGGGTATCCCAAGGTTTGCAAAAGTACTTTTTTTTTTTTTTTTAGGGAAACCTAGGGTGGGCATGTGTCCTTTTTTACAGAGTTCAGTCCTTTATTTGAAGGGCTGCCAGAGGACTGTCCCCTATGTGGAGGGCATCTTCTGTCTGAAGGGCTGTTTAGTCGAAGTCCATTTTAAGGATAAATCACCATCAGAAGGAAGAGTTGGGCCTTGAAATTTGCCTATTAACACTAGAAGCTGTGGGCAAATGGCCTCTCAAAATTCTCCACCTTACTTGTGGGCAGAGAAATTTGAGAGACAATTTCACCAAATTTCTCCAGGAGGAGGAGAAATTCTCAACAGTTTCTCCCAGGTAGGGCTCCCCATTGGCAGGGCTTGTAGCACATCTTTTTTGGTAAGGATTTGGGGTGAGGGGTGGGGGTTTCATGCTGCAACAGCATTAGCTGTCTTGGCAGGCTGGTCCCCAGTTTGCATCCACTGCAATGCAGGTAGAGGCAGCCTTGTGTTTAGCTCCAGGGATGCAGTGGAGTTAGTGCTGTGCCAAAATCTGTTCTCCAATTTCCTGAAAGTTTTCTCCCCCCATGAAAGAGGCTTTCCTTGTTCTGCTTCATTCAGGATGTTTTATCATGTACTTTTGTGGTGTATCTGAGCTTACCTAATCATGGCTAGCCTCCCAGGCTGCCTGCATGTCCTGAACTGGAAAAAGCTGTATGGGAGGAATTATCTCATGGTGCCTTAAACTGAACTTTAACTGAAGTGTAGGAAGCTGAGGAGGTTACAGGACAAATCACAAACAGGACAATCACACACACTCCTCAGCCACCTCATAAGTAAGGTAAGCACAAGAACCCCAAACCCAGCCCATGAGAATTTCTCTGAAATTTCTTCACCATTGAGTTTCTTTTCCAAAAAAAAAAAAAATATCCTCTGTAAAATTGAATGAGAATGGTGGAAAAAAATGTGGGAGAAATTTTCGGCACAGAACTAATTAACACCACGTGGACAGCAGACTGAGCAAGGCACACACAGGTCACCTGGTCAGTCTTCCATGCGATGTTGAGATAACTGTATTTTTATTTACATTATAACAAATATTTCTAAATTTGCATCTATACATATAAATTAGCATATGCAAATTTTGTGCAAATCAGTGCCCTCTTTTCTCCTATTTTTTGGCGTTGCACAAGTGGCCACTTCAAGGGGACCCCACCCAACCCAAACAGCCAAACAAAGTACTGATGATGCCAAGTGTCTATTGTATGGATGGGGATGGAATGGAGAATCCTAGAGAAAGTATGTCTGGCTGACAGAAATCCTGAACAGGGACACTCCACAGTGCAACATTTTGTTGCAGGTCTCACTTGTAAGCTCCCTATATCTATGTGTCTCATTAGAGAAACTTTAAAGATCACAACTTTCATAGTTATTTATAATTTCTGAATATTAGATCCTTTAGCAGGCCTGCAACCTAAAAGGGTTTTGTGGGGTGGGGCTGGGGGGCGGGATTGAGGTCTAAAGTTACTCTAGTAGGCCCATCCTAAATGAGTTTTATATTATGGTTTTTGTTGTATTATACTATTAAGCACCCTGTGAGTCATTACACATTTGAGAAATAAAATCAGTAAGAACCAGTATGGTATACTGGTTAACTGTTAGAGTGTTGGACTAAGATTGGGGAGACCTCCAGTTTACTCCACTCATCTTACTGGGTGTCCTTGGCCCAATCACTACCACGTAGCTCAGCCTTCCCCAACGTGGTACCTTCCAGATGTATTGGACTACAACTCCCAGAATCTCCCAGCCAGCATAAAGATAGCTCGGAGATTCTGGAAACTGTAGTTCAATACAACTGCATGGCACCAAGTTGGGGAAGGCTGCTTTAACTTAACCTACCTCACAGGGTTGTTGTGAGGATAAAATTGTGTGGCGGGGGGGCACAATGTACACTTGCAATGTACTGACAGGAAAGGCAGGATCTAATAAGCAAGCATACTTTTTAAAAATATGAAAGCAGGACTCACTGCTTATGCAAGGGAGATTTAGTGCTTCCTAGGGGAAGCCCCAAAACAAGCGGAAACCCTCATTTCTGGAAGGAGGCAGATCAGTGGAGCTCCCTTATGGTGGGGGCTGCTTGCACGAAGCAATTGGCAGGGTGGAAGAGAAATGGTGGGGGTGGACGTGCCCGTTAGATTCTGCCCTCAGTCTTGTAGTCTGGTCCTATGCCTGTTTCTTCAGAAATAGGTTCAAAAGGGCTTACTCTCAAGTAAGTGTGCATAGGATTGCTGCCTAAAATGCTTAGTTATTTCATTTTGTAAAAAGTTCCAAACTCTTGTCAGGCATCTCAGTGCCTTTGCAGAGATTTGCCAGAATACTGGAAGACAGCAGATTGATTTCTCACTGAGGAACTGCCTCCGCCTTTCTTTATATCTCAGTAAGTTAATCGGTAGCTGCTTCCTTTGTAGTTGTTTTTATTATAATGAATCTTAAACTTCAGAAAATGGGCCTGGATTAACTGTAAGGAGGGCCAGGTTCCCACACAACTATGGCTCTGGTCTTACAGTTTTCTCCAACAGGAAGCCAAAGGAATACACAGAATATCTACTGGAAGAGATATTAAAACCAGAACTCTATAGTCTAATTCATTCTAATTGGTTTCCATGCTGACCTTTGTGTGAGACAGATTCTGAACACATGCAATAACATAAAATTCAACAGCAGGGGAAGAGGCACAGGGACACGTTTAAATAACACTCCTGCCTTGTGGAATGCAAAGCAAAGCTCCAGAGCAGCTACAAATCTTTGCCACAACCAGTCCAAAATGACAGAGTGATATTAAAGATATTACATCACCAATTTGCTTTTATTGACTTCAGAGTTTGGTTGCTGTATGATGAGACTTCTGCCAACATAAAATGCCTCTGGCTTACAGGTATTCTGTATATATGTGCCAAGAACTCTCTGTCTATGTCTCTCTCTCTCTCTGTCTCTCTCCCCCTCTCCCTCTCTTTCTGTGTGTGTGTGTGTGTGTGTGTGTGTGAGAGAGAGAGAGAGAGAGAGAGAGAGAGAGAGAACACACACACACACACACACACACACACACTAATTCCAGTTTTCAGTGGCAGAGTGTCATTATTTACGTATGTAGCCAAAATTGTACCAGCCATGCAGGGCAGTCTCAGCAGACTCAGGAGAACCTCAAAGTTTGGAAAAGTACAAAAAGTAATTAGTAAAAGGACTAATAGAGAGAACTCCAAAAACAGTTCAATGAGAAGTGCATGTGCTCAGAGGCCATGAAATGCTGGCTGCTGGAGGAGAGGAAAAAAATTGGAAAACTAGGTAGAAAGGGAATGGAATTTGCTCCATACTGCAACATTCTGTTGCAGGTCCCACTTCTGCACTCTATTTTACAATTTACTATTCAGAATTGCCTTCCTTTTATAAAGCGATTAACCACATCATATTTCAAAAATATTAGTGCACTTTCAATATTTGAGCCTCAGCTATGAACAAATCCTGTCTATTTGCATGAATGAGCATCACAGAAACAGCACTTACACTTACAGTGTATACCACTTATGCAGTACCTAGGCTTATATGAGTAGTGAAGAAAATTATCTATTTCCCCACTTTATAGACCCCAGCCATTTGCCTTTAAATCTAGCTGTCATTCATAGTATCCCATTCCTTCTTTGAAATACTGGAAGCTTGACTGGTCCAGCTATAAAGAAAAGGTGGGTGCATCTCCCTCCCTGCTGATACGAAGCACAGCTGTAACACCATAGCACAGAGGTACAACCTGATGCCCTCCAAATGTTTTGGACCAGAACTCTGAAAAGCTCCAGCTAGCATGATCAATAGTCAGGTATTATGGGATTTGTAATCCAAAACATCTGAAAGGCGCCAGGTTACCTACTGCTGCTGTAGCATTAGAAAGGAGTGCAATGAAAACCATTATTCCCTCTCCCTGACCCCCCAAGACTAGGAGGAAGATGATGGGAGTGTATCATTTCCATACTGGAATCATCCTGAAAGCCGATGAACACAAGAGGGGATTGAGTAGAGATACAGGCTAATTTCCCCCCCCCCCCCCAAACAAGTATTGTGGTAAAGCATTTGTGGTTGTTTTGCTACAGTCCAGATCCTGTCTTATGACGCACTGCAAAACTTCTGGAAGGGGGTTGGATAATACGACATAGCACAATATTGATGGCAGCGAAAGAGCAATCTGGTAGTGTGCTGAAGCAATCATATCACTTCACAGGGCTGACGTCAAGGGCAGGCATGGTCAGGCACCTGCCGAGGGCTCACACTCAAGAAGGGGCCCACTGACAAGAGCCCCTGGAGTTGCTCCTCCTCTTTACTTGCCCCTCACTCTGGCCCAGACAACGGTGGTGGTGTGGAGGAAGAGCAGAAAATGCCACTGCCTACTTGCTCACTGGCTTTCTGCTTGTCAAGCAAGCAAGTGGTAGCAATGATAGCAATAATGAGGAAGAGGAGCAGCAGCAACAGAGCTAGTGAAAACGGTAGTGAGAAGGTAGACTCATTGAGGGAGGGGGACCATTGAGGGTATCTTGCCCAAGGGCCCTCAGAAACCTGGAGCCGGTACTTGTCACTTCATCATATACCTAGAGGGCAAAAATGGCAAGATGGCATCCTACCTGTTGTCAATTCCTTAAAATGCCCATCTGTATTGGCCCCAAAATCTTTTGAGCATCAGGAAGAATGGGCTAAGTTATAAAATGTCAGATGTCATATAGTGAACATCAACTGTCTGTATAGTATGACACCCACTATAATAGACTGATTTTCTTTAAATAATACCTGCATGCTCAGTTTGCATTGGGACAACTTGTTCTTTTACTCCCCACTCTGGAAGGTTGCAATCCTATACCCACCTACTAGGGAGCTGGGCCCATTGAGCTCAATGGAACTTATTTATGAGTGGACATATATAGGATTGTACTGTAAGACAGTTACTCAAAGTCAATAAAATCCCAAAATTAATTTGCCCAAATAACTGAGAAATGGAGATTTGGCAGCATTAAAGAGTTTATGAACTTAAAATGCCACCTAAAAACTTGGCTGCACTGTAAGTGAAAGCTGAGCACTTCCACTGGTTGAAGGCAATCATTATAACTATAACTTAACAATCATTTATAATAAGCAAGATTTTTAAAGCTAACTGTTGCAATTTCGTTAAGCCACAAGTTTTTTTCTGTTAGCCAAGACTCAGTCCTACAAGTTTGTAAAGTTTGATTTCACCACATAGGAGGTGTTGAGACCATCATGGAGGAAGAAGAAGCCATTGTGACTTCTCCCCCGCCTCCCCCCCATCATTTACCTGTGCTGCAGCGTGGGCTGGTGTGACGTCTGAACATGGCATGCAGTGCAGCAGGGGTAGCTTCATACCCACCCAACAACCCCTACTGCAAATAGGGCGCACACAGCTTGCAGGGGGAGAAGCCACGATAGCCTGAACCCAGACACTGTGTTCACTAAACGGTGAAAAGTTGGAATTACATTTCATTAATTACTCACTGATGCCATCTGAATTCTCTTAGAGTGACAGTAGGAACTGTTTTATGAATATGAACTTGAGCACGCTCCGGGAGAGAGCGCAGGACAGGAAGGCCTGGCGTGCTATGGTCCATGGGGTCACGAAGAGTCGGACACGACTGAACGACTGAACAACAACAACAACAACAAAGGAACTGTTTTGACTTCAGTTGTGTAACAATCCGATTCTCAAATGCTGGTCATCCGGATATCAGTCAGAAGCAAACTGACCATTAACAATCATTACTTTGGCATCTCAGAAGTATGCATACGTTATTCTTTGGAACAATCTTCTTTGGAACCGTAGTCTTCACTGCTGCGACAGTAGGCAAATACAAGCTAACACACTGATGTGCCAAATTCAAATGGTACCTTTGATGTTGAGAGAACCTTTGAGAGAACAGAGCACCATGAAGATCCGAGGAAAGTCCAGTAGTTCTGCTTCACACAGTTTTATGCAAACACCTCCTATGGTTCTATCCCATGTAGGTTTATATAACAAAGGGAAAGAATCCCACAACGTTTGCAAGGCTTCTGCTTCTAATGCTTTGAGGCAGTCCATATTCACCTGCTTTCATGTTGAAATGAAGTTGTGTTTTGATGGGAAAACCTGATGCTGGCCTGCACTTTTTCAAAACTGAACATGCAGACACAGCTTGAAAACAAACAGAACTTCAGAGGTAATGAAACTCCAAGCCAGGAGGTGACTCGAACAAACTCACTCTCCCTTACACCCTGTACGGTGTTACTAGATCACAGCCAATTCACACATCCAAACCCACTTCCTCACAGTTAGTCCCATGCCACTCTGGTCACATATTCATATAGGAACAAGACAGGTAGGTTGAATGATATGTTTCCTTCCCATAATAATATTGCCAAGCCAAAACAGAAGGTGTGGGACAGAACCACATCCTTCAGCCTGCCTATGTTTTTTCTTCATAGATCATACACATGTTGTAAGAGGGATATGAAACTGTGCCATGACATGAGGAAGCACTACTCATGGGAAAATACAAATTGACCATGAGTGAGGCGTAGAGATGTGAAGGCCTGTGGGGAAAAAAAACCAGAGAAAAAATGGGGGAAACCAAGCAAAATTACATTTTTCCAGGTTTTTTTTTTTAACTGGGAAGGGGGGGCTTCCCCCCAGTTTTTCTGGGTCCCCCCCACCACAAGCCTTCATATATATATTGAGGTCTACTTCTTACATTATACTATACATAGCTACAATACCCACAACTTAATAGGATAGCAACCACAGCCATGCATCATGAAATCCTCCCATTCATTCAAATTGTGTCCTCGAATGTCTACCCTTATTCTGACATCAAAAAACAGCAATCATTCACCATAGTAAATTATAATCTGTAAGGACTTTGTAATGTGTGAAGCAGCCCTGAGTGAAACTATGAGAGGAATTTCCTGAACAGATCCTTCTGTGGGGAAACCTGTGACACTCCAGATGCCGTTAGATTCCAACTGTGACCAGCCCATTCCAGCATGGCCAATATTTATGGATGATGGGAATTGTAATCCAGCAAATCTGGAGGGCCACAGGTTGGAAGGGAATCCAATAAGGGAATCCGGTCAGACTTCGTGTAGAGGTATGCAATTGCCAAGTTTACAAATATTTCAGGATTTTAAAAGTTATGTCACTCTCAATTTATTCAAAATTTCTATTGTAGTTTTTCAGGTCATGTCTTTGTTGTTGTTGTTGTTCAGTCGTGTCCGACTCTTCGTGACCCCATGGACCATAGCACGCCAGGCCTTCCTGTCCTCCGCTCTCTCCCGGAGCGTGCTCAAGTTCATATTCATTGCATCCGTGATGCTATCTAGCCATCTCATCCTCTGCCGTCCCCTTCTCCTTTTGCCTTCAGTCTTTCCCAGCATCAGGGTCTTTTCCAGGGAGTTTTCTCTTCGCATTAGTTGGCCAAAATATTGGAGCTTCAGCTTCATTATCTGTCCTTCCAATGAACAGTCAGGGTTGATTTCCTTTAGGATGGACTGATTTGACCTCCTTGCAGTCCAGGGGACTCGTAAGAGTCTTCTCCAGCACCACAGTTCGAAAGCATCAATTCTTCGGCGCTCAGCCTTCCTTATAGTCCAGCTCTCACAGCCATACATTACTACTGGGAAAACCATAGCTTTGATTAGACGGACCTTTGTCGGCAAGGTGATGTCTCTGCTTCTTACTATGCTGTCTAGGTTTGCCATAGCTTTCCTCCCAAGGAGCAAGCGTCTTTTAATTTCATGGCTACAGTCACTGTCTGCGGTGATCTTGGAGCCCAAGAAAGTAAAATCTGTCACTGCTTCCATTTCTTCCCCTTCTATAAGCCAGGAAGTGATAGGGCCAGATGCCATGATCTTAGTTTTTTTTAATGTTGAGTTTCAAACCAGCTTTTGCACTCTCCTCTTTCACCCTCAACAAGAGGCTGTTGAGATCCTCTTCGCTTTCTGCCATTAGGGTGGTATCGTCTGCATATCGGAGGTTGTTGATCATTCTCCCGGCAATCTTAATTCCGACCTCTGATTCATCCAACCCGGCATTTCTCATGATGTACTCTGCATATAAGTTAAATAAGCAGGGTGACAATATGCAGCCTTGTCGTACTCCTTTCCCAATTTTGAACCAATCGGTTGTTCCATCTCTGGTTCTTACTGTTGCTTCTTGACCCTCGTACAGGTTTCTCAGGAGACAGGTAAGGTGGTCTGGTACTCCCATCACTTTCAGAATTTGCCACAGTTTGTTGTGATCCACACAATCAAAGGCTTTAGCGTAGTCAATGAAGCAGAAATAGACGTTTTTCTGGAATTCTCTTGCTTTCTCCATGATGCAGCGAATGTTGGCAATTTGATCTCTAGTTCCTCTGCCTCTTCGAAACCCAGCTTGTACTTCCGGTAGTTCTCGGTTCGCATACTGCTGAAGCCTAGCTTGTAGGATTTTGAGCATCACCTTGCTGGCATGTGAAATGAGCGCAATTGTGCGGTAGTTTGAACAGTCTTTGGCGTTGCCCTTCTTTGGAATTGGAATGTAAACTGACCTTTTCCAGTCTTGTGGCCACTGTTGAGTGTTCCAGATTTGTTGGCATATTGAATGCAGCACTTTAACAGCATCATCTTTTAGGATTTTAAATAGCTCGGCTGGAATACTGTCATCTCCGCTAGCTTTGTTGTTACTAAGAATAGGTCAAGTAGTGTCTTGATTAAGGCTGAGCTGAGATTGCTCTGTTGATTTCATTCTCACTTATGCAAAAAACAAACAAAATAAACCCTCCACAAAAGCACCCTATTTCCATGTATTTTTACTGCATCCCTTATTTTTCAATTTCGTTCTCACTTGACTGTGTAATCTTCCAAGTGAACCAGGAAAGGCACATCTAAGAAAGCTGTCCAGCCTTAGCGCAGCAGGCATAGGATTGCACCCTTAAGGTGCAATTGCTGGCTGGGGCATGCTGGGAGTTGTAAGCCTTTTTTCTGTCTAAAGATGCATAGGATTGTGCCCTTAAAGGATTTAATACTGCAGAGCCACCATAGTCTAGCCCATTATGTCTTCCTGAAGAAAACCTAGTTTTCAGAGCATTTACCTAATAATACACCATGAATCTTGGATATTAGAAATAACTTTTGCAGTGGCTTATTAAACCCCCCCCACACACACACACCTAATCAGTCTCTAGTTTCTTATTCTTTATCATCAATAGATGATAGAGAGCAAAATACAGGAATAGCCAATATCAAGAATATCATATCTCAGTTTGTCCTTTTACTCTATCTGTTGGGGAACAGCTGAGCTAGCAGAGAAAATATTTGTTAGAAAATGGTCTGATCAATAGTTCTGACCGTGATTAGTGTGTAATGAACGATGGATTAGTGTATAATGAACCATCTTATATATAGCCTGTCCCATCCTGAAGGTTAAGGTGAATAATCAAAGTAAATCCCAGCAAAACAGCATAAGATTTCCTCTGATTCATTTACATTTCCCTTGCTTTGCCCTTTTGAAGAGCTACCTGCTTGGGCTGGCCTTAGGTTAAGCCCCCAAAGGATCATGCATGCTTTTGAAAGGAGCTCATGGTTAGACCTCGGTGAGTCTAGCAGTGGGGCACAAGGGGAAGGATTTTTTTTTTCCAGGCTGGGGGTGGGGTGGGGTGGGGGCGGCAAAGCTGCAGTGCACAGCAGTTTGTGGTTGTAATTCGTGCCGCTACAACACACCCATACATTTTCCTTGTGTGAGCGCTTTGCTGCTTAGCATCATATTCCATGACATTTAGAAGCCTACACAGAGTAGTAGAAGAGCCTGGGAACCGAACAGCACTAATGCAGAAGAGAAGGATCATGAACTCCAAAAAATTTTTATTTGAAGTGAGGGATAAAAAACACACACGCTTATAAACAAGCGAAAAAACCTGAATGCACAAACACAGTACAGCTGTCTTAAGAATATCATATTGGATATTTTATGGCATCATTGCCCTTATCATAACATTGACAACTTCACATGACTTGTCATGCAGTGTTTTCTTTCATCTTGGAAACAGTGGTGAATGCTCGCTAGAGTACTCTTCCCCATCCTGGTGCCCTCCAGATGTTTTGGACTAAAACTGCCAGCATTCTTGATTGGCCATGCTAGCTACGGCTGATGGGAGTTGAAGTCCAAAACATCTGAAGGGCACCAGGCTGGGAAAGCAGCTCTAGATAGTATCAGTTAAGACTGGGGAGTGCCTTTAGTAGTGGGAGGAGAAATGGGTATGCATGATCAGGGTTTATGGTTCTAGAGGAGCCAGGACTACTTACTTAACTTTTCATATTTCACCAGCTAACAATACAACTTTTGCATGACTTGAATTTTGTACTACAGCAATTTTCTTTTGGAATCACATATTTTTTCCTGGAACTGCACATTTTGTGTATGGCTGCACATTTTTTAAAAGCCCTGATACCATCGGAGGACAGGTCCACAATTTCTGGTAGATCTGGTAACTGAGCAGTGACAAGGCCAGGGCAACATGTCTACCAAGTTACGTAGACCTAGCCTCTGTTGTTTCTCAGTGGGAAGAATGGTGTCTTAACAATGTCTTTTCACCCTCAGCTGAAACCCTCAATTATTTCCTTGACTCCTTTCACCCCTTAGGCCAATGGTTATTACAGGGTGCAGCATGTGGTTAATAATAATATGACTGCTCAGCTTGCAAAACCACTCCTAGGCTTTGCTCTGTAGTCAACACACAACAAACTCAGATTCACACAATAATCTCTACAATGCAGTTATTTATGCCTGCAACACAATTTCTTATTACAATACAATGCTACAGTAGAAAACACTAACTTCTGAGGACTTGCACGATACACAGTCTCACCTCCAAGGCCTGCACTAACAGAGAGATGGGGAGAGGCTCCACTTGGGCCTCCTGCAAGAGCTAAAAAGGCCAGGTCCTCTTGAAGCTATACACACACAAACAACTCCCTCTAGCCCTTAATACGGGGATGCAGAACTCTGCAGGCCATATGGTGTCAGGTGGGTGTGGCCACGCTCAGCTGATGTCATTTGCTCCCTGGCCTAAGCTTCGCTTCATGTAGATTTCTCAGCACCGTGAAGCTGAGCTGGACAAGTCCCCATCGTTCCAGTGGAGACTAGCTCAGCTCTTCCCTGTTTTCACACACAAAGAGCATGTAAAGGAGAAGTGGCTGAGTCCCTTTTGCTTCTCTGATGGAAGAGCAGAGGGGAGTCAGACGGTCTCCTTCATGTGTCCTGCCTCATTCTTCCAATGCACAAGGGGACTTGTCTGAACACAGAGCAAGTGGCTGCTTCCCCTGGCGTGGGCAAGTCCCAGTGTCTGCTGCCCCTCTATGTCCAATCAGAGATAACAGTGGGGGGTGGGGTCAGCTGCTGGCATGTGCTAGTTATAGCAGCAAGGAGATGCCCTTTGAGGGGCTGCTCCAGGGGGCAGGGCTTGGAGCCTAAGCCCCACCCCCTGGAGGAAACCCACAAGTCTGTGTGGGCCAGATTAGGCCTACAGGCCACAGGTTCTGCACCCCTGCCTTAATAGACTGCACTGCTGCTGCAATCCACTTCACAGTCCCATCTGCGTTTCCCTAAAACACCAACACACCACGAAACTGGATAGCAACACTGGACTACACTACAGAATTGTCTTACGCTACTCTAACCCCTGCTGCCCGCAAAATGGGAACAACAACACTGGGCTACTTTGCCAGACGGGTGTAACCCACACTCTCTCAGCCACAGCCCTGCCTCCTGTAATATGGGTATAATAATGATGAACCTTATCTGCACACATTGGCAGAATTATCTTTTTTTGTGTTTATAAGCTCAGAAAAAAATATTAATAAGACCTGAGTCAGAAAGTTCATGAACTCCTGTAGTTGCTGTTACCTTTTGGGTTTTTTTGGTAGACTACTGCCCAAACTCAGCTGCATTAAACTCCTGAAGTTCTAAATTGTTTTTGATAAGGCTGCAATTTCTCCTTAGCAGGGAAGACCCTCCAAAGCTTTAACACATCTGGAAGGGTTAACACACCCAGACAGCGGGTGTGTTAACTTTTGCTATGGCTTCATTCATTGGCTGAAAATACTGAAAAGTGGGAGCAGGCTAGTTTCTCACAAAACAAATGGGCAGAATACTGGCTGCACATTTTGCCTCATATCTTGGGTTCTACAAGGGCTGGAAACTTGTGTGTGTGTGTGGGGGGGTTTAATGAAAGCTGGGAATCTGGAGATAATAGCTGATCTGTGTGTGTGTTTGTGTGTGTAACTGCACCCCCTTGCCCTTTCCTGAAGATGCTTATGCAGTGGGGATGCAGTTCCTTAAGTGGGGATGAGCAGGAGCCATCACAGTATTCTCTTGCCTTATGTCCAATCTTGATCTCTGTGATAGAACAAGCCTTTTGATAGCAATTGCCCACCTCAGAAACATCCTTCTCTCAAAAAGTTCTTTAAGGCCAATCATGGCTACCTTCCAGAAGTGCTGCAAGACTCCCCCCCCCCAGTATTTATTAGACTTTGATAAAATACAAACCAATACAAACCAAATCTGCTCAACATGAGCAACATACTCATATTCAAGACATTAAAAACAAATAAATCAGAAACTTGACAATCAAGTATAACAGGACCCTAGGGACCATTCAGATGTCCCAGGCCTAGTTTAACCCACACAGCTGAGACTGCAAGTGTGCCCCAACCAAGAGGAGGAGCAAAGAAGATATGCTGCACCAATATGCCCATACTTTAAATGTATACCTTGGGTGTTTTTAGTTGCATGTGTCCTATACATCTACTTTTAGAATAGTTTATATTCTTAATTTTTAATTATTGTTAGCTGCACAGAACTAAAGCTCAGATGAAGAAAGAATGAAGAAAGCTGCACAGAACTAAAGCTTAGGAAGAAAGCCAGACTATGAAGTGCATGATCTTCGATGTCTATATACTAATGCTCAGAGTATGGGAAACAAGCAGAATGAACTTGAACTCTCCATACAGGAGGGAAATTATGACTTGATAGGTGTAACTGAGACTTGGCGGGGTGACTCTCATGACTGGAATACAGCAATTGAAGGATATAACTTGTTCAAAAAGAACAGGAGGAACAGAAAGGGAGGTGGGGTGGCACTGTATGTGAAAAATACATATCTCTGCACAGAAATACAGGAGGATGAGCTTGGTAGCCCCATTGAGAGCATCTGGATCAAAATAAATGGAGCAAACAATAAAAGGAACCTGGTGGTCGGAGTTTGTACATTGTGTTGGGTACCCGGGACAGATTAGGGATTCTGTTGGTGTACCGCCCATCCCACTGCCCATCAGACTCCCTGCCTGAGCTGACAGAGGTGGTCTCGGACTTGGTGTTGAGGACCCCCAGGATGATGGTCCTGGGGGATCTCAACTTCCATGCCGAGGCCGCTGTATCCGGGGTGGCTCAGGACTTCATGGCCGCCATGACAACCATAGGGCTGTCCCAACATGTCATCGGCCCAACGCATATAAAAGGACACACGCTTGATCTGGTTTTCTCGACTGGGCAGGTGGATGGTGATCTGAAAGTGGAGGAATTAACATCTGTCCCTTTGTCATGGTCAGATCACTTCCTGCTGAGGTTTAGACTCCTGGCGGCCTTTCCCCTCTGCAAGGGTGGGGGACCTATTAAAATGGTCCGCCCCCGGAGATTAATGGATTCCGATGGATTCCAGAGGGCTCTGGGGGATTTTCCTGCTGGTATGGCTGGTGCTCCTGTCGAAGCCCAGGTCGCTCTGTGGAATGCAGAGATGACTCGGGTGGTTGACACGATCGCGCCCAAGCACCCTCTCCCTCTGAGCAGAGCCCGGCCAGCTCCTTGGTATACACCTGAGCTGAGGGCAATGAAGCAAGAGGGGAGACGGCTAGAACGCAGGTGGAGGAAAACTCGTGCTGAGTCTGACAGAACACAGGTAAGAGCCCACTATTGAGCCTACTCTGTGGCGGTGAGGGTGGCAAAGAGGCAGTTCTTTTCCACCAGCATTGCATCTTCTCAGTGTCGTCCAGCAGAGCTTTTCTGAGTGGTTCACGGCCTGTTACATTCTGGGCCAGGGAGAGTGATGGTGGAACCCTCGGTAGCACGCTGTGACAAGTTTGCGCGGCACTTTGAGGATAAAGTTGCTCAGATTCGTCATGAATTGGACACCACCGTTAATGCAGTTCCATTGGTAGAGGCGTTCAGAGCACCGTCTGGTCCGGTTTTATTGGATGAGTTTCAGTTACTGAGGCCTGAGGATGCGGACAAGGTGCTTGGCCAAGTCCAATCGACCACTTGTGTGCTTGACCCTTGCCCTTCATGGCTTATTAAATCAAACAAGGAGGGGTTGTCTGGCTGGGTCCAGGAGGTTGTAAATTCCTCCTTGAGAGAGGGAGTGGTGCCTGCCGCTTTAAAAGAGGCAGTAATTATACCACTCCTGAAAAAGCCTAACCTGGACCCAGAGGATGTTAAAAATTATAGGCCAGTGGCTAACATCCCCTTCCTGGGCAAGGTGCTTGAGCGGGTGGTTGTAGGACAGCTCCAGGCACTCTTGAATGAAATGGATTATCTAGATCCATTTCAATTGGGCTTCAGGCCTGGTTTTGGAATGGAAACTTTCGCCCTGTGGGATGACCTCTGCCGGGAGAGGGACAGGGGGAGTGCGACCCTGTTGATTCTCCTGGACCTCTCAGCGGCTTTCAATACCATCGACCATGGTATCCTTCTGGATAGGTTGTCTGGGTTGGGAGTTGGAGGCACTGCACTACAGTGGTTCTGCTCCTACTTGGATGGCCGATTCCAGAAGGTGGTGCTGGGGGATTATTGCTCTGTGCCATGGCAATTGTGCCATGGGGTTCCACAGGGCTCTATTTTATCCCCCATGCTGTTTAACATCTACATGAAACCGCTGGGGGAGGTTATCCGGAGTTATCTGGAGGTGTGGGCTGAGGTGCCATCAATATGCAGATGACACCCAGCTCTACCTCTCTTTCTCATCAAAACCAGGTGAACCAGTGCCTGGGCACGGTAATGGACTGGATGAGGGCCAATAAACTGAAACTCAATCCAGACAAGACGGAGATACTGTTAGTGGGTGGTTCGTCTGCCCGGCTAGGTGATATTCAACCTGTTCTGGAGGGGGTTGCACTCCCCCTAAAGGATCAGGTTCGTAGTTTGGGGGTGCTCTTGGATCCAGAACTGTCACTTGAGGCACAGGTGAACTCAGTGGCATGGAGCACTTTTTATCAGCTTAGGCTGGTATACCAACTACGCCCTTATCTGGACAGAGATAGCCTAGCTACAGTTATCCATGCTCCGATAACTTCTCATCTGGATTACTGCAATGCGTTATACGTGGGGCTGCCTTTGAAAACGGTCCGGAAACTTCAGCTGGCCCAAAATAAGGCAGCAAGATTGTTAACAGGGACTGGCCTGCGAGCTCATATTACGCCAGTACTTTTCCAGCTGCACTGGCTGCCAGTCCATTTCAAAGTGCTGGTGTTAACATTTAAAGCCCTTAACAGCTTGGGGCCAGGTTACCAGAAGGATCGCCTCCTCCCATATGTGCCTGCCCGGACCTTAAGATCATCGTCATCAGCCCTTCTCCGTGAGCCCCTGCCAAAGGAAGTGAGGCGGGTGGCTACTAGGAGGAGGGCTTTTTCTGCTGTGGCACCCCGGCTCTGGAATGAGCTCCCTAGTGAGGTTCGCCTGGCGCCTACATTGTACTCCTTTCGGCGCCAGGTGAAGACCTTTTTATTTTCCCAGGCATTTTAGCATTTTAGCTTTCTAAATTTTTATCTCTGCTGTTTTAAATCTGTATTTTAAACTCCTGTACTGCTGCTAGGTTTTATTGTGGTTGTATTGTTATATTGTGGTTTTAATGTTCTATATATTTTAAATTGTTTTATTGTGTGTTGTTTGGTTTTAATTTTTGTGAACCGCCCAGAGAGCTTCGGCTATTGGGCGGTATAGAAATAAATAAATAAATAAATAAGAATAAATACTACTGGCCACCCAACCAAGGAGAAGACGAGGATGAAACTTTTGAAAAGCAAATAGCCAATGTTTTAAGGAAGCATGATGTAGTAGTAATGGGGGACTTCAATTTCCCCGATATTTGTTGGGAGACAAATTCTGCAAAACATGGCCCCTCCAGAAATTCCTGACTTGTGTGGTGGATAACTTCCTCCTACAGAAAGTAGAGGAAGGAACTAGAGGATTGGCTCTCCTTGACTTGATCCTAACCAAAAGAGATGACTTAGTGGATAAAAGAGCAGTTTTCCGGAACTCCGGGGGAAAGCAACCATGTTGTACTTGAGTTCTTGGTTCTAAGGGAAGCAAAAGCCGAGTGTAGTCAAACGCGTACCCTGGATTTTAGGAAAGCTGATTTTAATAAACTCAGAACAATGATCAGTAAGGTCCCATGGCAAGAGACTCTAACGAGAAAAGGAGTCTAAGATGGGTGGGAGCTTTTAAAAAAGGAAATTCTCCAGGCACAATTACGAACAATTCCAACAAGAAGAAAAGGTGGAAGACAACAGAAGAAGCCAATGTGGCTTCACAAAAAGCTTAGAGATGACCTGAAAACACAAAAGGACACATGTAGGAAGTGGAAAGAAGGCCAAGCAACAAAGGAAGAGTTCAGGCAGGTAGCACAGAATTGCAGGGATGGCGTCAGGAAGGCTAAAGCTGAGAACGAGCTAAGGTTAGCGAGGGATGCTAAAAGCAACAAAAAGGCTTTCTTCAGCTATGTGCATAGTAAAAGACAGAGGAAAGAAATGGTGGTTCAGCTATTCAATAAAGATGGCAAAATGATAACAGATGACAAAGGAAAGGCAGAGGTGCTCAATTCCTACTTTGGCTCAGTCAAAAAAAAAAAAAAGAACCCTCAAAAGGTTCTTTGAAGGCCCAAAAGAGGGTCTATGATCCCCCTGGCAAAGGCAAAGTACAGACGGAAGGAGCAGGATTGCAGCTTGAGATCGATAGGCATATGGTCAAATAACACCTAATTACTTTGAATGAGTTCAAATTTCCAGGGCCAGATGAACTGCATCCTTGAGTAATAAAGGAACTGGCAGAAGAACTCTCCGAACCACTGTCTATTCTCTTTGAGAAATCATGGAGGATGGGTGAAGTGCCAGATGACTGGAGGGGGGCTAATGTTGTCCCTATCTTCAAAACGGGTAAAAAGGAGGAACCTGGGAACTACAGACCAGTCTGACATCAATCCCTGGGAAAATTCTGGAGCAGATTCTAAAGCAATCCATATGGAAGCACGTAGAAAACAATGCAGTGATTACTCGAAGCCAACATGGATTTGTCAAGAACAAATCCTGCCAGACTAATCTGATCTCATTTTCTGATCAAGTAACCTCCCTTGTGGACTGTGGGAATTCTGTAGACATAATATACCTCGACTTCAGCAAAGCTTTCGACGAAGTGCCCCATGATATCCTGAATCAGCAAACCAGCTAAAAGTGAATGGTGAAACAACTATCAGGTGGATCCACAGTCGGCTACAGAAGAGTGCTTATCAATGGGATCTTCTCAAACTGGGGAGAGGTAACGAGCGGGGTACCACAGGGCTCAGTCCTGGGCCCAGTGCTCTTCAACATTTTTATTAATGACTTGGAGGAGGGGGTGCAGGGAATGCTGATCAGATCTGCAGGGGACACAAAATTGGGTGGGACAGCTAATACTTTGGAAGACAGAAACAAAATTCAAAGTGATCTGGATAGACTGGAGCGCTGGGCAGAAAACAACAGAATGACATTTAATAGGGATAAATGCCAAGTTCCGCACCTAGGAAAAAGAAACCAAATGCACAGTTACAAGATGGGGGATACGTGGCTCAACAACACTACAAACGAGAAGGATCTTGGAATTGTTGTTGATCACAAGCTAAATATGAGCCAACAATGTGATGTGGCTGCAAAACAGGCAAATGCTCTTTTGGGCTGCATTAATAGAAGCATAGCTTCCAAATCCCGGGAAGTACTAGTTCCCCTCTACTCAGCATTGGTTAGGCCTCATCTGGAGTACTGTGTCCAGTTCTGGGCTCCACATTTTAAGAAGGATGCAGACAAACTGGAGAGGGTTCAGAGGAGGGCAACAAAGATGATTAGGGGACTGGAAACAAAGCCCTATGAAGAGAGACTGAAAGAACTGGGCATGTTGAGCCTTGACAAGAGAAGACTGTATATGATAGTGCTCTTCAAGTACTTGAAAGGTTGTCACAGAGAGGAAGGCCAGCATCTCTTCTCGATCATCCCAGAGTGCAGGACACGGAATAATGGGCTCAAGTTACAGGAAGCCAGATTCTGGCTGAACATCAGGAAAAGCTTCCTGACTGTTAGAGCAATACGACAATGGAACCAATTACCTGGGGAGGTGGTGGGCTCTCCCACACTGGAGGCCTTCAAGACGAGGCTGGACAGCCATCTGTCAGGGATGCTCTGACTTGGATTCCTGCATTGAGCAGGGGGTTGGACTCGATGGTCTTGTAGGCCCCTTCCAACCCTACTATTCTATGATTCTATGAGAGAGAAAAATCACAACAAAAGAAGCAGAATACAACAGTAAAACAGTATCTAATAGCAACTGTCAAAGCTAATCTGGCATAAACAAGGAACTTCCACTTTGAAAGCATTGTGAAGACTGGGCTATTTGTTACATGACATCTCTTAGGATGGGCTCTGTGTAGCCCTCAACCATTTAGTGCAACCCCATTAACCCCATCACACTGTCAAAATTTGGCAGCAGCAGAGCAGTTGGTGGTTTATTGCCAAATTTCGGCAGTGTGACGGGGGCTGAGAAGGGACAAATTCAGCAGTAAAACACGCTAAATGCATTTATTATTTATTTATTATTACATTTATAGCCTGACTTTTTTTCCTCTTGCAAGGAATCCAGGGAGTTTACATGCTCCTCCTCTTCTCCATATTATTCTTACAACAACCCTGTGAGGTAGGTTAGGCTGAGAGTCAGAGACTGCCCCAAAGTCACCCAGTGAGCTCCATGACCAAGTGGGGAATAGAACCCAAATCTCCTGAGCCCCAGTCCAACACTCTAACCGTTAACCCACACTGGCTCTCGCCCGTTTCTGCTTCCGTGGTGTCACACTGCCAGAATGCAGCAAACCACGAACTGTTTTGCTACCAAGAGGACCAGGTGTGGCCCCTGGCCCCTCTGTAGTTGCCCACCCGTTACACATATGATAGAATTAGGCAAATGAACATGACAATCCAATAAATGGGGTTGGCAGACAGCACAAGGGCTATCTTCTCTTCCCACAGCTAGGACAGGCAGTGATGGGAGCAGAGGCTCATGCCCCGTCCTTCCCATGCAACCCGAGTTTCGCTCCAGTGGAGTGATCCATGCTGTTGCAAAACACTTTACTGCAGTAACTCTGCAAGAATACGCTATAGCTGTCCCTTGATAGGAAATGCAGACTATCCTGTTAGAGGCGTAGGACTCATCCTCTCAATGAATCTGGCAGTCTACTGTTAGTTCTGCTGTGTACAGGATAAACAATCAAGTACTAGATTAGAAAAAAGGGAATCTTGTTTAGGAGAATTTCAGCTTTAATAAAATTATGTTGACAGCCCTCTGGTTTTCTGAGATCATTTGATATATGTAATGGTAATAACGGACTGAAGTACTGGAAACAAGAAAGCAGGGGAAAAGCAGCCTAAATCCATGTTATTTTTCATGATTTTAAAATCTCTCTCTCTCTTTCTCTCTCTCTCTCTCTCCCCATATACCATGATTTTTTTAAACAGCTGGCTCATGCTTATCAGATTTCATATTAAGAATCTGAGAACAGCCAGTATCACCAACTTTAACATGTTTGTGAAAATGATCCCCAAGTTATGGTAATTTACATGCACCTACAGCAGGATCAATTAGGTGCAGGCAGCCTTCCACTCATCGTATGTTTCCGATATGCCTGCATCACTAGTGAACAAATTCTCCACCACCATGGGCACAGGGACAGTGTGCTGATGAAACTAAACCAGTGCTCAAACTACAGAATGGCAGCGGCTCCCTAGCTACTGGCTTTAGAATAGTGCTGTGCCGAAACCCCAGCTGCCCTTTCGCAACCTCTTCTTTTCGCTGCGAAAGAGGCTGTCATCTTTCTGACAGCATTCCGTGGGGATGCTGAAAATATCAGAGAAATCTCTGAGGATGCAGGACTTCCGTGATTACCTTACTGTAAGGAGGTGGCTGCGGGGTTTGTGTGCGCTCTTTATTTTACCATGTTACCCTGTTCTGTCCTGGTAGCCCCTTTGGCTGCTTGAGCTTTCCGAAAAGCCTTCTAGAGGACTTAACTAGGGCTTCCTCCCTTGCGGCTGCTACCCACAAAAGGCCTGAAAGCCTAGTGAGGCATTTTGGTTTGCTTTTGTTCGTATTAAGTCCTCTAGGGGGCTGTTCAGAACGCTCAAGCAGCTGGTGATGCTGCAAGAACAGAAAAGGATATAAATGGTAAAATAAAGAGTGCACCCCCCCGCCCCAGCCAGCTTCTTACAGTAAAGTTACGCACACTGAGAAATGTCTCCGAAATTCTCACCCCTTCCCACAATTCTTGGGTGCAATTTCTCTTTGCCCCCCCCCCCCCCAACAAATGGTTGAAAATAAATAGATCAAAAGATTTGGCACTGTGCTACTTTAGAAGGCTGGGGGAAGGGGGAGAGAGACGCATGTTTCAACTAAATTTGGGTGGAGCCAGCGAGTGGGGCTTGTTGATTTCATTAAATGGCCCTCCTACCCTTCCCCTGCAAATCATACACTGAATCAAACCATTCTATGTCTCCATTTCTCAGCCTGGCCTACATGGATGCCTACTTTTAAGAAGAATTACCGTCAGACTAAATTCATTCCTATAGGGGGAAGTGGGGCATTCCAGCATCCCTGCTGAAGGACTTAATGATTTTCCTCTTCCCTCCCCATTCCTGTTTCGTTGTGTGTTGTGTCCTTTTTCGATTGTAAGCCTGTGGACAAGGACTGTCTCATTGTACTGATTATACGCAAGCCACTCTGGGAACCTTTGTGGCCGAGGAGCGGCATAAAATATTTTAAATGAAATAAATACAATTCATATGGTTGGCTAAATTTATTCAACCGACATAAAAGCACTGCAGTCTCGGTGGCGGCAGAGGCGTGTGATGGAGGTAGGTGTGTGTGCTACTTCACCACTGTGCCAGTGCGTGGCTGCTGAGTACATCGCAGCATCCCTGGCATCATCACTCATGCCATGTGCAGCTGTGCAGTCAGCAGCCATCATGCAGCGACTCAGTGTTGACATAGTAGCCACTGTCTCTTTGTTGCTGCCTTGCGGTATGCATGGCGTCCCCTTTCCCCATTCGGCGGCAGAAACTTGCAGCCCATCAGCAAACCACTTCATGAGCTGCTGCTATTGTTTATTTTACATTGTACTCATCCTGACTGAAAAGTATAGAAGCTAAAACTTGGAAGCAAACTCCTTTCTAAAGAGAAACCTATTCATTTGTTTTGGGAGAAAGCTCCCCTACTTTGGGGGTGCTCTTCCATCATTAGTACAGTACATGGCCTACAGAGGTTTCTTGTATGTAGATATTCCTATAATAATATTTATTTATTACATTTATCACCCTTCCTCTAAGGAGTTTAGGGTAGCATATGTGGTTGCCCCCTCCATTTTATCTTCACAACCCTGTGAGGTCGGTTAGGCTGAGAAAGAAAGTCTCACTCAAGGTCGCCCAGTGAGATGTATGGCTGAGTGGGGATATGACCCCAGGTCTCCTCAGTTTAAGTTCCACACACCAGCCAGCCACTGCTGCACTCTTAATAATCCCGTTATTAAGTCAATCATGTTTCAGCAAAGCCCTCTTTCATATACCAGCATCAGCATGAAAGGTACCTATAACAGAATGCTGAATTCTTTCCCTTTTCGATTTCAGTCACCCTTGATTGCAATGGAGGCTGTACATGACATTCCCTCTGGATAGTTTTTTTTTTTTGTAATGTATCTTCTAAATAACTCTCAAAAGTTCTCCAGAGGTTCATATATGCTCGAGTCCATCAATTACCACATGCCTCAATTGCAGTCAGAATTGCAAGAGAATCTCCCTGGCAGTATCCCTCAGAATAGTGACCAATGATCTCCACTCATTCATACATGTTGGGTTTGGGGCAGGCACTGGCAACTGCTATCGTCAGTCACCATGTCAGAGCCTGACCCCCACAATCAGACATGACAATTTTGCAAAGTCAAGCAAAATGGATACGTCCCCAAGTGCTTTGAGGGCAAAGGGAGGAACGGCTACACAGCCAGATAAATTTGGGTTTTCTGATCTTGCCTTGCCTACCTGATTTGAGAGACCACAAAACCTCTTTTGCATTCTCTCGCTCTCTTGGCAACAGCTGTGCCTTCCAAAACTGAGCAACAGTCCCTGAAGTGTCGCGCTCTGAAAATACACCCTCTCTCCCCCGCCCCACAACCATAACACACTCGCAGTGCCAGACAGCCCCTTCTTTTTTTGGATTCAGCTGGTCAGGGGAGGGGGGGAGGAACCCCGAGTTATATTACTTTACTGATTTACTCACAAGAAAGGGACACAGAGAAAGCCTAAGCTAAGCTATAAATTGACTTAGCAGCATTAAGGCACTGTGACACAATATAAAAGGTGGTGATGATGTCTGATGTTTAATTTCTGCCTCTCCGTTTTCAATATTACCTATAAATAAATACGTCTTTTCACAGAAAGAACACTTGTGGTTTCCAGATGTTTCAGCTGCTGCCCCTTCCCCCTTTCTTTCTCTCTCTCTCTTTCCTCACACAGTCTCTGAAAAAGTAATAATGCCTTGAAAGTGAAGAAGCTCCAAGGAATGAGAATATTGCGCTTACCTCCACAAGGCAACAATTCCTAGCTCCTGGCCGAGGTCTCTGAGGAGCAATTCATTTTGCACAAGATGAGATGCAACCAGTTTCAGAAGCAGCCAAGCAGGGCATGCTCAGGAAGGGAAGGGAGGACAAACCACAAGTCCAGCCTATTCCCCTTACCCGCTCACCCTTTCCCCCGTCCAATTCCAAGGCTTTCTACTATAAATCAAATTGCCATGCGGCGGCTGCAGCACTCAGCTCCTTCAGAGACATTTGCATGGAAACGGCATGCTACATTTTTGCAGGGGGGGGGGGAGCGGTAGTTGTTTTAAACACAATTTGTTCTGCTTTTTAATATTCTCCTTCTGCAGGGAATTACTCAGCCAGTCACATGACTCAAAGCAGCACAATTATATAATTTGAACAATGCTATGGCTCTTGGGGGTGGGGGAAGAAGGGGATGTAGTCTGGAAGCCACAATGTGGAGGAGAGGGAACCCAAAGAAAATCTCAGCACCGTGGAAAAGTATGTTCTGATGAAGCCAGATGCTGGCTTTAACCCCCCCCCCCCCCGTCCAGTCATCTGTAAGAGGAATTCAGGGCTTGCAGTATTCAGCACCAATGCCTCAAAGTATACTGGAAGTCCGGAAGAATACCAAATTGGCTAGCACTGCCAACTTTGAGAACACAGGAAGTTGCCTTATGGAGTTGGACTCTTGGTCCATCTAGTTCAGTATTGCCTAGAATGACTGGCTCTTTGGGGTTTCAGACATGAGTTGTTTTTCTAGCCCTACCTGGAGATGCTAGAGGTTAAATATTGGAGCTTCTGCATGCAAAACATGCGCTCTTCCACTGGATGCAGGCCTTGTGTATTTCTTACCAGGGCTGTGTGTACTTTGAGATTCTGCACAAACAGCATGGCCATGAGTGCAACTTTACAGAGGACAGTCCTCTGTTTGAAGGGCTGCTGGAGGACAGTTCTTTATTTGAAGGTGTCCTCTCCATTTGAAGGGCTGTCCACTCCAAGTCTGGTTTAAAAATACAGAACCACAAGAAAGGAGAGTGGGGCAGGGGGCTTACAGGTGCCTACCTGCAGTTAGCACCTGGACAGCTAACAGGCCACTGCTATGTAAATTATAATAATGACTTCTAAAATGTGCAACCTATACACATAAATTAGGATATGCACATTTTATGCAAATTTGTCCTTTCCCCCCGAGTGCATTTCTTATTTTTTGGTCATGTGTAAGTAGCCATCCTGTGCACAACTGCAACTTGACCTAGTGGGAAAATTGCTTCCTGACAAGAAATATGGACTCTAACCAAAAGGCATCTATGGAGTCATCCCAAAAGAAATTTCATGATGGGCAAAACTTTGCACCACCCAGTACCTTATCATTCACCACATTTGGTATCCTACCCTTCTTCTACAGCATTTAGGGCTGCATACATTCTTTTCCATTTATCCTCATAACAGCCATGTGAGGTAGGTTTGCTTGAAAGAAAGACTGATTTGTTCAAGGCTACTCATTACATTTCATGGCTCAGAAGGGACTTGAACCCAGCTCTCTGCAATAGTGACCTAAGGATGCAATCCTATGCATGTTTCAACAGAAAAAAAAAAAAATGCTACAACTCCCAGCATTCCCCAGCCAGGGGAATGCTGGGAGTTGAAGGGCTTTCTTTCTGTCTAACCATGCATAGGATTGTGCCCTAAGTCTTGGTCAGCTGCAAACGGGATGGGGAACTTTTCAGTGCAAGGGCTGAATTCAGTTTTGGAGAAGCTCTCAGGAAACCACATTCCAGTGGTGGGCAGGGCCAAAGGGAAAAGGGGTGGGCCCAAAGTACCAGCATATTTCCGTTTAAGGGCACAATCCTATGCAGGTTCAGACAGGAAAAAGGTTTAGACAGAAAAAAGTCCTACAACTCCTAGCATTCGCCAGCCAGCATGTCCATCAGATTGTCCACTAAAGCTCCTCTGCCGCTAACTAAGCCTTTGGAGAGGTATTTCAACCTTTTATGGCAGGCAGGAGAGATGCATAAAGCTGGGAAACCACCAAATGATTGGGAAGGGGAGCAGGGAAAGGGAGAGTGGCCATCTGAGAAATCCCAAGTGGTCTGGATTTGGCCGCTAGGCCTTGGGTTCTACACTCCTCTGGTATATCATGTTGGCTCTTTACATTAATTTTTTGTCCTACTCTGTCATACTCAGAGGATGATGTTCAAAACAGCAACCAAGAGTCTATACTCAGGGAGAAAGAGAACTTTTGCTGACTTCAGGGTGGCACAGTTGACTGAGGACCAGTGCAATTCTTTTGCTCCTGCGGCTCTTCCAGAGAACATATTTATATGTGCCCAGGATACTTTCATTTCACTGTGCGGTGCTCCATTTCCATCGACTGATTTCTGCAGCTCACATACTTTTAAAGCCTTTACCTAACTGTCAGCATGATTTTATTTATACTATCCTTGTCTTATTAATTAGCACCTTTTTATCCATTTGATCTGGCTAATGGATTTCTCTCTTCAGTTGGTTTAATGGCTTCTCCACTTAAATTAATTGATTACTTTTGCTCTTCGTATCCTTTCCCAAGAACATCATTCTCCATGAAGGGCTCACCTACAAACCACTCCGCTGGTGGTGATTCATTGCTGACCTCTGTGTAATCTGGGGCAAAGGCAGTCTGGAACAATTCAAGAATTGTATCAGCTCTATCCAGCCAACAATCAAATATGCATGCAATAGCACCATCGCATATTCATGCATCTCTTTCCTTAATGTTCTCAGCATAGAAACAAGATGGTCATAGATCTTTAAATTAGAGAACATGCGAATCAGCAAAACTCAAGCTCACCAAGGTTCTCAGAATTCCACCTTGAAGCTCATTCTGATTTAAGCCCATATCAGATTGCGAGCTTCATTTTTTCTTTTTGCATGAAAATCCATGCACATTTTCATGCATATTTAATGTGCATCAATTGTGCATCAAACGTGCATCAAAATATGCATCAATTGTGCACACATTTGAGATATATATATTCTTCGCCCATTGATTAAAGGGTAACTGTGAGCATTTTTAGAAAGCATACTTTTTTTTTTACATGCATTTTTCAAATGGAGGCATGCTGTCGAACGCATATTTTTTCTTCTGCGAATTACATCACAAGCTTGGAAATATACTTCAGCCACAGACTGCATCTGAGTCAGCGTTTGGTCTGGAAGGTGCGAACTGGGTAGATCCTGGTCCAAAACGAACTGAAACAAATTTCTCAGACATCCCTACTGTAAATCCATTGATGCTGACGTTTACGGTAACTGGAATTCCTGCCATCCAAAGCATATCAAGAAGGGCGGGGGGGGGGGAGGAGAGAAATAGCAAGGTGGGTGGGGTGGGGTCTAACATGTTGCTATCGAAATTAAATACCTGCAATAATACAAACTACTTCACAAGAACCCATCAAATTAAAAAAAGAGAACTATGGCCACAAAGGACACCCTTTTCATGTCAGTGACTGCGAAATCCAGTGGGAGTCAATCCTGTTCCAAGAATCCTCTCTCCACAAAACTGGGGAAGAGGCTAACATGGAATACGATCCCTTTTGTGATAGGAGATGCTGGGTGAAAGTCTCTCCTTGTGTTCAGGACTGGTGGCAACAGGTGGCACTAGCCGGGCAGCTGCCAACAACCTGGCAGTACCTCCTCGACACTATGGCTACCTCCTGGCTGTGCTGCTTCGTCCACTGTCTTGTCCTCCTCCTCTCCTTCCCAACTGTGTGCAGGGAGGTCCTGCCTACTTCCTTGTCCATTGAAAGCAGACTTTTATTGGATGGAGGAATGGAAGAAAAATGGACTGGTGGAAGGAGAAGAGGTGCTGGGGCCACCCAACACCCACTGTGATGGGGGGCATGGGCATGGCAGGGTGGTGGCGGCAGCTACGCCAAGGGTTGATATACACAAACCTGGAGCTAACCCTGCCCATCATTAAGGAGGGCTACCTCTCAGAAGCCGATTCACACCATCTTGCAAAAGCCATCAGCAAGCCTCCTTTTCTTTCTTTCCCAGACATACAGAAATTACTGAAAAATCACCTGTCATCAATCCTGGATCACATCACTACAAATCCCATTGTTGTATCACCTGAACATAGCTTAGGGGAACCTTGCCACCTTTGAAAGCAGAATGACTGGAATGACATGCTACATTAAGACAAATATTACCTGCAGTTTATTTATTTATTACAATTTTAGACCGCCCAATAGCAGAAGTTCTCTGGCAGGTAAATTAAAAACATAAAGTGTAACATAAAAAAATGACAATAATAAAACACCATGTAATAAAACTAGCATAAAACCAGCAACAAGAGGCAAAACCAACGCAGCACAATATAAAGCCAAAGTAAAACCAGCAGCAGAAATAAAAGTGTGCAAAGATCTAAGAGCACTAAAACATATCTTAAAATTAATAAAGCGCTCTTCACCTAGTGTCCAAAAGGCCATAACGTAGGCCCCAGGCAAACCTCTCAGGGAAGGCATGCCACAGACAGGGTGCCACCACTGAAAAGGTCTGACATTATTATAGGTTAAAGCAGTGGTAGGGAACCAGCTGTAGTCAGCATAGCTAATGGTGTCAGCTGATGAGAGTTGCAGCCCAACATCTGGAGGGCCACATGTTCCCCATCCCTGGTTTTAAGAAGGGAAGTAGCCCAGATGCCATGTGTGCTGAACAAATAAATGAGAGTTATTTCCCAAGAGTATTTATACTCTGCCTTTCCATCTGAGGATACCCAAGGTTGCTAACAATATAACATTTAAAAACTGAAACAAACAAGAAAAACAATACAAAATAAATCAGTAAAAACATCTAAAAGCAGATAGAGCAGCGGATTAAAAGCCCACAGCATCAATCAGACAGATTAATAAATGCCCGCCAAAACAGAGGCACCCTTAAGAAGTGATGAAAGATCACTAAAGAGGCTGCCAGATGGATCTTCCACATGGGAGTTCCACGACGTTGGTGTGGCCCCAGTGAAGACTCTGTCCTGGTTCCCACCAATGTTCCTCAGACAAAGACAGGATAGCCAATAGCATCAGACTTATTCAAGAATGCACACGTCAACAATCGCAACAAAAAGTCTAAACAGCCTTTTGCAAGGCATTTCAGTTGTTTGCAACCAGGGCCAGCCCGATATGTTTTGCTTCCTAAGGCAAAGGAGAAGATGGTGCCCACACCATTCTACATACAGAAGCAAACAGGAATGGCAATTGGACAGCCCTTCCAAATAAAATATGCCTTCAAAATAGAGGACTGTCCTCTGTAAAAGTAGACACATGGCCACCCTACCTGGCAATTGCCATTTCAGCACCCATTTTTTAAAAAACCAATTTAATTGACTTACTGTGCTATAGTGAAATTGCATCAACTAAAAATAAAAATTAAACTCCAAGGAAAGGAGATGCCAAGCATTTAAGGGACAACGGGGAAAGGAAACCACTTCCTGCTACCAGAGAAGGCGGGGAGGAAGACGTCACCTATTAAAGCGAATTTGCACCCCAGGAAGTTGGGCGGGGGCAGGAGGCTAAACTGACACACAGCTTATCAGGTTCAGCAGTGCTGCTTCCACTTATTTCTGTGACGTGGAAGTGACATGGGGATGGGAGCATGCTGAATTAAGCAAGGTCATTTGCCATTCACTTGTCTTATACTCTCAGGGATTTGCAAGGACTCGAACTTCACCCCGCCATGCCCAACAACACCCTTTTTCTAGCCTGTTAAATCCCCAAATTGCTACCAGGGGAATAAACCCCACTGAACTCAACTGGATTTACTTCTGAGTGAAGGAAGATCGTGACTGCCAATGCTTACTTCTCTCTACTTTGCAAGGGTTCTCAAGGACAGGAAGAAAAGAGCCAATGCAAACAGAAAGGATGAGAGAAGTTTGTTTTTAAACGTCCTTGAGAGGGCATCTAAAACAAACCCTGTATTTTCAAACCTTCTTAACAAAATTATTGGGCAGTCACTCTTCAAGTAATAAGCGCTATAATATAACAAAAAAGGACCATGCAGGGCGGGGGCTATTTGAAAATGGCTGCTCAGGAGAGTTGTACCATCCCCTGCCCCACCCACATAGCTCTGTCACACCCCATAGTGTGTGGACAGAAAGTAGTGGGATGTTCATAGAAAAAGAGTGTAATACTCCCTAAAGTGTGGAAATATAATTGCAATTCTGTTTGTAGGTAACAGTGGAAGAACAAACATTGGGTAACTCTAGGAGCCACCCATCTGGAAGCCCCCCCCTCCAAATAATGAGAGGAGTACTTTGATTTTATTGTTTAAAGTCACCAAATCTCAAAGTTTCCATCTTTCTAATAAGGTTGAAAGGAAAGGAAAGGTTCCTCCTGTGCAAGCACCAAGTCATTGCCGACTTCTAGAGGGACGCTGCTTGTGCTGGCGTTTTCATGGCAGACTATAGCGGGGTGGTTTGTCATTGCCTTCCCCAGTCGTGACTACCTTTCCCCCAGCAAACTGGGTACTAATTTTACCCACCTCGCAAGGATAGAGGGCTGAGTCAACCTGAGCCGGCTACCCGGGACCCGGCTTCTGCTGGGACTGAACTCAGGTCATGGGGAGAGTTTCGGTTGCTATACTGCCACCTACCACTCTGCGCCACACGAGGCTCAATAAGGTTGAACGTATGTCTTAATGTTCAAAAGCTCGAAGACAGACACATTTTAAAAAGTGAAATTGATTCTGCATTATGTTAACATGAAGATACCTGGGTCTGGAATGCCTTTTCTCCTCCTTAAACTGTACTCATTCTAAGAGCTCCATAAAACTGCAGCACATCCCTGGCCCTTGCTAAGGTGCTAACTGCGTGCTGATTAAAGAACATCATCACAAAAGGCAACGAACCAGAGAAGGAACACACAAAATAATGAATTTGCAAGCAATAAAAGATATGCTTAGTTGCACCAACCATACTGCTTGCTTTGGGAGGCCTTTTCCACCTCTTATATCCAGTGTGCTTAAACCAAATGCTATATACACAGTAGAGAGTGCTCTTTGTTCCTTTGGCAGTCAGTAACATACATCTGGTTTAAAACAGGTGGTGTCTAATGCTGCCACTCTGGTTCTAGATTGCAGAGCAGCCAGCAGCCAGCCAAATACCTTAGAGGTCCCCCCATCCCCAATGCCGCATCAGAAGTGCCCACTTGATGGGACCATCCATTCACCAAGTCTGAACAGCAAGTACACACACAGAGAACAGCCCATAATACTGCAATTCCCTGTCTTGGGAGACTTGTCAAAATCCAAGCCTTGCAACTTTGTAAAGCATTGGGAGTTTTATTTATTTTTTGGACCAGCCACTGGTAAAGTAAGGTATTTCTTAAAAAATCTGTGTTGTTGACTTTAATTAGCTATTTTATGTGTGTTTCTCATGAATTTCTATCACCTTGTTAAGCTGCCTTATAGTGTGTTAAGCCACTGGTTTATCCAGCCAGTCCAGTATTGCCTATTCTTACTGGCAGTAGATCTCCAAGGTCTATGGCAGGAATCTTTCCACTATCAAAGATCTTTAAGCTGGAGATACTAGACGTTACATCTGAGCCTTCTGAATGCAATGCATGTTACCTTCTTCTGAACTACGGCCTCTCCTCCTCAGTCTCCCCATTGGAAGCTGGCAAGCTAAATATCTTATTTAAAACCCATAAGACTTCTAGGCTTTCATGAGAGGATGGGTTATGGGCCAAAGATCATGGATAGGCAAACTGGTGCCCTCCAGATGTTTGGACCACAACTCCCATAATCCCTGACCACTAGACATGCTGGCTGGGGCTTATTGTTTTTTTCTGTTATTAACACAGGACTACATTCGGTATAGCCAGATATGTTGTCTTAATTTCAACTTTAGGCTCAGGTCAACCAGGTCGGCTCAGGTCTCTCCACTCACACATACATACATCCACACAGAATACATTTCATATATTCTATTTTTATTTTGGTATTTATAGGCTGCCTTTCAGGTTTAACCCTCCCAAGGCAGCTCACAACATATTAAGATATAAAATACCATTGTAACATGTTACAATCCATAAGACTGCAATAGAAAAATGCATGATGTATTCCCGATACAATCAAATGCATGAGTGGTCATGGTTTCATAAATTAACTTTCCCTTCATCCTTAGTTAGAACACATGAAAGAAACAAGCACCTTGTGTTTCTCTGTCCACATCTAACATGATAACATTATGCAAGCAAACTTCCTCCACCTCCTCATTACCATCAGAACAAGACTGAGATTTACAAGCAATCCCCACTAACCAAACATTTTGGCCATCAAAACCATTGCTAAATTCTGTCTTAGAAAAAGTCAATGATAACCAAATGTACACTTCCGTGTATGTTGATTAATACCTCCTTGTGAGAGGGAGTGGTCCCTGGCCACCTGAAAGAAGCAATGGTGAGACCACTCCTGAAGAAATCCTCCCTAGATCCAGAAAACCTTAGTACTTATAGGCCAGTTGCAAATGTTCTATTCCTGGGTAAGGTCCTTGAGTGGGTTGTTGCAAGCCAGCTCCAGACACTCTTGGATGAGATCGATTATCTGGATCTATTTCAGTCAGGGTTCAGACTGGATTTTGGCATGGAAACAGCCTTGATCGCCCTGTATGATTACCTATGTTGGGAGAAAGACAGGGAGAGTGTGACCCTGTTGATTCTCCTTGATCTCTCAGCAGCTTTCAATACCATCGACCATGGTATCCTTCTGGGATGGCTCTCTGAGTTGGGAGTGGGAGGCACTGTATTGTAGTGGTTTCACTCCTACTTGGAGGGTTAGCTCCAGAAGGTGGTGCTTGGGAAACACTGCTTGGCCCCATGGATTCTCCAATGTGGGGTTCCACAGGGGTCAGTTTTGTCCCCCATGCTGTTAAACATCTACATGAAACTGTTGAGTGCAGTCATCCAGAGTTTTGGAGTGCGCTGTCATCAGTATGGTGATGACATGCAGCTCTATTTCTCCTTTTCATCATTTTCAGGTGAGGCTGTGGATGTGCTGAATCAGTGCCTGGCTGCGACAATGGACTGGATGAGGGCTAATAAACTGCAGCTCAATACAGACAAGACTGAGATGCTGTTGGTGGGTGGTTCTGCTGACCGGATGGATAACCTGGCTTCAGTTGTCTATGCTCTGGTAACCTCCACATTAGATTACCGCAATGTGTCATACGTGGGGCTGCCTTTGAAGACAGTTCGGAAGCTGCAGCCCGTGCAAAACGCAGCAGCCAGATTGATAACTGGGACTAGAAGGTCTACACATATAAGACCGACTTTGGCCCACTTGCACTGGCTGCCTGTATGCTTCTGGCCTCAATTCAAGGTGCTGGTTTTAACCTATAAAGCCCTACACAGCTTGGGACCACAATATCTGATGGCATGCCTCTCCCCAAATGAACCAACCTGTATTCTACTTCAGCATCTAAGGTCCTCCTCCGGGTGCCTCCTCTGAGGGAAGCTCGGAAGGCAGCAATGAAGAAGAGGGCCTTCTCAGTGGTGGCCCCCCATCTGTGGAAAGAGCTCCCAGATGAGGTCTGCCTGGCACCAACATTGTTATCTTTTTCAGTGCCACGTTAAGACCCATCTCTTTTCCCAGGCATTTAGCAGCACGTGATGGGTTTTAATCAGTCTTGGATGTGACTTTAGTTATGACTGACTGTTCAAAGTGGTTTTTACATATATGTTGTTTGTGTATATTGTCTGTGTGCTTTTATGTAAATGGATTTTAAACTTAGTATATTGTATTTTAATGTTTTAACTTCTACCACCACCCAGAGAGCTTTGGCTATGTGGTCGTATAGAAATGTTAATAATAATGATGATGATGTTTATATATCTGAAAATACAGATTCCTTTTAAGCATCAAAAAGATGAAGGCTGGAACTTGCATTACATCCCAAATTTCACTGGACTATGAATATAACAACTCATTCCATTAGCAAAAAGCCACTTGGAATGTACTTCTTGAACCATTTACTCTGATGCAGTCCCACTAGGTCAGTTCACATTTAATGCCAAATTATGGTTTGGTGCTAGGAAAACAAGCCCTGTACAAACTTGCTCCCCCGCCCCTCATGAGCGCTACTTAATTAGTTACTTCCTAGTTTGTGACAAACCACAGCTTGCTCTTACCTCTGAATGGGCAAACTCTACAATCCTGGTTTGGAGGACAAGTGCAAACCATAACTTGTTTTTTATATATATAACAGCAAACTATGAAAGAGAAATGGTATACATAGGCAGATAGTGACATGCACAATAAGGGGTACAGTAAATAACGAATCAAGCAGAATACATGAGAGGAGGAAAAAAAGAGAAGGAACTAGGGAGCACGCAATCCCAAGCTTAGGTTCAGTGTTGTTAGCAGAAGTGGCTGAATAAGGGAGACCAAATCCATAAAGTAAAGGGCTTGGCAAACTTTACTGAGTCACAAACAGATATAAAACAGCAAAGCAAATCAGGCGTGGTTTCTAACAGATTGAAACCAGTACTACTATTAAACATGCTGAATATACTAGTCTTTTTATACACAAGAAACCTAGGCTAAAAAGGAAATGTATCTGGCTGCTCCAAATGCTGCTAGGCGACGTTCCCTCCTAGTTTGTTACTCTGGCTTGCACCCAAGCTTCTGACCCACCCAGAGCCATTAATTAGCTCTGCACCCTGAGTGACCCTTGCTATTGCACCTAATAATTGCTTTAAAAGATTCCAAGAACAAATTAAACTCCAAGTTTGCACCTTTTGTGTGTGTGATCCCTCACCATCACTATTCCAACAGGGGTTACATGTGAACTGATTCATGGATTCCTACAATAAATGCTTTTCAGGGGTTAAAGTGCCCACCTGCCCTTTCCCACGCAAAGTATGCTAGTTAACTACACAGAGAACTGTGGTTGCTGGCTGGTTTTAGAACATAAGAAGTAAATAACAAATAAATTAACAACTTTTAGAACAGGGATGAGGAACCTCTGTTTCCCTATCCAGCCTGGCAACCTCCTCCCCGGCCCCTCTGCCCCAAAGAGAAAAGATAAATGCCTTCCCCTGCTTAGTACTGAAAAACCACTCTCTTTCTCAGTGCTTAGCAGGGGAAAGCACTTATCTCCGATTAGCTGCTGGTTAGACCAGAGCTTTTCCCTGTAAGGCAGAAGGACTGGGGAGGAAGCTGCTGAGTGATTCAGTTCTGCTCTCTTCTGAGTCAAGATGCAGAGCTTCTCCTGCTTATTTGTGAGTACTCAGTGGAGGCTGGTGGCTTGGATTTTGGTGGGGTTTTGCATCCATTCTGGGTTTCAGTCAGAATTCTAAAGGCGCTATCCAAAGTCCTAAATCCTATCCCCAAAATAGGTTCAGCAGCTTGATAGTGCCTTTAGAGTTCTGGCAGGTTCTGACTGAAACCCAGAATGGATTCACAGCCCCACCAAAATCCAAGCCATCAGCCTCCACTGAGTATACTCACAAATAAGCAGGACAAGCCTCTGCATCTTGACTCAGAAGGAAGCAGAACTGAATCACTCAGCAGCTTCCTCCTGGGCCCTTCTGCCTTACAGGGCAGATTCATAGCCCCACCAAAATTAGAGCCACCAGCCTGCACTGAGTAGACTTGCTTCCTACTATATAACTCGGTAACAATGGGATTTGGGTTATTCAGCTCTGGCCCCACCCACCACTGAAATGCAGCCCCCAACAGCTTTTCCAAAATGGAATCTGGGCCTTGATCTGAACAAGGTACCCCACCCCTGCTCTAAAAGATTCCTACTGGAGTATTTTTACCCAGTGAACATCTGCCCTCATCTTCAGACCCTGAACTGGTGAAATAGAGCTAGAGCAGAATCTGCCTTGTGAAAGGTTGGACTCATAGCATGATCTCATTTCAGGGCTCAGGTCCATTTCTAGCTGTCAGACAGTATGCCGAGGATACGTGGGTGGAGTTTTGATACAAGCCGGAATGTTCCTGTTCCATTTTGTTCATCTGGTCTTGCATTTAGTAGCAAGGAACCTCACCAAATAAGCTTGTTTTTCCACCAGTGAAGCCTCATCAATGGTTTTTTTAAACGTTTCTAAGTCGATTCCATAGAATCATAGAATAGTAGGGTTGGAAGGGGCCTACAAGGCCATCGAGTCCAACCCCCTGCTCAATGCAGGAATTCCAAGCCACCTGTGAACACATACAAATGTGTCTTTTTATAAATGAAGTCCACAGTCTTAAGTTACAAAAAATATGTTGACACCTTTCTTATTCTTATTATTGTACCTGTGATCC
Source organism: Heloderma suspectum (assembly GCF_057233095.1). Classification (NCBI taxonomy): domain Eukaryota; kingdom Metazoa; phylum Chordata; class Lepidosauria; order Squamata; family Helodermatidae; genus Heloderma; species Heloderma suspectum. Next base: position 108,129,337 of record NC_139461.1, read on the forward strand.
AGTTTGAAAATTAAGGCTGAAATTCTATCCTCATTTGCCTGGGAATAATTCGACTTGAACACAATGCGTCTTACTTCTGAATAGACATGCTTAGGATTGCAGTATAAATAACTCCCCTGAATATCCCCTTTTCATGAGATTTAGGGACAACTACATTGTCTTTTTTCTTCACATGTGTAGGCTTTGTATGTGTGGTGCTCCCCCACATGACGGCAAACAGATGCCTGTGCAAAAGAGGGCACAAAACTGCTTTTCAGTGGTGTGGTATCACTAAGCATGTTGGCCAGTTTGCTTGTTGTAGGGCTCTGTGCCCAAGACGCAGACTTCGTTATGTTAAATGTATATAACTCACACATTAACAATCTATTCAACTTTTTTCTGCCTTCTGTCTTTTACTAACACTATAGCAGGGTACCAGTTTTAAACTCAAGTTCAGACTATAATCTTTAGAGGATTATTTTTTTATTTTGTCAACCCCTGAGCAGTTTCAGGGTCCTGGGTGGTGTTTTAACCACACCAACAACTCACCCTCAACAGGTTCAGACATCGCAATAAGCCATGGTGACTGCCCACCAGGGCTTGAATATTCAGAAGGGTGCCTGGCCCACACCATAACCCACCATGGCTTAAATAAATAAGCCACGGTGGGCTGTGGTGATCACACAAACCCAATCACTGTCTCAGCAGCATGCATTTCTGAGGATTTCTGAGGCCTTTTGTAGGCTAGGGGGTCTGGATCTCCTGTTAATCCTGCCTCCTCCGAGGAGTATTCTATCCTTAAAGGGCCACTGCCCAATTCTGCAGCCACTGGCTCCTATGGAATGGGGATGGTGAGAACTGCATCCAGGGCTGCCCTCTGAGTGTGATAAAGATATATCCTTTGGTCTGGAATGGCCTGCAGTACTGGACAACGAATCCCTGGATGATGCTTCCTCCTCCTTGGAGTCTTTCTCTGAGCTAGGGGGGAGGGGGGAGGGATTGAGGCCAGAGAACATGGCTGCACAACAGGAGTAGATGCACCACCAGTAGGCTGCAATACAGGACATTCCAGGAGTGTTCAGGGTGGTGTCATGTGTAGCTGTGGATCTGCTTGATCCAAAGCCCCTTCAGTCATCCAGCATGCCCCCATCAGGCCCAACAAATACCATCCTTGTTCTGGTGTAGGTGTTTTCCTCCCCACTGGCTTCAGTGGGAAGGGAATGTGTAAAAAAGAAAAGAAAAGAAAGAAGAACAACCAGAACAGGAAGGGCAGAAAAGCCATCACCACTTCTTGCCCTGGCCACTGTGAGCCTGCTCTAGACACACATGCTGACCCCATAGCAGATTTCCTTTCTGCCAGGCTTACCCATCAATGATTTGGCAGGCCAAAGGCCTGCCGGAACAAGGAGGGCTTCAGCTTCAAGAGGAAAGACACCAGGGAGGACACCTCTGAGGACATAATGGTGTTCCATTATGTAGACACGGCAACAGAGAAGGCCCTGTCACACATTGCTGCCAACTGAACATCAGACCAGGCGTTTGAACACCTGGTGTGAATCTTGTCTCCCTTAGCCTGAAATCCCGTTACCTTCCCAAGAATGTTGAAATGGCTCTGAGATGGTAAGGGAGTGCACCATTCTCCCATGGCTAATTCTTCCAATTACAGCTAAGGGATGGGAAGCATTATGTCTATGTCGGCAATATGGTAAATATTATCCAAAGCAATAAAAACACCTGTATGTGCCTTTTAGAACACACAGTCACCCTTCTGCTGTGATTCTGCTCAAGAACCATAGCCAGAAAAAGAACAAGAAAAAGAAGAGCAAGCTTTCACTGGTTCTTCTCCAGGAAGCCTTTACTCAACGGATCAAGCAGCACCCCCTGAACTGAGCTCCTTTTCAAAAACATGGTCTACTTGCTTTCTTGTAGCTCAGTGTAGAATGCTCACGTTTTCATTCATAAATCAGTCTTCGTCTCTGGAATATCCCTTCTTCTTGCCTTGCAAAGTTTAACAAGATAATGCTTTGCTCTAATTAAAGTCAAAGGATGCCTCTTTCACATGCAAAGGGCTTTCATGTTCTCTTTTAAATGCCTCAATTCTGAGTTTTGACCATTTCCCTATATCGGTTATGACATATATGTTTCCCAATCCATATTATGCCCATAAGAAGATCGTTTGTTGCTAATAAAAACTGGAAGGTTCTTACAAGTTTCAAATAAATAAAATACAGAATACAATAAAATTTACATAATTTGACACTGAAATCTAATGTTACAACATTTATTCTCTCTCTTTCTATACAAACTGAAGTAAAGTTTTATATACTCATACCTGCTAAAAATAATTGGCACTCTCATGGGGGTATGTATTTTTACTCAAACTATGATTTCTTTTTTCCAGATAGATACCATTTCTCATCCCAAAAGGTAATAATTTATACATATTATCTGCTAAAGATTTCCCCTCTGATGTAAGTAGCAATTAACATACTGAGTCTCTCCTAAGATTATGGATTACATTACGTCACATGAACTGTGAACTGCTGTGTCAGTTGTATCAAAAGGAATTTTGCCATTAGTTTAACCCAGGGGTGGACAGAAGGTAGATTTGCAGATGTTTTGGACTTCAACTCCCAGAAGTCCCTGCCAGCATGTCCAACGGTCAGGAATGCTGGGAGTTGAAGTCCAAAACATCTGGAGATCTACTCTCTGCCCATCCCTGGTTTAACACAAATGGATCAGAAGTGTTTTTCAAACAGGACAGGGTTGAACATTTGAACAGAGCATCACAAACAAACAATTTTCAATAGACTGGCTGCATTCAGACATATGAGAATGAGCCTAGGCGAGTCTTGAGCTCCCATACTCCCTTCCACCTCTCCCCCAGCTCAGCCGTTAGGAGAAAATCTGAAGCTTCCACTTCCATTTTATATGAACCACAATTTTGTGTCATCCAAATCCTAAACTTGGGGATAATCTTCACTAAGGTTAGTGAAAACAAGCCAGCTTGATAAACTATAGTTTGAAGTTGACTTGTTTCCACTAACAGTAGTTAAGATTAACCACAGTTTTCCCAGGTTCAAACAATACAGCAAGCTGTGATTAATCTAAAATGGAAGCAAAAGCTTCCGAACTGCTCCACACAGTCACACCAGAGGAGGGTGAGCCCAAAGCTGGCCTAGGCTCATTCTCATAATGCTAAACCATGGCTTATGGTTATGTCCAAACCAACCCACTGGATAAGACATTGATCTGGACAGCTCTGTTCTTGTTTTGTATTTTTAAACTACTTTCCTCCAGGGAAGGAAAACATGATGACTAATGCACCTTTAGAAGCCCTCAAAACTGACCTACATTGCTTTCTCCTTAAACGGAAATATTATCTGATATTGCAAGACCTGCCTGGATTCAGAAGCAAACATTGTAAACTGTGCTGCAGATGAGGGAATACGGATTTCAGATGAGAAGAGTTGTCGTATATTGAAGGTTAAGCTGTCCTTATTCAAGGGGAATGGCGGCAGGGGAAGGCTACAGGAAGAGATGCAGGTTCTGTTCCCAGCCTACTGTGTGACAAGCTGACTGCATTTACCTGGGGAAGCATTGACAGAGATCTAATGTGGCATAGGGGTTAGAGTGTTTGATAGAATATGGCAGAACTGGGTTCAAATCCTCACTCAGCCATGAAGCTCACTAGGTAATCTTGGGCCAGTTACTATCTCTCGGTCCAAAGGGCAGGGGAGACTCAAGATAAAAGGGCAGGGGATATTAGAACCATGTACATCACCCCCATCCCACTCCGAAGTTCCTTGGAGTAGGAGAGAATAAAAATATAATACATAAGAAATCAGGAAAGGGTAAAGTCATAACACTTGTTCTCAGTGACAATAGTGGACAACAGGCAGTGTGACATAATTGAAGGCAGGTGAATGTAACGTTATCATAGTATGTCTATGCTTCCAGGTTACCTTAAGCCAGGGGTGGGAAATACTTTTGGGTGCGGGACTGAATGATTGTCCCCTCAATGCTCTTCACAGGCTGGATGACATCAAGGAGCATGACCACATTCCTGGTGTCAGGAGGTGTCGCTCTGCCAATGGCATCCAGGCACTGGCCAAAGCATTGGCTGGAGCTCCAGCGGGCATTTCATCCAGGGCCAGTCATGTCACAATGGGGTAGGCATAGCACAAATAATGAAGTTCACTGAATATAGGGAGGCCGAGTGGCCTACTTTACAGAGGACAATCCTCTGCTTGAAGGTGTTCTCTACTTCATGGGCTGTCCAGGTCAAGTCTGGTTTCAAGTCAAAGAACCATAAAGAGAGAGATTAGCGGTTGAAGTTGCCTATCAACGGGGCACCTGGCCAGCAGACTGGAGCAGGTCACCTGGAGCAGATCCACAAGTCACCTGGTCAGCCTTCAGCACTAAGGTGAGATTGTATGGTTGACCTATTGTATTTCCATTTAAAGTATAATTATTATTTCCAAATTTGTGCCTAAGCATATACATCTGCATATGCAAATGTTATGCAAATTGTTATCCTCTTTTGTCCTCTTTTTTGGTGATGCAATTCCTTTTTGTTGTTGTTGTTGCTGCAGTAAGTGGCCCCTTAGTTGGATAGCCATCCTAGCTGGATAGCCATCCAAGCTTAGTACACATGCAAGCATTACGAACATAGCAGATTCAGCTTACCAGCCACCTGGATTTTGCCAGCATCACTATTAAAAACCTGTTCCTCTCTCTTCCTATGGTCCTTTATCTTTAAACCTGAATTGGACAGGCCAGTACTTCAAATAGAGGACACCTTCAAATAGAGGACTGTCCTCTGTAAAAGGAGACATGCTCCCCGAGAAGACTGGTGTAACTGAACAACTTGATCTCTGGCCTGCATTTTCCTCAGGAAGGTAATTCCACACTGGAAAATAGCATGATGTTTGTTGAAGGGAGGAAAGCTATATCATTTTGACTATGTTCGAGACAGCTTACTTTCATTTCTTCTATTAAAAGAATATATGGTCAGTTGGTCACTACTCACATATTGGATATAATTCAAATAATTAGGACCCTCTTTGGGGGCTGTTGGGCCTTAGACCACAGCCCCAGGCCATTTAAACTGCCTAGAATTGTCTACTGTATTCCTTGTCTCCTGGTTTCAATAAAGATATGTGTTTTTTTAAACAGAGTGCAGTGACAAATGCTTTTTAATAAGGGAAACAGAATCATTCCCATTATTTATCTCTCTCCAAGGCTTTTATGTTGATTTTCCCCTCCCCTTCCCTTGGCAAATAAAACACACAATATTTCTACACATAAAATATACATTCCCCCTGAGTATACCAGGAATCTGTAGTAACCATAGATCAAATGACACAGGAGCAGAACAACTGAATTCACAATCATATACATTTTTTTTAAAGGTAAACCCCCCTGTGCAAAATAAGTCCCTAGATAAGTGCACACAGAATTTCAGCCTTACAGTGCAATACTACATCTGGCTACTTAGAAGTAAGTCCCATTGAGTTAGGCCTACTCCCAGGTAGGGATGTCAGAGAAATCCGCAATGGATTCAAATGAGTTCAAATTCCTATTAATCCTGCCTGCATATTCTGCAGATGACTGGCATTTTTCAAATCGCACAGATTCTGTGGAGTTGCAGACCAGTTTTTTTAAAAACTTTTGGGGGGATTTGCAAAAATTTGCACTTGCACTCATGCGCAGTAGCTCAAATGCGCATTACAGCAAGTGGAACAAAATTCTCATACATCCCTAAAAACAATCAGATTCCGTCAATGAGCAGATGACAGAATGAAAGATGTCTCACAATCTGTGAAACAGACGGAACAGATTAAACAAAATTTGTATATCCCTACAGCCAAGTAAGTGTACAGCACAGGCTTGCAGCCTGAGGATCCTATCTGCCATTAACATATTAACAGCATATACTTTTGTCTTTATACTGAAACCAACTAGATTCAGGGCATTTCACTTTAAATCAGCATGATTTAAGATATCCTTAAACTGCAAGGGCCAAAACAGACAGCACTTTAACTCTGTGTCTAGCAGGTAAGTCATTTTTCATTATTACTCTAGAGTAGGTGCAAGGGGCTTGATCTAGATCTTAACTCCTCCCCCCCCCGGTCCCCCACACTAGGGTCTTGATATAGATCCCACTCTAGAGTAAAAATGAAAAAGACATAGCTGCTAGACAGATTAAAATAAAGTTTCTTTTGGTCTGTAGCTGGAAGTCAGTCCCATTGACCTCAGTTGGATGCCAGGTTGAAGAATGCTGTTCTAAAAGCACACAAAATTACTGTCTTGCTGCGCAAGTCCGGGCCTGTTCAGTGCCTGGGTGGAAGACCACCGTGCTGCCTTGAGCTCCATGACAGAAGGAGGGTGGAATGTAAGTGTACTAAAGAAACAAATAAATTTAAATATGTAGAGGGCAAGGGGCAGCAATGCATGGGGGATGCCTCTGTGTTTACATTTGGGTTTGAGCATCTAAGAGCACAATCCTATGCATTTTTACTCCGAAATAAATCTCACTATGTTAATTGGGTTTACCACCATGGAAATGCACAGCCTTAATGCTAAAATAAATAAAAGTGGTAGAGAACTAATCAAAGTAGAACACTTTCTGAACAGTCCTGATGTTTATGCTGTGGAAAGCCAAAGAGATAGAACGTTCTGGAATTAGGAACGTCTGCTATATTCCACAGGGCTGTCATGTGCTGGAATAATGGTTATCCATTCTAAATAGCGGCCTTGTTCTAATCTCCAGCATGATTAATTATATATGCAACAATAGTAAGTTAAATATTAAAATGCCTGAGGAAAACACACTCCGTTTGCCTTGCTCGCAGAGTGGTAGGCGGCAGTATTGCAACCGAAACTCGCCCCACGACCTGAGTTCGATCCCAGCGGAAGCCGGGTCTCGGGTAGCCGGCTCAGGTCGACTCAGCCTTCCATCCTTCCAAGGTTGGTAAAATGAGCACCCAGCTTGCTGGGGGAAAGGTAGTCATGACTGGGGAAGGCAATGGCAAGCCACCCCGCTATAGTCTGCCATGGAAACGCCAGCGAAAGTGGCATACCTCTAGGAGTCAGCAATGACTCGGTGCTTGCACAGGAGGAACCTTTCCTTTCCTAGCCTAGCAAAAGGCCACGTAGACACCAATACAATCAAACGGCAGAGATCGAGAGAAGAGAGGTAATTGCTGGCTACGCACAGACTTCTGTAGTTGTTTTTGGGTCCCAGCCATGAGTGAAAGTATTTAATTAGTTAAATTAGCGAAATGAGTCAGGGGAGATTTATTGTGATATAGTACAAAGTCCAAAAGATGCATTAATATTATTTATAGTGCTCGCTAGGCCATTAGGGAATTTTAAACCTACATTCTAATTTTCTAAGGAGATAAAAATGTTAATGGCTATAGCAGATATCTCTGATCTATCACTGCAACTGCAGGTATTTTGTCTTGTAATGCCTCACATGGAATCACCTCTCAGGAAGTTGGGAAAGAGCTCCCTATTTTATTTATTTGCTGCCTCTGATATTGGAGGTAATGTATATCTATCAAGACTAGTAGTCATTGATAGTCCTCCATGAATTTGTCTATTCCCCTTTTAAAGTAATTGGTTGGTAAAAAGTTGACACTATCTACCACTTAGGGCTTAGCAGGGTGGCTACTTACATATTGTCCAAAAAGGAGGGCTCTCATTTGCATAATATTTGCATATGCGTGTTAATATGTGCAAATTTAGAAGTAATAAGTATAATTTAAATAGAAATACGGTAAGTCAACCTTATGATCTCACTGTAATGGAGAAGACTGACGAGGGTGACCTGCAGACCTGCTCAGACTGCTGTCCAGGTGCTGTTGATGGTCACCTTCAAGGCTCCTTTGAGTTCTTTGACTTTAAACCAGACTTGAGCTGGGCAGCCCATGAAATTGAGGACCCCTTCAAATAGAGGACTATCCTCTGTAAAGTAGGAAACCTGGCCATCCTAGTTGTATAATCCATTTGCTCAGGAACAGCACTACATACAAAGATGGACATTTTAAGGAATCTGGTTTTTGTGCGGGTTTTAAATCATGTTTTTTTACAGTTTGAAAACATGTTTGATAGAACTCAGAGGGGCCAGATAAGGTTGCATGAGGGGCTGTGTTCAGCCTATGGACTAAGTCCTCTCATGCAGCAATGATACTGAAAAGCTGGCAATAAAATACCTTATTGACTTTTATATTTAGCTATCAGTGCTGTCTGATACATTTTGCGATCACTGCATTCAGTCCATTCTCAGAACTAACTGAATGCCAGCGCAGGCTTTACACATTTAAAAGCACATAGGCATAGTGCTGTGCCAAAAAATTCTCCCACATTTTTTTTGACCATTCTCATTCAATTTGATAGAAGAGAAATGTTTTTCAAAAAGAAATTCAATACTGAAGAAATTCTCAAGGGTTGGGTTTGGGTTTCTTGGGCTTACCTTACTTAGGAGCTGGCTGAGCAGTCCTGGTTTTTATTGCACAATCATCTCTTTGGCAGCCTCTAGCCTCCTCAGCTTCCTACACTTCAATTAAATCCCAGTTTAAGGCACCATAAGGTAATTCCTCCCACAGGGCTTTTTCAGATCAGGAAGTGCAGGCAGCCTGGGAGGCTAGCTGTGAGTAAGTAAGCTCAAAAACACCACCAAAAGAAATTCAACAGAAATTATAGACTCTCCTGAGAATGAGGCAGAACAATGGAAGTCCCTTTCATGGGGGAAGCAAACTTTCTGGAAATTGGAGGCCAGATTTTGGCAAAGCACTAACTCTACCTCATCCCTGAGGCTTGACACAACACTGCCCGCCCCCTCACGCCTGCATTGTAGTGGATGCAAAATGGTGGCCAGCCTTGCCAACACAGTTAATGCTGTTGCAGCATGAAACAGAACCCCCCCCCCAACCCTTACCAGAAATGAAAGAAGCTGTGCTACAAGCCCTGCCAACGGAGAGCTCTAGCTTTGAGAAACTGGAGAGAATTTCTCCCTCCCCTGGAGAAATTCGGTGAAATTATCTCCCAAATTTCTCTGCCCACAAATAAGGTGGAGAATTTTGAGAGGCAAACTGTGCACAGCTCTACTTAGGCATAATCCACCAAAAGGCAGCCATCACAGTACCTGAATTCTCAGAAGTATAAGTCCTTTTATGTCCAGTGGGGCCTATTTTCATGTTAAGTGTATACAGAACAGCAGCCTTTGTACACTGAAAACAATGGAGTA